>NC_132858.1:15951416-16630582 GCF_048164855.1 Canis lupus baileyi
CATGGTCTGGTCAGTAAGGACTAGGCAACATTAAAGTTTTGGAGAGATATCAAAACACAAGCAGAAAATTCTAATTTTAACCACAAAAAAATAGTTCCACTGTCTTGTCACCTGGTATTGTTATTTTCCATGTAGTCATTCAAGGAGGTATGTGGTGATATAGTATTGTGGTTTTAATTTGCTTTCCCTGATGACTAATGATGTTGAGCATTTTTTTTCACATTATTTTTGGCCATTTCCATATATATTTTAAGTTTTCATTTAAATTCCAGTTAGTTAACATACAAGGTAATATTAGTTTCAGGTGTACAATATAGTGATTCAAATCTATTGGGCTCATCACAAGTGCCCTCCTTAACCCTCCTTACTTATTTAACACATCCCCCCCACCCATCTCCCTTCTGGTAACCATCATATTGTTCTCTATATTTAGAAGTCTGTTTCTTGGTTTTCCTCCCTCTGTCTGTCTCTTTCTCTCCCCATACTTCATTGCTTTATTTCTTAAATTCCACATATGAGTGAAATCATATGGTATTTATATTTCTCTGACTTATTTTGTTTAGCATAATACTTTCTTGCTCCATCTATGTCATTGTATATGTAAGTTTTCATTCTTTTTGATGGTTAATTATTCCATTTTATACATATGGTTATATATATATGGTTATATATATGGATATATATATCATATCACATCAAATCCAACACATCTTCTTTATCCATTTATCAGGTGATGGATTCTTGGACAATTTCCATGATTTGGCTATTGTAAAAAATGCTGCTGTAAATATTGAGATGCATGTATCCTTTGAGTTAGTACTTTTGTATTCTTTGAACAAATACCTAATAGTGCAATACCTGGATTATTGGGTGGCATCCAAAATATATATAGAGCTTATAAAACTTAACAATCAAAGAACAAATAATCCCATTAGAAAACGGGCATAAGACTTGAATAGACATTTTTCCAAAGATGACATGCAGATGGCTAACAGACACATGAAAAGATGCTCAACATCACTGATCATCAGGAAACACAAATCAAAACTTCAATGAGAAATCACCTCACACTTGTCAGAATGGCTAAAATCTATAGTACAAGAAGGAAAAGATGCAGGCAAGGATGTGGATACAGGGGAACATTTTTGCACTGTCAGTGGTAATGCAAAGAAGTGCAGCCACTCTAGAAAATAGTACAGAGGTTCCTCAAAAAGGTAAAAACAAAACTACCTTATGACTCAGCATTTGCATATCTTTTTGTGTTGATTTCTTTCCAAGTCGTTTGTACAACATAAAAATAGTAGTTCTCAGTTTTTTATTACTTCTCTCTAAGCATTCTTTATATATTCTGGATATAGGACTTTTTGCTATATACATCATATTAAAATAGATATAAACTATATTTTATATAGTTTACATATAAAATTACATATACAAATTTTATATAATATGTTCATAAAGTGTATGTCTATATATGGCTTTTTCCTAGTGCATGGATAGCCTATACATATTTAAAAAATTAACATCTAATGAGAAAAAGAATTAAAATCTTAACATTTTTCTAGCAATTTCTTATAATAATTAAAATTTTTATAATTATTTTGCAATATTTAATAAATATTGATCTACCCCCAAAGTTAAAAATACTCTTTCATATGTTTATAGGTTTTTCTTTTAACATCTAAAATCTTTTTTTTTTTTTTTTTTAATTATGATAGTCACACAGAGAGAGACAGAGACATAGGCAGAGGGAGAAGCAGGCTCCATGCACTGGGAGCCCGACGTGGGATTCAATCCCGGGTCTCCAGGATCGCGCCCTATGCCAAAGGCAGGTGCTAAACCGCTGCGCCACCCAGGGATCCCCTTTCTTTTAACATCTAAATGTCAGATTCATTTTCGGTTAATTTTTGTGTATAATGTGAAATAGTATCTGTGATTCATTCTTTTTCTCATATGGATATCCAATTGACCCAGCATAATTAGTAGAAAAAAAGTCTATTCTTTCCTTCATAGAATTACCTTGACATCTTTGTAAAAAAAATCACACATTTAGGTCTATTTATGGACATTCTATTGTTTCGATTATCTATATGTTTATCCTTATAGCAATACCACACAGCCTTGTTATGGGAGCTTAATATAGATCTTTTATTTAGCTAGAATAAATTTTCTAACTATTCTCCTTTTTTCTCCCTAGATTTTACATATAAGTGGTAGCACACAGTATTTGTCTTTCCCCTTCTGGCTTCTTTTGCTTAGCATAATGCTTTCCAGATTTACCATGACATTGCAAATGGCAAGATTTTCTTCTTTTAAATGGGCAAATAATATTTATCTTCTTTATTCATTCATTTATAGAAGGACATTTATTTTTCCCCATATCTTGATTATTGCGAATAATGCTGAAGTTAATATGGGTGTGCAGATATGTCCTCATGTTATTAATTTTTTTAAATTGTATGTGTTTAAGTAGGCTTCACACCCAAGGTGAAGCTTAAGCTCCAGGTCCTGAGGTTGAGAGTCACATGCTCTACAGACTGAGCCAACTAGGAACCCCAAGGTGCTTAATTTAAGTCTTTTAAAAATACACAGAAGTAGGATTGGTACATCATATCTATGATAGTACATTTTTTAAGTTTTTGAAGTCTGATATATTCTTTCTCTAATGGCTATGCAATTTTGCATTGCCACCAACAGTGTATAAGAGTTTCCTTTTGTTCCCATTCTTGCTAACATTTGTTATCTTTTGTCTTTGTTTTATAATAACAGTCTGAACAGGTGTGAGGTGACAATTTTTTTTTTTTCAATTGTGGTTTTGATTTACACTTCCCGGTAATGATGTTGAGCACCTTTTCATATATTCTTTGGCCTTTTCTATGTCTTCTTTGAAAAAATGACTATTCAGTTCTTTTGCCCAATTTCAATTGGATTATTTATTTATTTACTTGCTATTAAATTGCAAGAATTCAATATGTATTTTCTTTTATGATTTTTAAAAACTTCTTATCAATTACGTTTTGGGAATATTTCCCCCATTCTGTAGATTGCCTTTCAATGTCCTATGTCTTGTTTCTTTTCTGTGCAGAATTCTTTGATTTGATGTAGTCTCACTTGTTCATTGGATTTTGTTGCCTGGTTCCTTTTTTTTTTTTTTTTTCTGTCTGATCCAAGAAATAATTTGCAAGAGTAATGTCAAAAATCTTTTTCCCTCTTTTTTCTTCGGGGAGTTTTATGGTATTGAGTCTTACGTTTACCTCTGGTTTACTCCAATTTAATTTTATGATTTTTGTGAAGTAGATGTCCTATTTTATTTTTTTCATATGGATATTCAGTTTTCTCAAAACTTTTTTTGAAGATATTGTTCTTTCCTTATTGTGTGTTTGGAACCCTAGTCAAAAATCAGTTAACTATATATGTGTATGTTGTCTAGGTTCTTTGTTCTGTGTCACTGTTCATGTACTGTTTTTATGCCAATATCATACTGTTTGTTTACTATAGCTTTGTCATCCAGCTTGAAATTAGGTATGGGATGCCTCCAGGTTTACTCTTCTTTCTCAAAGATTGCTTTGGTTATTCAGGGTATTTTTGTAGTTCCAAAGAGAATAAGGATTGTTTTTGTCTCTTCCCGAGAGAAATGCCATTGGAATTTTGATCAGAATTACGTTGAATTTATAGATCATTTTGGGGTATACGGATATTTTCACAATATTTATCTTTCTAATCCATAAGCACAGCTTACAGCACACATTTATTTGGGTATCTTTTAATCCATTTCAGCAACGTCTTATGGTTTTCAGTCTACGAAGCTTTTTCCTGCTTGGTTAAATTTATTTCTAAGTAGTTTATTGATTTTGAAGCTGTTGTAAATGGGGTCACTTTCTTAATTTCTCTTTTTTTTTTTTTTTTTTTTTTTTTTTTTTTTATTGGTGTTCAATTTACTAACATACAGAATACCCAGTGCCCGTCACCCATTCACTTCCACCCCCCGCCCTCCTCCCCTTCTACCACCCCTAGTTCGTTTCCCAGAGTTAGCAGTCTTTACGTTCTGTCTCCCTTTCTGATATTTCCCACACATTTCTTCTCCCTTCCCTTATTTTCCCTTTCACTATTATTTATATTCCCCAAATGAATGAGAACATATAATGTTTGTCCTTCTCTGACTGACTTACTTCACTCAGCATAATACCCTCCAGTTCCATCCACGTTGAAGCAAATGGTGGGTATTTGTCATTTCTAATAGCTGAGTAATATTCCATTGTATACATAAACCACATCTTCTTTATCCATTCATCTTTCGTTGGACACCGAGGCTCCTTCCACAGTTTGGCTATAGTGGCCATTGCTGCTAGAAACATCGGGGTGCAGGTGTCCCGGCGTTTCATTGCATTTGTATCTTTGGGGTAAATCCCCAACAGTGCAATTGCTGGGTCGTAGGGCAGGTCTATTTTTAACTGTTTGAGGAACCTCCACACAGTTTTCCAGAGTGGCTGCACCAGTTCACATTCCCACCAACAGTGTAAGAGGGTTCCCTTTTCTCCGCATCCTCTCCAACATTTGTTGTTTCCTGCCTTGTTAATTTTCCCCATTCTCACTGGTGTGAGGTGGTATCTCATTGTAGTTTTGATTTGTATTTCCCTGATGGCAAGTGATGCAGAGCATTTTCTCATATGCATGTTGGCCATGTCTATGTCTTCCTCTGTGAGATTTCTGTTCATGTCTTTTGCCCATTTCATGATTGGATTGTTTGTTTCTTTGGTGTTGAGTTTAATAAGTTCTTTATAGATCTTGGAAACTAGCCCTTTATCTGATATGTCATTTGCAAATATATTCTCCCATTCTGTAGGTTGTCTTTGAGTTTTGTTGACTGTATCCTTTGCTGTGCAAAAGCTTCTTATCTTGATGAAGTCCCAATAGTTCATTTTTGCTTTTGTTTCTTTTGCCTTCGTGGATGTATCTTGCAAGAAGTTACTATGGCCGAGTTCAAAAAGGGTGTTGCCTGTGTTCTTCTCTAGGATTTTGATGGAATCTTGTCTCACATTTAGATCTTTCATCCATTTTGAGTTTATCTTTGTGTATGGTGAAAGAGAGTGGTCTAGTTTCATTCTTCTGCATGTGGATGTCCAATTTTCCCAGCACCATTTATTGAAGAGACTGTCTTTCTTCCAATGGATAGTCTTTCCTCCTTTATCGAATATTAGTTGCCCATAAAGTTCAGGGTCCACTTCTGGATTCTCTATTCTGTTCCACTGATCTATGTGTCTGTTTTTGTGCCAGTACCACACTGTCTTGATGACCACAGCTTTGTAGTACAACCTGAAATCTGGCATTGTGATGCCCCCAGATATGGTTTTCTTTTTTAAAATTCCCCTGGCTATTCGGGGTCTTTTCTGATTCCACACAAATCTTAAAATAATTTGTTCTAACTCTCTGAAGAAAGTCCATGGTATTTTGATAGGGATTGCATTAAACGTGTATATTGCCCTGGGTAACATTGACATTTTCACAATATTAATTCTGCCAATCCATGAGCATGGAATATTTTTCCATCTCTTTGTGTCTTCCTCAATTTCTTTCAGAAGTGTTCTATAGTTTTGAGGGTATAGATCCTTTACATCTTTGGTGAGGTTTATTCCTAGGTATCTTATGCTTTTGGGTGCAATTGTAAATGGGATTGACTCCTTAATTTCTCTTTCTTCAGTCTCATTGTTAGTGTATAGAAATGCCACTGACTTCTGGGCATTGATTTTGTATCCTGCCACGCTACCGAATTGCTGTATGAGTTCTAGCAATCTTGGGGTGGAGACTTTTGGGTTTTCTATGTAGAGTATCATGTCATCGGCGAAGAGAGAGAGTTTGACTTCTTCTTTGCCAATTTGAATGCCTTTAATGTCTTTTTGTTGTCTGATTGCTGAGGCTAGGACTTCCAGTACTATCTTAATTTCTCTTTTGGGGTTTGTCGTTACTTTGTAGAAATGCAATTGATTTTTATATGTTGATTTTTTATTTTTCAACTTAATGTGATTCATTTATTATTTCTAATATCTTTTGGTGGAGTCTTTAGGATTTTTTATACATATGTCATTTGTTAATAGAAGAGCGTTACTTCTTCTTTTCTCAATAAGAAGCTTTTATTTATTTTGTAACCTAGTTTACTAAAAGACTAAGTCTTTTTAGTAAAATGTTGAATATAAGTAGTGAGAGTGAATACCCTTGTATTTTTTTACTTTATCAGGGAAATATTTTGTGGATTGTGGTTTTGTATTGTTTAGTGATTTTGCTGAATTGTTTTCTTAAAAATCTATATTCTTTGCTATGCACAGTTATTGAAATGTCCCTTCGATTAGCCTAGTGGTTAGCTAGTTATTTGACAGAGACATCTTTAAGTTATTTGCACAAAAGATAATAATACATAAATCTTGATCTAACAGTTGTTGTGTTCAGATTTGATGTAATGTGTCTTCTTTAATAGAGGTTACGACTTTTTATTTTTAATAATATAATATTTAGTTGTGCAAATATTCCATCTACACATGCAAATAATATGTATTCTTTGTTAGATGTATAATTTTATGTATGTGTCTATGATACTTTTAAAAGTATTGTTTAGATTTTCTCTATCTTTCCTGATGTATTGCTTGCTTTATTTATCAATAATTTAAAAAGGAACACTGGGGATCCCTTGGTGGCGCAGCGGTTCGGCGCCTGCCTTTGGCCCAGGGCGCGATCCTGGAGATCCGGGATCGAATCCCACGTCGGGCTCCCGGTGCATGGAGCCTGCTTCTCCCTCTGCCTGTGTCTCTGCCTCTCTCTCTCTCTCTGTGTGTGTGTGACTATCATAAATAAATAAAAATTTAAAAAAAAATAAATAAAAAAAAATAAAAAGGAACACTGAATTCTTCTACTGTGAAGACGGATTCATATTTTTTCATATGGATTTACTTAATTTTGTTTCATGCATTCTGAATCTGTATTATTATGTGCATGTATGATTCTGAGTCCTGTGGCAAGGAGAAGACAAATGGTATAATTTAAGAGCTGTATTGGAAGTGGTTATTTTCATGATGTGTACAGCTGTAGGAGATCCCAAGGAATGTGTAATGGCCCTTGTGAAGTTGAGTGTGTTAGAGTATGGTGGGTGCACAGAAGGGGCGAGCAGAAGAAATGGAAATGAGCAATATAGGAAAGAAAAATATATTACAAAATAAAACCTTAGATGGACCTTCATGGACCCATGACAATCATGTGGTATGAACTAAGGGCTATCATTTACTCAACCTGTTCCCATTAGATTCTACTGACATTCTATTTCTCTCTCACCCAAGGTAGGGAGGGAGATAAAAGAAAGCAAAACAAAAACAAACTAAAATAAAGAGAGAAAATGATTGTGCGTTGTGGCCTTTCCAAATTCTAACCACTGACCAAACTAGGTAATATCCAGTAACATAGAAAGGTTATATTTGGAATGATAAGGAATTCAATACTAAATATATATATATATATATATAAAATGTAATGTATATATAATGTAATATAGTAATATATATATAATATATATGTATCATGATAATACTGATATATTAATAATATATACACATATAATGTAATGTAATATATATATGTATCTTAATAAACAACAGAGACTTCAGTCTTTAAAGAAATTATTCTAGGAGAGGAGAGAGGGGGGAAAAACAAATACCCATAATATTACATCAGTGCTATAACACTAGAGAAGTACTGAATCACTCAGGTAATAACTCTCATGAGATAAATAAAATAAACCTCAAGCCCATATATGGGCTTCGATGATCTTATAAAAATATGAGCTTTATTTATCAAATAATAACCACATATGCATTGGCCACTGTAAGATGCCTGTGGGAGTTTCAGGCCCCTCTGCGCTTTTAATTCTAGGTATTCCCAGAACCTGAAAGGTTCTTTTGGTTGGAAGATTCACAGGAGAGTCAGAGACATTCCACATGTATTTTCTATTGTATAGCACAGGCATAGAAATTACAAAACAAAACAAAATAGCCTGAGAGATCCTTGGCATTCCAAAGAGATGCAAAATCCTGCAGAAATGAGCATTCTGGTATGTCTCTGTGTGTGTGTGTGTGTGTGTGTGTGTATAGTATTTTTATATATTAATTTTTACATATATATGTATATTTAAATTGGGAGAAAATAATTGGGATTTTTAGCAATTCTTTTTACATAAAAATTTGGTCTTATTGAAATCCTATCTTTATGTGTAAATTCTTCTGGAATAAATTTTCTTCATGGTTATTTCTAAGAGAAGTCATTCAAGATATTCAGAATAAAATATGGATAATTTGAGGACAAATTGAAGATTTAAAGATTTTCTTTATACTTGTGAGAGGGTATTTAAGCAAAATGAATGAAGTGTGAGCTCCCAAATCGTACAGAAAAAGATTAGACACAGACTCCCCCTTAGTGCTTGTGTAACCTTGGGTTCAAATTTCCTTATTTGTGAAACAGGGACAATAGTACAATAATATACCTCATCAAGTCATAGTGTAGGTGAAATGAGTGTTATATGAAAAGTACTTACTAAATACTAAAGTGCCTAGAATATATTATTACTTAGTATTTGGTATTTAAACATTTTAGTCTAAATATATCACATAATTCAGCCCATACCTTTCAATTTCACATTTTTCTTTATTATAAATATGATAAATCATTTTAAAAAGTCAAAAAAAATCAGGGTGCCTTGGTGGCTCAGTCAGTTAAGCATCTGACTCTGGTTTGGGCCCAGGTCATGATCTCAGGGTCTTGAGATCAAGTCCTGCACTGGCTCTGCATTCAGTGTGGGGTCTGCTTGAGATTCTCTCTCTCCTCCTGCCTCTGCCCCCGCTTGCTCTCTCTCTCAATAAATAAATATTTTTAAAAAGGCAGAAAAATCATGTCAAATTGTCCTTGATACATTCTGTAGACTCTTATGCCTTAGTCATAATCCCCACTTCCAAATAAGCTAATGAAACTTTTTTTCTTTTTAACCTGTAGTTGACATGTGTTAGCAAATAATTCCTCAGAGATTTTTCTCAAATAACTTAAAATTTAAGGGGAGATCCTTGAAAGAAATTATTTAAATAAAAAATATGCAAAAAGATGGACTAAAATTTCTTTACCCCCAAAACCCAGTAAATATTTGTGGTGTGTGTTTGTATGAGAGAGGGGGGTGGGGAAGAGAGAGGGAGAGAAGAGGAACAGGTTTGTTTTGTTTTTATGGATTAAATAAAGACCACAAAGAAAATGATTTGAAGATGAGCCAGGGGATATTCATGCATAAAGGAACTTTCCCAGAGGATTCTATGGGCACTGTTTTGCAGAATGTTTTTCTATATGGAACTGTGTTTTCCTAACTGATGTTCGTTCAATCATTGTAAGCTGAGCCACACTGGACCAAACATTGGGAGGGGTTGAGTCTTGCACCAATGTCCAGGACACATTCTAAACTGAGAGTTGAACTTGCTACAGTTTTGTTCTACAATTTTATGAAAAATTATCCTTGAATTCATATATGTCCTTTAACCAATCATATTCTTCCACATAAATAAGGAATAAGTTTAGATATTATCAATTTATACATAGAAAATACTTTGCTAAGCTCCATTGTTTCAACCCAGAACAAATTGATACAAACACCGATTTTTGTCTTTGCATTTAATGTATTTGTAACGAGTTTTTCAACTATCCTGTTGTAGTAGAATACAAAATCCACAGGAAAAATCAATTAACTGATGAAAATATTGATAATCTGTTTCCTTATCTAATAACTTGTTCTTTTAAATTTTGGGGAGCATTCTTCTTCACCCTTGATCATATCAGAATCATAAGCCTCTGTAAGTGAACTTTATTTCACTCTTGGCACAGGGCAGGCATATCCAGTATCACTACGAGCTGAAGCAGGAGGATTGGAAAGAATGAATTGCTCAGTACTAAGAAGAAAAAGGTAACAAGACATAGGAGACTGGATGCTCAGCTTCATGATCATTAGACCAGAAACTGTCCACTATATCATACTGTTCCCTCACTGGTATCATTAAAATAAATCATTGACATTAACAGTGTTTTAGGCAAGTCATGATTTTGCTGTGGCAGATATTTGTTCATGGGTAAAAGGTGATGATTCAACAAATTCACTCTCTGCTCTTAGGCATACTGCATCTAAGTGACTGTGCAGCTCTAACTGCATGTTTAAATATATAGGACACTATTTAATCACATTGGGTTCTTCAATACATCAACAGAAAACAACTAGCTTTCCACAATGTTTCTAATGTTTCAACAGCAACCTCTAACATGTGTCTTTAGAATGATGGGGAAAAAGGGAAAATTTTTATATAACAATAAACTGTATTCCTATATTCAGATGCCCAGATTGTGTTCCAGTTCCCTGTTCCCTTCCTCCATGTTCGGAATCTCGACCAAACCTGTCAAAAAGAAGAATCACTGAAAATATTATCAACTAATTAAGGATATTTCTCTGCTATGATTAAGAGCCTTGATTTTGTCCTTATTTCAATAATTTATCTTAAGTTCTACTGGATATGCTGAAAGTTTGTGTGTGATTGGTACATTATATATAAATTCCCAGATGTCCATCAACTGATGAATGGATAAAGAAGATGTGGTGGTACATATAAACAGTGAAATATGACTCAGTTATTAAAAGAATGAAATCTTGCAATTTGCAACAATGTGGATGGAGCTAGAGTGTATTATGTTAAGCAAAGTAAGTCAATCAGAGAAAGACAAATGCCATATGATCTCATTCATTTGTGGAATTTAAGAAACAAACTAGATGAACATAGGGTAAGGGAAAAAATAAAGAAAGGGTAGCAGACCATAAAAGACTCTTAACTACAAAGAACAAAATGAGGGTTGTTGGCGGGAGGTGGGTGGGAGAGGGGCTAGATTGGTTATGGGTATTATGGAGGGCACTTGTGATGAGCACTGGGTGTTATACATGTAAGGTACAAATCACGAGATTACATACCTGCACCCAATTTTACCATATATATCAAGTAGCTAAAATGTAAATGAAAAATTGAAACAAAAAAAGAAATATGACAATTACATGCAACACACACAAATATATGTAGCACAGTGAAGGGATGGTATTTGTTTAAACTTATATGGGTAGTTAATGGCAGAGATGGAGTAAGACCCGTATCTTTTAAGGAGGTGGAAAACAGCTGGAAGCCCATTTACTCAGTGGGTAATGTGGCATAGATGTTAAGAGCATAGAAATGGCATCTGATACAGGCATCTGATATCTTAGGTTGCTACCTAATACTTTAATATTTGGTGGAATTAACTGAACCAACCTATTTTTTCTGTTTCCTCATATGTAAAATGAGTATCAGAATAGTAACCATTGCCTTGTTATGACTTCAATGCTTGCAAAATGTTTACAACAATTTCAAACATAATATATGCTTTTATCAAATATAATTTGAGAGCAGCCCAGATGACTCAGTAGTTTAGTGCCGCCTTCAGCCTAGGGCATGATCCTAGAGTCCTGGGACCAGGTCCCACGTCAGGCTCCCTGCATGGAGCCTGCTTCTCCCTCTACCTGTGTTTCTGCCTCTCTCTCTCTCTCTCTCTCAATGCCTGCAGTCTCTCTCTCTCTCTCTCTCTGTGTCTCATGAATAAATAAATAAAATCTTTAAAAAATAAATATATAAATATAATTTGAAATATAATGATGCACTTGCTCTGAAAGGATTTAAAAGAGTGTAGCAAATTCTCTATAATCTAAATCTTTTTTAAATAAATATTCCAAAACTTAAAACACTATTGTAGATATCATATGTTCTTTATCATTTCAGATGAATTAAGTTTCTGTTGTGTCTCTGGAATCACCTCAACCTCATGGAAAATCAGAGCAATGTCACAGAATTTGTTTTCATGGGTCTGTGGGGAAATAAACAAGTGGAGCTACTGTTCTTTCTCTTGTTCCTGCTCTGTTATTTGGCAATCTTAATGGGAAACTTCATCATCTTACTCACGATCATCCACAGCCATCTAATTGAACAACCAATGTACTACTTTCTCTGCCACCTTTCCCTCATGGACCTCTGCTACACCTCCACTGTAGTCCCCAGACTAATCAGGGACTTAGGTGCAGCCAGAAAAAACATTTCCTATAACAACTGTATGACCCAGCTCTTCACTGCCCACTTGCTGGCAGGGGTGGAGATATTCATCTTGGTGTCCATGGCTTTAGACCGCTATGTTGCCATTGTCAAGCCCCTGCATTACATGGTCATCATGAACCGGCGGAGGTGTAACCTGTTGATCTTCATGGCCTGGGGTGTGGGGTTTTGGCACTCTGTTGCTCTATTGCTCTTGGTACTCAATTTACCTTTCTGTGGTCCTAATCAGATAGATCATTACATATGTGATGTGAAGCCTCTTTTGAAACTGGTGTGCAGAGATATTCGTGTTGTTAATATCTTGGTTATTTCAAATGCAGGAATGGTGGTGGTTGCTGTGTTTCTTGTCCTGGTGGCTTCTTACATTCTCATATTATACAATCTGAAGACCCACTCCTCTGTAGGGAGACGCAAAGCTCTCTCCACGTGCAGCTCTCATGTAATGGTGGTCATTTTATTCTTTGTGCCTTGTATCTATATTTATGTTCTACCTGCAGGGAGTGAAAACAAGGATAAGGAGATCTCTGTGTTTTACACTGTGATTGCTCCCTTGTTGAATCCTCTCATCTATACCCTGAGAAACGTGGAGATGAGAAATGCCATGTGGAAGATGTGGTCTAAAATGGCACATACGAAATTCAGGTAATAATGATATTCATTCCACTTCTAACCATGTGTTCCCAGGGTATTTATAATTTGAGATGTTATAGAAAACATATGGCTTTCTTTGGGGAGTTGAACTAAATGAGCTCTAACAATATAAGAGACAAGAAGCAAATCACTGTGGTTCAGATTGCAATATGTACACTAAGGTTGCCAACTAGTTCTGAATGTGGTTGAATGGGTGAGGAATTTTAGAAATGTCTTTCTAAACACATGCCTAATCATAGCACTGTCCTCTCCAATAATGTACACAGAACAACATTTCCTTGGAATAAAATCTAAAGTTCTCACTTGTTTATCACAATTGGTCCTGGCTGAATCTGCTAGTCTCAGAAGGCACTATAATGGTAGAAAGGATGGTGTTAAAATGACAAGTTTTTGGGTCAGGGAGAGCTCAGTGATTACTGACCCTGGGACATTTTTATCTTTGTGTCTTGGCAATTTGCTTTAATTATATATGCATCTCCATCTTTCAAATATCTATGAAATGTGTAATACTGTACTTTATAAAGTTGAAATATTGCCTTGGTTAACATGTGTGAAGATTGAGGAGGGCATATGGCTTCTAGAAACATAGAATTTTCCTCTTTTTGTACTTTTCTTCATTTGTTTCCCTCTCCTTGGATGCTTGCAGTCAGCTACACGGCACTCCTCTACATTCTCCAAACATACGCTAAAGTCTATCAGCTCTATGACTGTTTCCTCTATCTTTTCTGCTTATAATGCTGCTCCCATGACGCATTAGTGTTCATGTCTTACGTATAAGTCACACTCCTGATATTTTCTTATTCCAGAAGATTTTGCCAATTCATGAACAAAACAGTAGTATTTATTATTTCTTCCTTGTTCTTTTGTTGCTATGAAACTGTGCAATTACTCCTTTTAAAATAATCCTGTGTTCCATATTGGTGTTTCTTCTTATAGGTGTTTCCAGTTGGATTGAGTCAACTCCGTCAAAAATGTACTGTTTTATGTACTTTATTTTTCTTTTATCTATTTTCTAGGAATAAACCCATACAAATTAATAAATAAACAGTGAATTAAATTCAAAGATGCTATCTTTTCTTTTTATTGCATTTTACATGCTGTTCTCACATATCCAGAACTTCCCTTTATGTTATGAACTATCATGCATTAGTAATAAAATATGTAATGTCAGAAAAGTTAAAAATTCAACATACATCCCATGTAGCTCTCAGGAAAGGAATAAAATCCATGAGATTCCAGCTCCCTATTATGTCTTCTTACTTATTTTCTACATTTGAAGGTGCTACAACTTTAATTTTCTTTTATCCTCTTGCCTTTTGAATCATATAATCCATTAGCTCTGTGTCTTGGTTCCCATTTGTGTAGACTTTTCTCTCTGCTGAAGCATTTGCCTTTTCTTAGAAGAATGATTGCATATTTTGGACATAGAGTTCACTCAGCTGAAATACTCTTGCCTGAGAGTAAGGAGAAGTCCAGGAAAAACCATAAATGTGATGGTGTTTTTCTTCTGTGTCAGGAAATCTTCTTTTGTTACTTGTAGTTTTAGAACTTTTCACATCTAACTGATTACTGATTTTTTTCATGGATCCATGATAACCTGTAGAATAGCAAGGGAAAATGTTCTATTTCATAGGAAATTAAGTCTGTCTAGTTATTGTTTGGTTTGACTTCGTTTAACATATTAATTTTCCAAGGATTTTTTTGATTATTTTGTAATGTATAATAATGTAGCATGTACATTTGTTCTAGCCTGTAGACAATAATCTAATATCTTCAAAAATACCTGAAATCTCAGTTTTATAAATAATCCCATATAACCCACAAAACAAATGGTTTTAGAAGGGGCTAGAAAATGAGGAAAAATAAAACAAAATCAATTCTCAGAAGAGCAAGTTAATATGAACCAAGACACATGGAGGGCTTAGGGTTACACATGAGGTACTTGTACGCATCTCTAAGGAGTATCCTGGTGTATTTGTGTGTGTCATTGGTAAACATACGACCAGCTATCTCCTTCTGTGTATTGACACAATTCTCTCTTCTTTGAGAGAAGCTTGGTCAAAAACATTACGTTGAAATAGACAACCAGTAAAACAGTGAGTTCTGATATCCATCATGCTAAAGTAGTAGAATCTCTTATTTCTGCAGGGTTACTACACTTTCCTTTTTTACATATTTATTTATTTATGATAGACACAGATAAGAGAGAGAGAGGCAGAGACACAGGCAGAGGGAGAAGCAGGCTCCATGCCGGGAGCCCGATGCGGGACTTGATCCCGGGACTCCAGGATCGCGCCCTGGGCCAAAGGCAGGCGCCGAACCGCTGAGCCACCCAGGGACCCCTGATTACTACAATTTCAGAGCCGGGAAGCATATAGTAGACATAAAAACCTGCTCCTTTCCCTCACAGAAAGCACACAGTTCCTTTTCTTATTTTTATCTAGTAGCTCTTTGAGCAAATCGTTTTAACTTCTAAAGAATTGTGTATGTGTGTGTGTGTGTGAGTGTGTGTGTATATATACATATATATATATATATATAATTGAAGTACTATTTTTATTTTTTAAATTTTTTATTAGAGTTCATTTGCAAACATATAGTATAACACCCAGTGCTCATCCCATCAAGTGCCCTCTTCAGGGCCTATCACCCAATCACCCCATCCCCCCACCTGCCTCCCCTTCCACTACCCCTTGTTCATTGCCCAGAGTTAGGAGTCTCTCATGTTTTGTCACCATTTCTAATTTTTCCCACTCATTTCCTCTCCTTTCCTCTATAATCCATTCAAGAAACAAACAATCCAATCATGAAATGGGCAAAAGACATGAACAAAAATGTCACCAAAGAAGGCATACACATGGCCAACAAGCACATGAGAAAATGTTTCGCATCACTTGCCATCAGGGAAATACAGATCAAAACCACAATGAGATATCACCGCACACCAGTGAGAGTGGGGAAAATTAACAAGACAGGAAATAACAAATGTTGGAGAGGATGTGGAGAAAGAGGAACCCTCTTGCCCTGTTGGTGGGAATGTGAACTGGTGCAGCCACTCTGGAAAACTGTGAAGGTTCCTCAAAGAGTTAAAAAGAGAGTCTACCCTATGACATAGCAATTGCACTACTGGGTATTTACCCCAAAGAATCGTGTTCTTATTGGAACAATGGAACTAACATTACTTATCTCACAATATGCACTATTGTGAAATGAGATGATATAATGACCCTAAGACACAAAATAATTTCTCAATAATTGTTGTTATTGTAATTGTTATCATTATTTTGTAGTGGCTAAGATCCTATAAAAATGTATCTGAAGTTTAATGTGTATAAAGGAAATTGTTAGTATATGGATCTGTGCATAATGGAAGAATATTGGTTCACTGAATGTCAGTGTGCACATTTTGGGCTCAGCCAAATAACCTGCAGAAATGAAATCACATAGGACTAAGCCAATGGAAAACAGAATAAATTTTGCATTGAGTCCTGATTTCCCCCCATGTTTTATTATATTCTCACCTGACAAAATAACTTTTTTACACTAACATGTGTATAAAGAACAGGTTGTTTATTCTTTACCATTCCTTTTCTTCTGCCCTCCATTTCCCTACCATCTATTTCCCCATTGTTAATCCATGACAATAAATAACCCAAGTTCGAGTCCTGATATTGCAGGTCACTATTTTATCCATCTATCTACTCTACTGATGCAGGTTACTGTAGATAATGATCCATATTGGACTGTACTGCATCTGCTTGGTTCTGTTTGTCTTTCCCCATCTCAGATTTGTTTAAAGACTTTTTTCAAGATTTTAACTTATTTATTCATGATAGACAGAGAGAGAGAGAGAGAGGCAGAGACACAGGCAGAGGGAGAAGCAGGCTCCATGCCCAGAGCCTGACATGGGACTCCATCCCAGGACTCCAGGATCACGGCCTGGGCCAAAGGCAGGCACTGAACCGCTGAGCCACCCAGGGATCCCATCCCCCATCTCAGATTTTTCCAAACTACTGTAAAAGTAAATTTCCAACTGGAGCAAGAAAGCCTACTTAAGAGAGTCTTTCTTTAAAAAATAAGATCAGGAAGCCATAAGTGAGGAAGAATTTATGCACGTCCTCATTGAAGAAACCATGAAGATTTTTGAAATTTTCAGAGAGCTGCAAGCCCTCAGCCTGGACTTAACTTCCTCCTCACCATGACCCCTGAATCATCTGCATTCTTTACTTCTAAAGGAGCTCCAATCCCTCATTTAGCCCAACCAATCCCAGCTGCCCTAATTCCAATCTCTGTTTTGTATAGAGAACCTGAATGAGAATTACACTCACAGCCTTTCAGCTATATGACTCTGTTTTACTTTGTCTTCCTGGGAACACACTTTAGGTTTCTACCTGAGTCTGTGTCTTCGAAATTGCAATTCTAATGGCCCAAATAAATGTTTATATTATTATTGTTATTACTTTTTAATGCCTGAGAGACACAGAGAGAGACGGAGACATAAGCAGAGGGAGAAGCAGGCTCCCTGCAGGGAACCCAATGCAAGACTCCATCCCAGGAACCCAGAATCATGCCCTGAGATGAAGGCAGATGCTTATCAAACACTGAGCCACATCCAGGGATCCCAAATGGTTGTATGTTTTAATTTTCAGTGAATTCTTTCTTAGCACTACCCTAATACTATTTCATGCAATATGATTTTTTCTTCAGAAAGCAAGATGAGCCTAAGGTCGGCTTGTGGAGCTTCCAGAGAAACTTCTTGACACCGGCTAGCACACAGATAAGTAAAGTTATATCCAGAAAATGCCCACAGGCACCAGGGTCAGTACCATGGAGAGCAACACAGAGCCTTGGATGAAGTTCTGTTCAGAAATGCCTCTGGGAGATAATTCTCTACAGTTGCAAAGACCTATTAATTCTTGTGTTGTCATATGTTATATTCTGCTCTTCTGAATCAACTTTCCCTTTAGGGATACTCACAAAATAAATAACTCCTAGAACTTAAAATGTATATTTGTTTTTGCAAGAATCTCAAAATACTTACAATTTTTTTTTAAGTCTGAAAATCCACTTCCTGATGGTCAATGGATGTTTAAGTTCTATTCTCCTTGTAAATAATTTAATGTCCTAAGACTTGTTGATATTCCTTAAATAATTTTAGAGAATCAACCTAAATGTGTCTAAATAATTGGTTTATAATCTCTGCATTTTATTTCATCTTTAGATACTGGAGAAGGATCAGCAGAGTGAGTACCTCAGGTGAGAGCCCTCCTGATTTGATCAGGAGGATTTGATCTAATCTTACAGAGACTGAAAGCTAATGATCGGTGAATTAACCATGGCACTTTCATTGGACAATGCTCCACCAACTGTGCTTTGGGTTGGTTATCTGCTACTTAAATTTATTCCATTTAATCCTGATCATGGGCTATATTTTCTGTAGCAGCGTAAGATAATTTGATTACTACAAAAACAATTTAGCCAACTGCAGTCTTATTATACATTATTATGAGGAGAACGAAAACAGTTGAGGTTAATGAAATCTTTAAGTTTCAGTGAACTTTATTGAGTTCCTTTTTGGTTGCTTTTATATTTTTCTCCATATTCTCTTATGAATAGCCCAGTTTATGATTGCATGTCCCAATGATGAATAACTTACTAACTTTCAAAAAACCTTATCACCCTAAAATGGACTAGATTTATTTGACTGAATTAAGGTGACTTTATAGTTGGCCATATTCTGATATCATTAGGAGAAAATTTGAACTCATAGTGGAAACTCTAACTATAAGAACAATTATTCTTATTGTTTAAATAGCACAATCAAAAGACAATGCAGCATGTTTATATAGTGCAACCAAAGAAATAAAGTAATAATTTGACTGTATCTTTACAGTGCAGGGAAATGGCAGACTAGATTATTAGTATTAAGAAATGCCAAAGACAACCAATGTTTTAGAGTAATTCTATTTCTCTTTACTAACTGATTGTTCCAAATTGAAATTTATCATGGTCATCCTCTTTAATATATATTGTGATATTTTGTGGAAGGATTTTGTTTCCTTGTGAGGCGGGTTATATTTGCACACATGGAAATTTCAGAGACTGTTGACTCCAAAAGGTAAAAAAGGAAACTAATGTGCGGATTTGAACCTTGAATGACACTGGGGTGGTTTACATTATTTTTGGTATTCTTCAATATATTTCTGGATTATGTAATAGTTAATGGATTCTATAAATGTGGACAATGAAATTTTAAGAGGTCAGCAATAACCTCAACATTCATAAATGGTATGAAAGGGGAAAATTAATTTTGTGTACTTAGATCTTATTAAAAGTTATTGGATATAGGAAAGGAAAACAATAAAGTAAATGAGAAAAATGTTTGGATAGTGTCTGCTTAAAATGGTTGATCGACTTCTCATAGAACATTGGCCAGATTAGTCTGATTTTAAACTGCACACATTAATTCTAAATAACCATAACTAAAATGGAATAAAGCAAATATAAGGACACAGTTCACTTAATATCAAACCTCTGACTAATAGGAGTTTTTAGGTAACTGGTTTTCTTTTTATATTCAGATTGTTACTGCTATAGAAACATAATCTGAATCAAAACCATTCTCCATTCAGTTATTATCCTTCTCTGTGTGTCTACATCTTTTTTGTTCTGGGATTCCAACCAGGGAATGAATAATATTTCTTCCTTTCATCACTTATAATTTTGATTATTTAACAAATTGAGGACTTGTGGTCAAGAATATAGTATGTGTTTCAAGGACAATAATTTTCTCACTGGATTGCATTCACAGGTCTATTTTATTTCAGCAAATAGCAGTGATCATGATAGCATGTCCCATTATATATCAGGATGAAAGTTTAAGAGCTACTGTGCGTGGAACATCTGTGATAATCCAGAAATTGAGACAGACTCCTACCTGAAAGAAAGCTCATTTTGCTAAAACCCATGAAAAATTATTTCAAAGTTATTTGGGATCAAGAATTCTGGACCATATATTTATATGAACTGCAAAATATATCCCCCCAAGTATTCATAAACGTAGTTTAGGTAATTGGTAATCTGTCACCTTGCATACTTTTTTTTTTATTGAGATAAGAATCAACATGCCTCTTCTTCCTGCTGGCCTCCAGGATACCCAAACTTTGTTCTTTGCTCACAAGAATGGGATGGCAACCCTGGACTGGGTGGGAATCAAGATACTGTCCTCCACATGATATTAGTTTTTGATGCTAATAAATTACTTAGATTGCCTTTATCTGAATCTCTTTATTGAAAATTGGGTTTGGATATACAAACACTAACCGACTTATCTAACAATTAACTATAAATCCATTTGTTTTAGGCAAACACAAATCTCTGTAAACAGTATGCCATTTCCTAAATTAGGAATCAGCACTGGCTGTAATAAGGTAAGGTGAAAATTGATCAATGAATTATAAAATTATTAACCTCTATTTAAATACTGTTCACTGTTGAACACTGTGAACCTGATAATTACTTTTGCTTTGTTAAAGACAAGAGAGAGATTAGAAAGCCTGATAGCAGTACTAAAGTCATAGTGGGAACAGAAGGAGGTCTTTTTCTTCTTGATGACATTAGGGTCGAATGATAATTTAAAACAGAGTTTCTTAGAGTATACACCATTTTAAAATGCTACATCAGTTACTTCTAAAATGATCCTAAAGACATAAGTCTTGAGTTTGTTAGTGGTTTTGATGGCTTCTAAATAACTTTGCTACAGTTATATTCTGTGTTTTTAAAATATTCAACCAAGTGCCCAGATATAGTGGTTTCATTGCATCAGACAAAGGTGGAAAGTGTGCTGCAATGTTTGCATCTTGTTAAATGTCTGTTAATTCCTCAACACTGGCTAAAACAGCTCCCAGGGTGCATTCCCTGTTCCTACACTCCATTTCCCTATCTATAGATAATGTCTCAAGTTTGTGCAAGATACAAACTTGTGAATCTTTGATCCATTCACTAATGCAACATCTAGTTACCGAGTGCTGAGACAAATCTCCCTTAGAATTATATTCTGTAACAGCTTCTTTGGTTGAATTTTATGCCTAGATTGTGTACAAAATACTGAAGTTCCTAGGAAGTCATGAATTATGAAAAGTGCAAATATGCTTGGGCAATTTCTTTTTATTTATCATTTATCACTTGCCATCACAAATTTAGATTATTTTTAAACAAAATATTTTGTTTACTTTGTAATTTGTAAATAGGATAAATGAATAAATTGGCTCTTTATTTTTTGCAACTTGAATCCATTGACAGTCTATTTGCTGCATAATTTTCAAGCATTCTTTGCTTTTAATGTGCCTGAACCTATTTTAGTTAAAATGTGCAATTTATATTTGTCCACAGGGCAAGGAAGATTATTTTTATTTTTAATTTTTTTTAGAGAGAGAGAAGAGGGAGAGGAGCAGAAGCTGAGGGAGAGAGAGAGAGAATCTTAAGCAGGTTCCATGCCTGACACAGGGCTCTCTCCTGTTCTTCTTTCAGGATGATCTGGACAAATTCTGTTTTATTTGGGACTGTGTCTTCAGGATAGATAATTTATTAAAAAATATCAGTTTGTGGAGCACCTGGGTGGCTCATTTAGTTAAGCATCCAACTCTTAATTTCAGCTCAGGTCATGATCTCAGAGTACACATTATAACACACATGTTTATTTTTAAAAATCATGTAAATTATATTCCTTTTGTTATCTAATATTATAACTGACAATAATAAAATTGCTTCTTTAACAGCAAACTAACATTTAAATATTCCTTAATCATTAATGGTAAAGTTGAGATTTTACCCTATTGTTCCCATTATAGAATTATTTACAATAGATTTCTAAAATGAGAAAAAATAAAAAAGAAGCAAAAATCTCAATGTCGGGAATAATTAATATCACTTCTTCAATGACATCAGTCTGATTTTTTGTAAATTTATGGTATTGTTGTCATGATGCTAATTTTGTATAGATTCATGTTTTCTTTCTTTTCAGATATTGAACCCATCTGTTTACAATATATGCCAGTCCAGAACACATGGAGAGCCAGAGGAATGTCTCAGAATTCATTCTTTTGGGACTTTCGCATGACCAGAACATGCAAATATTTTGCTTTGTGCTCTTCTTATTCTGTTATGCTGCTCTCTTGGTAGGAAACCTTCTGATCCTTGTCTCTATTCGATGCAGCCCTCTTTTTCACCAACCAATGTACTACTTCCTCAGCCACTTATCCACTCTGGACATCTGCTATACCTCTAGCGTTACACCCAAATTAATTGCTGACCTGCTAGTGGAAAGAAAAGCCATCTCCTATGGTAATTGTATGTTACAGGTCTTTGCCATGCACTTCTTTGGAATGATTGAAGTTCTAATCCTTACAGTCATGGCCTTTGATCGCTATGCTGCCATCTGCAAACCTCTCCACTACCTGCTTATCATGAACAGGACAAGGTGCAATCTCCTAGTCTTAGCTGCTTGGGCTGGTGGGGCTGTCCACTCCTTTCCTCAATTTTGTATGGTAATCAGGTTGCCCTTCTGTGGGCCTAATGAGATTGATCACTATTTCTGTGATATATTTCCTTTGCTAAAGGTTGCCTGCACTGATACCTACATCACTGGTGTCCTTATGGTTGTCAATTCGGGAATGGTTACCTTAGTGACATTTGTGGTTTTATTTTTTTCTTATGTCATTATATTATTCACTTTAAGAAATCACTCAGCAGAAGGAAGACGCAAAGCCCTCTCTACTTGTGGATCTCATATCACGGTTATAGTTTTATTTTTTGGGCCTTCCATCTTTGCCTACCTTAGACCTCCAACTAATTTCCCTGAGGATAAAGTATTTGCTCTGTTTTACACCATCATTGCTCCTATGTTCAATCCCTTAATCTATACTCTGAGAAATTCAGAGATGAAAAATGCCATGAGAAAATTTTGGTGTCAAACATGAGAGCTCAACATCATTTTAGCAAAACAGAGGGGCAGCTACATGTGGATAGGGGAGGGAGGAAACCATCTGACAGGGTAATTCTCCTACTGGTATCATGTTATGAGTGACAGAACTTAGGACTTAGAGTTTCATAATAACTCAAAGAAATATTAATTCAACCATACAAACATAGCTTAAAACATAGTTAATTTTGTGGATTTTAAGATGGCATGAGTAAGTTTACATGCATAAAAAGTTATATGTGCAGTTAAGACAATGTCATACGAGGGATCCCTGGGTGGTGCAGCAGTTTAGCGCCTGCCTTTGCGCCCAGGGCGCGATCCTGGAGACCCAGGATCGAATCCTGCGTCGGGCTCCCTGCATGGAGCCTCCTTCTCCCTCTGCCTGTGTCTCTGCCTCTCTCTGTGTGTTTCTAATGAATAAATAAATAAAATATTTAAAACATATGTATACTAGTAAAAATAGAGTGAAGTCAGTCACCCAGGATATTAAAAACACACTCACTGCTCTTGTACGTATTCGCTCATGTAAAAAATCCATAAAGGAACAGCGATCTATGAAATGCCAGAAATTAGTATGAAGTCTCTATTTATTAGACCCAGAGGCTTTCTTATGTTCACAAGTAAAACATAAGCAAAAAACAAATAAGAGCTCAAACAAACAAAAACTTCAATCAAAAAACCCCGTGACATAAGTCATGGAAATGAGTGGAAATACAAATCATCTTTGTAAATAACCTGAAGAGTAGATGCATGAGAAATATTTCCTAGAGGAACCTGAAAAAAAATTCGATGTGATCTGTTTATTTGAATGTCTGACAAGATACAAAAAGAAACAACTTCTTAGAAACCAGAGAAAGTATCATTAAGACAGAAGAGATTGTGTAACCGGGATAGGATGATGGTGAAAATACACAAGGACGGTTTTGTCCATATAAATGCAATACTAAAATTATAATGATTATACAAGGCCCTATATACAGAAGGAAGGAAGGGTAGAAAAATTGATAAGGGAGATGTAATTCATTAGTGTTTTTATAGCAGCGACGAACTGGACAGATGACTACTTGGTAGAGTTACTAATAAAACAAAAATATTGCCAGATTTAAAAGTTCAAGCTTTACCCCTTATTTAATGTTTATTTTTTACCAAATTTACTCAACTTACCATTCTGCAGTTCTGTTCAGATATATCACTACATACGTGATAGAAAGTCCCTTTTGAAACTGGTGTGCAAAGACACCTGAGTTGTACTATCTTAGTGATTGCTATTTCAGGGATGGTAGGGTGGTGGTGGTGGCAGCCTTTTCTGTTGTCTTGGTGGCTTCTTACATATTCATATCACATAATCTTAGGACCCACTCCTCCGCCGGGTAATGCAAAGCTCTCTCCACCTGCAGCTCTCATGTAATGGTGGTAGTTTTATTCCTCATGCCCTGTATCTGTACTTTGGTTCTACCTGCAGGCAGTGAGAACAGAGATGAGGAACTCTCCGTATTTACACTGTGATCGCCCTCATGCTGAATCCTCTTAACTGGATTTTGAGAAAGATAGAGATGAAAATTGCCATGGGGAATGTGTGGTCTACAATGACACGTCAGAATTCATGTAAATAAGGTAGTATTCATTGTACTTTCAATCCTGTGTACCAAAGGCATGTATTATTTGAGATATTATACAAAGCATATAAGCTTTCTTTGGGCACTTGGGCTAAATTACCTTTGACTGATGTTACATGAACCAAAGAAGCAAGTGACTGTGAATCAGATTGCAATCTGTCACCTCTTTGGATCGAAATCATTCCACGTGTGACCATCTGTATGTGAGGAAGCAAGAAATGTCCTTCTGAAGTACATCACTGATTGATCATATCACTCCTTTCCCCCCAAATCTGTAAGGGATCCTATTTTCCTTGGAATACACGCAACCTTCCTGCTTGTTTATCAGAAATCTTCCATAAATCATTTGAGTCTAATTTGCCATTCTCAGAAGTCTCTATGTTGGTTGAGTGTGTGGTGTTACAGTGACAGGCATTGGGGTCAGAGAGAAGTGGGTATATACTGACCACTAACTTTTATCTCTGGGTCTTGGCAATTTGCTTTCATATTATGAGTCTCCCTTTTAAAAATATCTAGAAAATGGTGTGATATTGTACTTCCCAAAGATGTAATGTTACTTTGGCTTACACAAGTGAACTTTTAACATGGCACATGGCAACCAGAGACTCATGTTAGTTATTTTTCCTCTTTCTTTGTTTTTCTCTGTGTGACCCTTTGCTCAGATGTTTTCATCCAGCTACTCTGGGTCCGTCTACATTCTCCAAATACACTCTAGAATCTATCTGTTCTGTGGCTGTATTTCAACTATCTCCTCTGCTGAGGATTCCCCAGCCCCATGCTCTAGACATCATGTCTTACGTATAATTCACAATCATGATGTTACCTTTTTCAGGAAGATTTTTCATATATGTCAACAGACCAGAACTATTTCAGATTCCTTCTTTATCCTTCATGGATATGCATCTGTACACTTACTCCTTTGCAAATAATCCTATGCCCTGTATGACTGTTTCTTTTTACGAATTTTATTTTTCAATTTGACTGAGCCAGAAGATGATTATCTAGCTTCATTTTTCAATGTGTCTCTCTTTTTCCTAGCTATAAACCTGAACAAATTAATGTAAACAATGCAAACCAACAGTTCCTGAATTAAATTCAAAGATACTGTTTTTCTCTTTTTGACTATGTATATTGTTCTTATACATTTAGAATTCTCCATATGTCACAAACAATCATGCAATAATGATAAAGTATGTATTATCTGAAAGGCTAAAAATTTAACGTGTGTCCCCATGTGCCTCAAGGCGGTAATGAAATCCAGCAGATTTCCAGACCCCTGGAATATCTTCTTGCTTATTTATTTTCTACAATAGGGAGGTACTACAACTTTAATGATTGTTTACTTCAATGTCCACTGAATCACATAATCCAATCCCAGCTCTCAAGATTGCACAAATTTTGATTGCCTGTGTTTTGATTGCCATTTGTCTGGATATTTTTCTCTGCCCAAACGTGCATTTTCTCAGCAGAATGATTTCAGTGCTTCCAAACAGAGTTTGCTTGACTGAGGTATTCCTGTCCCAGAGCCAAGCAAAATCCAACAAAAACCATGGTGGCAGTAGTGTATGTCTGTGGTGCCAAGGTTGTCTTTGCATGTTTCAATTCTTAGAACTTTTCACACATATAACTAATATCTTCTTTTTTTTAAATTTTCAATGGCTTTTTGGAGCCTTTGAAACCCTTGAAATGTCAAGGGAAACATTCTTCCCATTCCACAGAAATTCCTCTGATTGGTTATTTATTCATAGATCTGTTTGCTCTGGTTTAATGTAACATTTTTCCAAATAGAATTTGTATTACTTTTAAGTATGAGGATGTAGTGTGTATATCTGTGCCTAAGTGTGTGTGATAATTGTGTCTGTGTGGTAAAGGGGACTTTGGAGGTCTTGAGGATATATCAAAAGGAATAACCACTAGAAAGAATGTTATGCAACAAAACCAAAAATCTTTTTATTATCTCTTATTTTTTTCTTGATGATCCACAAGATTTTATGAGAAAAAGAATAACCCCACAAAAAAAATGCACTGAAGTATGATTATTGAACTACTTGCCAGGTGTTCTTTCTAGGATTCATTTTCCAGCCTATAGCACAATGTCTACTATTTTTTTAAATATATTTATTTATTCACTTGAGAGAGAGACAGCATGAGCAGGGGAGAGGGCTAGAGGGACGGGGAGAAGCATACTCCTCGCTGAGGAGGAAACACAATGCAGGGCTCGATCCCAGGAAACCAGATCATGACCTGAGCACAAAGCAGAGAGACACTCAACCAATCAAGCCACCCAGGAGCCCCAAAATGTCTACTATCTTCAAAAATATCTGTCAGGTAAATGCATAGGAGGAATTCACACGATGTTTTGCTCTCCATGTGAGTTTAAACACAGAATATTATTATTACCTTTTTTAAATTATTTTTATCTTTTAAAAGATTTTATTTATTTATTCATGAAAGAGAGAGAGAGAGAGAGAGAGAAATACACAGGCAGAGAGGGAAGCAGACTCTATGCCAGGAGCCTGATGTGGGACTCAGTCCCGGGACTCCAGGATCACACCCTGGGCCGAAGGCAGGTGCTAAACACCTGAGCCACCCAGGGACCCCCTAAACCGCAGAATACAAAAAAATACTTATGGTTGCAAATGTGCAGTTTAAGAAATCCTATCCATTTCTACCCAGATTTATTGTTAATTTAAAAATACATCATTACTATCTTTGTTAAAGGAATATCTTAACCTGCTAAGGAACACTCATACTACACAGGCACAGTATAATAGCCCCAAGATTCAGAAATTATCAGCCTGGAAGAAGCTTCAACATTTTGGATGGGCTCTAAGGGAAAGATTGGAGGCAAAAACTAGCTGTGAGTGACGTAGATTTATGTGACCTCCTGCCTCAGCAGCCTCTCTAGATCCCTCACCCTTTCTTCAATCCTTCATCTGTGTCTAGGCACCCATTGAGAAGGCTGATTTAGACACTTCTAGACTCTCTTAGTATTCTCTTCAACACCAGAGACACATCCAGGATTATGATGTCACATGTGCTAAATTTTTCAAAGCATTCTTTTTTTTACTGTTTTTTTTTTCTTATGGTGAAAGTTTCTCCATCTTGTTAATCACTTCACATATTAATCTTTTTAAAATTTTTAAGTGCTACTGTCTTAGCAAATTTCAATTACATAACAGTTTTTTCAACTATAGTTATCACATTACACCTTCAATTCTCGGACATTACTCATCTTAGAGCTGAAAGTTTATAACCTTCTACCAAACTCCCTCTGATTCCTCCAACCCCCCCACCTAGGCAACAACTTTTCTAGTTTCTGATTATATGACATGGACTTTTTTTTTTTTAATATAGCACATATAAGTGATACAATGCACTATCTTTCTTTCTTTGGCTTACATGCTTAGCGTAATGCCCACAAGTTCTATCTCTGTAGCTTTTCCTTCTTTCTCTTGGTTAATTTATGTGTATATTTCATCTCTTTTACCCACTCATCCACTTAGATTGTTCTGTATCATGTCTTTTATGAATACTCTGCACAAAAAGAATTTTAGTTTCAAATAGTTCATTCTTTCCCCTGATTATTTAGATAATCAAATTTCCCAAAGCATTTAGATTTTATTAAATATCTCTTAGACCAGCTGCTTCATCTGAAAGTACATACAGTAGTCTTATTTTCCTTCACATTCAGATACTTTTACTGTAAAATGAACTATAATATGAATTGGGTCCCTCATAAGGAAAATTAGACTATCAGCTAAACATATCAGAGGAAGTTGGAGGGTTTTCTGAGATATGGGTCCAACATTTCAGTCAAGTTCAACTTTACAGCTACAGTGATTAGAGTATGTTATCATATTCAGATGGTCCTGAGGGGATATGACATGCTTGCATTACGGTGAGGAAATTTAACCCCTTAGTCAGTAAGACCTGATTATGACAGGCTAACTGTGTGACTTTAAACATAGCCCAGAGGGTGGTCTAATTCCTGGTGAATAGTGCTAAAAAGAAAATCACAGGCCCAAAATGACATCAGTTAGGTTAAGGCCCAATGTCAGGAAAGCAAGGCTTACTACCTAACTTAACTGCCTTTTCAACCCTTCTAGGGATATAACTTTAACCAGTCAACATGGAATTTCCTGGTCAGCAGTACAAAATTTAATGATAGACCCCATCCATCCTCCTTTGGAGGGCAACTTTGCCTGAAACAGTGCACTCTTCCTTTTTTATGGTGCTTCTCTGCTTTTAAAACCTTTTCTTTTTCTGCAGTTCTCTAGACAAGCTCTTTTCTACTATTTAGGTAGGAGCTGCCTGATTAATGAATCATTCAATAAAACCAGCTGGATCTTTTAAATGATTCTGGTGAATTTTCGGGTTTAACAGTAGTAAGGATTCTATAAGTGCTCGCATTTTGTTATTTTATTAGGATTTTAGAAGATTTAAGTATCTTACCCAGACGTGTTAAGCAGTAGGGCTAGGAAAGGGTATCTAAGCTCTCTGAGTTTCAAGTTTCAAGTTTTCAAAAACTATGCTGCCTACCTGTCCATGAGCAGCAGTCACTGTTGTTCTTACTAGTAACTTTAAAAAGAAGCACAGATGTCTGGTTTCCGGCTTAGCTGGGGCCACCTATTGATGAGGAAATGGAGATGATGTTCTTGATTTTGTCCTGAAGTCAAGTTTGGGCTTGAGTGGCTCTTGTTTCTGAGGAACAGGGGTGTGCCTTAATGTCATGTTTTCCTTAGAAGAAAGAAGAACCTTGGAAGCCACTACTTGGCCTGCAGAATGGCCTGGCTCCATTCAATAACCATCCTCGAGGTCTGCCAGGGTCTATCCCATGTGCGAGGTCTTTTGGATTGGATTGCCAAACTCTTGTTAATATTTATAACCCAAATTTTAAACTTAATGTAATGGTTTCTTTCACTGGTATCATTTATTTCTGGGCTTTCAGAAATTGTAAATTCTATGATAAATTTATGAAATAACAAATTTCTAATGATATGTCTGTACCACAACTATACCTAAAACATAAGGACGGGCAATACACCATGTTTTACTTAAACATATTCCTTTTCTTTCAACCACAAAAGCTTTGTTAACTGTATTAAAACTTTCTCAGGAGCTCTCTCTTTGTAATTAGTTGTTTATCAAACTGCTTCTTATTGTTTATTCAAATTTGCTTGTCACGGGCTCTCCATTCAAATCACCCAAATCATCAAAAAAAAAAATTTAGTTGAGGTCTCAATCTAACTTGAGAGGTTTCACACAGAATTTGTAGGCCAATTTCAAGTTGAGTCCTGCCACCTTAGACTCTGCAGAACACCTGATCTGTCCTGTCTGCTAAGATTCTTGCCCTATGTGCCCCATCCAGGTTGCAAGAAGTCTGGCCTTAGAGTTTTTGGAACTGTTTCTGAAATGGCTCTGTAAGCTGCCTTTAAGTCTAAGGACTCATCCCTATTTGAGTATAATTGGTCATCTGCTCTTTGAAACTTATTACAAACAAAATATGGCATATCTAAGACTGAGCCATGGTCAAGTGACACATTGTTTCTCTTAAGACCAGGTATAACTCCATATCTAATGTTGCTAACTCTACATTTAACTGATGATATTTGGGCTAGTCATGCAATATCATGGATTTTTAAACAAATATCTAAATGTAGAATTGATGGAAAATGGCTTATTGTAGCTTGAGTAGATACTGTCAAACTATATTTCAATGTTTTCATACAATTTTGCGCTTCATTAGCAATATAGAGTTCCAGTCCTTATACTCGTAATTTGTGTTTTTTTCTTTTCTTCTCTCTCTCTCTTTTTTTTTTCTTCTCTCTATTGATCTTGATAAGTTTTTCTTGGTGTTATTCATCTCTTTAGAGGAACAACTTTTGCTTTTGAAGGGGAGCAGAATACGTGATCCCAGAATATGCCCATTTAGCATGTAGCCTATTTTGAGCTGAAGGCAAGCAAAGTCCAACAGACTCAGGTAGAGTTGTTTTACCTCTCCTTGAAGTACCTAAGATAATTTAGGTAGAGGGCTGTATCAGGAAGAGAGCTAACAATAGACACACATTTTTACATCAGAAAGACTTACCTGATTATCAGGACAAACATCTGTTTACCAAACTTTTGCTCTTCTATCTTCTTGTGAATTGTCTTCTTTGCCTTTGAAGCTCTAGAGCCGAACCCCTTCTCCTGACCTCAAGATTGCACAAATTTTGATTGCCTGACTCTCAGGGAGTCTTATATCTTTGGGATTCCTATATGTACAAAATTAAATTTCTTTTTAATCTGTTCTGTGTCAATTTAATTATTAGATCAGCCAAGGGAGATCTAATATTAGATCCAGAAGGGAGAGGGGAGAAGGAATAGTTTTCATCTCATATACTTTTTTTTTTTTTATTCTCTATTTAAGGCTGCTGGCTATATCTTTGACTTCATTCCTATTAGAACTTGTAAATAAATTTATAATCTGTTATGTCCTATTTTCATATCTGGTCTTAATTTAGTTCTATATTTCTAGATATTACTTTCTAGGATATTTGTAGACCATTGAACACTAAACACTTATTTTTCATGATAGAGTCAGTATCACTACACATTCTACAGATTTTAAATGGATAATAAAGGAATATAGTGATCATCACAAGATCAATATATTCAACAACTTAGATAGGATGAACAAATCCTTTGGTATTAATTACCCAAGCACATTAAAAAATAATAGATATTTGGGGCACCTGGGTGGCTCAGTTGATTAAGCATCCAAGTCCTGATTTCAACTCAGGTCGCGATATCAGGCTTACGAGTGTGGAACAACTGCTTGGGATTCTCTCTCTCTTCCTCTCCCAATCAAGTACATAATAAATGAATATCTAAAATAAAAATAGATACTCTCAATGGTTTGTGTTTCTTAAAGAAACAGTATATTGTTTTGTCTCGCTACGCCCTGTCCACATAGCTTCAATGGCGTGTTCTACCAAACTTTAAAGAAAACAGTAATATTCATTTTATACAAACTCTTTTAAAAAGAACAGAAGTAAATGTTCTGCATTGAATGTATTAGTATAACATTTTTTTTGAGACTTATCAATTGTACTGGCTTCTCTGAACCTTCCTTAGACCTTTCTATTTAGGCAATCACTTCACTGTCAATATGGACAGTTTTAGTTCTTCTACATTTTAATGTGAATTTAGCATGATTGCAGGATATAATATCAATAGTTAAAAATTAATTACATAGCTTATACTAGCAACTGACAAATAAAAATTAGATTTAAAAAATCCCACTTACAATATTATAATATTATAAAACTATAAAATAATTAAGGATGACTATAGCAAGATATAAGGCATACAATTTCTCTGAAAGCCAAATATTTGTTAAGAGAATATAAACACCTTACCACAGAAAATACACTGTGTTCATGGACAGATGATTCAACATTATTAAGATGTGAATTCTCCCCAAAGGAATCTCCAGAGTCAAGCATTTTCAAAAACAAAATTACATGCACATTTTTAAAATTTTTCAAAATTGATTTAAAAGTTATATGGAAATACAAGGGCCTTAAATTGGGTCCCACAACTTTAAAAAAGAACAAAGTTGGAGAACTTAAGCCATCTGATTTCCAGCGATGTTTTAAAGCTACTGTGTTCAAAATGATGTGGTATGTTCATAAAGATATCCCAGAAGATCAACAAATCAGACTAGAGAGCCCAATAGTAAACCTGAACACCTATGGTCAACTCATCTCAACAAAAGTCTGTAGTCAATTCACTGGAGAAAAAATTGTGTGCAACAAACAAGAGTGGCAACGTTGGACATCTGGATCTACCACACAAACAAAACAAAAAAGACGGAAAATATTTTATCTATACATTAAACCTGTACAGATTTATTTAAAATCGATCTTAGACCTTTTTGTGAAATATAAAGGTAAAAAAGAACTTGGAGAAATTATAGGGGATCTTCATGACTTTCGATTACAAGGAAAATTTTCTAAATGTGTGGAATAGAAGTGTCCAAATAGGGGTGCCTGGGTGGCAAAGTTGGTTAAGCATCTAACTCTTGGTTTCCCCTAGCTGGTGATGTTGGAGTCCTGAGGTGGAGCTCCTTGCAGGGCTTAGCACCCAGGGTGGAGTTTGCTTGAGGCTTTCTTTCCCTCTCTTTCTACCCCTCCACTGTGTGCACATGCTGTCTCTCTCTCGTTCTTTCTCTCTCTCCCCCTCTAGCATGAATAAATGAATCTAAAACAAAGCTGCTCATAAAAAAATGACTTGCGCTTCAACAAAATTAAATCTATGTAACAAAACTAGTATATAAAGAGGGATGCATTAAACAGTTGAGGATATAAATGCAACTTATATTCATCCCCAAGGGTTGTCCAAGTGTGTGTACAGGAAGAGGTTAGAGATATGACCAGTTATCTCCTGCTGTAGATTGGTATAGGCTAGCCCTTGAGTACAGCTTGGTCAACACTGGGCATAACGTTGATGTAGAGAAGCTATAAATCACTGGGTTATAATGCGCTGTAAGAGGAAGTGCAACAATCCTTCATTTCCTCAGGGCTATACAACATTTAAGGCCCCCAGAGAAGTACTAAAGTAAAATAATGCATTTTCTTGCTTCAGTTCTCTACTGCCAATTTGAGACAGTTATTTAACTTCTAGAACCTTCTGTGTTTCTGTCTATATAGTAAAGCTAATAATATTTGTCTCAAAATTTGCATTATTACAAGCATTAAATAATACGATTAACTTAGTCTACCCAACAATCTCTCACTAAATTTTGGTTGTTATTTGGCCAGGTAGATTCATCTGGAACAGATTAAATATTATAAAATTTGATTTCCTGACACTTCTTTCATGAGAAAACTTTACATACATGATTGGCATCTAATAGAGAGAGACCGATTAGCTTCATGCAGATGAGACTGAGTCTAAACAACCTGTGAATAGCCAGTGAGCAGAGAAAACCGGATGGAAAACACACTAACAGCTTTGTTGTACTTTGCTTCCTTCCTCTAATTTTTCCATATCATTTTTGCTTTTTGTCCCAGCCACATTATGAGGAAGAGTTATTTATTCTTATTCTGTCTTTGCCTCTCATTTTCCAATGGCTCATCCATTCAGTGCTAAATTCATACCAATGATATTATCAGAAATCATTGATTTTATTTATCTAAGTACTCTGTACACCAAAGATCTTGAAAATTTCCAAAAAAGGACTGCAAGTGGTTGTCTTTGTTTCTTCTTTTTCCTAACTCATCTCAGATTTTCCTGAAAGCTAACTTGATAGTATTACAGGCTCAATTTCCTTCCTACTTTTCAGAAAAATGGAAGTGCACAGGGCAGATTATAGCCTTTTGGGGCCTCCAGGGAAAGGGGCCAATATTTTTCTTTTTCTCAGATAGGCAAATATGGAAAGTTTATACCCAAGAGCACCAAGCACACTTCTGTGGACGGTGACTTTGCAACACTTAGGCCAAGACCTGTTTAGAAATGCCTTTGGGAACATAATTACATAAAGCTTTCAAAGACCTATTATATCTCGCATTGCCACTTAAGTTTGTATTTGTCCCTCTGAATGGTCTTCAGGCATAAGCATAAAATAAGTGGATGAGTCTTATAACCTAAGTACTTGTGTTAGCTTTTGAAGGAATATAAAAACACATTTTGCTTATTTTTTATTTCTGAGCTATTCTTAAGAAGTTAAATCAACTCTCAAAATTCCCAGCCTGCTTTCCTGTGGGATGAAGATCCAGTTCTCTCATCACCAAGTCTAAGTGAATACTTGAAGTCCACTTCCCTTGTAAACTGTAGAAGGTTTAAGACATGCTGAAATTTTCAAAATATTTGTAGAGAATTAATCTGAATGTGTTTGAATTATGGCTTTGTAATTGTCTTCATTTATTCCAGGTTTTGATACTAGAGACAAACTGGCAGAATGAATATCTGAGGACTGAATGCAGCCCCAAACTAACCTGACAGACACTGAGATCTTATGGTTAGTGGATTACCCCTTGTCATCTTGGTTTGGGAAGGGTACCACCCCACGTGTGCTAGGCTAATTGTGTGTTCTTTACAATTATTGTATATAAATTCATCCTAAAGGCTACTACTTCTCCTGCAGCATATGACAATTTGATTACTATACAAATGTTTTAGCTTACTTCAGTTTTAATGGGACATTAGCTTTAAGCAAAATTCCCCTTTGTGGAGAGCAAAACAGTAGAGTTAGTTGAAACATGTTCAAATTGACATTGAATTTCATTGTGACCCCGAATCTTGCTTACAGGCAGTCCTCCGTATTATTATTATTAAGAAACAGACTCTATGCTTGAATATGTACAATGACAAAGAATTTCTTATTATTTCAAAACATCTGCCATCCTAAAATAGAATAGTTTCATCTGAGCCAACTATGGTAAACTTATAGCATCCCACATTCTGTTACACTAAGAAAGTTTGAATGTGTGGTAGAAACTTTTATTCAAATATAAGAACTTCTTTATGAATACTATAATTCAAAAGACATACATAATTTGTATTCAACAATACCAAAAACCAAAGTAATCCTTTGAGTATCTATTTGTAGAGAAAAAATTAGACTAGTGATTAGTGTTAAGAAAAAAGCTAAGATAACCAATTGATTATGACATTAACACACTTTCAGTAACAGATTGCTGAAATTGGAGTTTATCGTGATCATACTTGCTAAATCCATGTTATGAATGTTCTTTTTAATTTCCTTTATTTTTCCATTGGTTGTGTGTGCACGCATAATAATCTGTGGTTAAACTAGTCATTCAAAGAGGAAAGACCGTAAAAAAAAATAACAGCTTTAAACCATACATGTCACTGGCTATTTCATATTACCTCATGTATCCCTCATTAAACTTCTGAATTTTATAACGGTATTTTAATTGTGAAATGAGTACCATGAGTGGCCTAAAGAGATTAAGCAATTCGCTCAAGGATCACATTGGCCAGTTTATTTGAGATGTCTCAATGTTTTACACCTTTCTGTGTTGCTATTGTTTCAATTTTTTGTTCATGGTTCCCTGAAGTTCTTACTTTACCAACTGTGACTTCAGTTTTCTCATGGGAGGATTCCTCAGTATCACTATATTGTTTTATGACAATAATTCTCATCAACTGACTCTTCCCTCTTACCTTTTCCCTCTAAAAGCAGCACTGATCACAGAGCAAGTTCCCTCAGAATACAGGATGAGGTTTTGAGCTATTGGAGATGAAATTCCAATGATGATTTAGAAGACAAGCAGGATCTTTTTTTTCTTCTTCTAAGATTTATTTATTTATTCATGAGAGACACAGAGAGAGAGAGAGAGAGGCAGAAACAGGGCAGAGGGAGAAGCACAGTCCTCTCAGGGAGCTCGATTGGGAACTCAATCTCAGACCGAAATAAGGACCTGAGCCAAAGGCAGACGCTCAACTGCTGAGCCACCCAGGTGTCCCAACAAGCGGGAACCTTGATTAGGAATATTTGTCTTTGTAAAACTGAAGGCAAATTATTTCAAATATTTTAGAATCAGAGAATTCTATAATATGTGTGTATATTATATATTCCCTACCTCTTTACTAACATAAATACTCAAAAGACAGACGGGTTGTCTGTTAACCCATTATCTTGCATATTCCTTTCTGCTCAGATGAGGAACCAAAAGAATTCTTTCATGCTGTCCTTCATGACATTCCTATCAGTTCTCTCCCATATGAAAGATAGCCTCAGATTGAGGAAGAAACAGAATTTGTCTTTTAATATTTACAGTCTATTCCCTTTCAAATCTTAGAAATTACTAGGATTCTCTTAATGTCTCTTCTCTTTAGACTCAGAGAAAATTACTTATATATAAATCAGTTTGTTATAGTAATTAGGTATATCTTAAGAATTAACATTGTTCCTAACTCATGGACACAGATTAGTACCAGTTGCAATGAACAGAAGATGAGTCAATGATCCTCATACTCCTAAAACTTCTCAGTATTCTTTAGTTGCTGTTAATTGCTGAACACTCTGATATCAGTTGTGATATAATTATTTTATTTGTTATATAATGGAGGATAGGAAGCCTTGTTAGTGATTCTGAAAGCAAAGTAGGGACTAATTGAAAATTTCTATTTTTATGAGGTTAGAATTGTGAGTAGTAATTTAAAATAGAATTGATGTGGTAAGGTAGAGACCATTCTAAAAATGTCATAGATGTCAATTATTTGCCTTGTAAAATTTTCTTAAAGCCTATCAATAACATTGATATTAAATTTGTGAGTCACTCCAGATGATTGTTGTTAAACAATATTGTTATAACAATATTGTTAAACATTTTTACAATTTTTTATTCTTTTATTTTTTAAAATTTTGTTTGAGAGAGGGAGAACATGTGAGAGAGCACGAGGAGGAGGAAGTGTTAGAGGGAGAAGCAGACTCCTAGCCAAGTAGGGAGCCCACCTTGGGACTCGATCCCAGGACCCCAGGATGAAGACCTGAGCCAAAGGCAGCTGCTCAATGGATTGGGCCACACAGGTGCCCACATTTCTTATTTTTAAAATAAACATCTGAGGGTCAGATATGTCTGTCACTTCAGAATCAGACTAACGTAGAGGATGTGTTAGTTTTGCAAAACCACTAGGATCAGATATTTCCTCCTTGGAGGGTAAAATAGCTTTTCGAAATGTTTCTTCATTATCCTACACTCATTTTGCACCGATTAAATAATGTCTTAAGATAAATGTTACAAAGATGTGATTTCCTGAATATTACATTTAGTCATTATTGCAATAGATACCACCAAGTGCTAACTTACCCAAAATTTGTCTAAAAGTTGCTTTCACTTTTATTTCCTTTAACTGGCATTTGATTTTTGACATTGTAACTAAAGTATGAAATTTTCAGCAAGATCCATGACTCATGCATAATTCAAATATATTTGGGCAATTCAACAATCTTATCTTTCCTTGATCAATTGCTATCACAAACTTCCATGATCCTATGTATTTTTAATTTTTTAATTTTTTAATTTTTTATTGGTGTTCAATTTGTCAACATATAGAATAACACCCAGTGCTCATCCTGTCAAGCGCCCACCTCAGTGCCCGTCACCCAGTCACCCCCACCCCTCTCCCACCTCCCCTTCCACCACCCCTACTATGTATTTTTTAAATTTTATTTAACTCATAAAGTATAAATGTGACAAATGAGACAAATGAATGGACTTCCTGAATATTTCTCAAAATTTCAGTCATTAATTGATATTCTTTCTTTTGCTGTATTGTTTTCAAACACTTTGCTTTCTAATGTAAGAGAAATTCCGTCGGTTTAACATGATCCATTGACAATATTTGACCATGTAGGAAAATATAGTATGCTCTACAGAAATCAAAGTTAAGTAGTTCAAACTGGATCTATAAACAAATGTGCATTTCTTCAGGATTCATTCCCAGAATACTAAGAGTGTTTTCTCAGGTAATTTTAAAGGAGGATCATTTATTTTATTTGTAAGGTATAAGAACTGGAAAATATGGACAAAATCTTTTCTTGTTTAAGACTAACTCATATAATTAGCAGGTCTTTATCTAAATATGTCATTAATAGTAATAAAATATATTATCAAAATAATATTTAAATATTTTTAAAAGTACTAGTAACAGTGAGTAAAATATGTAATTATTCTCATGATTGCCATTATGAAATTATGCCATGCTAGATTTATAAAAGACAAAATAAAGAGAATCAGCTTAATTCAATAAATCAAGAAAAATTAATCTTAACTCTATGTCAATATTCATTTTAATAAATTTTACATTATTGTGTTTATAGAGTTAATTTCACCTTTGGTTATGTGTTCTTTCTCTCAGAAACCTAAGTCCCTGTGGAAGCATACGCCAAAGCAAATATATGACAAGCCAGAGAAACATCTCCGAATTCATACTTCTAGGACTTTCATATGACCAGAGCATACAAATATTTTGTTTTGTCATTTTCTTACTCTGTTATGTTGCTCTGTTGGCAGGAAATCTTCTGATCCTTATCTCCATTCGATGCAGCCCTCTTTTTCACCAACCAATGTACTACTTCCTTATACACTTATCCTTAATAGACATCTGCTACACCTCTACAGTTACACCCAAGTTAATTGGTGACTTGCTAGTGGAAAGGAAAACCATCTCCTATGACAATTGCATGTTACAGGTCTTTACAATGCACTTCTTTGGAGGCATTGAGATCTTCATTCTCACCGCCATGGCCTTTGATCGCTATGCTGCCATCTGCAAACCTCTCCACTATGTGATTATCATGAACAGGACAAGATGCAATCTCCTAGTCTTAGCTGCTTGGGCTGGTGGGGCCATTCATGCCTTTCCTTTATTTTCTACTGCAATTGGTTTGCCCTTCTGTGGTCCTAATGAAATTGATCACTATTTTTGTGATATTTTTCCTTTGCTTAAAGTGGCCTGTACTGATACTTACATCACTGGTGTCCTTGTGATTGCCTTTTCGGGTATGGTCGCATTAGTTACCTTTATTGTCTTATCTGTTTCTTATGGCATTATACTGTTCACTTTAAGAAATCTCTCAGCTGAAGGAAGACGCAAAGCCCTCTCTACCTGTTGGTCTCATATCACTGTGGTCATCTTATTTTTTGGGCCTGTAATCTTTATCTACCTTAGGCCACCTACTACTTTTCCTGAGGACAAAATATTTGCTCTGTTTTACACCATCATTGCTCCTATGTTCAATCCCTTAATCTATACTCTGAGAAATTCAGAGATGAAAAAAGCCATGAGGAAAGTTTGGTGTCCATCAGTATTTTCAAAGGAAGCATGAAATTAATTTGAAGAAGTTTATTGGTTAAGCAACTCTGGGAAACAGAAGAGGGAGATGTGAATGAAAAAATCAGGGACTATCTCATAGGTTTTGTATATCATCAGTAGTGCAAGCAGAATGAAGGGGGCAATAGGACTACAGGTTTAAAGTAATCTTGGAAGAAATACTAATTCTTGCATTCCAAAATTAATTGGAAACTTAGTCTTTGGAATATTAAGATGGTAGAGGTAGTGTAACCTTCATGAAGAAACGATTGAGTCAATGGACATAAACCAATGTTATATTAATTAGTGAATTATAAAAGAAAATATTTTGATGATAATTTTATTAAAATACTGGACTCAGAGGCCAGACCACAAAATAATAGATATTCTTTGTTAGTTCAGAAGTTGTAATCTAATAAAAAAGGTTATGATCTAAAACTAAATGAATTAATCTAAATTTGTGATAGAACATTCATATATAGAGAAGAGACAGAGAGACAGAAAGAATTAGCAAAGAGAAACAAGATGTGATTTCATCCATAAGTAAATGAAAAAACTAATGCATTTTGGTTGCACGTGGATTTATTTTTAAAGATTTTGCTTATTTATTCATGAAAGACACTGAGAGAGGGAGAAACACAGACAAAGGGAGAAGGAAGCTCACTTCAGGGAGCCCGATGTGGGACTTGATCCTGGAATCCTGGGATCACGTCCTGAGCCAAAGGCAGAAGCTCAACCAGGGCCCCCCAGGCATCCTGCACATGGGTGTTTATGGCAGCTTTCTTCCTAATCAGCACACCTTGGATGCAACCAAGATGTCTTCCTGGACGTGAAGAAATAAACTATTGAACATCTGGAGAATGGGGCATTATTCAGCACTAAAAAGAACTTAGCAATAAAGGTAAGAAACTATATGCAGGAAACATAAATGAATATTTCAGGGTTAAAGAAGCCAGTGTGAAGGGAGAAACTTTGTATGATTTCAGCTAGAGTTCTTCCTTCAGTTACAAGGGAGTTATGTCCCAATAATCCATCATAAGTAGAAAATATCTTACATCAAAAATTCATGTAACACTTTCAACGTATCAAACCTTATAGCTTAGCCTAGCCTAACTTAACTGTGCTCAGAACACTTACATTAATTAGCTTACAGTTGGGAAAAGTCATCAAATACAAGGCCTATTTTATGATAAACATTTGAAAAATATCATGTAACTTATTGAATACTGTACTTTAACATGAAAAAGAAAATGGTTATATGGGTACAGAATTGTTGTAAGTTTGATCATTGACCCACGAGAAGCTCACTGTCCCTGCCCACCACCACAAAAGAGTATTATACTGCATATCACTAGCCCAGAAAAATATCTAAATCCAAAATTCAGAATACAATTTCTACTACACTTATGCATCACTTTTGCCCAATTGTAAAGGGAAAAGTACAAGTCAAACCATTGTAAGTTGGGAGCAATCTGTGTATGACATTCTGGAAAAGGCAAAACTATGGAAAGAGCAAAAAGATCCATCCGTGGATGCCAAGGATTAAAGACAGGAGAGGCATGAATAGGTGGAACATAGAGGATTTTTAGGGTAGTGAAACTTCTGTATGTCATTGCATTTTGGAAATTGTCATTATACATGTCAGACCTCACAGAATGTACAGCAGCAACAGTGAAGCCTGATGTAAACTGAATTTTGGGTAATAATGATGTGTCAGTGTAGGTTCATTTGACTGTAACACATGTAGCACTCTGGGGGAGAGGCTGTCCCAGTGAGAGGGACAGGTGGGTATCTCTGTAGTTTCCACTGTATATTATGATGAAAGTAAAACTGCTCTACAAAATAAAATGCATTAATTAAAAACAACTGCATTGCAGCACAATACCTGGATGAAATCATCTTGTAACTAAATGAAGCATCTTCTGAAAAAGATTTTCTAGTATAAACAGGTAATACCCTAAAATCTTTCAACTGTAATATCAGGTCTTTTGCTCATGTTTCATAGTTTCAAAGATATGATCTCTTAAGAAACAAAGCAATTATGACAGAGAAGGGACTGGATAGTGGAATTTTATGAGAAGAAGGTAGTCACAATCCTGGAAGAGTTTCATTTGTTATTAAAAACTTTATATTTATATGAGAGAGAGCATGAGAGCACACAGGAGCCAGAATAGAGGAGGAAGAAACAGAGGGAGAGGTAGAGAAGCCGGCTCCCCACTGAGCAGGATGCCAGACACTGCGCTTGATCCTGGGACCCTGAGATCATGACCTGAGCTGAGGGCAGATGCTCAACCAACTGAGCCACCAAGGTGCCTCTGAAAGAATTTCAGATTAGGTACATGTGATGCAAGAAGTGCAATCATTCTGGAGGCACTGTGCAAAGAAGCATGAATAGCAGGAAAAAAAATGATGAGGGAGAAAATATTAAGTAGAGTTTTTATAGCAATGAAAAATTGGACAAACTACCTTCTCAGCAGCTACTAATAAAGAAACAAGAATATTGCAAGGTTTGATTTTATCTTTTGAATGACCATCACAAAACATTTGTCAGTCTAAAGATTGAAAGGGCATGTGCTTAAAATGACCAACTTCATTACTAGAAGAAAGATCATCTTCATGTGTAGAATGGGTAGATCCATAAAATGAGCAATATCATGTAATTAGCAATCAGATTAAAAGTCACAAATTACCAGTACACCAGAAGTCCTCTTCATACTTCTTTAAAATCACCACCTTCAGAAAGTAATCACTAGCTTCATCTATAAAGTTGATGAAATTTACCTAGTGTTTGATTTTGTAGAAAAATACTAATGCAGATTATACTCCTCAGTGTCTATTTTCTCATTGTTATGTTCATGAGATTCATTCTTCATGTTTTATCTAGACATTCAGACCATTTCCTATTAAAGGATATTAAGAGTAGAGCTGCTTTGAACATTTTGAAACATGTCTTTTGGTGACTATTTTTCATCCATAAATACGTGCTTTTTACAAAAAATGCACTTTACCCCTAGGGCTAAGCAAAATTGAAACTAAAAACATGAAAAAGATAGAGCAGTCACAATGAAATAGTATTTGAAATAGCTATATATATATATATATATAATTGTTAATATTATACATAAAACAAAAAAAACAGACTTTAAGGCAAGAGCCATTATCAATTCCCAAAATCATTGTTGATAGAATTTGCAAACCTGAAACATTTACATATCTGAATGTGTATGCATATAGAAGGACATAGAGAATTTGATCCAAAATAATAAGCAGCAAAGTAGATAGATAGATAGATAGATAGATAGATAGATAGATAGATAGATATAAAATACTACACTCATCAGCTGGTGAGTGAATATGAGTTATTTAAAGTAATTTATCCTATTTTGTGCCACAAATTTATTCTTAACAAGTGTCAAATTATCTGTAGAGCAATTTATCTAATGACAATGCATTAAAGTACAAAACAATAATAAAAACATAGTTTTTAAACTTGAGTATACGGTACTTTAAAAGCTTTAAAATAAATCATAATGGAAATTAGATAATAATTTTAAAATTAATACAAATAGTATTTATCACAAATGTATACCAATGCTTAGAGGTAAATTCCTAGCTTGTGTTAAGGCAAAAAATACATTATTACATCAAGAGTTGATTTGTTATCAAATTATAACTACACCTTATCCTAGCTGAACCACTAGGTGTTATATGTATTGGATCACTAAATTCTACACCAGATACTAACATTATACTTCATATTAACTACCTAGAATTTAAATAAAAATTTGAAACAAACAAATTAAATTTAAAAAAAAGAAAAACAATTCTGTACCTAACTCTAATGTTTTACTGTCTGATAACTGAAATTTAAATTAAAATTTGAACAAAAATCCTAGTTGTAACAATGCTAAAATTATTACCAATAAATATTTTAGAACCAACAACATATTGAATTGTGATAAGCTAAAAGTTATTCCATTGGAATCAGGAAGAAGTGACCCTTAGTATCACCAATTCAAATTAACATTATTCAATATTTTACTGAAAGAACTAGCCAATTCAGTAAGACATGCAACCAAAAAACAAACATATAAAGATTGTATCCAAAATGAATAGAATCTATTTCCACCGACTCTATAGAAAGTATGAGTTAAGAGAATATTTCGAACAAGTCTATGCTAAATTTAAAAAGACTGACAATGCCAACTTTTGGTGAGGTTATGGAGACATGGGAACTCTCATACATTGCTGGTGGACATGTGTCATAGCACCACCACTTTTGGAAACAGTTTGGTAATTTTTTAAAATGCTAACATACATTTAACATATAACTCAGCAATTCCATGCTCAGGTATCAATCTGAGATAAATGGTAATATATGTCCTCACTAAAGCTTGTACATGAGTAGTCACAGCAGCTTCATTCTCTATGGCCATTACCTGGACACAATTGAAACGTCCATCAGCTAGTGAATAAGTATACAAAATGTGGGAGAGCCGTACAGTGGAATACTATTCTTACTAAAAGGAATGAACTACTGATAATGCAATGTGATAAACCTCTAAAACACTATGTTACATGAAGAAAAGAATAAAATTGAACACTGTATTGTTTTTAGAAGTCTATTTCTCTCCTGGTTATATTATGTGGCTTCACTATTTCACAAATGAGAGAAAAACGGATGTGTCCTTGAGATTCCCTAGCTCTCTGACCAAAGCTCTCATAAAACATGGATCCTGAGTTTCATCCTGTACCCAGAAATGACAATTATCAGGTCAAGGTGGTTCTTGTCATTTACCTCAGCTGTGTTATGCCCTATTTTTAATATCATTCCCTCAAGTTCTTCTTCCCTTAGTAGCTCTCCAGACTTATCAGAGATGATTCTGTTTTCCATAATTGCTAGCTTATCATGTGTGAGCATGTGTCTGCTATGTTACTCTTTCCCACCCAGGAATCTGGCATTCACATTTTAAACTGAACTATAAGGAGTCTATCTGTAAAATGTGAGTCTTTGGACCTGAAGAAATAAAGAAACAATTTAATAGACAATTCTGATTCCATTGCTCACTCTTCAGAAACTGTATGTAATGACCCATTGCCCTCGGAATAAATCTAACTTTATGAAGAACAGTACTGTATGTAGAATTCAACATAAGTTGACCTTAATATGATGATGGGACTAAATATGTGTATATTAGGTCAAACACAGCAGAGATTCTGAACCTGTCACATTTCAATTGTGAGGTTTTGACCAATTTGCTTCAAGTTCATGAACCTTTTTTATTAATCAATATGCACATTTTGGATAAGCAAATGACTCAAATGATGTTTTACCATGATACACCTGTTAGGATGGACAAAATATGGGACACTGTCACCAACAAATGCTGGTGAGGATGTGAAGCAACAGGAACTCTTATTTATTGCTGGTGGGAAAGCAAAATGGTTGGCCATTTGGGAACATGTTTTTTCAGTTTCTCACAAAACTAAACATGTCCTTACTGTATAATCCAGCAATCTCACTCCTTGGCATTGACCCAAAGGAGATGAAAACTTATACCCATATAAAAACCTGCTCATGGATGTTTAACAGCAGCTTTATTGATAATTGTCAAAACAGTTGGAAGCAGCCAAGATGTCCTTCAATAGGTTAGGATAGATAAAGTGCAACATCAGACAGTGGGGTACATTTCAGTGCAAAAAGAAATAAGGTATAGGCCATGAAAGGATGGGGAAGAACTTTTCAATGTTCTCTCCATGGTCCTTAGCATTCAGCTTAAACACAATCACGAGACTCTTCTTGATCTTCCCTGTCACTAATTTTCCATTTTCGTATTTTACTACGCAGACTTTTACAAGCTCAGTGTCTAGCTAAGAACCCAACACACAGGAATAGCTCAATAATTAGTTATTGAGTGAATAGGCATAACCATATTGAATTAATTAGGTTTTCCGCATACACTTTTTCACCCCTGGCATTTGTTATCCATCTTCTAGGAATACTCTCAGCCCAACATAGGCCTTTTCACTCTGATGATTCCCCTTCATCCATTTTTGATGTCCTTTTTATCTAGGAAATCTTCCTGACTCCTGATCTTTGCTGTGTGTCCCCCAAACATGTTTTCCTAGCACCCTGTGCTGCCACTACCTTACCATTTATTAACAGGATGTTGTCCCTTTCTGCTCCTCTCTGGGTCTTTCTCTGTGGGTTCTAAGCTCTGTGAAGGCAAGACCCAGGTTCCTCTCAATTCATCATTGAAGGCCCAGCAACCACCAATGTCTTTGATATATTCTTTGGACTTAAGAAACTTCTATTGATGAATGAGAGAGGGATATGTTATCAAATATAAATAAATGGAATATATTTATTCTGAAGTTGTTTTGCATGTAGATGGAACCACATATTTTTAAACACAGTTTTTCATAATGAAATGTTACAAGTAAACTAATTAACAGAGTACAATGACATGAACAGCTCACATTCATAAGATGAGGAAATCCTGTTGAGAGCATGGTGAATATCAAGGTAAGCTATTTGCTCCTTCACTGAGAATCTCCATTTCAATTTCTTTCTCATTACACAGTTTAAGCAGAAGTTAAAACAAATTGTGGTTTCTCGAGGAGATCTAGCTAGAATTCTCAAGAGTCTTAATCAGATAAGAGTAGGAAAAAGTCCCTTGTCTCCAGTACTATTTCTTTGCTCTACAATTTCTTGCCTTTATTCATCTTCCTTTATACCACTATTTACTCATTCAATATTTATTGTGCATCAGACTTATCAAAAATTTTTAATAAGTAGTTAAGTACTCTGTAGAGTGTGACTCTATTTAATAAATAGGAATTCTTCTCAAATAATTAGATGTTGATTTATTTGAACACTCATTCTATCTGATAGGTTAGCATCATAAGATGGGTGACATGAGCAATACAAAATGACTTGACATCTAAAGGGAACTTTGGAAACTTGGGGTAATCTTAATTATCCCTCAGAGGTAAAAAAAACTCTTTGTTTCCATGACCCCATATTTATTGTTTACCATGATTTATTAGGCAATTTGTATTCATCAAGCCTGGTGTATAAAAATGAGCAGAATTATTAATAAAAACATTAGAATTTATAGATGGTTAATATATGTATAAGGTTTGTAGCATAGTTTATAGTTGGGTTTACTCTTTCTTATACACTTTTCTGCTCCACTCAGTGCAGAATCTATTATTCATAGCAGTTTAGTTATTTCTTTACTTGGTAAGTATTCCTTGTTGAGATCATCCATTGACAATGGCCAATGTCCTTTTGACCTATTGAATCAATGTTGAACTTCAGGCATATTTATTTCGCATCTGAAATAACTTTTCTACTGCACAATTTCCTAATGGCATTTTTCATCTGATCATTTCTCAAGGCATATATTAAGGGATTTAACATGGGTGTTATCATAGTGTAGAAAACTGCAACTGCTTTATCAATAGGTAAAGTAGCTGCAGGTCTCATGTACACAAATATACAGGGCACAAAGAATAAGACGACCACTGTGATGTGGGAGACACAGGTGGAGATGGCTTTGAGTCTTGCCTCCAAGCTGTGGTTCCTTAGGGAGTGCAGAATGACCACATAGGAGACCATGAGGAGGAGGAAGTTTAAGGCACAGATGAAACCACTGTTGGCAGCAACAAAGAACCCAAGAGTGTGGGTATCAGTGCAGGCAAGATTGAGCAAAGGATTCAGATCACACATAAAGTGATCTATGACATTAGGGCCACAGAAAGGTAGAGGGATGATAAAGAGGATCTGTATGGCTGCATGAAGAAAGCCTCCCACCCACACCACTGCCATGAGCAAGCCACACACCTGCCGATTCATGATGATCATGTAGTGCAGTGGCTTGCAGATGGCCACATAGCGGTCATAGGCCATCACAGTAAGCAAGATGATATCAGCACCTCCAAAAAAATGTTCCCCAAAGATTTGGGTTATACATGCATTGAATGTGGTGGTCTTCTTTTCACGGAGTGAATCTACAATCAGTTTAGGGTTATTGACAGAAGAATAGCAGGCATCAATGAAGGAAAGATAGGCCAGGAAAAAGTACATGGGGGACCCCAATAATGGGCTGGCGGTGATAGCTGCCACAGTGAGCACATTTCCTACCACAGAGACGATGTAGATGATCAAAAACACAACAAAAACGATTTTCTGCATCTTTGGATTCTCTGTGAGCCCCAGTAGAACAAACTCTGTCACATTGTTTCTATTCTCCATTATTTCATATTATACTTAATTACATGACCTGTAAAAGAATCCCTTTCGTTATTGCAACCTTGAATTTATTAAGCTTCTTTATCTAGTAAATAATAACAGCCTAGATTCTACTGAGTTGTTTATTCTCCATATTGTTTTTTGAGATAGAACATAAGTTCTTTGTCCTTGAAGATTACTTAAATTATCTCCTGGGTGAAATTTCTGTTGAGTATAGACATAAGGAAGTTTATAAATATACAGGCTGGAGATCATCAGTGTATACTTCATCATCTGAGGTGACTAAGCCTAACATGAAGTAGTGTAGTGTACACAAGTGATAGGGAAATAGGTAAAGGGAGGTAGGTTATGATGTAAAGGCTAAGGATGCAAGGTTAACATATTTTCCCTTTGTCGTTAGGAAATGGGGCACCATGGTGAGACATTGAGAAGATAGGCAGAAAAGTGAAGATAAATTTGAGGAAGGGGAATAGAGCTATAATTTTAATAAAGATCTTTATGTTTCTTGGGTGAAGTAGGGTGAAGTTCAGTAAGGGGATGGAAGCCAGACATAGAAACCCCAGTTAGGAGATTGCTTATAATAGTTGACATAGGAGTAATAGGGCATTGGAAGTGGGTATGTAAAGAAAGTATACAAAAGCTACTATAAAATATTGTTTAAATACAATAACATTATAGTTGCTGAATATATAATTGCAACATAGAACACGATTGTTATGCTCATGGTATAGTAGCAAGTACTCTGTAAAGGATCCCATTTAATACTGAAAACATCCTGTGTAGCTGGTATTATATCATCCATTTTGAGATGTGGAAACAGTCTTAGAGACTTATGTTGGTGGTAATAATAACAGCAACAGTATTTATTAAAATTGAATATTTAGTGGCCTTGATGTTTCTGTAGACATTTGCTGATTTAATCCCCACCACAAACCTGTAAGATAATTCCCACTATTGTTACCCTGCCAAGATCAAGATGCTAATTAAAAATAATTGATTTTTTTTATAAGGGCAATATGGGCACCTGCTTGGCTCAGTAATTGAGTGTGTAACTCTTGTTTTTTTAAAGATTTTTATTCCTGAGAGACACAGGCAGAGGGAGAAGCAGGCTCCATGCAGGGAGCCCGATGTGGGACTCGATCCCGGGACTCCAGGATCACACCCTGGGCCGAAGGCAGGCTCTAAACCACTGAGCCACCCAAGGATCCCCCCCCCTTTTTTTTTTCCAAGAGTTTCAAGATAATTTAATACAAGTTCATTCATTTTTATATTTAAGTTCATTATGTCCTGGTAAAAATTCTGAAAGGCCACAGCAAAGATTCGTTCAAATTATACTTAAAAATTTCTTCCAAATTCTTTATTGCTATAACTTATATTGAATTAGTAATCTTTATATGACCATAAGTGTTATAACTGTCTTATTAATACTATAGAGTATACTTATTACACTATACAAATGTGTATAACACAATTACATTAGCAGACACACACATACACACACTGACATGTTTGAAGTGTCAATTATCAAATAAAATGTGGTATTGTACTCATTGAAAGATCTTTTTACCTTGACTTCTCTCTCTCTCAGACCCAGTTCTCCCTATTACAATCCATCTCCAAAGCAAACTATCTGTGAAATGCTAAAAAGGATTTCCACTGTGGTTAATTTATTTGATTTGAAAATCAAAAAGACCAGGTTAGAATTCTCATTTTTCCATCTGCATTTTCTTTTATCTGGAGTGCATATCTAGCACATTTCATCCTTGTTTCCTCATCTATAAAGCAGGATTAATAATATCCACTTCAAAGCTTTTGACGCAAATTGATTAATTGATTAAGGCAACATATTTGAATATATCACCACCATGTTGGACACACAGAGTACCTTCATCACCTTTTTAACTGTGTATGCACAATAGGAATGATTGACATTTTGAGTGTTAATTATTCAATAATATAACTGTGCAAAATGTTCAGGAAGAATCATCTCTAAATTTACTTTTATTTATTTTTTATTTTATTATATTTTTTTCTAATTTAACTTTTAAAGAAGGCAGGGATGCCTGGTTGGCTCAGGGTCTGAGTGTCTGTCTTCAGCTCAGGGAGTGATACTGGGGTCTTGGGATCAAGTCCAGCATCAGACTCCCTAAATGGAGCTTTATTCGCCTCCTATGTTCTGACTCTTGCTGTGTCTTTCATGAATAAATAAATAAAATATTTTTTAAAAAATCAATGAATAAAGAAGGCATACAGACTCAATTAGTCATAGCCTTTCTTATCAGAAAGAGTTATCTTTTCATGCTTAGACTAAACAGCTGATGATATCAGTGTCATTTATTATTCTAACTGTGTCTTTTTATGTGAGAAATATATTTACATTTTGTTTTCACTCTGATTATGAGTCTATATTATTAAAACACATCTCATTGCAAAAGCATGCTGTCTAGTGATGAAGAGTAGAGTCTTACAATTGGTTTCAATTCCATGAGTTTCAAATTTTTCATTGTCACCTTATGTAGATGATATTTACCAAGTATCTTTTGAAGAAATGAAGTGAGGATGGAATACTGCATTACTATGTTTGAAGGGACTGAAACAATGATTAATATATATGGGAAATAAAAATCTTTAAGATAATCAGCAATATTGAAAACTTACCTTAAAGACTTAGAAGATCTTAATGATGCTTTCTGGTGTTCAGAAATAATCCCATCTTCAAACTGACCTCTTTTTAGATAGTAACTTTCAATAGAAAAGATATGACGCACTCAGAAATTCTTCAAATAATTTGATATCAAAATCAACAGTTTTTAAGAAAGTGTATCTATAAATCAAAAGCTTCCCTTCTAACCTAAAGCCTCAAAAACATTTACAGAACACTTTGGATTTGAATTTAAAATGGATTCTTTTGAAACACTATGGAGAAATCATCTACACATGGCTCTGGTTCCATAGGAAAAAAGCAAGAAATGTGGAGGAAACGCCTTCAAATGGCTCATTCTAACTATAATGAATCTTGCTCTGGAAATGTGGTCAACAAAAATCATTTTCACCTTACACTGCATGGATATTTAAAGAGGTTTCCATAAAGATTCAAGGACCTTGTCTTATAGCTGCTACTTTCTCTCCCAGGAATTAATTATCTCCTCTGATGGAAAGACTGAAAGACTTTGTCTTAGAAACCATGCTAAAGAGACATGTTAGACAAACATGAAATTTTGAATAGGGAATTGCATTCCATGTACTTTGAACCCAAGCATGTAAGAATCACCTTTTTCTATGTGAACCTGAGTTTTTAAGAAAGCTAAAGTCAGGTAAATAGAAAAATGGCATGATTCCAGTGTGGGATCTCTGATGTAGTTACCTGTTGACTCATGTCACAGAGAGAACTTCTGCCTTCTTAGCAATAATAAAACTTTTCTGCAACCTGCTACTGATTGCTTGAGAGCTAAAGCAGTGAGGGCATGAAATCAATGGTAGTCATTTTATACTTCTTCCCTCCAAAAGCTGTTTATTTTTTTTCCATATTCACCAGGAGGCAGGAAGTAAATAGAAATTCTAAAAGGCTCTCAGTTTTCTTTGGGATTCATGGTTTGGTTAGTACAGTGTACTAGGCAACATTAAAATTGTGGAGAGAGATCAAAACACAAGAAGACTCCCAGTTGTTCCACATCTTTGTCACTTGGTACTGTTAGTTATTTCCTTTGAGTCATTCTAAGGGCCATGTGATGATGCATTGTTGTGGTTTTAATTTGCTTTCTTTGATGACGCATGATGTTGAAATTTTATGTCATCTTATTATTGGCCATTTGTATACCTTCTTTTGTGTACTTTTGTACAAGTCCTTTGCATAACTTAAAAATAAGGGTTCTGGTTTCCTGATTACTAAATTATAAATGTTCTTTACATATAATTCAGGTCTTTATCACATATATGATACGCATATATACAAAATTTTCAGCTACTCCACGGATTGCCTCTTCTTTTATAAATGGTGTTACCTGATAGGCACTGAATTTTAAAACTTTGATGAATTCCAATTTTTAATCTTTTCTTATGGTTCATGAATACTGTTTTATATCTTTTTTAAAATTTTTATTTATTTAAGATAATCACAGGGAGAGAGAGAGAGAGAGAGAGAGAGAGAGAGAGAGAGGCAGACATAGGCAGAGGGAGAAGCAGGCTCAGTGCACCAGGAGCCCTATGTGGGATTCGATCCCGGGTCTCCAGGATCGCGCCCTGGGCCAAAGGCTGGCGCTAGACCTCTGCGCCACCCAGGGATCCCCTACTGTTTTATATCTAACAAATATTCAATATTGGTCGACCACCAAGTTCAAAAAATTTCTTCTGGAATTTATGTGGATTTAGCTTTAACATTTTTGGCCTCTGACCCACTTTGAGTTGATTTTTGTGTGTGGTGTGGTGTGAGGTGAGGTTGTGGTTTTAGATTACTTTTGTTCTTTTTCTACTATGGATATCCCGATTGATCCAGTATAATTTGTGGAAAAGTCTATACTTTTCTCATTGAATTACCTGATCTTTGTAAAAATTCATATACTCAGGCTTATTTCTGGGCATTTTTTGTTTGTTTGTTTGTTTTGAGGTCTCAGTGTTTATCCTTATGACAATACCACACAGCACGATAATGGGAGCTTTACAGCAATTCTTGAATTTAAGTAGAGTAAGCATTAAAACTGTGTTGTGGGTTTTTTTTTAAATGATTTTATCTTCTAGATTTCAATAAATTTGTATATTTCTATATACATTTCAGAATAGAATTGTTAATTTCTTTTAAAATATTCTTGAGATTGTTATTTGAATTGTATTGAAAACATGAAATGACGTCAAGGTATATTTCTTCATTTTTGTACTTAATTTCTCTCTGCAGTGCTTTCTAGTTTTCATGTACATTTCTTGAATATACAGGAATGAATTTACAATTTATTCCGGGAGTGCCTGAGTGACTCAGTTGTTGAGTTGAGCATCTGACTCTTCATTTTGACTTGGGTCATGATCTCAGGGTCTTGAGCTTGAGATTCTCTCTCTCCTATTCCCTCTGCCCTCACCCCACACTTACACTCTTTCTCTAAAAAAATAAAAAATATATATTCCTCAATTTAAAAAAAAATATTTTACTTATTTATTTTAGTATTTTAGAGAGAAAGCACAAGTTGGGGGAGGATAGAGGAAGAGGGAGAGGCAGAGAATATCAAGCCAACTCTTTGCTGAGCATGGAGCCTGACAGAGGGCTAGATCTCACAACCACCAGATCATGACCTGAGCCAAGAGTTGGACACTCAATCAATGGAGCCACACAGACACACCTCAAAATTTTATGTTTTAAAATAATATTCTACATAGTATTGTTTCTAATCTTAATTTCTAACTGTTGCAATTATAGAAGTATGTATGGTATTTTGTCTTTACACTGTATCTTGTGACCTTACTAAATTAATTAATTAGGTCCATTAAAATTTTTTTAGGCACTTAACACTTTCTGCCTACATAATCATGTCATCTTAACATAAATCTACTTTTGCAAATTGCTTCTTCCTTTCCAATCTGCATGTCTTTACTTCTTTTTTCCTCTTATTGCAATGACTAGAATGTAAGAGACAATGCAGAAAAGAAATGATGGGTGGACACGGTTGACTTGTTCCAATCCTAAAAAAAAGGAATTTACTATTAAATAATATAATACTTGTAGGTTTTATAGATATGCTTCTTATCAAGCTGAACAATTCTTTTCTTCATTTGTTAAGATATTCTTTTTTATATTTTATTTATTTATTTGAGAGACAGAGTAAGAGAGAGAGCATGAGAGTGGGGTGAGGGGTGGAGGAAGAAGCAGGCTTCCCTGCTGAGCAGGGAGCCCAATGCAGGGCTCAATCTCAGGACCCTGGGATCATGACCTAAGCCAAAGACAGACATTTAAATGACTGAGTCACCCAGGTGCACCTGTTAAAGTCTTTTTGTAATCATAAAAATCAATTGAAATTTATCCAGTGATGTTTATATCAACTTGAAATCACCTTTTAATTCTTCATTCTGTTAATTAAGTGAATTACATGGATTTTTAAATGTTAGATCAACCTGTTATTCCTAGCATAAATTCTACATCATCATGGCTAATTATTATTTTTAAAGCAACATTGATGGATTTGGTTTACTGGTACATTGTTTAAGATCTTTGAGAATGAGTTCATAATGGATGTTTGTCATTTTTTTATTGTAATATGAATTTGGCATCTAGGTAATACCAACCTCATATATTAATTGTGTAGTATTGTTTCCATTTTCTGAAAGAATTTGTGTAGAACTTGTATTATTTTATTTCTGGAGCCCATACAATGTTTTTAAATTTTAAGATTAACTTTCCATTTGACAAAAAGGGCTATTGATATCTTTGTAAAGGTTGCATGAAATCTGTAGATCACTTGAGGAATATTGCCATCTTATTTTATTATAGTCTTCTAAGCCATGAATATGAACTGTGTTTCTATTTAATTAGGTCTTCTTTAATTACCCTCAAAAGTATTTTGTGGTTTTTCACAGAAAGTCTTTCATTCTTCTATTGCAAAATTATTTATAAAATCTAAGGTATGAAAATAACCTTACTGTCCATCAATGGAGAAAGGATAAAGAAAATGTTCATTTACCATTCTGAAAATGCTGGGATCCTTAAGTATTATGCTAAATCTATTCTGTTTATGTTCCATAAGTAGAATGACAAAGGCTGCATGACATGTTGCACATCTGTGTACAACATGGTTTACTGAATATTTGAAACCCACTCTTGGGTCTGATGCTCAGAAAAAAAAAAAAAAGATGCCTTTCCAAATATGACTGTTCATTAACAATGCACCTGGTCACCCAAAAGCTCTGATGGAGATATTCAAAGAGATTCACATTTTCATGCTAATGTAACATCTGTTATAGTATATGGGCAAGGAGTAGTTTTGATTTTGAAATCTTATTATTTAAGAAATACATTTTGTAAGGCTATAACTACTATAGATGGTGATTCCTTGATGGATCTGGGAAAAGTAAACTGAAACCTTCTGAAAAAGATCCACCATTCTAGATGCCATTAAGAACATTTGTAATTCATGGGAAGAGATCAAAATACTGACATTAATAAGAGTTGGAAAGTAGTTGATTTAAACTCTCATGAATGACTTTGAGGGGTTCCAGACTTCAGTGGAGGAAGTAATTGCAGATGCGGTGGAAATAGCAAGAGAACCAGAATCCGAAGTGGAGGATGAGGATGTGACTGAATTGCTGCAATCTCATAATCAAATTTCAACATGTGAGGAGTTGCTTTTTATGGGGGAGCAAAGAAAGTGGTTCTTGAGATGGAATCTACTCCTGGTGATGATGCTGTGAAGATTGTTGGAATGACAACAAAAGATTTAGAAGAGTGCATAAAATTGTAGATAGAGCAAGAGCGGGGTTTGAGAGGATTGACTCCAGTGTTCAGAGAAGGTCGACTGTGGGTATAATGCTATCAAACAGTATCTCATGCTACAGAGAACTCATTTGTGAAAGGAAAACTCAATCAATTCAGCAAAACTCATGGAGAGAGAGAGGCAGAGACACAGGCAGAGGGAGAACCAGGCTTTCTGCCTGCTGCAGGACTCAATCCCAGGACCCCAAGATCACGACTTGAGTCAAAGGCAGACACTCAACCACTGAGCCACCCAGGTGGCCATACAGATCGGATTTTTGTCTCACTGTGCTGCATTACAGTGTTGAAAAGAATGGTGATAGAAATGAGCATTTGTCTCATTCTTGTTGTTAAAGAGAATGTATCTAACTTCATCCCTCTAAAATAACATTTTATGTAGGATTTTTAAGAAATATTTTTAGTATTAGGCAAGTTCCTTTGTATTAATATATTTTTGATTTTTAATATTGGTAAACATTTTTATGATGAACTTGTACGTTTATCACATGCTGTTTCTGCATCTATTGAAATATTTATTTGGTTTTTCACTTTTAATTTCCAGCTTGATGATATATTTTTCAAGTTTCTGATAATAAACTATTAAAGAATATCTGGGATAAAATTGGTGATGGAACATTGACTTTTTTATAAAGTTAAAGTAATTTAATTTTTTATTAAAATTTTTACAGTCATCCTCAGAAAAGGATCAAAGATTAATTGTATTTCCTTGTAACCATAGACTTGCAAAATGAATTAATGATAGTTTCATTTTTACTCATTTATGAGAAACTGTAAGAGAGTGGAATAATCTATTTTGAAAAACTAAGGTAAAATCTTATAAATCCGGGGATCCCTGGGTGGCGCAGCGGTTTAGCGCCTGCCTTTGGCCCAGGGCGCGATCCTGGAGACCCGGGATCGAGTCCCACGTCGGGCTCCCGGTGCATGGAGCCTGCTTCTCCCTCTGCCTGTGTCTCTGCCTCTCTCTCTCTCTCACTGTGTGTCTATCATAAATAAAAAATAAAAAATAAATAAATAAATAAATAAATAAATAAATAAATCCATTTGAGACTGGTATTTTTTTCACAGGATTATTTTTGTTTAACTCTAGTTTTACTAGTTATAGACTAGTTATCTTCTGTAATTCTTCTCCGGTTAGTTTTGTTATAATTTTTTGTAGAAACATGTTTTTCTGTTATCCTTTAAAATTATTGGCATTTGGTTGTTGATAATGTTTTATATTTCTACTCTCCATTTTTACCAATAGTTATGTTATCCTTCACTAAATACTATATCTTTTTCTTTTAGATTGATCCATATTGTTAAAACTTCAACTATTTTGAAAGTTTTTCTTCAAAGATTCAATAAAAAAATTTATTATTTCTTTTTAATTTTCACTTTGATTTGCCTATGTTTTCTTCATATTACTTTTTGATGGGCTCCTGTCTTCTAATGATATATTCTTTTTCAGATTTTCTTTTTTTCTAATGAAAATATTAAAGTTATAATTTTCTTCAAAAGTACCACTATTCCTATATCCTATAAACTTTGACAGGCAGTATGTTCCTTATATTTCAAATAAATTTTTATTTCCAGTGTGATTTGTTTCTTAACAAACTAGATATTTTGCAAAATATAGTTTTAATTACCAATAATGTACTTGTCTGTGTATTTATGTTCATATCTACCTATATCTATATCTACTTATACCTTTTATTGTACTCGGAGTTTGGTATAACATCACATCTTTAAATATGGTGAAGCTTTTAAAAATAACCTAATAAATTATTATATGTATATCCCATCTATGCATACAAAATAATTAATTTTATGTGTATTCCATCTATATATCCTTGTTAGATGTATAATTATATATTATGTATTATATATGTTATATATAATATATATGATGTATATATCCCTATACTTTTAAGTTCTATTGTTCAGATCTTTTATACCCTCCTTACTTACTGCGTTCCTTATGCATCAATAATTTTAAAAGGAAGGTTGAAATCTTCCTCAGTGAAGGTAGATTCATATTTTTCTTCATATGAATTATCTAAACTTATGTATTTGGGGGCTAGATTATTAAGTGCATCCATGAGAAAGGTCATGCCACAAGAAGACAGACCAAATCCCATCATTTGAAGATAGTATTGGGAGAGGTTATATTCAAGTTGTGGATAGTTGTAGGAAAATCACAAGGAATATACAATGTCCTGGGCTAGTGGAATTGAGTACAATTGAATACAGTAGGTGCACAAAAGTGGCAAGCAGAAGTACAAATGAACAATGAATAAAAAAATTATAAAGTAAAATTAGACTTACATGGATCTAGTATGAACCCATGTGGATTGCTGCTATGAACAAAGGACTACAATTCACTCAATTGGATTTACTCAAACAATGTAAAATAAAAACAAAACTAAAATAAGGAAAATAATTGTGCATCGTGGCATTTTCCAAATTCTAACTGATACCCTACTATTAGATGATACCTAGTAACACAAAACAATGTATAGGATTTCAAAGTTTCCAATGGATGTAACTAACCATTGAGAATTATTTCAAAATCTTCATGCTAATGGCAATGACTCTATGTTGATGAGTAAGATATTAATAATTTTCTATAATCTCTTTGTTTATTTAACTCAGATTATGTGAACAATTAAAAAGTTATATGTACATATATATATCTCCAGTCTTTGAGGAAATTATTCTAGGAGAGGAGAGAGAGAAAAATAGATATTCACATTACATCAGTACTATAACATTACAAAAATATTAAATCATTTAGGTAATAACCCTCAAGAGATAAATCAAGGGGTGCCAGAATGTCTCAGTTGGTTAAGCATCCAACTCTTGATTTCAGCTTAGGTCATGATCTCTGGGTCCTGGGATCCAGCCCACCTTGTGCTCCATGGTCAGTTGGGGAGTCTGCTTCTGGATTCTCTTTCTATCTATCTCTCTCTCTCTCTCTCTCTCTGTCCTTCTGACCTTCCCCTTGCTCTTTCCCTCAAATAAGTAAATCTTAAAAAAAAAAAAAAAGAAATATACCAAGTAAGCCTCAAGACCATCTATATGACCGCTCTACTAATACAGGCTTTATTTTTCAAATTATAATCACAAACACATTGGCTCTATAAGATGCCTGTGGGAGTTTCCCCCTCAGGACCCCTTCATGCTTTAATTCGTGGTATTCCCAACAATGTTTTCCTGAAAGCTCCTTTGGATGCAAGATTCACAGGAGAGTCAGAGGTGCATCATATCTGTTTGCTGTTGCATGGTACAGACACAGAAAGTAAAAAGAAATGCCTGAAAGATCACCTTGACATATATATTGTATATAATATATATATAAGATACAGAGAAAATAATTGTAATGTCCATAAATCTTCATTTTATAAAAATTTGATTTCATAATTTAAATTTTTAAATTCTTCTGTAATAACTTTGTTGGTGGTTATTTTCAAGACTGTACATTCAGGAAAATCTTGAGTGCAATTGATGAGGATTTTAAGCCTTTATTTGTATTTTGAATATAACACCTAAGTATAATGAAAAAATAGGCACTTACAAATCATATGGCTGAAATCAATGGTTCAGAGTAGACCTCCCTCTTAGTACTTGTGCAATCTTAGACTCAAGTTTCCCTATTTGCAAAACAAGGACAATAATACAGTAGACTCCTTTACTCATGGTTCATGTTCCATGGGGTCAGTTACCTGCTGTCAAGCATGGTTCAGAAGCAGATGATCCTCATTTGATGTATTGTAAGGTCAAGAGTAGCTAACACTACCTCACAATGCCTACCTCATTTGCCTCACTTCATCCCATCATGTAGGCATTTTATCATCTTATATTATCACAAGAAGAAAGGTGAGTACAATAAAGGTGAGTACAGTATGATATTTTGGGAGAGAGAGGGAGAGACAAAGAATAGGGAAAGGGAAAGAGAGGAAAAAGTCACAGGGGTATTTTATGGATTTTTTTCTTTTTTCCCAGATGATTCTCAGGAGAAACTTTATAGGAGCTGCTTTGAAGGATATTTTTCTATATTGATCTATATTTTCACAACTGATTTTTAAGCATTGTAGGTTGATCAGTACTGGACCTTATGTTAAGAGATGATGAGGTTTGCACCACTGTTAAGGACACACTGTAAACCAAGAGTTGCATTTCCTACGGTTTTGATTTTTTTTTTATTTTTGTTCTACAATTTTAATGAAAAGCTACCCTGGGATTTATATATGTCCTCTAACTGATCATATTCCTCTGTATAAACAAAGGTTAGGCGTGGATATTCTCCATTTATATATAAAGAAGTACTTTGCTAAGCTCTATGTTGAACCTAGAACAAACTTATTCCTACGTCAATTTTTTTTCCTTATCCTTATATAAAATCTTCGACCTATCCCCTCTGGCAGAATATAAAATACACAGTTAAAACCAATTAATTGATGAAGAAAATTCTGATATCTATTTTTTATACAACTGTTTTTCCTCTCCAAATATTTTTGGGAGTACTCTTCTGTGGACATGACAAGTAAGAATCCTAAGACCCTCTATTGTATATTCTTAAATGCTCTCCATTTTGCTCTTGGCACAAGGCAAATGGATCCAGTATTTTTACTTCCACTTACCAGCTGGAGAAGAATCAGAGGGAATGAATTACTCAGTGCTAACAAGAAAAAGGTGACAAGACATAGGAGCCTGGATGCTCACCTTCATGATCATTAGACCAGACACTGTCCACTACATCATACTGTTCTCCCGCTTGTGCCATTAAAATAATTCATTCACATTGAGAGCTTTCTAGGCAAATCATGTTTTTGTTGAGGGCAGACCTTTGGTTATGGGTAAAAGGTGATGGTTCAACATATTCACTCTCTGTTCCTAGGTCTACTGTAACTAGGCAGCTGCACTACTCTAACTGCGTGGTTAAATACACAGGACACGGGATGCCTGGGTGGCTCAGCAGTTGGGCACCTGCCTTTGCCCCAGGGCATGATCCTAGAGTCCCAGGATCGAGTCCCACATTGGTCTCACTCAATGGAGCCTGCTTTCTCCCTCTGCTTATGTCTCTGCCTCTGTGTGTGTGTGTGTGTGTGTGTGTGTGTGTGTGTGTGTGATGAATAAATAAATAAAATCTTTTAAAAAAATACACAGGACACTCTCTAATCACCTTGGTTTCTTCAATATGCCATCAAAAAACAACTACCTTACCACAATGTTTCTAACATTTTAAACAGCAACCTCTAAAATGTGTCTTTAGAATGATTTGGGAAAATAGAAACGTTTTATATAATAATAACCTGTATTTCTGTATTCAGATACCCAGGTTATGCCTCCCATTCCATTTCCAGCCTCTCCATGCTCTGAATCTTGACCAAACTGCCAAGAAGAGTCACCAAATATATTATCAACTAATTCAGGTTATTTATCTGCTATGATTAAGAATCTTGATTTTGCTTTTATTTCAAGAATAAATATTTAGTTCTACTGTGTATGGAATGTGGCGTGAGATTGTGACTTCATAAATTATTAGAAATAGCATATAGGAGAGAGAATTGCTTATAGTCTTTTGAGTGTTAATTGCTGCTATTCAGCAGTATATTTCTCCATTAATGGCAGAGATGGAAAAAATGTATCTTTTAAGGAGGTAGAAAACAGGTAGAAGTCCATTTGGTCAGTGGCTAATGTAGCATAGCTCTAAAGAGAATAGAACTTTGCATCAGATACAGGTTCATATCTTAGGTTACTGCTTAATATCTGAATGAATAGGTATTATTATCTGAACCCACCCATTTTTGTTTACTCATATGAACAATGAGTATCAGAATAGTAACTCTTGGGTTATAGTGAGTTAAGTGCATGCAAAATGTGTATAAAGTATGCTGTCATTAAACATCATTTGAAATGTGATAATAGCCTTAAGCCAAAACAATTTAAAAGACTGAGTGTAATAATCCCTCCTCAACATGCATATTTTTTTGGTGTGAAAATACTCCAAAGGGACGCCTGGGTGGCTCAGCGGTTGAGCTTCTGCCTTTGGCTCAGGGCATGGTCCTGGAGTCCCAGGATCCAGTCCTGCATCGGGCTCCCTGCATGGAGCCTGCTTTTCTCTCAGCCTATGTCTCTGCCTCTCTCTCTCTCTCTCTCTCTCTAATGAATAAATAAAATCTAAAAAAAAAAATACTCCAAAAATTTAAAAAGGATTATTAAAAATGTCATATGTTCTTTATCATTTCAGGTGAACTAAGCTTCTATTGTGTCTCTGGAATCACCTCAACCTCATGGAAAATCAGAACAATGTCACAGAATTTGTTTTCATGGGGCTATGGGGAAATAAGCAACTAGAACTACTGTTCTTTTTCTTGTTCCTGCTCTGCTACCTGGCTGTCTTAATGGGAAACTTCATTATCTTACTCACGATCACCTGCAGCCATCTAATTGAACATCCGATGTACTATTTTCTCTGTCACCTTTCCCTCATGGACCTCTGCTACACCTCCACTGTGGTCCCCAGGCTAATCAGGGACTTAGGTGCAGCAAGAAAAAACATTTCCTATAACAACTGTATGACCCAGCTCTTCACTGCCCACTTGCTGGCAGGGGTGGAGATATTCATCTTGGTGTCCATGGCTTTAGACCGCTATGTTGCCATTGTCAAGCCCCTGCATTACATGGTCATCATGAACCGACGGAGGTGTAACCTGTTGATTTTTATGGCGTGGGGTGTGGGGTTTTGGCACTCTGTTGCTCTATTGCTCATGGTACTCAATTTACCTTTCTGTGGTCCTAATCAGATAGATCATTACATATGTGATGTGAAGCCTCTTTTGAAACTGGTATGCAGAGATATTCGTGTTGTTAGTATCTTAGTGATTGCAAACTCAGGAATGGTGGTGGTTGTCATTTTTCTTGTCCTGGTGGCTTCTTACATTCTCATATTATATAATCTTAGGACCCACTCCTCTGTAGGGAGACTCAAAGCTCTCTCCACCTGCAGCTCTCATGTAATGGTGGTCATTTTATTCTTTGTGCCTTGTATCTATACTTATGTTCTACCTGCAGGGAGTGAGAACAAGGATAAGGAAATCTCTGTGTTTTACACTGTAATTGCTCCCATGCTGAATCCTCTCATCTATACCTTAAGAAACATGGAGATGAAAATCGCCATGCGGAAGGTGTGGTCTAAAGTGGCACATTCAGAATTCAAATAAATAAAGTGATTTTCATTGTGCTTTCAGTTCTGTGTCTGAAGAGCATTTATCATTTGTGACGTTACAGAAAGCATCTAAGTTTTCTTTGGGGAACTTAACTGAATGACCTCTGAAGTTGTTAAGAGCTAAAGAAGCAAGTCATTGTAATTCAGCTCATAATCTCCACTTTATAGGGTTCAATTAATTCCAAGTGTGAGCACTTGAATTTGAGGTAATCAAGAAATGCCCTTCTCCAGCACTTCTCTGATCAAATCACTGCTATCTCCAAAAACTGTATATGGAACCCTATTATTCTTGGAATAAAATCCAACCTTCTCACTTGTTTATCTTATAAGTCTCCCCAAATGGTTTGGATCTAACTTGCTAATATCAGAGGTCATCACACTGCTACAATGACAGGCTTTGGGGTCAGAGAGAGCTGGGTGACACACTGACTCTGTAAGCTTTTATCTCTGGGTCTTGGAAATTTGATTTAGTTATTTGAGTGTCTATGAAATGGGGTAATGTTATACTTCATGAAGATATAATATCACTTGGACTAACACACGTGAAGTTTTAACACAGAATAAGGCACATTGAAAAGTCAAGTTATATATTTCCCTCTTTCCCTGCCTTTCCTCTCATGTGTCCCTTTGCTCGGTGCTTTCAGTCAACTACACTGGGTCCATCTACAAACACACTCTAGAATCTATCAGCATTATGGCTGTATTTCAGCAATCTCTTCTAATTAGGATTCACTCCCATGTTTGAGGGTCCATGTCTCATGTGTAATTCACACTCCTAATGTTTTCTTGTTCAGGAAAATTTTGCAAATCTAACAGATCCAAAGTACTTCTGATTTCTGCCCTGTGCTTCTGTTACCATTCAGCAGTATGTTTTCTCCATTTCAAATAATCCTATGTTCTGTAATAGTGTTTCTTCCTGTGAACTGTGTTTTTTCCAGTTTGAGCAGTAAAAATATGTGGTATATCTTTCTCTTTTTTTAATATTTTATTTATTTATTAATGAGAGACACGGGGGGGGGGGCGGGCAGAGACACAGGCAGAGGGAGAAGCAGACTCCAGGCAGGGAGCCCTACGTGGGACTCGATCCTGGATTTCCAGGATCAGGCCCTGGGCTGAAGGCAGCGCTAAACCGCTGAGCCACCTGGCCTGCCCCTATCTTTCTCTTTTTATCTTTCTTTTTTTCTGATAATAAATCTGCACAAATTAAGATGCAAACAAAGAGGAACTGAATTAAATTCTAGGGTCATATCTTCCTCTTTTATTTGACTGTATGCATTGTTCTTACATATCTAGAACTTCTTGTTTCATGAACAATCATATGTTAATAACAAAATAAGTAATGTCAGAAAGGCTGAAAATTTAACATATATTCCAATGTGCCTATTAGGGAAGTAATGAAATTCAGCAGACTACTAGACCTTTAGAATTTTTTTTACTTATTTGTTTTCTGCTTTAAGGAAACTTTTCTCTCAAATATTGTTTACCTCTTTGTCCATTGAATCACATCACCCAATCTCAGCTCTGTGCTTCCATTTATATTTGTCTGGACATTTCTCTCTTCCCAGAGACTTGTCTTTTCTCAGCAGAATAATTACATTGCTTCCACACAAACTTTACTTGATTCAGTTACTCCTGCCCCAGAGCCAAGGCAAAATCCAAGAGAAATCATGGAGGTAATAGTGATTATCTTAGTGTTGGGAGCACTCTTTTGATGTTTCCACTTTTAGAAACTTTCACATGTATAACTAATATCTTTTTTCCTCCTAATTCAAGCCTCTGGAATATGATGGGGAAACATTTTGTCTGTTCCATAGGAAATTAGCTTTGACAAGTTATTCATAGTTCTGTTTGGTGGCTTAATGTAGACCCTTTCCAAAGTGCTTTGGATTTTTTTTTTTAAGTATACAAATGTCATGTCCCTCTGTGTGTGTGTGTGTGTGTGTGTGTGTGTGTGTGTGTGTGATGATTGTGTCTGTACATGTATTGTTTGGGAACTCTTGGGGCTCTTGGAGTTCTTGAGGACAGGTCAGAGAAATTCCTACCCCACTGGAAAGAATGTTATGCAACAAAATAAAAAAAAAATCTGAGTTTTATTAGTTCTTTCAGAGAATTAACCTTTGATTTTTAGCTATTCTCTATTTTATAATGTTAGTTATGTTAGTGATTTCTTTTCTTAGTTTATTTTATAGTTATTTCTATTTTGTTTAATTTGGCTTTAGTTTCCTGGATCTTGATTCCTGAGATATTTATGACTTATTGATTGCTACAGATAGCTGTTTTTATAACAGAAGTGATATTACTACATATTCTACAGATTTTTAAAATAATAATAAAAGACATATTGATCTTAAGACTAATAAATCCAACACCTTAGTAAAATGAAAAAATTTTTCAAATGATATAAACTATGCAAGCTCCTTAAAATTAAAGATATTATCAATTGTCCTTTTTTAAATCTTAAAGTAATTTAAGGGATCCCTGGCTGGCTCAGTGGATGAGCATTTGCCTTCAGCTTAGAGTGTGATCTCGGAGTCCTGGGATGGAATCTCATATTGGGCTCCCCGTGGGGAGAATGCTTCTCTTTTTGTCTATGTATCTGCCTCTCTGTGTCTCTCATGAATAAATAAATATTTTTTAAATAATAATTTATTGCGTTGTCTTCACATCCCCCATCCAGATAACTTTGGTGGTGAATTTTACCCAACATTAGAAAAAAATCGTTCTTATCCTTCACAAACTCTCACAAAAATAAAACATAAGTGAATATATTTAAACTCACTCCCCATCTGTCCAGCATTTCTCTGATAATTCTAAATTATGGAGATTTTCTACACATTCCTTAGAACTTTTTTAAAAAATATTTTATTTATTTATTCATGAGAGACACACAAAGAGAGAGAGAGAGAGGCAGAGACACAGCTAGAGGGAGAAGCAGGCTCCATGCAGGGAGCCTGATGTGGGTGGGACTCAAACCCTGGTCTCCAGGATCAGGCTCTGGGCTGAAGGCTGTGCTAAACCACTGAGCCACCTGGGCTGCCCCTCTTAGAACTTTTTATATAGAACTTTTCTTATAGTTGTGTCATGGTAAAAACTTCCAGTTCTACAAAACTGTTGTTCAATAAGAGAGACTATATTTTTTTAAGATTTTATTTTTTTATTCATCAGAGACACAGAGAGAGAAGCAAAGACATAGACAGAGGGAGAAGCAGGCTTGCCTCAGGAAGTCTGATGTGGGACTTGATCCCATGACCCTGAGATCACGACCTGAGCCAAAGGCAGATGCTCAACCATTGAGCCACCCAGGTACCCCAAAAGACTTTATTTTTAATGTGAGTTTATCATGGTTGTGCCATATAAGATCAATATATAACATCAATTGGATAGTTTGTACTGGAAACTACCAAATAGAAATTGGACTTTTAAAATTCCATTTCCAATATCATCAAATATACCTAAGGAAAAATATGACAAAATAGGAGTAAGACATATACTGAAAACTTTATAAAAACTATGTTGAAAGTATATGAATAGCTTAATTAATAGAAAGAAATACTGTTCTCATGGGCCAGATGACTCAATACTACTTGGATGCGGATTATCTCCAAATAAATCTTTAGATTTAAGTAATTCCCTATAAAATATGAAAGAAATGAAATGAAAACATGCTCATTATTTTCCAAAGTGATGTAAAATGTGTATAGAAATGTAAAGAAACTGCGTTAACTCACATAACTTTAAAAAGAACAAAGCAGGAGAACTTACATATTCTCATTTCAAGGTATATTATAAAGCTGCTGTATTCAAAACAGCGTGTCATTTTCATGAAGCTAGATAACCAGATCAATGGGCTGGACTAGAGGGTCCAGAAATAGACCTGCACACATTGGTCAACTAATTCTCAACAGGGGTCTGTAGGCAATTTAGTGAAGTAAACATAGTCTTCACAGCAAATGACAGTAGAAGATTCCAGGGATTAGGTCATCGGATCTTTGGGGGCCATTATTTGACCCACTACACAGACATATGAGGAGGCCAAATCAACAAAGATGAAGGTATTCCGGAGTGTTTGTGAACCCAGACCTGATGTTAAGTGTAACAGGGCTTCATGTCACAGAAGTGCCACTTCCTACAGTGGAGACTGCCTCCTGCTCCTGAGCTGTTAATGTAAACATTGAGGTGCTACCTTCTACATCATTCTTGATGCTCTTATGATCGATGCAAACCTGTGGAGCCAGGATTAGGAGGCTCGTTTCTTTCCTAAGATATATTTGTATTTTTGCATTTTTCTGTTTGTGACTGTGTGGCTTTATTTGCTCTTACTTAACAATACAAACCAGAAGTCTCTCTAAAAAAAAAAAAAAAAATCAGGACAGTGGCACTGGAGCCCATAAGGGTGGCATCTTCCACCCTCCCTGTCCAGCGCGCTGACCTGTAGCCTGCAGAGGACTCCCCTCTTCTGCGGCCTTCACAGGCACACCCAGCCCCTCTGCCTCCCTTGCTTTAGTGGTGCCTGTTCATAACACAGATGCTGCATGTCCGGTTGCACCATGTGCCCTCCGGGACAAAGGTCAGAAGGTCTTTGCAGCTGCCCCTGGCTTTAGGAGGACAGCACTTCCCTGGAGCAGTCACCTGCTCCAGGGCTATCGTTATGGTCCCTGGCATCCAGGCGTAGTGAGGCCGAGGCCAATCTGCTCTTGCCTGCCTCCCCTCTAGGTATGGCTGCCTGCATACTGCTGTCTGCACACTGCTGTCTGAGGGTCTAACAATGAAATTGATATAAGGCAGGGTAACAAGAGAAACACAAATTTTAATTTGATATGTATGAGAATCCAAAGGAAATTAAGCTCCCTGACATTCAGGCAACAGGTTTATATGCTATCCTGAGTTAAAAGAAGAGAGTAGGGATTCAATGGGCCACAGAGGGAAATTTGAAGCAAGCCCTGCAGAGTACCCCACAGTTTACCTACCCCACACTGTAGGTATCTCTGGTGGTACCTCTCTTCCTAATCAGGCCCTCTAAATTCTTTAGGCAGTTAGTGGGGAAGAAAAAATGTCTTCTTGAATCCTTTAGATCTGATTGTTTTCAGCTCAGAACAATCCACATGTCAAAGTGGCACATTTTGGGGCAGCCTATCCTGAACTCTATCAGTTAGACTCCTTCATTTCAAAGCCTGGAAGCAAGCAGCAAATTTAGAAATATCAATTTTCTTGCTTACTGGTTATTTGAACCAGTTATTTAACCTCTAGAAACTTCTGTGTTCTTTTATTATTTTTTTAAGATTTTATTTATTTATTCATGAGAGAGAGACACACACACACACACACAGAGGCAGAGACACAAGCAGAGAGAGAAGCAGGCGCCATGCAGGGAGCCCAACATGCCCTGGATCATGCCCTGGGTCAAAGGCAGGCGCCAAACTGCTGAGCCACCCAGGGATCCCTGAAACTTCTGTGTTCTTATATGCATAAAAGGTAATGATATTTATGTCAAAATATGCATTATTGTAAGTACTAAATAATTTAATCAATTTAAAATAAGTTGAACCAATCAAGGCTCTTTGGATAAATTATTGTTATTCTTATTGTTTTGCTGACCAGTTTGATCCAAATCAGATTAGAGGCTATAAAATTTTATTTCCTGACATTTTAAATACAAGAGAAATATGTATGGATTTGTTTGTGGTAGAGAGGTAAAGACGAGTTAAACTAGTTAAACTCAGTATTTGCAGATGAAACTGAGTCTAAGCAACCTTTGAACATCCAGTGACAGGAGAAAGAACTGAATGGTGAACGGAATAAATGCTTTGCTGTATTTGAATGCTTCCTTCCTCTGAAAATTTTTTTTAATATTTTATTTATTTTATTTATTTTTTTGGAGAGAGAGTGTGTGTGCATGAATGCAGGGAGGGGCAAAGAGAGACCGTTTGCAAGTAAACTCCCCACTGAGCATGGAGTTCAGCGCAGTGCTGGATCCCAGGACCCTAAGATCATGACTCAAGTGGAAGGCAGAGGCTTAAACAACTGAGCCACCTTGGCACTCCCTTCTTCTGAAATTTTTTCATCATTTTTTACTTCTGGTACCTTCCAAGTTCATGGGGAAAGAAATGCTTATTGTTTTATCATTCCTCTTTTTGTCTCCCATCCTTCAATTATGGAATCCCTCAGTGTTAGTCCCAAACCATGGATAGTTTTGCACCAGTTCTGATATTGCAGGTTATTAATTTTACTGATCAATATATTCTACATACATATGATCTCAACAATGGGTCATAGTTGGACTATAAATGCTTCTGTGTGGTTCTCTTTGATCTATCTCATCTCAAATTTCCTGAAAGCTAACCAAATACTATTACAGGCTACATTGATTTCCCTCTGATTGTTCAGAAAGCTAGATGAACACAGAACAGTCAAAATTTCCTGAACTCAGGGCATCTGGGTGGTTCAGTGTTTAAGCATCTACCTTTGGCTTAGATCATGATCCTGGGGCCCTGGGATCAAGTCCAGCATCAGGCTTTCTGCAGGGAGCCTGCTTCTTCCTCTGCCTAAGTCTGCCCCTCTCTGTGTGTCTCTCATGAATAAATAAATAAAATCTTTAAACCAAATTTCCTGAACTGCTTTGATTATGGCCTTTTTGGGTCTCCAGAGAAATAGAGCCTGAGACAAGCTAATGCAAAGTTGAAAAGTAACACCCAGGGCAACCAGGGACATTACTCTGGACAGTGCTTTAGCAACATTTGGCCAGAATCTGTTTAGAAATGCCTTTGGGAATGTAATTACTTGCAGTTTTCAAAGGATTGTTAATTTCCACGTTGTCACTTAAGTTTATATTCTGTTTCTCCCAACCAAATTTTCTTCAGCAATAGGGAGAAGATCAATGATTCCCAAGACCTCAATATTCTTATGAGCTTTTGCAGGAATTAAGAAATACTTTTATTTGTGTGTGTGTGAGATGGCCTTGAGATCTTAAATCAGCGTTCTAAATTTCCGGGGCATAACAATGCATTCCTTCATCACTGATGGGTTTGGCAAATATTTGAATCCCACTTCCCTTGTAAATGCATAGAAGGTATCAATCATATTGTGATTTTCAAAGTAATTGTAGATAATTAATCTGGATGTATTTGAATTACTGATTTATAATTCTCTTCATTTTATTCCAGATTTTGATGCTGGGGACGTTTTGGCAGAGTGAGCATCTGGGGGGATAGAATTCGACCTGATGTAGTCTAAAACTAGCCTGACAGCCACTCAGATCTTATGGTTAGTGAATTACCCATGCCACCTTGGTTTTGGAAATGTCCCACTAACCACAAACCTGACTAATTACATATGCTCTTATTCCATGTAATTTAATTCTAAGTCTATAAAGACTTCTTTTGCAATATATGATAATTTGAACACTATAAAAATGCTTTAGCATATATTAGTTTTAGTTGTGCATCATTTATTATTTTTAAAAGATTTATTTACTTAATCACGAGAGACACAGAGAAAGGCAGAGACACAGGCAGAGGGAGAAGCAGGCTCCCTGCAGGAAGACGGATGCAGAGCTCAATCCCCCAATCCCGATCCCAGGACCATGCCTTGGGCTAAAGGCAGATGCTCAACCATTGAGCCACCTAGATGTCCCAATTATGCATCATTTATAAGCAAAATTTCAGTTAATAACAATGAAATTAAAGCATTTTCTAGTTGGCAGTGAATTTCATTGTGTCCCATTCTTGTACTTATGTACAATCCTCCATATTGCTGTTAAGAAACAGCCCTATTTATGCTTGAATATATACAATAATGAAGAATTTTCTATATTTCAAAACACTTGCCATCCTAGAATAGACTAATTTCATCTGAATCAACGAAGGTAAGATTATAGCATGCGATTCTGTTATACTAAGGGAAAATATGAATGTGTGATGGAATATTAATTTAAACTAAAAGCTTCTATTCTTATTCTAATAGTTTAACAAAAAGGGCATTTAGAATTTTCATTTAGTACTACCAAAGAAGTAATAATTTAACTATATTTTTATAGTCCAAACGAATTAGACTAAAGATTAGAGTTAAGGATACCCTGAGACTACCAATCTTCCATCAACTAACCTAAATGTTTTTTCCCAACAAATTGTTGAAATTGGAGTTTACCTGATAAATTACTAAATCCATGTTATTAATAGTTTTTTTCTTTATTTTTCCACTGGCCTTGCTTGTTTGTGCGTGCATGACACTTTCTATGGTTCTAAGCTAATCACTCCAGGGAGGAAAGACTAAAGGAAAAATGACAGTTTTGAACCACATGTGTCATGGGCTGTTTCATATTACTTCATGTATCTTTCATCAAAATTCTAAGTTTTGTAATGATATCTTAATTGTAAAATCAGTAAAATGAAGTTTAAAGAGATTAAGCAATTCATTCAAGCTAGTCAGTTTATTTGAGATGCCTCAATATTTCTACCTCTTTCTGTGTTGCTACTATTCTAACCATTTGTTTAGCGGATTGCCTGATGTTCTTTTTCCAACAACTGTAACTTCAGTTTTTATCCAGGATGGATCCTTAATATCTCTGTGATCAAAATGTTGTTTTTATGACAATAATTCTCCCCTCTTGACTTTTCCCTTTTACGTTTGCTCAGTGCAGCGAGCATGTATAATGGCCTCTCAGGTTATAAGATGAGACAGATGAAGCACTATTGTGGCTTCAATGCCAACGATGGTCTAGAAAAAAGGAGAAATCCTGATTTAAGCAACGTACATGTTGGTAAAGCTGAAGGAAATTTATTTCAAAATGATTTAGATGAGAGAATTCCAGATACATTTATGTTGGATAGTCCATATATCTTTACTTACATAAATACTCAAAAAGACAGATGGATTAGTCTTGCATATTCTTTTCTACTCAGATGAAGATTCAAGATAGTCTTTTCAAGCTTTCATTCATGACACCCTTCATCATCCGTCTCAGCTCTCTTCCATTAAAATAGTCCCAAATTGAGGGAGAATCAGGATTTCTGTCTCCTGGCATTCACACTGTATTGCTTCCCCATCCCAAGAAATGTTTAGATTCTCTTGATCTAAGACTCTTTTTTAAAATCAGAGATTTGAGTTAATCATGTGAATTCTGTCTTTAAAGTGTTTGCAGTCATCTTGCATAGTAATTCTTTTTAAGATAGATTGTTTTAGGTAAATCAATGTATGTGAAAAATTAACCTTATTTCTACCTCATTAACAAAGAATCAGGGACGTCTGGGTAGCTCAGTGGTTGAGCATCTGCCTCTGGCTCAGGGCATGATCCCAGGTCCGGGATCAAGTCCCACATCAGGCTCCCTGTGAGGAGCCTGCTTCTCTCTCTCTGCCTATGTCTCTGCCTCTCTCTCTCTGTATCAAATAAATAAACAAATAAATACATAAATAAAATCTTAAAACAAAACAAAACAAAACAACAGCAACAACAACACAAAAAAACAAAGAATCAGTATCACCTGCAATGAGTAAAAACTACGAACAATGAACTCTACCTCCCTAAAACTTTTCAACACTCTTTAGTGAAGGTTAACTGCTGAATACTCTGTAACTGATTATTATTTTCAAAAAGGTAGGAACACACTAAAAATTACTCCTTTGTGAAGTTAGAGTTTTGAATGATAATTTAAAGCAAAATTGCTGTCCAACAGTATGGACCATTTCTAAATGCCTCTCTATTAAATATATTTAAAGATATATATTTATATATGTGCACACATAATTATAAATTATGTATTTTATAAATTTATAACTTATATATGTTTATAAATAAACATATACATACAAATAATATAGAGAGAGATATACTATATATATAAAATATATAGAGACCTACTACATATATATGTATGTATATATATAATAGTCTTCAACACTATAAAATGCATAGATATTAATTTTGAGAATCACTAGAGTTGATGGTTTCTATAACCATCTGTAACTTTGCTACAAAAGCATTCTGGGGTTTTTAAAAAATAGACATCTAGGGACCTAGATATGACTGTCACATCAGATCCAGAGAAATATAGAAGGTGCACTAGTTGTTCAAACCACTAGGGATAGATAATTCTTTATCTTGAGGAAAATAACTCCTGAAAGAGCATTCTTTCTATTCTTAACTCCTTTTGTACTGATTAAATAATGTCTTAAAATTACACATCAGATACAAAAGATGCAAATAAATGAATTTTTCATTATTTTGTTTGAATAAATACCACTGCATGCTATCTGGCCACAAAGTTTGACTAACATTACCTTCTGTATCATCCCTTTTTATTGACATTAGTTCCTTAGATTGTATATAAAACACATGAAATTTTTGGCAAGAGCCATGATTCAAACATACTTGGGCAATTTAATGATTCATGGAATTTGACCAGAAAATGGTAAAAAGAGGAAAGTTGACCTCATGCATTAGGCACACGTATTTAAAATATATGCGACAAAACTATTTTGACTTGGGACAATTTTTTTAAAATCTCCTTTGTTATATAAATAATATAATTAATAATAATAAATAATTTTTAATTTAATTTTTTTAATTTTCAAAATATCATTTAAATATTTAGAAATCATTACCAGCAAAATTGAATAGCATACATAATTATTTCCATTATTTTCAATATAAAATTATTCCATAATACTTTTGTAAAATAAGAGTTAATAAAAAGATAAAACACTTTAAGAAATCAAGAATAATTAATATTAATATTATATTTATGTCAATCTACTCTTAGTAAATTTTTTATCATTCAGTTCATACTGTTAAGTTTTCACCAAATTTATGTTTATTTCCTTCAGATACATAACTCATTGTGTGTAACATACAGCAAACTAGAGTAAATGGAGCGGCAGAGAAACATCTCAGAATTCATTCTTCTAGGACTTTCATATGACCAGAACATGCAAATATTTTGCTTTGTACTCTTCTTATTCTGTTATATTGCCCTGTTGGTAGGAAACCTTCTAATCCTTGTCTCCATTCGATGCAGCCCTCTTTTTCACCAACCAATGTACTACTTCCTCAGCCATTTATCCTCTATGGACATCTGCTATACCTCTAGCGTTACACCCAAATTAATTGCTGACCTACTAGGGGGGACTAAAACCATCTCTTATGGTAATTGCATGTTACAAGTTTTTGCCATGCACTTCTTTGGGAGTATTGAGATCTTTGTCCTTACTGTCATGGCCTTTGATCGCTATGTTGCTATTTGCAGGCCTCTCCACTACATGCTTATCATGAACAGGGCAAGGTGCCATCTCCTAGTCTTAGCTGCTTGGGCTGGTGGGGCTCTTCATTCTTTTCCTCAATTATCAATGACAATCCAATTGCCATTTTGTGGTCCTAATGAAATCGATCACTACTTTTGTGATATCTTCCCTTTGCTGAAAGTTGCCTGCACTGATACTTACATCATTGGTGTCCTTGTGGTTGCCAATTCAGGTATGGTTGCCTTAGTTACCTTTGTTGTCTTATTTGTTTCTTATGTTATTATATTGTTTAGTCTAAGACATCACTCAGCTGAGGGAAGACACAAAGCCCTTTCCACCTGTGGGTCTCATATCACTGTTGTCATCTTATTCTTTGGGCCTTCAATCTTTGACTACCTACGACCTCCAACTACTCTCCCTGAGGACAAAGTATTTGCTCTATTTTATACCATCATCGCTCCTATGTTGAATCCCATAATCTATACTCTGAGAAATGCAGAAATGAAAAATGCCATGACAAAAGTTTGGTGTCAAACATTATTTTCAAGGAAAGCACACAATTAATTTGAAGAAACAGTATAGCTAAGCAACTTTATAAAAGAAAAGGGCTTGATGTGACTAAGCAAGCTAGAAATATTTCATAGACTTTATCCATCACTATCATGAAATGAATGCATAAAAAAAGAGGAATAAGAAAGAAATTTAAATAAATAGTTAAATGAATATTAATTGCCACATACCAGAATTAATTGAATACTTAATTTTATGGAGTATTATGGAGATGTGGACAGGGTTACCTGCAGAAAAATCTGTCTGGGCTAAAGCAAATAAGGCAACACTAATTGGTCAGTGAATTATCAAGGCAAAACAATTTTAATGATAATTCTATTAAAAATCCTGGACTTATATGCCAGTGCTTATAGTGATACACATTCTGCACTAGTGATGAAAATGAAATCTAAAATTAATATAATGACTTTAAATCATCATGAATATCTTTATGATAGAATATTCATTTATACATCCTCTAGTGGCATTCCAAAATCAGCTGTGCAACAAAGAAATCTGTATAGTAGAACTTGTTTTAAAGTGCTCCGGATGATCATTTTTCCTGAATTCATATTAAAAATAATAGTAATACCTAGTTAAGACAGAGCAAAAATCAATAACTCAGGAGGCTAAAAACATAATTTCTTGTTATTCCACCTATTGACCAGAATACAGAACATTTTCTGTAAAACTTAAGAAAATCAATAATAAAGTGTAAGTGTTGATAAACCCCTACCTGCCTAAAATTGATAAGTAAATGGGAAGCTATTGGATCCAGAACCAAAGACATTTTATACTATAAAGAGAAAAGAACAACAGCCTAGCAAAAGACAGATTAGACCATGATCTAAAACCAAAAGCAAACCAAATTATATGTTGTGAACATATTTGGGCTCATACGAATGTTTGAAGCTGTTTTGTTCATCATTGCCAAACATCTTGGAAGAAACCAAGAAGTCCCTCCATAGGTGAATAGACAAATAAATCATGGTTCATCTGGCAATAGAATATTATTCAGCACTAAAAAGAAATGAGCTATTAAGGAATGAGATGATATGTAGAGAACTTCGATGTATATTAATAAGTGAAAGAAGCCAATCTGTAAAGGTTACATATTATGTGATTGAAAATATATGAATCCTGGACAAGGCAAAACAATGGAGACTTTGAGAACATCAGTGTTTGCCAAGGGTTAGTGTGGAGGGTTGAATGGAAAGGCAGATCACAGAGGATTTTTAGAGCATGAAGCACTTCTGTATGTTACTAAAGCTGTGGATACATGTCATTATACATTGCAAATCATAAAATGTACTACATCAAGTGTGAAGCCTGATGAAAACTCGATCTGAGGAGGTAATGATGTGCCAGCATAGATTCCTTTGATTTTAACAAATATATCACTCTGGTAGGGGAGGTTGTCTGTGTGTGGGGACAGGTTATATGGGAAATATTTGTACTTTTTGCTCAGTTTTCCTGTGAAGCTAAAGCTGCTTTAAGAAATAAAGTTTATTAATTAAAAATATACACTATGGCATGATAGATGTATCAAATTTTGTAACTAGAAAACTAGAATGAAGAAGATACATCTGAAAAAGATTTTCTACCAAAATAAATAATTTATGAAAGGCCTTTTTTGCATGTTTAATAGGATTTTAAAAAGGTTGCTTAAGAAACGGCAAAGATCATTATAGAGAAGATGCTAGATAACAGGATTTTATTAAAAGGAAGATGATAGGGGTAGTCCGGGTGGCTCAGCAGTTTAGTGCCACCTTTAGCCCAGGGAGTGATCCTGGAGACCCTGGATCGAGTCCCACGTTGGGCTTCCTGCATGGAACCTGCTTCTCCCTCTGCCTGTGTCTCTGCCTCTCTCTCTCTCTCTCTGTGTGTGTCTCTCATGAATAAATAAATAAAATCTTAAAAAAAAAGAAGATGGTAAAAATATGGAAAGCATTTTAGATTGTCTAAGTAAAACGCAAGAGTTATAATCAGTCTGGAAGCACTATACCAGACGTATAAAGAGGTGAAAAAAATAATGAGGAAGGTAAAATTAACTAGAGCTATTACAGCAGAGAGGAAGTGGACACACATTCTCAATGGTTATTCACAAATAAACAGAAATAGTCCAGATTAAAACTTTTCACCTAGGCATGTACTATAATGTTTATTTACTTAGTTGGGCCAAATAAAGCTTTCTCTAAAAATGAAACAGAAGTTCAGATAATCAAAACACAGATTCATTTTAAAGGCCTTTAAAAAAAGATTTTATTTATTTATTTGAGAGAGAGAGAGAGAGCGAGATAGTGAGAAAGAACATGAGCAGGAAGGGGCGGAGGGAGTTAAAGAAGCAGGCGCCCCACTGAGCAGAGAGTCTGATGCATGGTTCCATCTCAGAACCCTGGGCTCATGACCTGAGCTAAAGGCAGATGCTTAACTGACCACCCAGGCGACACACATTCTATGTTCATGAGAGTTTAGCATTCTATAAAACCAACAATTTTCACAGAAGTCACTTTGGACTTTTTTTTTTTTTTTTTTTATGATAGTCACAGAGAGAGAGAGAGAGAGAGGCAGAGAGAGAAGCAGGCTCCATGCACCGGGAGCCCGACGTGGGATTCGATCCCGGGTCTCCGGGATCGCGCCCTGGGCCAAAGGCAGGCGCCAAACCGCTGCGCCACCCAGGGATCCCATTCACTTTGGCCTTCTTACAATGTTTGCTATGTTCAATAAGTTGAGAGCATTGTCTTTTATTTTAAATTGAGATATAAATCATGTATAACATTATATTAGTTTCTGGTATACAAATAATTATTTGATATGAGTATATGTTGCATAATAGTCACCTCAATGTGTCTAGCTAATGAGTCACCACACATACTTACAAATTATTTTCTTTTTTTAAGATTTTATTTATTTATTCATGAGAGACATGAGACATGAGAGACACACGGAGAGAGGCAGAGACACAGGCAGAGGGAGAAGCAGGCTCCCTGCAAAGAGCTTGATGTGAGACTTGATCCTGGGACTCCAGGATCATGCCCTGAGCCAAAAGCAGAAGCTCAACCACTGAGCCACCCAGGCATCCCAAAATTATTTTCTTATGATGAGAATTTTTTAGATGCCAAACTTTCTCAGTCATCTTTATTACACAAAATCCTGCCTGAGATTTTGAAGAGGTAGACCATAGAATTATTCCATATCAGAATCTAAGATAGATCTAGATATTTTAATAGTAAAACCCAAACATATTTTGCTATTATTTGAGCCTTAAATTATTTATAAAAATTATATCCACTTCTATGTTTATTGACGTGAAAATGTTGACAAAGGTTGCATGTTATAAGAAGAAAGCAAATGGAAAGAAAAAGAGAAAAACATGTAAACTTAAAAAATATTAAAGACTGTCCTGTCAAATGTAGCTAACACCTTTTGCTGAAATTCTTTATGAATGAGGTGTCACAGCATTCAAATTCGTGCTTGCAACTTTAGAATATCTCAATTTTTAAAAAGGTATTCACAGAAAATTTAATATTTTATATTCATTAATGAGATTTATATAGCATAAATTGTAATGGATTTGGGGGAATCAAAATGTGGCTTAAAAGATGTACTTATATAATAAATTTGCATAAAATTCAAATAAAATATTTTTAAAGACTGCAATGACATAATGGCATATTGTCACAAATATATTTTTAAATAGATTTTATTTTTTAAAGCAGATTTAGGTTTGTAGAAACATGACACAAAAAGTACAGTTATTTCCCATATACACTCTCTGCCCCTCGTAATTTCTGTTTTCTTATTTCTTGCAGAGGTGTGGCACATTTGTTACCGCTGGTAAATCAATACTGGTACAATATTCCTAAAGTCCGTGGCTTACATTAGGATTTATTCTTGGTGTTGTCAAGTTTTATGGAGTTTGACATATTTACTATGTCATGTATCCACCATTACAGTATCATACAGAATAGCTTCCCTTCCCTAAAAATGTCCTCTGCTCGGCCTAGTCACCTCTTCTCCTCTATCCTTGAATCTTTGCCAACCAGTGACTTTTTTTTACTACTACCAGTTTTTTCTTATCTAGAAAGGAAATTCAGAATTCATATCTGTGATATAAATATTTTTGTTTCAAAGCCTAAATATCCTCTCATCTATTGTTTCAGTAATTAATATTTTAAAATTCACTATTATCTACTGCTTACACTCTCTACTTCTACCACATAAATTTATCATTCTTAGTTTGGGTCATCTATGCTATAAATATAATAACAAATAACATAAACAAATCACTATAATTGGTATAACTCAAGAGAAACCTATCACCCCTGAAATTAGAAGGAATCAATATAAAAGCATAAACTTGATTTTACCAAAAGAATACTCTGATGTATTTAAATTCAACCATTAAAGCCTTTCCTAATAGCAAAGAACTATTAAGAAACTTGAATTTTCTAAGTTCTGGTACTGTTCTACAAAGATGTAGGTAAGCACATCATATGATTTCAGAATATAGAGGAGCCTGGGTGGCATCTGATTCTTGATTTTAGCTCAGGATCATGGGATCGAGCCCCATCTCCACCTCCATGCTCAAGAGGGAGTCTGCTTGAAATTCTCTCTCTTCCTCTGCCTCTCTGCTCATGCTCCCTCTCTCTCTCTCTGTCTGTCCCTCTCTTTCCCTCTCTCTCTGTCTAAAATAGATAAATAAATCTTTTTTTAAAGGATTTTGGAATATAACCCCTAAAATTGGGAGATTATTAGATTACATATTTTCCTTTACAATGTGAAGCTCCTGTAATTATTTGAATCTAATACTTCCTACCAAGCCAGGAAGAACAACTAAACTGAAGGTTCATGATCAGCTATGATGACACAAAAGTGCCTAATACAGGAACCTGGAAGAGAGAAAACCTCCAGTGTGTGGATGCAAACATATAGGGTGGTACAGGCGGAACACCAGGAGTCAACACGAAGAGGGGCAGAGAAAGCAGTAGGTCAAAACCACAAGTGACTGGGCAGGCAAGACAGGCAGAGACAGAATGGTGAAGAACACCTAAAGCTATAGACCTTACATACCTGTTTGTACCTTACGCTGTCTATTCCTCTACATAAAACGGACCTAACACCAATGAGTGTGTGTATTCATATTACTTATTTTCCTGAAAGACGTACTGTTCATGTCCAAAGACAGGATTGTATTAGCTCCTCATTAATAAGGTTATATTCTTTTTGGACTTCTAAACAAATTCAAACTATAAAGAAAATTTTGAAACTCCCTTTCATCTCCAGTCATCTGAAATCACCTTCTTGCTCCATAATTTCCTATGATGCCTTTCACTTCTGCATTCCTTAGAGTATAAATCAGAGGGTTGAGCAAAGGTATTCCAATTATATAAAACAAAGCTATTATCTTAATCACAGAGAAGGTGGTTGCAGGATGTATGTATATAAATGTACAAGGACCAAAGAACAAGATGACCACAATGATGTAGGAGAGGGCTTTTCTCCTCCCCTCAGCACTGTGGTTTTCAGAGACTGCAAGGTTATATATAACATAGGAGCACATCAGCATGACAAAACTCAATGTACAAATGGCCCCACTTTGGGACACCAGAAGTAGATTGATCACATAGGTGTCTGCACAGGCAAGTTTCAACAAAAGCTGCAAGTCACAAAGATAGCAATCAATCACACTGAGACCATGGAGCGGTAAACTCAAGGCCAGAAATGTCTGAACTGAAGAATGTGCACAGGACCCCACTCAGGCCATAGCCACCAGCACAGCACAGATCCGTCAACGTATGATGGTTGTGTAGTGCAAGGTCTTACAGATGGCCACATAGCGGTCAGCAGTCATGAGGATGAGGATGAAGATCTCCAGGGAGCCAAAGAAACGGAATGAAAAAATTTGTATCATGTTCTTACTGAAAGAGACAGTGGTCTTCTTCAAAAGGACATCCATAATCATTCTAGGGGCTATGGGAGTACAGAAGCAGGTGTCAGATGAGGATAAATGGAAAAGGAAGAAGTATACCAGACTCCCGAGTGCCCGGCTGGACTTGAAAGTAGTAATAATCAGAAAGTTACCCAGCTACATCCCCAAGAAGAAAAGCAAAAAAGTGACAAACACTACTTTCTTCCTGGATCAACCTAAGCAGAAAAATTTATTCATATTATTCAGCTGCATGATCATGAATGAGGAAAAGGAGAAGTGTGAAAAGACTTATCTGCAAAAAATATAAAGGAATTAATTTACAACGTGCTATGAGATGTTATGGAATATTTTAAGCAAATTAATTCATGGTACTATGTGAGATTATGGGATATTTTTAAGCAAAAATAAATATTCTCCATCAAGTACATTCTGTGTTTTTTTTTGTCACTGTAATATTTTGTTCTCAATTTTTAATGATCATTTCATTGAATGCTATGAGTCCCAAGGTATCTTACTAATGTGATACCTTCCTTCAACTCTCTTCAAATATAACTTCTCTCTAGATCTGACATGATTATGTTTAATTTTGCCAATTCAATGATTATAAAATTTTATATTGCTCATGCTGTTATTTCCATCAGCTTTTTGTATTTAATAAATATTGAGGTTCCCGTTTTGTATTGTATGTCATTTAGCCTTTAGGATATACTTAACTGCTTTTAAAGGTTTGGGAATACTAATGTAACCTCACACATCACTCCCGACTCTTAAAGAATGCCCTTTTAATGCATATATTTATATATCACATATTCATCACATGTATTTTAATTATTCTGCTTCTCTGCCTACCCTCTCAGATATAGCAGCTTTAAAGGAAGAACAGGAAAGACAGTTTTTGGGCACCTGGGTGGCTCAGTGGTGGAGCATCTGCCTTCAGCTCAGGTTGTGATCCCAGGGTCCTGGGATCGAGTCCCACGACAGGCTCCCCGCAGGGAGCCTGCTTCTCCCTCTGCCTGTGTCTCTGCCTTTCTTTCTGTGTCTCTCATGAATAAATATTTAAAAAATACATCATATTAAAATGGGGTGGGCAGTTAAAGCACTGCTTTGAGGAAATTTAAATACCAACTGAATGCATTTTAAAGAAATTTAAAATCAATAACCTAAGTTTTTATCCTCGAAAATTAGGAGAACAAATAAAGTCCAAACCTAGCTGGAGGAAGAATATAATAAATATTAAGCAGGAAATTAATTACACTGTCAACACAAAAGAAGTCTGTAAAATTGATGAAATCAAGAGTCTTTTCTTTAAAAAGAATAACACAATTTATAAACCTCTATCCAAGATAACCAAGAAAAAAGAAAGAAGACACATTGACAGGATTAAGAATGAGGGAGGAGACATCCCTCATCCTACAGAGACATTAAAAGGATAATAGGGAATATTATGAATAATTTTATGACATAATTTTGTTATGTTTGTCATAATTGACAAACATGTCAATATGTTTGTCAAATTTCTCGAGAGACACATAATTGACAAACATATGTTATATGTTCGTCAAATTTCTCGAGAGACACACACTACAAAAACTCACCAAAGGAGGAAGAAATATATCATCTGAATAGGTTTATATCTATTAAAGAAATTGAATTAAACCATCCATGAAAGAAAACGTCTGGCCCAGATGGCTTCAGTACTGAACTCTACCAAACATACAAGAAAGCAATAATATTAAGTCTACACATGATCTTCAAGTGAAAAAAGAACATTTCCAAACTCACTTTATGAGGTCCTATTATCCCAATACCAAGTCTAGGCGAAAATACTGCAAGAAATGAACACTAAAGACCATTATTCTCAGGAACATGGCCATAAAAATATAACGAACTACAAGGAAATCAAATCCAGCAATAGAAACCCTATTTCTGTTTCTGTCCCCTGTGGGGAGCCCAATGAGGGACTTGATCCCAGGACCCTGGGATCAGGATCTGAGCTGAAGGCAGATGCTCAATCAATGAGCCACCCAGGCATCCCACTCCCTAACATTTTGGAGCTAGGGAGCCCGGTTTATTTTTTGTTTGTTTGTTTGTTTGTTTGTTTGTTTTTACTGTCCTATCTCTGTTTTTTTTGAATGGGTAAGAACCTGACTCTGGGGCCTTTCCATTATCTTTCCCTATCTATCCCTGTCTAACTCATTCCTACATCAATAGCTTTTTTTTTTTTTTTTTTTTTTTTTTGTCATTTTGTTAGGCGTCTGGAGGGCAAGACCTTTCTTTATTGTCTTGGTGGTCTCAGTAGCTCTTAGCATGGCACATTGGCCCTAGTAGGGTCTCAGTAAGTGGCAGTAGAACTAAACTGGCCCCACTCTGAGCTCACCCAGCTTTACATTTCTGGGTACTGATCTTACCACTTCAAAATGTCTTGGCTACAACTATTTTTTCTGATTAAAAAGTTTAAACCTCCGTGGATTTTTATTTTCTCTGATTTCCTGCCTATTCCCAACTTGGTTTATCTTGTAACTCCTCCATATTTTTTTCGAATTTACCTGTTCCATTTCAGTCATTCATTATTTGTCACCCACCTTTTTCTCCTGTCTGGGATTTATTTCACTTTCAAGGATACATGTCCTTCAGAGCCAGTTTTAATCTAACCTCCTTTAACCCCATGGTTATGTATTCCTCTTTCTTTACCCAACTGTTGATACCTTCTTCTTTTGCCATGCCTGGCAAGCCATGCTGGCTTAGGGAAGATGCTATGATTTAATTATTTGTTGAATAATAATAATGAACATTTGAACAATTGTTTTTATCATTTCTGCTGAAGAAATAGCTTAGTAGATGTTTGCATATCCCTATAAGCCTGAGTATAAATGAGTTAATCTCAGGCTGTGAAAAACATCTTACTAAAGTCAGAAACAAATAAAAACAAATGGAAGTTTTGGGGGTCATTGATTTCCATTAAACTCCAATGGAGCCCTATGAACAAGTTAAAATACCTTCAATGAATTATATGAAATACCACCTTCAGTGGTGCTCCATGTGATAGGGGAAAAAGGATGAAGTTAAAGAATTTATTTCTCCTTATGTGCAAGCTTGTCTAAATGAACATGTGGATAATCTTGGGAAAATTAATTGAGGAGGGCACAGGAAGTTTTTCTGTATAGATTTCTCTCTTAATTTCTTACCTTACCATGGAGCCAGCCAGAGCCTTGATTAAATGGTCGTCATTAGATGTATTTAGAAAAATAATATGCTACTGTAGTGGGCTTACTCTGATATTGATTTTTACATTTGAGTAAAAAGATAAATTAAGGAAAGACAAAATTAATCAATGAGAGGAAACAGATGTCTCAGACACTCCAAACAGATTAGATGCTTTCCTGAAGGTTAGTATTTATTTATATGACATTCCTTGAGCAAATGTGAATTATGTGCCTAATGCCAAACACAGACATGGGTATCATGACATCCAGTTGCTTGAAAAATGGACAGTCTAGCAGTGGAGAAACAGATGCACAAAATCAAATGGAAGTCCCCCAAGGTGGTACAGTAATATCACTGATAATTATGAGAAACTGTTATTTTTGGCAAAGAGATATGAGAAATCCTCATTGCAGGAGGTGTGTTTGAGGTGAGCTTTAAGAAGGAATAGATGTTGGGACACACCTCGGGTGGCTCAGTGTTTGAGCGTCTGCCTTTGGCTCAGGTTATGATCCCGGGGTCCTGGGATCGAGTCCTGCATCGGGCTCCTCACGGGGAACCTGCTTCTCCCTCTGCCTATGTCTCTGCCTCTCTCTCTGGGTCTCTCATGAATAAATAAATAAATATCTTTTTTCAGAAGCATCAAAGGGGAAGAAATACAAGGCTTATATGAGAAAACAGTGAGAAATCAGTTTGGTTGGGGTTTAAGGAACAATGTTGGAGAAAAAGCTTTTCAGCTTTTTCTAGAATCTAGAAGTGATCAAATATGAAGTTTGCATAACATTGAGGATAATAATAATAATAAAAACAACAGAATAATAATTTCCTCCCAGGGTCTTTGGGAGCATTTGTAATAATGGAGGAAAAGTCTTTGTGCAGTTCCTGGTACTAGTATGCATGCAATACTGTTACTATGACTGGTTTTAGGAAGGCAGTAGGAGGCTGTTCCCTGTGCGAGCAGAAAAGTGTCACAATCCAGATGTTTGGACAGCTAGAGCATGTGCCCAATGGTATGGGTTTGGAAGAGAATGAAGCAGCTAGGAGATGAGTAGGTAACAGGTGTGCTCTGTGTCTGACTTCTAGAACCCATTTCTGGACTTGGCCTCTCTCTAGAGTTGGAACTCAGGTACAGATGATAATGAGAAAGTTGGTGATAGAGAAGAGGAAGTAAAACTGGCCAAAGACAGAGGAGATATCTCTGTCTCAGACCTTACCCTTCCTGACTTTTGACGAGAAACTCATTCTAATTTTTTTATTAACTCTCCATCCACGTTTGCACATTTCATTTCAGAATCTGGAAATATCCTGCACAGTGTCAGGGCAGGAGGGATGTCTCAGGGCTAATGCAATTAAATATGCATCTTATTTATCTAGTGAAGTCATGAGGAGAACTCCAGGTTCCTGATGCCAACTTTTCTCTCCAAAAATAGCTGCCTCCACATTGTGGCTTCCTGTTTGTGCAAACTGATTGAGACTTTTCTATGTCCCCATCATTCTTGTTCCCATTTTCATGCCTGAAAGTGTGGATGATATTGAGTCACCCACAAGGTAAACTCTTTAAAGAGGAGTAACAAAGTAACAAAGTAGGGGCCCTTCCTTGCAAGAATATTAATTCCTCCATATTCTTTCCATCTGGCCCAGCTTTCCTGTGAATTAATTTATATCACTTATCAAAATGTGTTTGAGTTGGATGCTAATCCAGGCCAAATGCTGATTTGATGCAAAGAGATGTTTCTAAATTGTTCTTATTTCAGCATTTATGTTACATTGGGATTCTCAGTGGGGAAGGACCAGGTTCTTCCAGCTTCACTTACAGGGCAAACTGCAGACCTACCCAGTGTGGAAAACCACTTTCTCAGACATGGCTGTGCACTGTGTTGAAGCTTGATGTCTTTAGATTCTCAGCATGACTTAGAGAGCACATATAACCTAAATGAATGCTTATTCTTGCCACAGTTATAATTATCATCCAAATCACAGGCAGGCCTCATTTGCTTGGCTGGAAAGTTTAGGGGCAAGAGGCAGAAAGCAAGTGTCTTCAGGTGTTTCTATCATAATTGTTGCTTTTGTATTACCTGATGGAGATTCAGCAGATTTATACCTAAAAGAATTCAATAAAAAAAGATAAGTGACAACAATAATTGTTTATATATTTGAAATACCTTGTTAAGGAATATACATGAATTTCTTATCTCTAAAGGTAGGAGACTGAATTTGGGAGGTTGGAAATTCCGTACAGATCTACTCACCTGCATGCAGTAGAGCTAAGATTCAAACTCAAGTCTCATCACTGGTTTGCCAGAACTCTTTATCTTTTTTTTTTTTTTTTAAGATTTTAGTTATTTATTCACAAGAGACACAGAAAGGCAGATACATAGACAAAGGGAAAATCAGGCTCCTCGCAGGGAGTCCAATGCGGGGCTTGATCCCAGGACCCTAGGATCACGCCCTGACTGAAGGCAGAACTCTTATGTGTGATGCTATACTACCTCTAACTGTTGAATAATAAAAGAGATAATTAAGTTTGCTGTAATAGAATGCTTAGTGAAGTGTCATTTCTCTTGTAAATAAAGACAATAATATTGGTTAGAGTTTACTATAGGTAGCTTAATAGTGATAGGAAGCTTGCTCTAGTGGTATATGCTGTGTAATGCATGATATTCTTATTTTCTTTTGCATCCTAATGGTAACTTTAAAAAGTAGATGTAATCTCCATTTTACAGAGTTGAAAGCTGAGGTCTGAAGAAGTGACTTCCTCAATATCACTTACAGTTTGCTGCAGAGCAGGGCTTTGAATCCAGACCTACCTAATATCTTAAATTCTCGTCCTTTTGGCTAAGATCAAGTGTGAACCCAGACGTATTTGCCTATCTGGCTCATCTCTGCTCTTTTCACTGTGCCACGCTGCCATGAGGTAGTAGATTAATATGAAAGCAGCACTTGGTGTTACATTTTTTTCATTAAAAAATACAAATGTATTTATATACATTTACATTACATATACATTAAATACAAATATAAATAATATTTTTGATAATAATAGAGCTCTATTTATAAAAAAAATACCATAAGAAGTGAAAATGAAAAACCATTATTTCTCATGAACACAGACATGACAATTTTTAACAAAACATTATTAGATCAATAACAGCAATAAATCACAACCAAGTGGAGTTCATCCAAACCACCTAAGTCTTGTTCAACAATGGAAAAACAATCAACATAATTCACTATATTAATAGACTGAAGAAAGAGAACCAAAAGATCATATCAATAGATGCAGAAAAAGTTTTCAACAGAATTCAACATCTTTTTATGATCAAAAACTTCAGCAACCTATGAACTTCATTAGCCTAATAAAAATAACTATGAATAACTTCATTAGCCTAATAAAAATATCTATGAATAACCAATAGCTAATATAAAACTTAATGGTAGGAGACTAACTTATTTTCCTGTATAATCTAGAACAAGGCAAAGATGTCTTTTTCTACTACTAATTATCCAAAATTGTTTTGAAAGCCCTAGCTAATGTAATAGACTCCCAAAAAAGTCATAGAAAGTAGAAGAACAAGTGAAACTGCCCTTATTTCTATGCAACACAACTACCTATGTTAAAATCCCAAATAATCTACAAATACCTCTTGAAACTAATAAGTGAGTTTAGCAAGTTCATAGGATACACTGTCCACATGTATAATAGAGCCAGCAATCAAAAACTGAAATCTAAAATTTTAAAAAATTATAATAAAATCTATTTGTATATAAATTTAGTGAAGTATAAGCAAGAGCTATATGCAGAAAATTACAAAACAACAATGAAATAAATCAAAGACTAAGCAAATAGTATACACTATTAATTAAAAGACTCAATGATGTTAAGGTGTCAATTTCTCCAATTCAGCAAATTTTGTTTTGTTTTGTTTTGTTTAGATATCAGCAAGATGATTCTCAAAATCATTTGAATAGGCAAAGCAACTAGAATAGCCAAAATAATTTTTTTTAAATGCTACAATGTTGTAGGACTCCTATTATAAAATTAGACTTACTGTAGAGTAATCAAGATTGTGTGCTATTACTGGTCAGTGTGGTATTGGTAAAAAGCATACACATAAAGATCAATGGAACGAAAAGAAAAAGGTAATTTGATGGAGAAAAGATGGTGTTTTTAACAAACAGTGCTAGAGCAACTGGATGTCCATATACAGAAAATGAACTTAGACTATGACACAGTTTACACAAAATAGCTTAAAATGAATCATAGATATAAAGTACTTAAAGGATCTCAGAAGATACACTTCAATCCTTTTACTAAGGAGGAGGAGAATCCATTGAGTAGATGAGCTTTTTGGATAAACAAGTATAGCTAGAAGGAATGGGACAGTGAAGAAAAAGATAAGAGAAGAGGAACATAGGGGATCCCATGGAGAAAAGTCTGAGATCTGAAGGAGATGCAAAAACACCTACTAAATCAAGATTGAGGGAGACACGTAACAGCAAGAGAAAAAAGTTGGGGGGAAAAAGTTTATTTGGATTGTAGGGAATAGACTGATCATAAGATCTCCCAGAATCCCTGGGTAATTTGTATTTTAGAAGCAAAGCAAACTAACAAGTTGCGCACATTTTCAAAGGCTATGATGCTTGGCTATTTTTATAATTTTTAACCATTAAATAAGACACCCAAATAATCATTAATATACAGAATAATGAATGATTATAAACCCATTAACTCTCACTCAGGACAAAAAAAAAAAAATCGCATCTCTATCTTTCCACAGACTCATGCTCTTTCACCCCAGAAGTGTCACCTCCATTTCATAAGAATCACTGTCACTTTACAATGCCACAGTTCTTTCATTTGTGAAATAAGATTGGTGATATTATCTATTGTATAGAGTTGTTGTAAAGAGAAATGAGCTAAACTCCATCAGTGGTTCAGGTCTGACATAGAGCACAGTTTACTAAATATTTGCTATTAGTGGAACTCAGAGGGCAAAGCAGAATCAGGTATTAGTTTTGAATAGAAATGTAAAAAGAGGAACAGTTATTGAAAATGACCTAAGACTAGAGCAAAATTACAAAACCTTCAAATCTCCTCTTGATAAAGTATTTTAATGAGCATTTTGTAAACCTAAAAATATACAAAAGAAAGATCTATATGTCTGTAAATTTCCTTAGAATTTACCTTAATAACAATTAATTTACCTCAAGTGGAGATTTACCTTAATGGAGATACACCATTACAAATTTTATTGTAAATGGAAATTAGAAGATTTACCTTAAGTGAAATACATTAAAGAACATGTACATCCTTTCCCCCAGAGAATGATAAAAACACTATGTGGGAATGGATAGATATTGTCTCTTTTTTTTAAGATTTTATTTATTTATTCACGAGAGACAGAGAGAGAGAGAAGCAGAGACATAGAGAAGCAGGCTCCCTGCAAGGAGCCTGATGTGGGACTTGATCCCAAGACCCCAGGATCAAGCCCTGAGCCTAAGGCAGAAGGTCAACTGCTGAGACACCCAGGTGCCCTGGGATATCATTTCTTAATATAAGGACCAGGACTATAGTTTGATCCGCAGATTAATAGCAAAGGGAAAAAGCAATTCAAATTGCATAAACAGAGATCTCAGTCACCAAGGACTTTTTAATGAGTGAGATTCTAACAACACACTGAAGAATTACCTTTTGTGTAGGGCATTTGTAATCCAGCTGTAGAGCTGTTGTGGGTACTTGGATCTGAGAGGATACTAACTGGTCAATTGATTATTTGGGGACAGAAAATAATTAACTCGAACTAAATAAGCAACACCTTGGGAGAAAACAAATATACTTTTAGGATATAAACTTTACCTAAAATTTTACTTAGCATTTGAGCTTTGAAAACCTCAGGAATAATGTGGTGGCACAAATAGAGTATAAAATAATGATTTGATTAATTTTCGAAAAAAAGGCCTCTTCTTGCCTTAAGACTTTTTTTTTTTTCCGCTATGGGGTAAACTCCTATCGTTTATTTGAACTGAAATTGTGACAAGTGACAGTAGTTACAAAAAATGTATGAATTTTGTAATTTTTAAAGTATACCTTGGGGGAAGTTAGAAAGTGAAACTCATCAGTAGCATTCGCTAAGCTGAGAACAATTTTCAAGTCAGAAAGTTAAAGAAAATCATTCAAATAGTTAAAGAATGCCTGTGATTTCAATGAAGAATGGGATAAAAGATTATAAAAGAAGAAATCATTCAAAATAAGCGCAGAGGAAAATATGTGAGTAATTTTTTACCATTATTTTGCATAAATCTCTAATAATACCTTTTGAAAAAAAATAGTACCTGCTATGTTAGGAAAATATATTAATTAGCAGCTAATTTTAAAGTAGATTTTACTGTGAATTCTGCAGTCTAAGACTTTTTGGTTTAAGAGAAGACTAAATTCAAATACGTGTTAGTTATCTACTGAGGGTAGGATGACATATTCTAGAAAAATAAGATCAAGGTTGTGTTTTAATTCTACCTACTTTATTAGATGTCTGTACATAAAAAAGGATCAATAATTACAACTTTAGAGAGATGGTCAGCAAAACATTGACCAAGAATAAAGTATTTTTAATTATGTGAAAGACATCATGATTTTATCCGGATAGTTGAAGCTAGTGCCTTTATTCTACAGATAGGAAATTTATATGCCAAGAGTATACCAGGTTCCTAATGTAAGGTGTGGTAGTATTAGGGCTTCCACCCAAATTGTCTTCTCCTACCCATTTTTTTCACTTGGCCAATAGCTGAGGTTGTAATATCACTACTCATACTTGAGAAGTGAGAAATATATTGCTTTCTAGAAGCACATGAGCTGCACGTTTGTTTCTTTCTAGAACTGGCTTGCTTATTTGTAGCTTTTCATGGAGACTTGAGTCTGTTTTATAATCCTGTGTTTCCTTTTACACATTTTCCATTTCAATTTGAGAAGCTAACATGGGACAATGATCCATTCAGGGAGGATCCTGGTTTTGTCTGGAAGATTCAGAAAGGTATATAAATTTCAGATTTGGGACAGCCAGGGTTTATGTTAAATTTATATTTTTGCTTCAATATTTCCCTTTTTAGAGGGTATATAGAGATCTATGATCTATAATCATGATCAAAGTTGATCTATGATCAAGGTTGAGTCTCAGAGATAGTCTGAATTATATAGAACAGGATATATTTTTCTAGGTTTCAAATGAAGAAAAAACTTAAAGAAATTAACTGACATGCAAAAAGTTATATATGAAGTTAGCAGCTGACTTAAGACATATAACCAGGGATTCCCCCCAAATTATTATGAATGATCAGATTATACACATGATTTTTTTAAAGACATTAAAATATGTGGCAATTAATCATAGTAGCCCTATATCTGCAAGGATTTGAACTCCAGACAGGACATTAAATATACCTGGAGCCTTCTAAGCCAAGATAACTAGAAATTCAAGTAATATTTTTAGCATACTGCTAATAAGTGCAGACAGATGGATGAAATGGTTTTGACTGGGAACATTCCAAGACTTACTTTACTTAGAGACTTAAAATTATACAGAAAGCCTTTATACTTGTGCAGGGATAAGGAACATATTTCAGGTATGTTTAATCAATAATTCAAGCCAGTAGTATATCCACTTTTATAATTTTATTCAAATTAAAATAGCCTCTTTAACTTCTTGGCTAATATCACTATAATCTAATTTGGGGAATCATCAAAAGTTATTTTTCAATAACTTGTCCTTAAACTAATTCAAGTTCTTAAAACTCCACTGTGGAAATGAGTATTTTTGCTTTAAAATTCCATTTCTATTACAGTGGGATTATTCATTGTATGGGTGACCATGTTAGCTTAGTAATAGAGAGAGTTGAAGAGGAAATTTAAATAGAAATTGAGAAGTCATGTATAAGGTTAGTGCTGAAAAAAATATGGAAGTGCAAACATCATGAAAATACAAGACAGGATTGAGCCTAAAATTATAAAACTATTGGATTACATATATTATTATGCAATCAGTGCCATGTTTTTAGCAGCATCCAAGACTCATTTGTGGATGATCAAAGGCCTTTAGGTTGACTAAAGCAGACATTGATCACAATTTGCTGGCAGATTTAATGAAAATCTTATGGTCCCCCGGAGTTTTCTTAGAGGGTCACTTTAACTGAATATTTGATTTTTATCCTCTGAGACATTTGAATGAAGCATATTCAACCCAGTAAATTCATCGAATAGGATCTGATCATCACTCTATTCCAGAAACTTTTAAATAGACCTCATGGATTCTGTATTTCAGGTGATTCATGTATTCTATCTATGCTGGACCATGGATCAAAGCAATAACGTCACTGTATTCATTCTCTTGGGACTTTCCAAAAACAAGAACATTGAAATCCTTTGTTTTGTATTATTTTTATTCTGCTACCTTGCTATTTGGATAGGAAACCTGCTTATAATGATTTCTATCATGTGCAGTCAGCTAATTGAGCAACCCATGTATTTCTTCCTTAATTACCTCTCCGCCTCCGACCTTTGTTACACATCCACTGTGACACCCAAGCTAATGACTGACTTATTGGCAGAAAGGAAGACCATTTCCTACAGTAACTGCATGACACAACTCTTTACCACACATTTATTTGGAGGCATCGAGATCTTCATTCTCACAGGGATGGCCTATGACCGCTACGTGGCCATCTGCAAACCCCTGCACTACACCATCATCATGAGCAGACAGAGATGTAATGCAATCATCGCAGCCTGCTGTACGGGGGCGTTTATACATTCCACCAGTCAGTTCCTTCTCACCATCTTCCTGCCGTTCTGTGGCCCCAATGAGATAGATCACTACTTCTGTGATGTGTATCCTTTACTGAAGCTGGCCTGTTCTAATACACACGCCATAGGTCTCTTAGTCATTGCTAATTCAGGCCTAATTGCTTTGGTGACCTTTGCTGTGCTGACGCTGTCTTATTGTTTTATACTGTGCAGCATCAGGGCATATTCTGCACAGAGTCGCAGCAAAGCTCTTGCCACCTGCACTTCTCACCTCACAGTCGTGGTTCTATTTTTTGCACCTGCACTGTTCATTTACCTTCGCCCAGCCACAACTTTCCCAGAAGACAAAGTGTTGGCTCTTTTCTACACCATCATTGCCCCCATGTTCAATCCTCTGATCTACACGCTGAGAAACACGGAGATGAAGAATGCCTTGAGGAAAGTGTGGTGTCATCATGCACTCCTAGAAGGAAAGTAATTTTGCAGAAGCTTGTCTGATTCTCATGCTGTGGTTCTGAAGCCCATGACTGTGAATAAGATCCGCTCTTATCATCTGACCTCACTGCTGGAAGAGATAAGTGGGCAAGCAGAAAGCACATCCCCTCTGTTTTAGGCTTCAACCTTAAACCTCATTAATAAATTGAGTATAATTATTATTCACATGTTCCTCCTCAGGATGTAGCCATTAAGAATTGTGCTTACATGCTATGAGATGACCAGATGATATCTTAAAAATAAAATATTATATTACCTATTGGCTCTTGTGTTGAAAAAAAAGTTAAAACAGGCTGGGCATTTTTTTCACACCTTAAAATGCAAAAAGAGTGAATAAAATAATTCCTTTAATTTTCAACTTGATACTCAGCTATAAATACAGAAAATTGTACATATTGTTTACGTACAGTTCATTCATTACCACACATGGAGCAATATCCTGTAATTAGCAACCAGATTAAGAGTTAGAGATTATCAGTGCACCTAAAGTCCTCCCCATTTTTCTTTAATCATTAACCTTTTAAAGGTGATTGCAATATAATTTGTGGTTTGTATGATACAGATCATACTCTTAGTGTCTGCCCATTATGATTGTGAGATTCATTCATGTTTTGTGAATTTTCTATTTTCATTGATCTATAGTATTTTATTGTTAGAGTATGTAACAACTGATTTATCTCTTCTGTTGCTAGACATTTGAGTAGTTTCCCATTTAGGCCATTATGAGTAGCACTGCTTTCAACATTCTTGAACATTTATTTTGGTGAATTTAAATCTTCTATTGTTTCTTTAACATACTCTATATTGTAATTAAGATAAATTTTAAGATAGTGGTTGTATGCCTGTTAATATTCTTTCCTAATCCATTACTGACATAAAATAAAAAATTATATTAAATAAAAATTATTATCAATAGAAAAACACTAGGGTGAGTGCAATAAATGGTTTAGAAATGTGAAACTTCTAGCACATCTAGGATCCATGCAATGTGGTATTTAATATGTTAATTAATGCAAATAAACCTGTCTGTTATAGATATACAGTTCTTAGAAAGAAGAGAGCTCTTGGAAAGATAGTCCATATAACATAACTCAGAAAAAATTCTGAGAATAGAGCATTAAGTTATGTTTGTAAGATTAGCACAAGTGATCACAATTGAGAAATTGTAATACATAGGATATTTACTAGAGCATATGAAGTATATGAAATTGTCATAATGTCATAAGCAAAACTAGGAAAATTCTTTGTATAAATATATTTTGATAGGTTTCAAATAGGGCAGTGGTTCTAGGGGAAGAAGGTATGCTCTACATACATGCTAACATTGGATTGCCATACATCAACATACATGTGCAGAAATACATAGGATAGAAAATACATCTTCCAGGGGTGTCTATCTCTGTCATAATTGGAATAAACAGGCTTGAGAAGAAAACAAAATATGAGACAGAAATATTTATTTTTTGTGCAAAGCATAAGATCACAAAGCAAAAAAATACTGATAAAGGAGGAAGTTATGTTGAAAATAGCTGTAGTAGAACATGTCATACAATGATAGCTTTTATTGCAGTTCTCATATACAACTAAAATACGTTATTATATAAAAATAAAAAATAATATTAAAATCATGATATAGGGGTGTCTAGGTGGCTCAGTCAGTTAAGTATCTGTCTTCAGCTCAAGTCATGATCCTGGAGTCCTGGGATCAAGGCCCATATCATTCCCCCCACATCCCCTGCCTGTCTTGTACTTTCTCTCACTATCTCTCTCTCTAAAACATATAAATAAAATCTTTAAAGGAATAAATAAAAGCATGATATAGGAACAAGAATCTCAAAACTGTCCAGGGTGTTATAAGAAATAAAAAATAAATATTTTAATTAGAAACTTGATGGATAAAACAGAGTAGCTATATCTTAAGAAAGACTCAGAGAATGGAATTTTAGATATTAACAAATTACCAGAATGCAGAATTAGAGAGAAGAGGTGATAGGAAAAATAGATATATTAAGAGACTTTATGAGTGAAATAAGAGAAAGCAACATGTATCTATCAGACTCCAGGGTTTGGATAATAGGGGAAAAAACATTTAAAAACATAATTATTGCTAATTTTTAAGAACTAATGCAAATAATCTTTACAAAATATTCACAGGAAAGAAAAATACTCACTCTTAAGAAGAATCATAGAAAACACTATTCCCAGTCAATAATAATTTAAATCATAGTAAGAGTAGAAAACAGAAAAAAAAATGGAATTGCATAATGACAGCACTAAAAGAAGAATGTTACCCTTGACTTATGCATTTTTTTCAAGAAAAGTAAAATGAAGATTTTTCAGTACCATAAAACAACAGTGAAAAATAATCAAGAGTTGACTACAAACCTAGGCTTACTAAAAGAAGTTGTGAAGAATGTTTTCATTAAAAAGGGAGGAAGTCTGAGAAGGAAGATAGATTCGAGGAGGAATGGAAAATGAGGGAAGTTATAGACTTATTTGGAAAACTGGAAATTGTATTAAAAATGGCAATCTTGTCTAATATGTAAGAAAGCATAGAAGAGACCAAAGATCCTGCCCCACAAATCATGTGAGTTGGGAGAAAACTATCAGAAAGAAAGGGTTGTAAGTACCATGTATGGTTCAGCAAGAGGGTAAATGCTGTCAGATTCAGACACTTGTGAACATCAATGTACAGACAATGGTATCTTATGGCTAAAGTAATAGGAAATAGATAAACAGGTAGAAAGGCGGGTAGGGAGCTTCATAAACACCCAGATAACAAAAATGCAGAGAGGGAAGAAAAGGAGCCCAATCCAATTAAAAAGCAAGAAAAGAGGGAGAAAATAGAAAAATTGGGAAAAGTAGAAAAAAAGAAAGAAAAAAAAGAAGAAAATGGAAAGTCATAGAAAGAAGTTCAAAAATTTTAGTAAAACAAAATCAATGCAATGAACTAAACTCTCCAGTAGGAAAACAAAGATTATCATAATGAATTTAAATATAGTATGGTGATTTACAAGAGATTATTGGGCATGAATATTGAAACTAAACTGAAAAGATGAAAAGGATACAGCAGGCAAATGCTTAGCACTTGACCCTCCTGACCCTCCAGAGACAGACATGTGCACCCTGGGCCTTGAACCTCCCAGTTCACAAGACCGGACTATATCTGAGCACTCCTCACTTAGCATCTGCCAGGCTACATCCAAGAAAGTATGTTTGCTAGGCTCTTCTGTAAGAGGCTAACACACACCCCAAGCCTCGCGCAGTCCAGCATTTAGCTGATTCTTTGCACTCAACCTATGCATAGCTTCCCGCGAGCCTGCACTGCCCTGCTTTCCGGGGTACTTCCCACCTGCTGGGTGGTATTGGGTACTTCCCACAATGGCCATTCTTTACCATGCCTATAACCTCACCTTTTCCACTGACATCTGAATCCCAACTTTGAGGAGGGTTCTCTTCTTCCAAGTTCATTCTTTGGGTATTCTTCCTCAGTCCTAGTTTACTTTTAATCCCTTATTGAAGTATAATTGACATACAATAAACTGCACATATTTAAAATGTACAATCTAATTAAGTTGTGACTGTGAATCCATCACCACAATCAAGATAATGAGAGTATTCATCTCTCTGAAAAGTTTTCCCTGGAAAATAGTGATTTGTTTTGTGTCTTTATAGATTAGATTAGTTTGTAGTCTCCAGATTTTATATACAGTAAAATCACACATTGTATATTCTATGTTCTAATTATTTTGAGACTAATCCATATTGTTGCACACATCAATTGTACATTCCCTTTTTTAAAGATTTTATTTATTTTTTTATTTATTTTTAAGATTTATTTATTTATTCATGAGAGACACAGAGAGAGAGAGGCAGAGACACAGTCAGAGGGAGAAGCCCGCTCCTCCCAGGGAGCCCAATGTGGGACTTGATCCTGGATCCTGGGATCACGCCTTGAGCTGAAGGCTGACACCCAACCGCTGAGGCACCCAGGTATCCTGTGCATTCCCTTTTTATTGTCAAGTGGTATTCCACTCTTCAAATTCTACACTTCTGCTCTTCAGCATTTAGGTTGTTTCCACTTTTTGGCTATTACAAATACAGCTGCTGTAGGCATTCATGCACAAGTTTATGTGTGAACCATATGCTTTCAGTTCTGCTAGGTAAATCCTTAGGTGTGGAATGGTTAGTCATATCTAGATGTAAGTTTCACATTTTAAGAAACCACCAAACCATCTTTTCAAAGTTACATACCCATGGGAAGTTTATGAGTTTTCCAATTTTTCTTCCACTCTTTACATACCATTTTTCTTAATTTCAGCCCTTCTACAAGATGTGAACTGGTGTTTCATTGCAGCTTTAATTTGCATTTCATAAATAACTAAAGACATCGAGCAGATTTTCATGCACTTACTTGACATGGTGACAATGGTGTGATGTCTTTTGGTGAAATGTCTTTTTAAAGTCTTTTGCCCATCTTAAAGATTTTCATCTAAGTTGTTGAATTTTTAGACATAGATTTGTTTATATTAGCCTTTTCAATATTTTCAAAATTTGTAGTGATGTCAATCCTCTCATTCTTGAAACTGATAATTTGTGTCTACTTTCCTTTGCTCCTGATCAATCTGGCCAGAGGTTTATCAACTTTATTGAATTTCTCAAATAGATTTTTTGCTTTCAACTTTCCCTATTGCTTTTCTGTTTTGTTTTTCATGGATTTTAACTTTGATTTTTATTATTTCCTTCTTCTGACTTTATTGAATTTCTCAAATAGATTTTTTGCTTTCAACTTTCCCTATTGCTTTTCTGTTTTGTTTTTCATGGATTTTAACTTTGATTTTTATTATTTCCTTCTTCTGACTGGCTTAACTTGCTCTTCTTTTTCTAATTTTAAGCTGGACACTGAGGACTTTAAGTTGAAACCTTTCTTCTTTTCCAGTATAGATGTTTAGTGCAATTAATTTCCCTCCAAGTCCTGCATTTGGCAGGATCCCATAAACTCTGATATGTTTTGTTTTTGTTTTCACTCAAATAAAGCTATTTTAATTTCCCTTTTTATTTCTTCTTGACCCATGAGGTTACTTAGAAGTACATTATATAATTTTCAGATGTCTGGAGATTTCCTAGATTTCTTTCTAATATTTCTAATTTGACTCTTCTACAAAGAATATACTTTGAAAGACTGGAGTCCTTTTATTGAGACTTACTTGATGGCGCAGAAAATTATGTATCATTATAAATATTCTGAGCATACCTGACAAGAATATGTATCCTGCTAGAATCAGATGAAGTATTTCAGAGATAATGACGTCAAGCCAGTCAATAGTTTTACTCAAGTTTACTATTTCTTTGTTGATTTTTTTGTCTACTTGTTCCATTAATTATTGACAAATGTGTTGTGAAATATTCAACTATATTGTGCATTTGCCTACTTTTCCTTAAGATTCTGTAAATTCTGTTTTATGAATTTTAGAGCCCTGTTATTAGGGTCATAAACATTTAGGGAGTTATGTCTTCTTGATTAGTTGACCCCTTTATCATATAACATGATTTTTTTTTTTTTTTTACCTATGGTGATATTTTTTACTCTTAAATGGTCTTTGATAATTGAAAAGCCTTTCCATCTTTCTTTGGTGTTAGCATTATTTATCTTTTCCATCCTTTTACCTCTAATCTATTATTTGTATCTTCATATATAAAGTATATTATTTTCTGTTTCCAGAGTATAGTTTGTGAGATTTGTTTATTTGTTTGTTTTTGTTTTTGTTTTGCTTGGCCTTTTAATTTTATTGCTTGGATCATTTCCATGTAATGTTATTATTGATAAGGTTTAGTATAAGTCTATCATCTTGTAATACCATCTATTAGTTCTATTTGTAATCTTTTTGTCTTCCTGTGAATCAATTGAGCATTCTTTTTTAAAAAAATATTTTATTTATTTGAGAGAGAGAGAGAGCAAGAGACCAGCAGAGGGAGAGGAGGAAGCAGGCTCTCCACTGAGCAGGGAGCCTGATATGATGTGAGGCTTAATCCCAGGACTCCAGGATAATAACCCAAGATAAAGGCAGATGCTTAATTGACTGAGCCACCCAGGTGCCCCTCAAATGAGCATTCTTATGATATCACTTTATGTATAGTATAATAGCTTTACAATAATATCCTTTCATTTATCTCCTTCTAATCTTTATGGAATGTTGTTATACATTTCACTTCTACAAAAGTCTTGAAAACTTGTTATTACAACAAAATTATTGTTGCTATTATTATTATTTTGTTAATAATAACAATAACTATTGTTATTATTTTGGAAATCAGCACTGTTATCTTGAGCAAGCTATTTAATCTCTGGAAGATTCCTTTTTCTTTCTTTTTTGCTTTAGGAAATAGGGGCAATAATTGGCACAAAAATGATGTTTTTAAAGAATTAAATCAGATAATGCACTTGAAATACTGTTTTTTTCACTTGAAATACTTAATACAGTGATTGACATGCGATAATTTAAAAATTCGTATAAATATTTTGATTAGTCTACTAAGTGAATTGCTCTGATCTAGATGGGATGCCATAAAACATTGATTTTCTGAAGTCACATGAATATGTACGTATATAGATTTTCTGTTCAAGAACATCTCCTGGACACCTGAATTTCAGTGCACGTGATTCTGAGTCTATATACCTTGCAGCACTGCAACCACACAAAGGTAAGTGTCTGGTAGTAATTAGAATAGAGCTGTATATATTTTCTTGGTTCCTAACTTCATTATCTGCTCCAATATTTTTCAACAAATCTAAGAATCCTTTTCCAACCTACCAGTAGGAGTGGAAAATTTGTTTTAATTTTTAATTTATTTTGCTAATTTTTTTTTCTTTTTCACAATCTAACCCTTCATTGCATCAAGGACAATTAATTATTATTGGGTGTGGTTTCTGGTCCAGGAGAATAGTAGGGTGACAGGTCAATGACTTGTTAACTAGCTGTTATGCATCTTACATTTCTTTGGTTAATGATTTTTGTTGGGACTCTGAATATCCCTCTCTCTGATTTCCTTGCACCTTATCCTCTCTAGAGATAGAGATTTCCTCCCAAACAAACCATTGTTCCCTCATTCCCTCAGGGTTACCAAGTTTCCCTCTTGCTTTTCAGAGGAAGAAATTCTCTGGCAAAATTTCTTTAGCTACTCTGGATCTGAATAACAATAGTGGCCTCTAGAGGCAGAGTGCCCAGAGCTTGGCTAATGCAAAAGTGGAAAATAAATGTAAAGCCTGTTAATTCCTAGGAGGCTAGGGAATATCAACTTGGACAACTGATTAGTGTTACTTGCTAAGGATATTTTGAGAAATACTTCTGGGAAAAACAATTTAACTTTTGAATTAAAAAATTCTTACGATCTCCTCTCACTTTATGTTTGGTTCGTGGAGAGAGAGTTTCCTGCAGGCATAGACCTGAAAGACCTGACTTCTAGGGCATATACATGCAGGATACTTTAGCAGATAATTCAAAATGCTCTTGTTTACTTCTGAATATGAGGAGGTGTCAGGGAATTATATCGGCGATTAAAATCCTAGATCACTTTCTTGTGAGGTGAGCACATATTTCTCTGTGAATCAGAATAGTTTTCGGTGGTATTTATATCTTCACCAACTTTGGGAAAAAGTAGGACTTCCATTCCTGGAAACTCAAGGAATACTAATAAGATATTTTTAAAGAATTTACTGAGATTTGTTTGAATCACTGCTTTCTAGTCTCACATTTTCAGATGTAAATACCAGTAAAAGGTTAGCTAGCTGCATAAGTAAAGGGGACATATGTATGACCAAAACATTTTCCTGGGTACCTGAAAACTAACTTGAAGACCATCCACACTTGATGTTCAGGTAATTGTCCTTAAAATCCTTGTTTTAGGCTCACTAGATCTATTTGACATTCCATTATTTTAAGGATTATATATTTTGATGTGGTATATCAAAATTTAGTAAGAGCAAAAAATGTGCAATACTTAGTTTTGTTGTGTATTACAAAGAGAATTTTTGTTTCTGAAAACACACATAAATCATAAAATTTTTAGGTTGCCAGTGACCTTCCAGCCTCCATTCTTTGAAGAAATTCTCATCTTTCAAATCATCTTTTCTAGATTCATCAGAATCAGGTAAAGTAAGTTTGTAGTAAGGCAGATGCTGATTATATCAATTGAAATGTATATATTTAGTGTTTACAGACCCTAGTTGACCTATGAGAGAATGCAGTTTTGCATCGCTGGTGGTAACTCATTAGAGGGGACCATGACTGTTAAGCAATACTTTTCTTTTTTTCACTTGAAATACTTAATACGGTGATTGACATACAGTAATTTAAAAATTGACTTTTTATTTAATTTTGGTAACATGAAAAAAGATAACTTATTTAAAATTAAGTGTTTAGAAACTCCTCCAGGTAACCAACGATTTCACCAGATCAATTTTATTTTGCCAACAAAACATGATCTATTTGAAGTTTGTTCCAGTTGTCCTCCTAAGATCTCAGCTGCAGTTTTGCTTTCATTTCAAGAAATTTGATTCAGAAGGTATATCTCTGGAGGACAATTTACTTCCAAATCCTTTCATTCAAAGACAGAGGAACATAAGGAAAATATATATGATTGTTACATATACTAAATTTTCCCTGGCAAGTTTGTTTCATAAACTCATCCTTAGGTGATGTTTCTAGATCACAGTTATAGAGGTTGAAGCTCAAGATTAGGAAGGTTCAATGTTTTGTACCAGTAAGAACTACTTGTGTGAATGGAGAAATCCAAAATAGTCTTGTTTATTTTTGTTAAAATTTCATTATAAATGGTAACAGAATGTAAAATGTAAAAATCTTTGGGATTAAGGTGTGGCAATTAAAAAAAATAAGGTGTGGCAATTATTTAACTTCATGCTTGATGATGAGCTCCTCTAATCTGCTTAGATTTGGATGTCAGCTTCTAAATTAACCATAAATATCAAGATTGAAACCAAAAAGTAGCCACATTTTAGTTCAGATTATTTCACTTGATATTAAACATCTGAATACTGAAAGCCTTTAGGCTTTAAGGAATGTAATATATTTTCATAAATTAGCTATTATTTGTAGCTACAATTGTAGATATATGTGAAAAACGTTAAATTTGGGCAGCCTGGGTGGCTCAGCGGTTTAGCGCCACCTTCAGCCCAGGGCGATCCTGGAGACTCAGGATCTAGTCCCATGTCAGGCTCCCTGCATGGAGGCTGCTTCTCCCTCTACCTGTGTCTCTGTCTCTCTTTCTCTCTCTCTTTCTGTGTCTCTCATGAATAAATAAATAAAATCTTAAAAAAAAACATTAAACTTTATGAAGGAGTTACAATTCGTACACAATTTTGAGGGTAAGACCTGATATCTTCATGGTAAAAAAGGAGACTAGAATGTCTTCCATTTCTATTAGTGTTTTTTCTTTTTAAATTTACATTATTGTTTAATGGTTATAGAGTTTATCTTAAAACATTTTTTTACACTAAAACTTAAATAAAAGATAAACATCTTTTCAAATTATTTTTCAAAATGTTACTGACAAAAAAATCTACTTTTTGCTGTAATTTCAGCTCTTTTTGTCTTATAACAAGATTGGCTTTTCAAGCTTTATATATAGTACCCATGTCACACCTACCTTTGTATTTCAAAGAATATTACTTGCAATCCTAATCACCCAACTCACAATGTAGACAAATGTGTCTTTGCTTTTTTTTTTTTTTTTTTAATGCAACTACATTCCTTGACTTATATCTACAGTCAACTTATGCAGATGTTCTATATCATACTGGGGAAATGGAGCATTACCTAGAATGAAAAACTTATTATGAATAAAGAACACAATGGAAATTATGAGTAAAATAAATTTCCTGCATTAAATTAATTCCACTAATATCTAAATGTTATAAATAACAGAAGGCTTTCTTTTTAAAAAATGTAATTTTAAATAATTATACTTTCAAAATTTAATCAGTGCATTTTTAGTATTACCAATATAACAGAATATTTGAAAAAAAAAATTAAAATCATAGTAAAATCAGGGGTGCCTCAGTGGCTCAATTGGCTAAGCTTCTGCTTTCATTTCAGGTGTTGATCTCAGGATCCTGGGATGAAGCCCCACTTCAGGCTCCCTGCTCTGCTGAGGAGTCTGCATTTCCCTCCCACTCTGACTCTCCTCACCATTTGTGCTCTCTCTTGCTCTCACTTTCAATAAAATAAATAAATAAATAAAATCTTTAGAAAAAAAATCATAGCAAAATCAATTATGATTCTCAGGGGGAAAATATAATAATATTGATTTATGAGTTAGCTTCTGTGATTGTTGAATCAACTTTATGCTTTGTTAGTAATTTTTATATGATGGTAATATTATCAGTGTTTTCATCCAAATTGTTTTCTTTTCAGATACTCAATTATTTGTGCATAGCACACAACTTATGGAAAGTCAGAGGAACATCTCAGAATTCATTCTTTTGGGCCTTTCCTATAACCAGAACATACAAATATTTTGTTTCATTTTCTTCTTATTTTGTTATGTTTCCATCTTGGTGGGAAATCTTCTAATTCTTGTCTCCATTCTATGCAGTGGCCTTTTTTACCAACCAATGTACTATTTTCTCAACCACTTATCCTTTATGGACATTTGCTACACCTCCTGTGTGATACCCAAACTGATTGGTGACCTACTACTGGTTAGAAAAACCATCTCTTATGATAACTGTATGTTACAGGTCTTTTCCTTGCACTTCTTGGGAATGATTGAAATCTTCATCCTTACAGTCATGGCCTTTGATCGCTATGCTGCCATCTGCAAACCTCTCCACTACATGATTATTATGAACAGGACAAGATGCAATCTCCTAGTCATGGCTGCTTGGGTTGGTGGAGCTGTCCATTCTTTTTCTCAGTTTTCTATGATAATCTGTTTGCCCTTCTGTGGCCCCAATGAAATCAATCACTACTATTGTGATATCTTCCCTTTGCTGAAAATTGCCTGTACTGATACCTATGTCATTGGTGTCCTTGTGGTTGCCAATTCAGGAATGGTTGCTTTAGTAACCTTTGTTCTCTTGTTTGGGTCTTATGTTGTTATACTATTCACTTTAAGAAATTACTCAGCTGAGGGAAGACGCAAAGCTCTCTCTACCTGTGGGTCTCATATCACGGTGGTCATCTTATTTTTTGGGCCTTCAATCTTTGCCTACCTCAGACCTCCTACCACTTTCCCTGAGGACAAAATATTTGCACTATTTTATACCGTCATTGTTCCTATGTTCAATCCTTTAATCTATACTCTGAGAAATACAGAGATGAAAAAAGCCATGAGAAGGGTTTGGTGTCAAAGGATATTTTCAGAAGACAAACACAATTGATTTGTCCTACTCAATATGCTGAATAAAAACTTTATGCAAGAGCAAAATTGGACTTGGAATCAGAGAGGTCTCTATTAGCTTTCAGATCATTGAAATCAAATCACTTTATGAATGTCAGAGATGATGAACTGAGGAATTATGAGTAAAGTGACTATTTTACTAGTGGAACTGAGATTGGGTAAGGGCATATGTATATTTAACATATGGCTAAAGGAATGGTGGTTATGTCATATACAGTAGGCAGTTTTGAAGCTGTGAGGCTGATTGTGAATTTTAACATTCATTTGCATGTAAAATTTAAACATAAAGATTTGACAACATTTTGGCATTCTGTAGAAATGAAGAAGATTAAAATGGCTTTCAGAAGTTAAAAAAGAATTTTTTTTTGTTATTGAACTTTATTTCCTGCAGAATGTTTATCTAAATCTTATGTGAAATAAATTATGTGATGAAAAAAAATCCACACAGATAATTTAGTTCTAAACCAAAGAAAAAGGGATGGTTATACTTGTCCTCTGGGACTGTAGCACCCACTCCTACCCCATCTCCCTTGAATTATCATAGGCAGGGACAATGGAACAAGTGGCTATTTAACATTTCTGTTATAGTGTTTATTACATCACAGATACTCAGAATGTGAAAAGAAAAAATGAGAAAATTAATAGATCATATCCCTTTCCAGTACAGCTCACTTAGTTGAGGGAACTCAAGACTACATTTGGGAGAAACTGCACATATCAACTTGTCTTGATATGTAGACATGATAAATGAATTCCATTTCCATCAAGATGGACAAGGAATAAGGCCAACTGAAGTCTTAAAAAATAAATTTTCCTTTAGCATAATTCTTGTATTCATTTTTTTCCTCTTAAGGCGAGGTATAGTCTGCTTGAGGACTCTCTTTCCCTCTCCCTCTGCCTCTCCAACTTGTGCTCTCTTTCTCCCTAAGTAAATAAAATTTTAAAAAACAATGAGGGGGAAGGAAAGGGAGAGAAAATATAAGAAACGAAAATCGTAGCAAGTTTATGTGAAGAAGAATTATATAAATTACAATTTAGGCAAATTATTAATAAAAAAATAATGTTGTGCTGGCTTACACCACATCACTAATATCAAGTAGTAAGAGAGTGTAGCAATGTCCAAGGTTTTGAGAGAAAAAGAATAAGAATGATAAGTTTTACTCTTAGTCTTATTGTCTTTAATTTATGCAAAAAATAAAAAGACACTTCATATCAGCCTAATATTTACTACCCACATGTGTTCAAATATTTTACTTTACTGAAAAATTTCATACCACCATAAGTGATGAATTGGTATAAAAAACTTAAGGGAAAGTCAGAATACAGATAATTGGTTTATTTTGTCTTCATCTTCAAGAGCCACCTTTAGTATCATTTAAGGAGAAGAATGAGCAACAAATCAGGAGTCCTTACACTTTTATTTGCATGGCAGTCTACCATTTTTTAATGACATGAGTTTGGTCAAATCAACAAACATCTATGCATCTTATACTCTTCATTTACAATGTAAAACTGATAAGTAAAGTTATTAATGTCACTTAATTATAAAATGATAAATTGAAATGCATTTGAGATATTGATTATGGCTAAGATACATGGACTAGTTATTGCTTAAGATATCAGTCATCTTTAACAGAAGTCATATAACTATTTCCATATTTTTTTCTAATAAATAATAACACTTATTTAGGGATCATGACCTGAGCAGAAGGCAGGCGCCTAACTGCTGAGCCACCCAGGCATCCCAAGAAACACAATTTTTAATAAATTCTCCCAAAATATTAAAATTGATGCTTAACTATACAAGATAGGAATTAGCAAATGCATATTTAATTAACCTTTGGAGTTGACCAGATTCTATCCAAACTTAACCTATACAAAATATATTTTGTGAATAAAGCCACCTAGACTTTTTTCTAATATATCACAGCAGTATTTATGAGGAGCATAGTCTTCTTTCAACAACTTTCCTCCTGCTGTGCTTTATGAGTTAATATTCACTTTTAAATCATAACCTATTTATGTTACGTTGACCTCTCAAATGCTACTCTAACTATTAAGACTTTTGTATTGAAATCAGTTCCAAAGATGCCTTTAATTCCCATTTTGACCAATAACATGAGCAAGAAAAAAGATGTTATTGATTAATTGTATTTCTCATCAATGTCAATATGCAGAATTTTTATGAAATGTTTGATTGCATCATCAAAGACCCTGAAATTTTCCACTAAGGTATTTTCCATTAAGAATTTAATGCAAAAAAAAAAAAAAAGAATTTAATGCACACACAAAAAATACTATAATAATAAAATTAAGGAATAAGAAATTCATGATAAGAAGTCATAAAACACATATGATGTCCAAAAATGTAAAAAAAAAAAAAAAAGCAAGGACCAAAAATCATATTAAAATACTCCATGTACATTGAATGTAATTATTGCTGGAAGCAGAAGGAGAGAAATTGGTTTTATCTTGTCTTTATGCCTATTTCAACAGTTAGTGATACTATGATGACTGAAAAAGTGGTTTGAAAGAATGTATATGTATATATACATGATATATACTAATATATATATACTATCTAGCTACAGGGATACTATGTTTGATAAACTTTTTAAAATTGACATTTTCTAAAAAGCCAGTAAAGGAAGATGAATTTGGATGTTTGCACTTTGGAGGGTGATGAGTTCTTGGGAGCAAATGATCTTCAGTGGTGAGGAACTTTACTAGAAAGATTCAAAGGTAGGGGCTGTAGAGCAGAGCCTGGAGATGACCACATGTTTGGGAAATCAGAAGCTCAGAGGGGATCCCATGGACGTCCTGAGCTGAAAATAGGAATAACTGTGAAAACAGGACCTAGACTAGAGAAGGCATCTTTAAGCAAAATGTCAGAATGTCTTGAATAGGGTTTTAGTGGGGTGACCTAGGTCAAAGGATAGAAACTTTCAGATATGAAAAGAATTCTGTTCTGAGGATGCAAACACAATATGGAGACTACAGCTAATAATACGATTTTGTATCCTTCAAAGCTGCTGAGGGTAGATCATAAGCCTTCTCACCCCACACACAAATAGTGGTTAATTATGTGAAGTGATGGTAATAATGTATTATTAATAATTCCACAATGTATATGTATCATAAAATCATCACATTGTACACTTTAAATATATATGATATATTTGTGAATGATTCCTCAATAAAGTTAAAAAAAAAAAAAAACAGATTTCCTTAGGAGGGTGGGGAAAAGACCAAACCAAATTCAATACCTAGACTTGCTTTCAAGTTAATTCTTTGAAGGCAAATCCAATATCACATTCTACCCTGGGCAGCTACAGTGCCTTGGATATGTCTTGCCATGTATTTTCCTCATATTTAATTAATGAAATAGAACACACAAAGGAGGGCAGCCTGGGTGGCTCAGTGGTTTAGCGTCAATTTCAGTCCAGGGCAAGATGCTGGAGACCCGGGATCGAGTCCCACGTTAGGCTCCCTGTGTGGAGCCTGCTTCTCCCTCTGCCTGTGTCTCTGCCTCTCTCTCTTTCTCTCTCTCTCTCTCTTGCGCGCACGCGCCTCTATGAATAAATAAATAAAATCTAAGAAAAAATAGAACACACAAAGAAACTTGTGTGTGTGTGTGTGTGAGACAGAGAGAGAGAGAGGAGAGAGAGAAAGAGAGAGAGAGATGGGGTCCAGGGTGGGGGAGTGAACTGAGAAGGAAATATCACTGTAATCTCCATATGAATAAAAAATTAGAATACTGCTATCATCTCTAGTCAACCACCCTGTCCTCACTCCTCCCCTTCCCCAGAACTAGCTATTCTTTTAAAATTTATCTGCAATCTCCTCCTTGCCTAGTGATCTTAGACCAAGCATTTATCTTAGCTGTTACAGAGTTTTCTCCTAAGTAAAATAAGAACTCAATGGGTTCTTGTGGAGATTAAGCAGGAGTACTTAGTGTATGACACACAACAAACTCTCAGTATCCATTTGCATGATTTATTCTGCTCACACAACAAGCACATTGGAAGTCAGCTCAAACTTTACATGCAGGTATAAAAATTTTGGGAAGAATTAAAATTTTTCAAATGCAAATTTTGTTCAAACACAAGTTTTCTTTTTTAAATTACTTTTTAAAAATCTTCTAAACCAGGGATGCCTGGGTGGTCTAGCCAGCTAACCATCCAACTCTAGATTTCAAACAGCTCATGATCTCAGGTTCATGGGATGGAACCCTTCATCAGGCTCTACACTCAGTGGGGAGTCTGCTTGAGGATTCTCTCCTTCTCCCTCTGCTCTTCCTCCTGCTCATGCTCTCTCTTCTCTCTCTAAAAATAAATAAATTAAATTTTTTTCTAAACTAAAAGTAATATGAAATAATACTAAGCTTTATTCATTTATAATTTTTCTAGAAATTATACCTGGAAAATTAAAAAAAGAGAAAATAATTCTCTTAGAAAATACAATAAAGACACTTTCTGAGGAGAGATGAAGACCTTTGGCTACCAAGAGGGCCAGGGTTGTCCTACACTCCTGTCAGTTTATAGAGATTACAGAAAGGACAAGGCCCTTAAAGAAAAAAGTTCCTCAAATTTGTTTTCACTACAAGATTCCTTAAGTGCAGGGGAATTCAGTCATTGGGGCCCAGAAGGAATTTCTAATGACAAATTCCTAAATCACATGCAATGTTAATTGTGGCTTGCACACTGTTTATAATCCAGATCCTATTTTAGGGGCATTTGGTCTGATAACTTAGATCTAAAGGAAATCTGCCTGGTGAACTTATATTTGGAAAGGTAAATCCAAACTACTTGGAAAGAACAGTCCATGCTGTAGAATAAAAGAAATGTAGTTTTAGAATGTATTCTCTATTAAGTATTAATTAACCCCATGAGCTTGGACATCTCTAGAAATAATTTTAATGATAAAAATACAGATTGTGATTTGATCTCTTTGGATATAAAATTATTCCACTGCTGTCACCCTAAAGGTATGGCTTCTCATTGTTTGTGCGAACATTGGTTAAGTGGAGTTAGTTGTCTCTAAAATAATACAAGCTTTCTTTCTGTGATTGGCTAACGAGTTATGCTCAGTGAAATGTGAATTCAAGAAGCTGAAATGAAATGCTCTGAACAGTAGGTGAGTGACCAGAATTTCAGTGAAGAGAGAGAGGACACTGGAAGGAAGAAGTAGGAATGAATCCACAACGAAGTAGAAGAATAATATATGGTAAAATATTTCTCCTCCCTTCCCATTATCCTGCTTGACTCTGTGATATCCACTAAATGTATTTTTGCCTCCATTGTATAGCTAACAGACTGACTCCAGTTCAAGTTACATACAGGCATCTTCTCTGATTTTTATAGATTAGTTTGTTTTGAGGTCGGGGCAGTGATAAATTCAGAGAGCTGACCATTTGCCTGGTGGCTCAGTTGGTTAAGCATCTCCCTTTGACTCGGGTCATGATCCCAGGGTCCTGGGATTGAATCCTATGTCTGGCTCCCTGCTCAGCTTCTCCCTCTCCCTCTGCCTGCCACTCTCCTTGCTTGTGTACTCTATCAAATAAATTAATAAATCTTAAAAACAAAACAAAACAGATGCCCATTGAGAGGGTCATATGACATTCTAAAGAGATAGGCACACAGTCAACAGGAAATCATGCTTAGGTGGATAGCAAATCTCAAACAAACAAACAAACAAACAACAAAAAAAACACTTTTAGGACTTTTGGGGTAAAGGTAATAAAGTATTGATTAAGCAAAAAGTGATTCAGGTTACCAAGAAAATGATAAAGCCAAAATTCAAATGACAAATAAACTCCCTGCAGTAACCACTATCATGATTACTGATCCCTCCCTCCTCCTTCAGAAAAAAAGAAAAAAATGCCCCAAGAATTAATTTAACTGAATACCCTACTCACATTACCAAAAAATTCAAATGAAAGTATCTCAAAACTTGAATCTCTGTTTACCTTATCTCTGTTTATTTTGTTGCCTTCCCTGGTTTCTGGGAATCAATTTCAAGACAATAATTTCCATTATGGAGTATTTTATTTATAGACCATTTGAAATCATTGAAGTTATTTTTTTTAATCATTTACATTTACTATTAGTTAAATAAACGGTGGCCTATATTTAACAAGAGATAGAACAAAGATAAAGTAATTAGAAATAGTTATCAAGTCCCTACCATGTACTGGGTGATTTACACATTTTATCCAATTAATTCTCACAGCATTGTCAGCAGGTAGATGTACTCACCAGCGATATATTTATCCACTGCCAATATGGTGATCTGAGAAAAAACAGTACATGCCAAAGATCATACAGATCAGAGAGACATGGCTAGAATTTAAATTTGTGCAACCATTTCTTAGTATTTCAAGGCAGAACATAAGACAGTCTCTCTGTCCTTCAGGAATTTAGGATCACAAAAATTAAGAATGTATAGGGTTTATTTTGGCATAAATTAAAAATGGTCAGTTGGGCACTCTTAAGTAATGATAGTATCAAATATCTATTGAGTACACACTAAGTGTCAGTAACTATGGTCAGTACATAAATTTTGCTAAGTGTGTTGCTAAGTGAGACATGTTGTTTCAGATCTTGACTCTACTAATTAGGTCAATGGTCTTGAACTAATTACTTAATTTCTCCATGGCTTGGTTTCCTTTTTTATAAAATGAGCTTATTAGTAATATTTACTTCTTAGAATTATTGTGAAGATTTAAGTTTTTGCTAGGCACGTGGGAACATTCAAATTGTAAGCTAACATAAAAATTATTAGACCTACTAATAGTGTAGTAAAGTAATGGAATGAGGCCATATATTCACTTACAGCAAAGCCATAATATAAACCCAACCAGGTTCACCCCATTATGTTCAAGGTTTTTCAGAACTTTAACAATAGCAGAGAGCCCAAAGGTTGTGCAAGATCTTAACTGAAACATATAAATTATCAAGACTAGATTTATCCTTTTTTTTTTTTAAATATAGGGACCCTAGAACAAGTGAATGCAAGTTCCTAAGCTGAATGAAGAGCTATAGCAGAGAAGAAATTATAATCTCTTTTTTCTAACTACTGTTCTTACAAAGGGACAATTTGCGGCTGTAATAGCACTGTTCATGTCTGAGAACATGACAAGCTTCAGTGCTTTTTATTCATTTATGTGAGCATAACTTTCTCACTCTTTATAAGTGTGCTACATATGCAGGAAAGAGGAACCGATTGAGTTTGTAGTTTTGTTTGAGTATTTTTGTATTTTTTAGACTAAGAGAGTTTGGCTTAATTCGTTATCTAATTTTGTCATCTGCATATCAAAATTAGAACTGCTGAAATGGTTTAAGGACCATGATTTTGGAGGTTATCTGGTTTTGCATGAAATAATTAGGTAATGAGAGAAAAGGAGTTTTTAACATTAAATTTATTTTGTCACTTTGATACCACGTCTTTTATGTACGAACTCAGGCTCTAGATTCAGAAAACTCTGGTTTCAAATTATATTTTGCTAAATACTAGTTAGGTATTCTATGTATATTTTATCAGGAAAGCTTCAACTAATTTTCATTTCCATAAGGTATTATTACTCTTGCATGTGCATCAAACTGGGCTTAATACCATATTAATTTAGAGAGTATTTTTTCAGAAGTTCTCACAACTATTTTTTAAATTTGAAACTCATAACTCTGATTTATTTAGGCAACAAATAACTTGTCTATATTTTAGACAAAAGTGTTGAGGGAAATGAAGTTCAGAGTTCACACTTAAAATTGATGACTGAGTCAAAGGTAGAAATTAGAAATCCTCTTGCACTCTGAAATTGTGAAGCTAGAGGAGTGCCTGGTGGCTCAGTAGGTAAGCATCCAACTCTTGATTTTGACTCAGATCATGATCTCAGGGTCCTGGGATTGAGACCCAGGAGCCCACTTGAGGATTCTCTCCTTCTCTCTTTGCCCCTCCACCTTATTGTGCTCTCTCTCTCTCTCTAAAATAAGTAAATAAATCTTTAAAAAATAAAATAAAGTAAAGTTTAGAAGCTACAAATATAGACAGTAGTCTATACGTGGTGAACCACACAAGTTTGGAGACACTGAAATGAAAAAAAAATAGGGAAATGAAACATATCTGTGGACTTCAGAATGGAGAAAATTGGAAATTAACCCCCATATTTAGCAGTATTGTTTTGTTAGGAGGTTAGACCATACATTTATTTAGTTGGAAAATTAATTTGGTATCAAATGAAGACAGAATGACTGGCTCTAACTGGATACTCTAACAAACTAGTTTCTAGAGAGGATTAATTTCATGTATGAAGCAAAATTTTCCTGTTAATTTTGGGGGAGAGAAAGAAGAAAAACAATTCAGGTGGTTGTTTATTTCTATGCACATGATTAGAAATGGTTTCATTTATGTCCATCCAAATGAACAATTACTTTAAGAATTGACCAAACCAGTATTTTAAGTATTATTTCTAAAAGAGTGTATATTTACTTATAGGTAAGAAGAAATTTACATAGCATCATTGGAAGCATGAAACCTAACTTTTTAATCATCCTTTCTAAGCTAATTCTAAATCTTAAAATTGTATCGAAGAAATACATTCATTTGTTTTAAGGCCCCATTGCAAAGGAATTTTAGATTTGGTGGGTGATGATTAATTTGATCCCTAGAAGAGAGTGATGAGGGGAGGATTTAATAATTAATTGATGAAAAATTGTAACTACAAGATTAAGTCAAAAGACATATCACAAATTTTTTAATAATAAATTTATTTTTTATTGGTGTTCAATTTGCCCACTTACAGAATAACACCCAGTGCTCATCCCCTCAAGTGCCCCCCTCAGTGCCCGCCACCCAGTCACCCCCACACCCATCGTCCTCCCCTTCCACCACCCCTAGTTCATTTCCCAGAGTTAGGAGTCTTCATGTTCTGTCTCCCTTTCTGATATTTCCTACATATCACAAATTTTAAAGAAAGATGGTAAGTATTAGTGATGCATTTTGAGGTCAAAATTTATAGAAAAAATAATTTGGTCATGTGGTTATCAGTTCCATTATTTTTCCATTAGCCCTGAGGCTCAAACTAAGTTAACAGAAGCTATAGGTCAACCACAACTAAACTACCTGTCTTATCACATATCAAATCCTGTAGATTTAATATAATTGCTAAATGATGAAGAGATTGAAATTATCCTTATTCATTCTATCTTCTATATACTTTTTTTAGCTTTTTAAACAATTTTACATTTTTTTTCTGTAGTCTGTATGCCCAACATGAGGCTCAAATTCACAATCCCCAAACCAAGATTTACAAGCACTAACTAAGGCATCCAGGTGCCCCTGGATTATCTGTATACATTTAATTAAAATCCCTTCTATTTGGAACTAGGATATTTGGTTAGTGCAGATCTCAAAGTTACCTTCCTGCTCAAAATAATTTTATGATATTTAAATTTAATTTTCTACATGGGACTCATACTTACCGGGCTTCAATATTGGCAACTTTACTGATTTGGTAACACTAGCACTAAGATTAAAAATTAGCAATTAATATGCCAATGTTAATAAAGCAAGGGTCATTTCTTGATTTGTCTGAGTTTCTCAACTACTCTGTGGCCAAGTTCCATCAGATTTTCTTATTTTTTAAAAATTTATTTGTATCCAAGTTCACACACTGGTATAATTAGTATTGGAACCTGGGTCCCAACTGTTTGTCTTCATATAAACCTTTTCACATATGTTTTTTCTTTGAATTATGCAGTGTTCAAGAGTCTTTAAGAGTTTGGCAAAAGGCATGCATTGAACAAATACTGAAAAGAAAGTCATACTATTATTCAAAGCACTGTGAAGAAATTGACTTACAAATTATTATACACTGAGTTAAGAGCAAAACCACAAAGGTAAAATTGCTTTCTGCTCTTCTTCCTTTTAGATTTAACTATTGCTTTATTCTGTGGTTTGTTTATATATATGATTTGTATTGATGTGCCTATAAAAATTAACTTTCCATATAAAACATCATCATTTTACTGTCACAAATCACTAAGAAAAAGATAAACAAGCAATTGAAAAATTATTCAAACCAACTCCAGGGTCTCCTATAGAGTTTTTTTTTTTATCTTCTACTTTGTAAATATATATGTTTCATAAAAATCTTTAGTTTTATTTTCTATCTCAGTATGTAACTATTTTGAAGAAGAATAGATTCCACTAGTGAGCACTGTCAAGCTTTCCATTTGCTTCTATATCATTTAACAACTTTAATGACTTATACTTGCATCTTTAACAAATTTGAGTTTGTAAGAACCCAGAGGAATGTCCCTTTCAAGGACTTTGTTGTATATTCCTTTAGAATTGGAAAATGTTTGGCAGTGAATAGTAATTTTTAGACTTTTAAAAAATTTACTGATTGAATTCACTCATTTTTATTAATGTTAAGATCAAACAAAATGTCCTGAAAGACTTGACTTATAGAAATTTCATGAGACTAATCAGAAAAAAATCATTAAATATCAGATTTCATTTTCTAAAATTCTGTGATCATATCCATTAAATATGGCTTCAGGATACCAGTTTCATCATCCATATTCTCCATGTGTATGTCTGACATTGACTTGTACATTATGTCTTTTCAGGGGACTGTTACACATTTTTATTGCAGTGGATCATGGAAAATAGGAACAACATCACTATGTTTATTCTCTTGGGACTGTCTCAAAACAAGAACATTGAAATCCTCTGCTTTGTATTAGTTTTATTTTGCTACCTTGCTATTTGGGTGGGAAATTTGCTCATAATGATTTCTATCACGTGCAGTCAGCTAATTGAGCAACCCATGTATTTCTTCCTTAATTATCTCTCACTCTCTGACCTTTGCTACACGTCAACAGTGACACCTAAACTAATGACTGATTTACTGTCAGAAAGGAAGACCATTTCCTACAGTAACTGCATGACACAGCTTTTTATCCTGCACTTTCTCGGAGGTGTTGAGATCTTTATCCTCACAGGGATGGCCTATGACCGCTACGTGGCCATTTGCAAGCCCTTGCACTACACCATCATCATGAGCAGACAGAGATGCAATGCAATCATCACAGCCTGTTGTACGGGGGCGTTTATACACTCCGCCAGTCAGTTCCTTCTCACCATCTTCCTGCCGTTCTGTGGCCCCAATGAGATAGATCACTACTTCTGTGATGTGTATCCTTTACTGAAGCTGGCCTGCACTGACACACGTAGAATTGGTCTCTTGGTAATTGTTAATTCAGGTCTGATCGCTCTGCTGACTTTTGTGATTTTGATGGTGTCCTATTTTCTGATATTATACACCATCATGACCTACCCTGCAGAGAGCCGCACCAAAGCTCTTTCCACTTGCAGTTCCCATATCACAGTTGTGGTTCTGTTCTTTGTGCCAGTTCTCTTCATTTACATTCGCCCAGCCACAACTTTTCCAGAAGACAAAGTGTTTGCTCTTTTCTACACCATCATTGCTCCTATGTTCAATCCTCTAATCTACACCCTGAGAAACATGGAGATGAAGAATGCCTTGAGGAAAGTGTGGTGTCATCGTTTATTTTTGGAAGGGAGGGAACTCATATTAAAAGCATTCCAGAATTTCACTTTAGGATTCTACCCTGAGCCCTAAGTTAATAAGAAATGATATATACAAGGAATGTACAGTGATTGCAAAAAGCTAGCTAGCCCCAGATCGGAGCTCAGAATCTTTAGCATTTTCTTAGACTCCCTTCAGATTGGATAATTGTATTATTTTTAAAAAATGTTTTTATTTCATTTTTAATTGAAATATTATTGACATACAATATCCTATTCATTTCAGGTGTACATACAGTGATTCAATATTTTTATTTTTATTTTTTTAAAGATTTTATTTACTTATCCATGAGAGACACAGAGAGAGAGAGGCAGAGAAAGAGGCAGAGGGAAATGCAGACTCCATGCAAGAAGCCCAATGTGGGACTCAATCCAGGCAATCTGGGATCATGCCCTGAGCCAAAGGCAGACAATCAACCGCTGAGCAATCCAGGCATCCCAATTCAATATTTTTATACATTTTGAAATGATCCCCACAATAAGTCTAATTATCATCTGCTACTATACAAAGTTGTTACATTATTATTGATAATTGGACAATTTTTATTTTTTTTCATGTCATTGTTACTCTATTCTCCTCACATACCTGTCCCAAGTCCTCCTTAAATTGATAGTTTATTTTGAACATGTAATGAAGTCTTTTCCCACCTCCTCTTGACTTCCACTATCACAAGAGTATGCTCCTATTGACAGAAACTAATAGGAAACCAGTTGGTAGACAAGAAATATGGGTAGATTTTACTACCAGCATCTCAAGGCAGAGCATATGAAGGTAGGTTATTGAGCTGAGGGTACCAGTTACACGAGTATTTGGCATTCATAAACACTCTTCTGTATGATATTTGAACCTGATTAAGAAAGAAGATTATCTTCATCCTTTCACTGAACAAGATGCTTCTACTAACGTGGTCTCATTCTCTTCCTTCCAGAAGGAAAAGTATCATCCTCAACATTCTAGACAAAGTTAATTTCAATGTTAGTTTCTCTTCTAGTTCAGGTATAATCCTTCCCCAAAAATCTGTAACCCTAAGAACAGAGTGTAAAATTACTCAATACATTGCTACAAGTGTCCTTTTTTCTGTAATTGATATTGAGAATTAGTTAATATTTATACCTTTACTTCTTCCACTGCCTCATCATTCTTGCCTTTCATTTCGGGCTGATCTTTATTATTGGGGTTCACTATCTACTCATGCGAACCAAATCTTCATTCTTGAAATCCTGAATCTTTAATGGTCCTGCCATTTTTTTTTAAATTAACTTTTGCTATGGTATGGAAATTTTAAGAGATGTTCTGCATTCCAGATATTGATTATTCATGCTCTACTGTGTCAGACAAATAGATCTGATATTATCAATACCAATTGATCTAGCCCCCTTTTGTCTTTTGGTTTAGTAGAGGCATGATGAGCCCTCTGTATCCAGGTGATAACTTCAATTTCCAGTTCAATAAAACAATTTTTATGCCCCTTAATGAAAGCAGAACCTCTATAACTGAAACCTAGATGCCAGCTGAGCTGAAAAATGCTGGCACAGGAAGCAAAAATTCTATAAAGGACTTTAGTATAATAATAAAAGAGGTATTTGCATATACATCTTTCTATTCCATAGAATTATATAACTGTTTATCATGGCTATGGGAGGAATAAAATCTTGCTCAACCATCTTTGAAGTTAAAACTCCAGTTTTTCAAGGTGCTATTTCTCAGTTGGCAACTCTGTTCAGTAAGCCTTTCTTCATTGTATCTAATCAGTTACTGTAGAGAAATGGTGTATGGATGAGTTTGCTAGGGCTACCATGACAAAATATCATGGACAGGGTGGCTTAAACAACAGAAATATATTTTCTGTCAGTTCTGGAGTCTAGAAGTCCAAGGTCAAAGTACTGGTGGGTTTAGTTTCCCCAAAGATCTGTCTCCTTGGCTTAATAGATGGCTGCCTTGTCCATGTGTCCTCACATGGCCTTCTTTCTGTACACACAGATTCTTGGTACTTACTCTGTATGTCCAGAATTTTTCTTTTGAAGATACCTGTCACACTGGATTAGGGCCCACCCTAAAGGCCTTATTTTAACTTAATTGCCTCTTTAAAGGCCCTATCTCTAAATATTCACCTGCTGACTTTCTTGGATTTAGGTATTCAATATATGAATTTTCAGGAACTCCATTTAGTCTATAGCAGAGCATATGGTAGGATCAATGAATTCCTGTGTGTATGTCCACTACCATGCTTCTTTTACTCTGATTACTTGATCAGAATCAGTCCTAAGTGAAATGTCATGATAGTTAATAAGACGTTCCATAAGTCTATGCATTGTGCTGCTCATACAAATATTATAAGCAGGAAAGACAAATCCATATCTGGAATAAGTGTCTATTTCTGTGAAGAAAAATTCTGTTTTCTCCATGATAGAAGGTTTTCACTATAATCAACTTGCCACCACAGGACTGAGTACTGTATCTCCCTGAAGAATGTACATATTGGGCACTCAATGTTGGTGTGACAGACAGTAGCCTCCAAAGATGGTCACAGAAATATTTCCTAACTAGTCCATATGGAGAGACCATATGTAGAGACTAGATGTAGAATTTATGGCCAACAGCTCATCTGATGTCTGGGTCCACAGCCAATATCAAGTGCCAGAGTTATAAGTCAAGATAGTCCCAGATAATTTCAGCTGCTAGCTAGTGAACACTCCCAGCCTTTGAATTTTCTAGGAGACCCCAGACATCATGGAACATAGACCAGCCATCCTATGTCTAAATTTCTGATCCATAGAACCCAAGTACATGTTAAATTAGTTGTTTTACACACTAAATTTGGTCATAATAACTACAAACATTTGGTACTCAGTGTTAACAGAAGCCAAATGAATCTTCATGAGGTAAATTTCACATTGTCCACCCCTAACAACAGCCTTCATAGGGTGCTTCCTAAGCCATCCTGACTACTTGATTTTTAAGATTTTTAAAAAGATTATTTATTTATTTATTTTAGAAAGGGAGAGTGAGGGAGGGGCAGAGAGAGACAGAGAGAGAGTTTCAAGCAGACTCCATGCTGAGAGTGGAGCCCCATGTTAGGGTTGATCTCATGACTCTGAGATCATACAACCTGAGCTAAAACCAAGAGTCAGATGCTTAACTGACTGAGCCACCCAGGTGCCCCACACTATGGCTGCTTTAGACCTTGACCAAAGTTAGACCTTGGGTAGCTGGGAAAGGAGGATGGCTGATATCCATGAAACATATAATCTTATTTACCACCATTGAGAATTTCCTCTGCAGTATATACCATGTAGTGAGCATTTGTATAATTCCATGAGGTCTATCCATATATTTTGTCCGTGAGGTTTGTTCATATATTCACACCTAGTACCCATACATTCGAAATTCCTAAACACAAGTGAAACCATTAGCAACTGCCATGAATTGGAATAGATCTATGCCTCTGGTTATCTCTTGGTGTGTACAAAGTAGACAGCCAAATCCATTGGTTGAAGATTTGCTGAGAAGATTTTCCTTAATCCCTATCTTTTTTTGAGACTTTTGTATTTGGGGCTTTAATGCCATAATATTCCATTTCAGTTAGTGCCAAAAGGAACTAAATATAAACAGATACAATCATGTATTTCTGCTTTGGCCAACTCCCCATAAAGCTACAGGTATTGACTAAGAGAAAGGAGATGAAATTTTATCAAAATTTCTTGAGCCTATCAGACCTTAAGAAAATAAGCATCATTTTGCAAGGAAACAACTCAGGTGAAGTTATTAATTCATCTCCAGGCTATGAAAATCTATTCCTTTCTAGAAAGGTGAAGGAAGTTAATTCTGTTTGTGCAGAGGTTTCAGGGCATTTGGGTGCTCAAAATTCTGATTCAACCCCAAACACCACTATCTTAGATTTCAGTTTCGTTTTTCTTTTTAGGTTTCTGTTGTTTGACATAAGAGACCACAGGGGCTGTGCCTTCTGTTACCTTTATAGCCTTGCCATATCTATGTTCAATCCCATGGCTTCAGTTTCATCAGAGTCTGTGTTTTGGCTTCTGGAGAATGAGCTGCAAGAGAAGACCTCTCATCCTGATGGTGTACCTTAAATTGTGTAGATCAAGTGATAACTACCCTATAGTTTATATTAGGCTTCTGATGCCACCAACAGAAGGCAGACCACTTCATAATCCTTGTAATTTTGTATTGCCTGCACACCATTCAAGCTCCACAATCGTTGTAAATCCCAACACATCAATGTTGTTTGTGGAAAATCAGTACCTTTTTTTTTGTGTGTAGAAAATAAGAAAAATTTCTTTCCAACAAAAGGTCAAATTTGCTATCATAAAAGCACTGTAAGAGTTTTCTCTCAAATTACTAACTTACATATTCTTCCACTTACAAATAATATTTTTTTTCTACAGGAAAGAATAACCAGTTCTATGGTTTTCAATGTTTAGACTATGATTGCCCTGATACAACCAAATTCCTCACTTCTCTCCTAAGTGGGTCAGTATCCTCATCATAACCTATGCATCATTTTCAGACATGCATTTCAGAGTTTGCCTCAAGTCTTTGCTCAAATAATTCATCCAGACCAGGAAGTCCTTCAGTTATACTTTTCATAATCTACAGTTCACCCTTGAACAATGTGGGGATCAGAGGCACATATAGCTTTTGACCTCTACCTCCCTGTCCAAACTTAACTATTAATAGCCTATTATTGGCCAAAAGCCTTACCAATAACATTAACAGTCGATTAACACATATTTTGCATGTTATACATGTTTTATGTATCAGATGCTATATTCTTACAATAAAATATGCTAGTTGTTTGGAAAATCATAAGGAAGAGAAAATACCTTTATAATACTGTACTATATTTATTGAAAAAACTCTACATATAAATTAACTCACACGGTTCAAGCTCATATTCTTCTAGGGTCAATGGTGCTATTATGTACAACTCAAGCTTCACTCATTATGCATCCCTTTGTATCTATTTTAACCATGTTTTCCTTTGTATATCTCTTTGTACTTGATTGTGTGGGTTGCAAAAACATCTTATTTATTTTAGATATTTAGATGATATATGAAAATAAAATTATTTCTTAAAATAATAAAAAATAAGAAATAACTTTATTTCTTATTTTCAAAGTTTTATTTAACACAAATCTCATTGCAGTATTTGTGAGAGGAAGTGTTATAAACTTACACCTACTCCCAGAGTTAAGTCTATGGAAACTGTTTGCCAAGCGGGGGCCAGAGGAGGAAGTAGGGCCATTGGATGTAAAGTGGCACAGAAGAAGTTTGCCACCCACTGTTCAATTAATTTATTCTGCACTAAAGCAGACTTTAAACCTGACAGTAGGCTTCAATGAAATTTTCAAGTTTAACCTCTGTTTAGACATTATTTCCTGCTGTTCCTCAGAATTTGTTTCAAAATAAAAAGCACATGATTTATAGCCTCTCAATACTGAATAGAAGTGAACTCTTGGTTTGTGCTCAAACTCCTCAGAGTATAAAAAGTTATGAACCACGGCATAACTTTATTTTTAAGGATTAGAAAGGAACTAAGCCATTTTCAGCTGATATTGGCCAACTTTTCTTTTGGGAAATATCTCATCCCATAGACAAAGTGAGGGAGGGTTTGGGGTTATAATCTCCCAGGTAATCTACTTTAAATGACACTTGGAAATTAAACAGAAAAAAAAATATATATATATATATATACACACACACACATTTCCAATGCTGAAACCAATGAATTTACAACTTTGGGTAGAAAAGAAACAAAAGCATTTTTCAACATAAATGCCAATGATGATTTTATTTCCTTTTAGTTTCAAAGATCATGAGAGAATGCTTTGCTTATGAGGGAAATAGGAAAGTCTTAGAATCAAGACTCACTAACATGGGCTGCTTGGTGTGGTGAAATTCATTATCTTCAACAGCAAAATTAAGCATTTATTTTGACTGTATTGAAAACACCAAACACCACCTTTTACTCAGAGATAATGAAGTTTATCTAATGAGATAATCACCTGGTAAGTAAACATCCAACCAAACTATAGTAAATAAACATGACTTTCAAATTATTAAAACATATATATAATAAATTTATTTTTTATCTATAAATATACTTATTTTATAGGTGCTTTCCCTCTTCAAGTTTTGCAAATATTTTATAACATAACTTTCCATTACATTAGTACAATTCAATGAATGATTGATCTTATGTCCCTCAGCAGATGTCAAAATAAAGCAGACCTTTTTTTTGTTTTTTGTTTTTGTTTTTTTTTTTAAAGATTCATTTATTTATTTATTTGTGATAGACAGAGAGAGAGAGAGGCAGAGACACAGGCGGAGGGAGAAGCAGGCTCCATGCCGGGAGCCCGACGTGGGACTTGATCCCGGGACTCTAGGATCGGGCCCTGGGCTAAAGGCAGGCGCCAAACCCCTGAGCCACCCAGGGATCCCTGAAACAGACCTTTTTTTTTTTTTTTTGGAATGATTTTGGGAAATTCATGAAGGAAATAATAATAGCATTCATGTTGTCTGTAGGATATATCTGAAAAAGAATTGGTAGATAAATCAAGAGAGCAACTTGAATTTTAAGCAGAAGAAAGAAAAGTAAAGAGAAAAGAGGTACAACTTAAATATAACAAAAGGAATACACTAGAGTGGAAATATGTTACTATTCCATGCCCTTTGCTACTCTGTATGTACAGTGAGTGATTAAAAGTATGATTTGTTGTGATTTGGAAAACCTAAATATCAGAAGATCCTACACATCAATGTGGAGCAAATCTAATGAGAAGGAATTGGAAAAGAGTAAACAATAAGACAGAAAGGAAATAGAATTAGTTCAGTCAAGACTGGGGGTACTTGGCACTACGAGAAAACTTTGAAGCTGTTGGCAAAAATGTAGCTCAACCTTGACTATTTTGGGTGAGACAACTTGGGTACAGAAAGAAATAACAAAAATGGTAATATGCCCCTGGAATAATTCTAAGAATAATTTGAACTTGACAACCAAATTTTTCAGTAGGCAGATAATAAAAAAGAATTAAAATATGCCTAAAATTAGTCTTTAGAACCTATCAGTATTTTTTCCAAATTGTAAAGAGACTTGGTTTCTTTTTTGCAAAATAGAAATAATAGAAGAATCATTAGGACCTTTAGGATTCACAGCTGAATACATGTAGAAGGTTTAGAACCGCCTGTAGAGTATGGTAAGCACTAAATAATATTAGATATTATCATTATTTCTCTTGTGTCTGTGCATGACTGCTGATAATAGCAATCTATTTGATATAAATTGTAAGAGCCTGCATTTTTATTCATTAACATTTCAGTGTTATTATTTCTATATGGGGTAGCTAATACATGATGATATGAGGAAAAGCAGTGTGAAAGAGAAAATAATTAGTGCCTATTGCATACTTTGTATCTGATTATTCAAACTGCACAACTATGGAATATTGATATTAGAACTGCCCATGTTGAAAAGGGAGAAAAATTATCAGACAAGTTAATTACCTTACTCCAGACCATATGGCCAGATCACTATCTTGGTCTTATGTATGAATCCAAAGTTAATCCACTGACCATAATATCAAAGTATCAACAGCATGCAGAATACAAGGCACAGCCACTGCCTGATGAGTTACCTTGAACCAATTAAATGAAAATTAATTACCCGGATGTTCAAATTTAATTGTAGTAATGAGATACATAGAATATTTCAGGGAGGGTTAACGAGATAAAGATTTCCATAGATTGGAAGAGCTAAAAGGTAGACAAGAAGGAGTGGCTTTTTAAATTTTTTATTCAAGTAAAGTTAATCTACAATGTTTTATTAGTTTCTGGTGTACAATATAATGATACAAAAATGGTATACATTTTTCAGTGCTCATCAAGATAAGTGTACGCTCTAATCCCCTTCCCCTATATCACTCATCCCCCAACTCACTACCCCTCTGGCAATACTCCTTTGTTCACTGTATTCAAGTCTGCTTTTGTTTGTTAGTTCTTTATCCTTTCTTTGTTTGTATGGTTTCTTAAATTCCATATAGGAGTAATATCATATAGTATTTGCCTTTCTCTAAGTGACTTATTTCACTTAACATTATACCCTCTAGGTCCTTCCATGGTGTTGTAAATAACAAGATTATTCTCTTTTATGTCTAAGACTATTCCATTGTGTATACATGTATGTATGTTTGTATGTATATATACACATCTTCTTTATCCATTCATCTATTGATTGAGTCTCTTATGTATCTTGGTTATTGAGAATAATGGGTCAATAAACATAGGGGTGCAGATATTTGCAAAAGAGTAGCTTTTAAGCATGGGGTGACATAGGAAACCAAAATTTTAACTTTATTTTTTTTTTTTTAAGATTTTATTTATTTATTCATGATAGTTACACAGAGAGAGACAGAGAGGCAGAGACATAGGCAGAGGGAGAAGCAGGCTCCATGCAGGGAGCCCGACGTGGGATTCGATCCCAGGTCTCCAGGATCGCGCCCCGGGCCAAAGGCAGGCGCCAAACCGCTGCGCCACCCAGGGATCCCGGAAACCAAAATTTTAGAGGTTAATTTAGCATAGTATATTGCATGAACTACAAAAAGACAAGAGTTACTAAAACAGAGGTGGAATATCGCTGTCCAACACAAGGGAAGCCTGGGTGCTGTTGTATGCCCCTTTTCAAACGGAAAGTAGAGAGGACTCAGAGCAGGAAGGAGCCTGAAATTTAACTCCAACAGTGCCTTGAAGTATCTATTAGTTGCAAATAAGGACGGGGAAAAGAGTCTATTATCCTATTATCCTTCAAAAAAGGGATACATTCTTTTTTTTTAAAGATTTTATTTATTATTTATTTATTTATTTATTTATTATTTATTTATTTATGAGAGATGCACAGAGAGAGAGAGACGCAGAGACACAGGGAGAGGGAGAAGCAGGCTCCATGCAGGGAGCCTGACATGGGACTCAATCCGGGGTCTCCAGGATCATGTCCTGGGCTGAAGGTGGTGCTACCGCTGAGCCACCTGGGCTGCCTGATACATTCTTTTTTTTTTTTTTTTCAAAATCAAAGAATCAATTAGTATAAGAACTTCAAGTTCTTTTAAAAAATTGGTTAAGTTCTCACATTCTAAGGAAAAGGAAAGGTAAAGAGTCCAGGCAAGGGCTGGATCCCATGGCATATGAATTAAGATAGTAAAGTAAATTCAAATTAAAAATAATGATAATAATAAAAAAGCTTAGCCCCTAAACTAGCTCTTTGACTATATATAAAATTGTGATTGAAATATCACTGCTCCAGGGGCACCGGTGGCTCAACTGGTTAAGTGTCCAAACCTTGGTTTCACTCACGTCATGATCTCAGGGCTGTGGGCTTGAGCTCCGCATTGGGCTCCTTGCTCACTGGTGAGTCTGCTAGAGATTATTCCTCTCCCATTGTGCTTCGCCTATGCTCGCTCTTGTTTCCTCTCTCTGTCTTTCAAATAAATAAATAAATAAATAAATAAATAAATAAATAAATCTTAAAAAAATTATCATTGCTCCTATTTAAGAAAGCCTATTACAGTTAATGCTTCCTACAAAAGCATATGGGCTGTACTAGCTAGAATTTTGATAGACTTTGTTGTAAAAATTAACTGAATAAATTAGGAAGTGCCAGTTTTGATTTTTCTATTTGTATTTCATATATTTATTGTGTGGGTATTTGTAAAAATAGAGAGCATTTATAGAATACTTCCATATTTAAAACTATATTTAGATAACAGGATTCCATTTTGTTTCTGAAATTTATTTTGCTTTTCTCATGTCATCACCAAGGGGGTCAGTGCCTTTCATATTTAGTTTTATTTATTTTTAACTTTTTTCTTAAGATTTTATTTATTCATTCGTGAGAGACACACAGAGAGGCAGAGACATAGTCAGAGGGAGAAGCAGGCTCCATACAGGGAGCCTGATGTGGGACTTGATCCCGGGACTCCAGGATCAATCCCTGAGCCATAGGCAGATGCTCAACCACTGAGCCACCCAGGCGTCCCTGTATCTAGTTTTAGAGAGTCCGTTACACTACATGGAATGGTGCATGTTACATGGTAGGAACTCAAAAAATGTTTGTTAAATAAAGAAATAAATTATTCATTTCTCTTTCTGCCCTCAAAATCTTTAAAGCCTTATTTCATGCAATTGATTTGAAATTTTGAAAAGCTCCACGAAGTGTAGAGAAGGAAAGCATTATTTTAGTTCACAGATTAGAGAAAGGAAGGCCCGAGAGAAAGAAAACTGACTATGGTTATATAGCTCATGAATTTGCCTTTGTGCCAGAATTAGTCCTTGTAGCTTCTGATACCAAGTTGTCTCTTTAAATCGCATAAACATGAAATAAGATCTTGTAAATCTAAAATTCAGGGACTTTGGGATGCCTGGGTGGCTCAGTGGTTGAGCCTCTGTCTGCCTTTGGCTCAGGGTATGATCCCGAGTCTGGGAATGGAGTCCTGGGAGAAACCTGCTTCTCCTTTTGCCTGTGTCTCTGCCTCTCTCTCTCTCTCTCTCTCATGAATGAATAAATAAAATCTTAAAAAAAATAAAATGAAATAAAATTCAGTAACTTTAATATTAACAAAGAAGACATTGTAAATAGTATGACGATGTTAGAAATGTAAGTTCTAATAAATAGCATGATTATGAATTCTTTGGGTATCTGATGACACTTTGGAGAATTGTCAGAAGAAACATTCAACTGAGGGAAACAAGGGAAATGGGAAGTCACCAGATTATTTGCCCATCATTCCAGTGTGAGATCTAGTTAAGACAGAAGGAGCAATAGAGACAGAAGGAGTTTCAAGCTATCCTGTTCATTAATTAATGAAATGTTTCTACTTGTATTTTTTTTTTCCTGTGAGAATCATTTTTTCTTTAAGAGCTATATGAAAAAAGTATTACAAATTAGCTTAGGTTCTTGGAAAAGATTAAAGATATGCTATTCCTATAGAAACATATTGGCACATTAATTGAAAATGAACATACAGTTTAAAGTAAAGCTCTTTTTGAAAAAGAACTGTATATTTTTTTCTGATTATAGAAATACTGAGAATATTGTGATAGCTTGAAAAATAGTCCTTGGGATTTTTTTGAAATTGTCATTATTTCTACAGGAAATAATTCAGTCACCCTTAAAAAATAACAAGGGAGGGATGCCTGGGTGGCTCAGCATTTGAGCATCTGCCTTCTGCTCAGGGCGTAATCCCAGGGTCAGAGATCGAGTCCCACATTGGGCTCCTTTGGGGAGCCTGCTTCCCCCTCTGCCTATATCTCTGCCTCTCTCTCTCTCTCTCTCTCTCTCTCTATCATTAATAAATAAAATCTTTAAAAAAGAGAGAGAAAATGGTGAAATTATAATTTCTTAATGTAATCCTTTATTAGAAAAAACAATAATTGAAGTCCAATGTATGTCAGGTGAGTGCCACTCATGTCTATGCATTGTTCTAGTTTAGTTTTGTAGAAAATCTTTCTCTCTCAATATTAAGTATCTAATTATTATTGTTTCATACATCTATTTTAGGTCAAAAGAAATATCACAGCCTCTTAGACTTCAGCTGGTATTATATTTTCATTATTGCTTTCTATAATGTTGGTAAATATTAAGAGATTTCAACTAGGTCAGGATTAGGGTGAGGCAAGTGAGTTACCTCATGTGCAAACAACTCAATAATGAAAATAATAAGATTTTTATGCAATATTTAAAATTTAAATTGCAAATTCCATCATAATAATGGAATTTTATTTATTTTTCTAAGTTTTTTTTAATATCAGTTAGTTAATATTCAGTGTATTATTAGGCTTATGTGGAGAATTTAGTGATTCAACAGAAAAATGGAATTTTAAATAAAGACAGGATTGTACTTTGTAATTGCACAATTCATCTCACTTACTTGGATATAAGTCTGGCTATTTCAACCTATCAAGCAGGTGAGCTAGTCCAGGAAAATAAATGCTCCCTCCCTAAGCCTACTTTTGCAACCCCTACATAAGATGATTGCACATCTTTGTTTATGACTTGAACAAGTGTGACTATTAGTAATATTTCTTTTCACTCTACAAAAAAAAACCTAATCTATTATATTATATGGTAAGCCTATTTATACAAAGCTTATAATTACTTGAAAATGTGCTGTAGGAAACTGATTAAACAAATTTATTTTTACAACACTTCCTCTAATTCATACCATGTTTAGTTCAATATTTCTTATGCTGACTTATCTTTTTTTTTTTTTCTTCAGGCAAACCTTTGAGACTTAACTGCATTAAGCCATGGAAAATATTAATAATGTCACTGAATTTGTTCTGTTGGGACTTTCCCAGAATAAGAAAGTTAAAAACTTATGCTTTCTATTATTCTTATTTTGTTACATAGCTATTTGGATGGGAAACTTGCTCATAATGATTTCTATCACATGCAGTCAGCTAATTGACCAACCCATGTATTTCTTCCTTAATAATCTTGCCCTCTCAGATCTGTGTTATACCTCAACAGTGACACCCAAGCTAGTCACTGACTTGCTGGTAGAAAGTAACATGATTTCTTATACTAACTGTATGGCACAGCTTTTTGTCATGCATTTCTTTGGGGGGATTGAAGTCTTTATCCTCACGGGGATGGCCTATGACCGCTACGTGGCCATCTGCAAGCCCTTGCACTACACCGTCATCATGAACAGAAAGAGATGTTATGGCATAGTCATTGCTAGCTGTACTGGGGCATTTCTGCATTCTTTTGTCCAATGTCTCCTTACCATCACTTTACCTTTCTGTGGCCCCAATGAGATAGATCACTACTTTTGTGATGTGTATCCTTTGCTGAAACTGGCCTGCACAGATACCTACAGAGTTGGGATCTTAGTGGTTGCCAATTCCGGCATGATGGGCTTGGTGACCTTTGTAGTCTTGGTTCTATCCTACTTATTGATATTATACACCATCAAGTCTTACCCTGCAGAGAGCCGCACCAAAGCTCTTTCCACCTGCAGCTCCCATATCACAGTTGTGGTTCTGTTCTTTGTGCCTGTTCTCTTCATTTACATTCGCCCAGCCACAACTTTTCCAGAAGACAAAGTGTTTGCTCTTTTCTACACCATCATTGCTCCCATGTTCAACCCTCTGATTTACACATTAAGAAACATGGAGATGAAAAATACCTTGAGGAAAGTGTGGTGCCAGAAACCATGTTTGATTGGAAAGCAAATCATTATATAACCTACTTACGTGATAGTTACTGTACTTGAAAAACCATGAACTTTTTTTGTAAGAAAAATAAGCATAGACATTGGTGTCACGGCATTAATAGGATAATTTATTTTGAAGTACTTTCTTCTTGCTTTATTGGTTTCTTATTTAAAATTTCCCCTAGTAATAATCTGAGCCATCATTTTCTCGTTGAAGTTCTATTACACTGTTCTTTGAAATATTTTTCCTTTGAACTTTATCCACAAGTTGCTAACTGGAGGTGTCCTTTCTAATCTCCTTTTATTTTGGATTCATGAATGAATCTATGAGTACATAAGCTGCATTTACATTAATCATCCCAGACATAAAGGGTCATCTCTGCGTTCTCATAAAAAAGGAACATCAGAAACTTAGAATCCTGTTTTTCACTCAGCTCATGAGTTTCCATATTCACTACAACAATTTAAAAAGCAAAAATTATTCAAATAGGGTCTAAGCAATAAAAATACTATGTATGAAATAATGGTTCTATAAAAATTGGAAAAGTTTTTCTAAAATGACTTACTTAGATCATTTCAAAATCACAGCATTTTATTATAGAAATATTTGCTGTAAAATAGTAATGAAAAAGTCGTATTGATGATAAATAGTGTAGCCATATAATTCATTCTCCAAACTGAGCCTTGAGTGTAAAAAGAGGGTCTACAGATAATTGTGCTAACATAACAGACGTAAAATTAGATTGTGTCAGGAGAGTAGGATGTTTGACTAATTTTAAATGTCTGAGAAGTGTGGATGCCCCAGTAGAAAGATTAGTGGCAGACTGTAGGATCTCCACTATTACTGGGAACCAATGTGATTGTAAAAACAAATATAGATGCCAGTATTGAAACCACTTGGTCTAGAATATGCTTAAATTTATTTTTTCCTTTGCCATCAAAATGAAAACTATAAATTTCCAATTTCTATGAAACTTCTATACATCTGGATATCTATAGATGTCTGTATTACTGAAAAAGCTTTTCAAATAATTGACATAAATAACAGTTTTGTCTTAATTATTTAGTAAAATTGAACTCACTGGACATCGTGAAACTAAAATGATGGAATGGAGAGCGGAATTATATAGCACAGGTTAGGGGTAGAAATGAACATAAATCAAATATGTAACTGAATATATAAGTGAAGCAACAAATGAAAGTTTATAGCACAGTGTGCAATGAAAAATTTTAGAGAAGTTCAAATAGAAAAATATGATTGGATAATTATCATTATAAGGGGTATGTTTGTAAAGGTATTAAAATTTCAAAAACTATTACTAGATCAGTTGATACCCTAACTGAATATTTAGCAAAATTAGTGTGTAGCCTACATCATGATACATGTCAGTTTGTACTGGTTCATTAAAGGTAACTCTTGAAACAGTGAGAAAATTATGAACCAATGTTTATTTTTCACATTTGATTTTGGGTTAAACTCTTAAGTTTATTGTCTAATAAAATGATTTTTTATTCTATATAACTGATATTACAAAGTAAACTAATAACAGAGATGACAATTAGGATTCGAATGATTTCTCCTAATGCTCAAAATAAAAAATTTGAAGTTGGTAACAGCTGATAATTAAGCACGGAGATGAAAAATATCTTTCTACTTGAGAGATCCTGGAAAGGCAACTATGCTTTCCTCCTCTCTTTCTTCCTCTGTAAAATGGAAGACATATTAACTATCTCAAAAGGTAATTGTAAAACTGAAAGGAAATGAGTATTTGTTCTAAGAATGGAAACTGCTTACCATATTTTTTTATTGTTTCTATTATCCCTCATATCTGTACATTAATTTCTGTGAAACATTCAAATTAAAATTGTCAACATGAATATTTTATTTTATACTTTGAAATTTTTATTTTATAAAGATATACATAAGATTCTTGTAGCTTATGACTGTATATGTTAAAATAATATTATAATAAACAAGATTTCAATCGATGCAAGATAATTGTATTTTTTCTTTAAAAGCTCTAAAACTCTAACTTTGAATTAATGATCTAATTATCTGATTTATTTTTAGATGACTAAACTGACATTCAGAGGTTTAGCATTTTTCTAAGCATCAAACAAGTAGTTTGGTAAAGAAAAATATTTTTTATATAAACTGATGGCAAGTGTCAAAGTTTTATTTTAAGCTTGTCAGCAAGAAAGAAAGCTTCATAAAATACAGATCAAATATTTCACTCTTGATAGTAACATGTATAAAAGAAAGAGTAGAAGATGGAGTCAGGTGAGATTTTCAAACTAGATGCAACAGAGAATGTCTTCTTTAAAAAAAAACAAAAAAACAAAAAAACCCTCCGAATTCACATAGTTGGATGAGTGAATCCAACCTCTCAAAGATGCACTTCTTTCCATTAAATTCCATTAAACAATGACTTAAATGTGCCATTCAATCCCCCCTCCTCTCATTTACTCTCTTATCTATCTATCTATCTATCATCTATCTATCTATCTATCTATCTATCATCTATCATCTATCTTTATCTATCATCTATCTATCATCATCATCATCATCTATCTACCCCATCACTAAATCTACTCTATAGTCAATGTCACATAGCATTTTCAGGTTATCTTAAACTTGAATTTAGGGGATCCCTGGGTGGGTCAGTGGTTTAGCGCATGCCTTTGGCCCAAGGCATGATCATGGAGACCCAGGATCGAGTCCTACGTCGGGCTCCCTGCATGGAGCCTGCTTCTCCTCTGCCTGTGTCTCTGCCTCTCTCTCTCTCTCAATCTCTCTCTCTCTGTGTCTCATGAATAAATAAATAAAATCTTTAAAAAAACTATGAATTTAGATAGTAAATGAAAATTTTTTACTTTGAAAAAATCCTTAATTTTGAAGAATTTATATTTTCTTCCTTTCCACAGGACTGCTAGTTATGGTTTACTCCTTGATCATATATGTTGAATTTCAAACTAGTTAAAATAGCATGAGTTCAGCCATACTAATCTCTGCTACCCATAAACTTTTTGGAGTCTTGTTTGATTGAATCCAGGGTGGAATTTCTTCTTGGCTGTATGAATCCAAAGTATATGGAAGTGGAGAAATACCTATCAGCATAATGGTGGTGTCTAATGTCCAAGTGGGTCATTAAACCATGAAGGTGATTCCTAAGAGGGATGAAAAACAGAACTATTTGACAAGATGTTTATATATTCATTTAATAAATATTTATTGAGCACCTAAATGCATTATACCCTTTGATGGCTGCTGGGAAATTAGTAGTGAAAAACCTACAGCATGGTCAACTACTTTCATGGACCTTAAAACTTAGTGTAGGATGAAAAAAGTGAAGAATATCAGCAAAGGAATATGAAAGAGAAACCCACCAATGGCAAGCTGATGTTTAAGGTTTAGCCTTTACATATTCTGACTGGTTTTTCCATCTGTAAGGAATCAAAGAAAGGGGATGTGTGATGAGAAGATATCCATTCACATCCAAAGATGAATAGCCTTCAAATCATTGGTTTCCCTTTCCAAAACCTTTCAGTGCACCAAACTTTCCTTATGGCATTTTTCATCTCTGTGTTTCTAAGTGTATAGATAAGAGGATTGAGCATGGGGACGATAATTGTGTAGAAGAGTGTAAATACTTTATCCTCTGGTAAAGTTGTGGCAGGCCTAATGTAAACAAAGATGACAGGTGCAAAAAACAGGATCACAACTGTGATGTGGGAGCTGCAAGTGGAAAGCGCCTTGTGGCGGTTCTCTGCAGAATATGCTCTCACATTATATAATATCATAAAGTAGGAGGCCATCAAAACCACAAAGATCACCAGTCCCATCAGGCCAGAATTGGCAATGACTAAGAAACCAATTTTGTGTGTATCAATGCATGCCAGTTTCAACAAAGGATACACATCACAGAAATAGTGATCTATTTCATTGGGTCCACAAAAAGGTAAAAAAATTGTAAGAAGAAACAGGCCAAGGGAATGCAGAAACCCCCCTGCACATGATGCTCTGAGAATTGAGTTACATCTTTGCCTATTCATGAGGATGGCATAGTGGAGTGGTTTGCAGATGGCCACATAGCGATCATAGGCCATTCCTGTGATGATGAAGACCTCAACCCCTCCAAAGAAATGTGTAGTAAATAGCTGTGTCATGCAGTTTTTATAGGAAATGACCTTATTCTCTGTCAGTAAGTCTGTCATTAGTTTGGGTGTCACAGTGGAGGTATAGAGGAGGTCTGAGAGGGCAAGGTAATTAAGGAAGAAATACATGGGCTGATTAATTAGCTGACTGCATGTGATGGAAGCCATAATAATCAAATTCCCCAACCAGATAGCTAGATAACAGAGTAAGAAAAATAAAAAGCAGAGGATTTGGACTTTCTTATTCTTAGAAAGTCCCAAGAGAATAAATTCAGTAACATTGTTCCTATTTTCCATGATCTGATGCTCCAGAAAGGTATCTGAAATGACAAAAACAATGAAGCAAATCATTGATGAGAAAAAGGAAATCTAATATTCAATTAAAATGACCTAATGCATGTTTTAAGACATTAGCCATTTTAATCCATTGAAATCATTCATTCATTTAATAAAATCCTTTCAAATATCTAGTGCCAATATTCTTCCAGGAACTTTGGATATAGTGATGAATTAAACAAAGTCCTAGCTTTTGTGAAATTAAATTCTTTTGGGAGAAAGCAGTAAATTCTACTCATAAAAAGTAAAAAAAAGAGAGCTATCAAATAGTGTTAAGTATTTGTTCAAATACTAAGTTCAAAGTATGCTTATTAATGCAAATAGTGTTAAGTATTAATTCAATTAATATTAAGGAAACATAATGTAGCATCTTAGGATGTAAACTGGAGGTAACCATAGAATTTACCTGAACAGATGGTTTCTAATGAGACCACAAAAATGGTGGAGGGGCATGTGAGTGCTTGGCATATAGTCAATGTTAAATAAGGATTAACTAAAGAAAAAGCTTGAGAGCAAACAGTGTGCTATAGGCTTGAGGGAATAATACAATATTAGAAATAACCATTTGACCATTAATCAGGTAATTCATGATAGAACTAAAGAGGAAATTGTTTTTCTAAGTGGACTTGTAACATTTTTAGATTTAAAAAAGAAAATAGTTGGGATGCTTGGGTGGCTCAGTGGTTGAGCATCTGCCTTCAGCTCAGGTGGTGATCCCAGGATCCTGGGATCAAGTCCTACATTGGGCTCTTTGAGGGAAGCCTGCTTCTCCCTTTGCCTATGTCTCTGCCTCTCTCTTTCTGTGTCTATCATGAATAAATAGGTAAAATCTTTAAGAAATAAAAGAAGAAATAACTACAGAAATTACTCCATTAAACTTTTATATTACTTAAGAGTTATTTCTAGCTTAATGTATCTATAGTTCTGCTTTTCCTATTTCTGTCCATTGAGGGATTATAGGAAAACCAACCTTAGTTTTAAATTTTTATTCTTGGGCAGCCCGGGGGGCTCAGCGGTTTAGCGCCGCATTCAGCCAGGGTGTGATCCTGGGGACCCGGAATCGAGTCCCATATCGAGCTCCCTGCATGGAGCCCGCTTCTCCCTCTGCCTGTCTCTCTCTCTCTCTCTGTCTCTCATGAATAAATAAAATAAAATCTTTTTAAATAATAAATAAAATAAAATTTTATTCTTGGTTCAGTAATTTTTAAATGAATTAAAACGTGTATACATCATTGGTGTCTTCTGCTTTTATATAGAATTGGATTTATTCTACTACAAGTAAAATTAAACTTATGTTAATTAAGATGCATGTAGTTGAAAAAATATATATATTCATATTTTACTTTTCTTAACTTTAGAATTTTTAGTTAGGAGTGCAAGACTGCTTCTTTATAAGATATATATATCCAAAGTGCAAAAGTTCTTCAATTTATATTTAGTTATGCTATATCCAAGAGAAATTAATTAAATATTTAAGTAAATTAACAATGGCTATGTCATGATAATTACATTATGAAGATTTAAATTTTCTAATTTATACTCTTTTTATTGTCCAAAACTTTTACCGTGAACTATTTATTTTTAGAAAAAGGTATATTTTGTAAATAAAAGTGTATTTTACATTAGTAATGCTTATGATTAAAATTAATTTGAAGGTATCTTTGTAAATATAACTATTCATTTATCCTTTAGATCAACCCTAGTTCTGAACATAGCTCTGATACTTAAATGCAAGATTCTCTACTTCCTTATTTTCTTGGTTTTCATAGTTTAAAATATTGAAGAATTATGCCCACTAGAGTCTGGAAGCCCACTTAAATTTTTACAGGAAACTAAGACCAGGAGGTCACACTGAAAATTATTTAGTCTTAAGTGAGAATTTATTGAGAAACAAAAGTACATTGATTTTCAACAGGTTTCTTTTAGTTGAATGGTTGATAAACCTGCAAATTCTGTTCAAGTTTGCTAAATTAAAAGGAATATTTCAATTCTTTGTGTCAATAATACCAAAGATCTTGCATTGTCAGACAAAACAAATAAGGACTCAGAGAATTAAAAAAAAAAAAAAAAAAAGGACTCAGAGCCCAAAGCATTACAGGACTTTGAATTTTGTTGTCACAAGACTGTGACTCAGCATGGAATGAAGAAATGATATGAAGATCAACATACATTTCTTTTTAATAATTCCCTACTTTTTCTAATTACCTACTCTTTCAAATAGTAACTTTTCCAAAAAGTTATTTGAAGGACATTTTATCAAGTGATCAATTATGGTTGCCTAGGTTGGGGACATACAAAAAACTGGACTCAGGGATCCCTGGGTGGCACAGCGGTTTGGCGCCTGCCTTTGGCCCAGGGCGCGATCCTGGAGACCCGGGATCGAATCCCACATCGGGCTCCCGGTGCATGGAGCCTGCTTCTCCCTCTGCCTGTGTCTCTGCCTCTCTCTCTCTCTCTCTGTGACTATCATAAACAAATAAAAATTAAAAAAAAAAAAACTGGACTCCTCTAATTTCAAAACAGAGCCCCCAAACACAATACAATATAATAACGGAGCTTGCTTTGCTCCATCATTTTCTCCCATACCTTCTTCGAGAATCTGCCCGTACAAATGATATGATCCTAGAAAATAATTTAATTTCTTTGTGTTCTGTCAAACAGAAGCAGTTATACTGCATTCCAGGTAATTGTCTGGTAAATGCATTATAACAGTAGATCTTAATTGCTGATTCCCTAGGATTTGGGGCTCCCATCCATACAATAAAGGAATTGGAAAGATCTCTCCCCAGATTTTGACTATGTGACTCTTGATTCCCCATTAGTTTGGGGAAAACACCTGTCTGCCTCCATTATGTCTTCCATGCTCCATTGGTTAAATTGAAACTGTAGAAAATATAGTATTGACAAGTTTATTACCATGTCTGTGCTTCAGTTTCCTTCTCTGTTAAATTGAAGTAGCAATAATACTTCCATGTCGGGTGGTGTTTGAAATAATAAAGTTCATAAATGAGAAATTTCTTATAAAAGTGCCTGAAAAGTATTATATATTCAATAAATGTTAGCCCCTTTCTACAATTACTAAATGTAAGATCAAAGACCTAGAGAAATTGTAAGTAGATCAGATGAGAAATTGTACCTTGTACTATCCCTCTCTTCACAATATTGAAAATAACAGAAACTTTGGCGATCGATCCTAGTTCTGAACATACCTCTGATACTTAAATGCAAGATTCTCCACTTCCTTAAACATTTTCTTGGTTTTCATAAAATGAGCATCACAGTGCCTAACTTACGGAATTATTGTGAAACTCAAATAAAATAATGCATATGAAGCTCAATGTTCAAAAATCTACTACTTGCTCTTGTTTCCTCATTGGAACTTCTTATAATGTTATAAATGCAGGAGGTACTCAAGATAGAAAAATGGTAGGAGACTTAGAAATTAAGAAGTTAAGTTCTGGAGCTACATAAAATTATATAGGATCTTGGCTCCAAAATTCATGGAAAAATCTTGGGAAAAGATATGTAACCTCATTTTCATCATTTATAAAATGAATAATACTATAACTCTGAGGTCTAATATAAGGATTCAATGAGCTCATTTATGTAAAAGCTTAGTACAGAACGTAGTATATAAAAATTAGATACTCAAATATTGGGATCCCTGGGTGGCGCAGCGGTTTGGCGCCTGCCTTTGGCCCAGGGCGCGATCCTGGAGACCCGGGATCGAATCCCACATCAGGCTCCCGGTGCATGGAGCCTGCTTCTCCCTCTGCCTGTCTCTCTTTCTCTCCCTCTCTCTGTGACTATCATAAATAAATTTAAAAAAATTAAAAAAAAAAAAAACATAGATACTCAAATATTTTTAGCATTAATATTATACATTTTTGCCATACCAGTGGACATAAATATAAATTAAGGATGTCATATTATTATTTTTTTTTAATTTTTTTTTTTATTTATTTATGATAGTCACAGAGAGAGAGAGGCAGAGGCACAGGCAGAGGGAGAAGCAGGCTCCATGCACCGGGAGCCCGACGTGGGATTCGATCCCGGGTCTCCAGGATCGCGCCCTGGGCCAAAGGCAGGCGCCAAACCGCTGCGCCACCCAGGGATCCCATATTATTTTTATTACAAATTTTGAATAGCTTATTAAAAACACATAATATTTCAACAGGGGTAAATGAAGGTAGGTAGATAAGACATAGCATAGATTCCCTACCATGAACAATCTGCTCTTTCTTACCTGAAGGCTGGGTTTCTCACATGGGGGATCCCATTCTCTCATTTAAACAAAATCTTTCCCTCCTTGTCAGCTGATCTTCAGCCCACAGACCTGAAGATCAATATCTTGCTTAGGACAGTCCTTTAATGCTTTTGGTTTCTTTCCTTTGAATTCATTCACTCTCTCTACATTACTAGAATGTTCACATTCCCCTTTCACCTAGAAAAAAAATTATCTATATTAAACCTAGAAAAAATAAACATATCACACAGATATTAAAAATTTTAGTAGGTTGATCAAAAATTTTGCCATACAATTTGCTTCTTCACAGTCTTAGAATCATATCAGTATTTTACTGCTTAATCGTTTTATATTCAGACCCCCCTCACGGAAACACAGTCCAGTGACCTGCTTAGCCAGTAGATCCTTCTTCATATTCAACTGTTCTTGACCACGGAATATCAAAGGCTCATGATATGATTACATTTATGAATTTCTAAACAAGACAAAACAAATAAAGCTACTAATACTTTGATGGCTCTTGAGAAAATGACACTGATAACATCTACACACAAATCTCAAGCCCACTACAACCATGGTTTGCTATAGACAGAAGACAAGGCAGACAGAAGCTTTCCCCAAATTTTAAAAGTCATATTTTAATGATTATGGATTTTCCCCATCTAACAGTTTATTAGAAACATTAGATATAAATTATAATCAGAATGACTCAAGTACTCTTTTGAAGTAAAATGACTAATCTATTTATGAACCAGACTTAACTTACCAGCTACTTAACTCAGCAGAAAGATGTGTTGTAAGCTGAGGCTTCACATCTAAGATAAAGTCAAAATAAAAAAAAATTAACATTCCTCTGCAATAATGTCTCAAATTGCATAAAGTCTTATGAAATAACTCTTGTAATATATCATTAATAGAGATACATTTGGCAAACTGAGCCAAATTTGAGATTTTTAGCATATTGTTTTTCCATTTCTAAAAAAGAAATGTGTCTCTCTGATATTCACCTTTGCCTCTCTCTATATATAGATATACATATCTATATATATAAATACACACACTTTTAGATATTTATATTTCTATATTTTGATGTATTTTGATATATATTATATATATGCTTTTTGATATCAAATTGGTATTTAAAGCAAATTCTGAGAAAACATATTTATAGAATAGCTAACATCTCTGAGGGTTTAAAAATTTCCCATCAGTATACTTTTGCCAAAGATATGAATCATTGCTTAATATTCTCCCTAACAGTGATGCCAAAGTCCATAATTATATTTCCCTAATGCATCAGTATCCAAAGCACTGAGATTATTAGATGTGGGACACAGGACTATAAGGAAACATTGTGCATAATGTTCAAACAGAAAAATATTACAATAAATAAAATGGTATCAATTCTTTCATTTAAAAAATATTTACTTTCACCTACCTACCTCTAAGAAGTGTCAGTTGGGGCACCTGGGTGTTGGAATCAATTGAGCCTCAGGCTCTCAGTTTCTACTTGGGTTGTGGTTTAAGGGTTGTGAGATGGAGCCCCGTGTAGAGTTCCCTGATCAGTATAGAGTCTGTTTGGGACTCTCTCTTCCTCTTCCTCCCCAACTCCCAAAATAAATAAGAAAATCTTAAAAAAAAAAATCAAAATTAAAAGAGTCAGTTGGATAAAATACAGTGTAGAGAATGCCTTAGGTGGACAAAACATCTCTGCTTCAATGAGGCTGGAGACTGAAGGAAGAGAAAGATAATAAACAAAACAAACAAATATATTACAAGCAGCATATTCAAAAGCAAAGAACAGGGGTACTGTTAGTCCTTTTTTCTTTTAATTTATGGAAACTTTATTAAATAGTAAGCCTTTGACTTTTTTATGTTGTACAGGTATTGCTACTTGACGGTCTCTTGAATTAGCATTTTGTCTTTTTTATACCTAAAAAGTCTTGCCTTCATATTTAATCTAAAACTGCCACTATTTGATTTAACTTTAAAAAAAAAATTTACTTTTTCCTTATTGTGTACCTAAAAGCTTGTTAGACCTTTTCATCTATTATTGAAATTGTCTTAAACAGCAGATGTCTATGAATGCATCTATTTTAATAGTTTCTTGGTAAATTTCCACAATATTTTTAAGATATCTGCATGCTTAGATTTTTAATTTTCATGTTTTATTCCTCATTTCAAGAAAGTTACCTTTAATTTCCTTTATTATATAGAGAACTTATAAAGGGAATTTGCTTTAATCTATTTGTTTTCTGACTGTAATAACAGGAAGACTTAGAATTCTTATAGTATATCTCAACTTCTTTGATAGAAATATTAATTGTAATCTATGTAGGCAACAGGTGTGTGTAGGCCGATGGGGAGGGAGCTCTAAATCCAGACTTTCTGGTTTCAAACAACAACTGTACTACTGTTTCAATAGACTTTAGTCTTAATGTAATAAAGGGATTTTACATCATAGTAAAATATTTTAAAACTCTTCAGTATTGAGGTGTTTCCTGCAAGTATCTTACCTTTACCATTTTGTTCTGTTTTCTTCAATTTACTTCCTTCAATGAACTACCCTCTACTCTCTTCTGTGTCTACTTTTGCTCACTAAATTAAGTTTCATCAATTCCAGCCATCTGTATTCTGAATACAAAGCAATTCGGAAAGCTTTGAATCTCAATCTCCTGTCCTTTGTGGAAGAGAGAAGTGAGTATGATTTGTTCATTTTTAAACTAACATTTGTTTTTGGTTTTCATATTTTTCTGTTTTTGAAATCGTGTTCAAGAGACCTGATAAAAAGGATGGTAAACACAGACTACATTTATATTATTCCAGACCCCATTTCCTCAGTTCCTTGGCCAAAGCATTAAAATCTATGTTTCCTTAAGTTTATCTCAATGCTCTAACTTTACCAGGTGTTGCATTGTTAAAACTCCTTCCTTGTTTCCCAATTCAGCATGCAGTCTCTTCCTTTCAAGCTAAAATTTTCCTGGTGAGCTTTTTAATGTTTACATGCTCCTTAAATAAATAATGCATAAAGTTACAATATTATGCTTTTAGCCTATAAACAGTTTGCCTCATATTAACTTTATTTAAATCAGCCAATGGCTGCAATGATTTGGTGAAGCATGCCTTGACCTGGGAATTAGAGATAAATTTTTGGATATTCATTTAGTCAGAAAGACACTAAAATTCTGTGAAACAGCTTTATTCTTATATAAAATAGGGTATATAGGGTATATTGTAATTCCATAAAGTGGAAAAGGTGGTAAACTATCTAAAATTATTAAGAAAATTGCTAAGGGAGCTGGATCTAATATATATATATATATATATATATATATATCAAATAAATAGACTGTATTAAACCTAGGAATAAAAAGTAGAATAGGCAATATGAGGTTCAATTTATAATAATAAGAAAACAATAAGTTATTTACAAATATATTTTACTAAGAGAAACTCTAGATCAATAGGAAATTGTATGACCTTAATTAAAACAATAAAATAAACACTGACAGAATCATATCTCAAAGATTTAGATCAAAAATAGTATCATAAAAACAGTAATTTCCTGAATTAATATATAATTGTAATTTTATTTTCAATTCAGATCCAAAGACATTTTTGTTTTCCTTTTTAATAACATAATCCTAAGGTTTATAAAGAATTGGTGCTCAAGAAGAGGCAAAACAAAAACAGAAACAAAACCCAAATCTATATTAATTGAGATTGTCTTCAATCATATTCAATGAGAAACAGTTTAGGAACTTAAGCAAATCTATTCTGATGTAACAATAAGTCCATAAAAATAGAGTTATGTATACAATGATAGTATTTATTTATTTATTTATTTATTTATTTATTTATTTATTTTTTAATTTTTATTTATTTACTTATGATAGTCACAGAGAGAGAGAGAGGCAGAGACACAGGCAGAGGGAGAAGCAGGCTCCATGCACCGGGAGCCTGATATGGGATTCGATTCCGGGTCTCCAGGATCGCACCCTGGGCCAAAGGCAGGCGCCAAACCGCTGCGCCACCCAGGGATCCCCCAATGATAGTATTTAAAACCATGATACAGTTGATTGAATGATGTAGTTGCTGATATAGCTGGGACTCAATCTTTCCAGGTTTTTGCTCTACCATGTTTTTCACAAACACTTGCCATTATTATTGCAAAGTGGCTACTCTACCTCTAGCCTTTTTCATTTTCTTTTTAAGTAGGCTCCAAACACACTGTGGAGCCCAAGGTGGGGTTTGAACTTAGGTGCTTGAGATCAAGACTTGAGCTGAGATCAAAAGTCAGACACTTAACCAACCGAACCACCCAGGTGCCCCAGTCGTTTTTTTTTTTTTTTTTTTTTAATGTAGTTGATGCCATCTTTATTTACAGACTAATAAAAAATATTAAATTCAACTAGATATATTACATTTGTCATACATCCTATAGTTGTGAGGCCAGCCCTACGTGGAAGACTGAATAGGTGAAGAGTGGGTTACATAATAAGGATGTCAAATAACATGCAACTTATACATCAATCTCTATATTTTGTTTCTGAACATGAAAACAAAATAAGGCACTGTGTAGGGAATAAAACCAGGACCAAGGACAAGCTGTGTTAACTTTTGACAACTGTTCAGTTATAATTACCAAGACTCACAACATTTTCATCTCTCTTAAACTTGTTTTACCAGCCTCATAACCAAATGTTATGAACACTCTCTGTTCATCACATCACAAACCCTCCTAAATGTCCATTTCCCAGTTACCCCACCCCACCATCCACCACCCCTCCAGTAACAGTCAGTTTGTTTCCCAGAGTTAAGAGACTCTCATGGTTTGTCTCTCTCTCTGATTCCTTCCCATTCAATTTTCCCTCCCTTCCTCTATGATCTTTTGCAGTGTTTCTTATATTCCACTTGAGTGAAACCATGAAAATTGTCTTTCTCTGATTGACTTATTTCACCCAGCATAATACTTCCAGTTTCTGCGAAGTATTCATCCTTTCTGATGGCTAATATTCCATTGTACATATAGACCACATCTTCTTATCCATTCATCTGTTGTGTACTTCTAAACACCTTCCAGGAAGCTCACAGTAGCATCTGAGCAAGAGTGCTCTTGTGTAGACTTTGCAGACCAAGGTTAAGCAGGAATGAGGAGCAAAGTGATTTGTACAATTTTAAACTACCCAGAAAATTTTTCCTTCTGCTTTTCAGTCATTGAAAGCTACTAACATCATAACCACCTCATACAATCCATATTATACAGCATCTTCATAGAAATGCCAATTCAAGGCTGTTCAAAGACACTTTGTGGATTTATTAGATTGTTCTTGAAAATCAAAAGGTTTTAGCAATTATTTCCAAAGGCTTCTGTCTAATAAAGGATATTCTCTGAAAAAAATGCCATGGTCATCCCATCTGCTGGCTGTGTTTTTTAAAAAAAATAAGAGGCAGCCGGGTAACTCAGCAGTTTAGCACCACCTTCGACCCAGGGCCTGATCTTGGAGACCCGAGATCGAGTCCCATGTTGGGCTCCCTGCATGGAGCTTGCTTCTCCCTCTGCCTGTGTGTGTGTCTCTTTCTCTCCTCTCTGTGTCTCTCATGAATAAATAAATAAAATCTAAAAAAAAAATAATAAGAATAACATGGTGTTAAGTCACAGAAAAACAACAACAACAACGCTTTCAGATACGCTACGATGGAATTATTTTTGCTAAATGAATACAGTGGCTAAAATTTAGCTTGCAGGGGATCCCTGGGTGGTTCAGGGGTTTAGCACCTGCCTTCGGCCCAGGGCATGATCCTGGAGACCCAGGATCGAGTCCCACATCGGGTCCCCTGCATAGGGCCTGCTTCTCCCTCTGCCTGTGTTTCTACCTCTCTCTCTGTGTCTCTCATGAATAAATAAATAAAATCTTTAAAAATAAATAAATAAAATAAAATTCAACTTGCAGATATCATGTCATGTCTGGGATATATATTTGGTGCAGGTGGAATGCATAGGGGAAAAACATTTTTCTTTTAAGAGGCTTAGCCTGTCAGAAGCAACCAATAACATGCAGCTTGCTTATTCAGTTGTACAATTAAATACTAGCTTTTGCTTGGGGATAACATTATGCTACAAAGTATTTTAATATCAGTAACAATATACACTGCAAAAGTACGTTTCCACTACAAATTAACACAGTGATATACGTATTAAAACCACTCAAAATAACCCATAATTGAACAATAGCTAAAATAAAACATTTATAAAGAGCAAAACCAAATGAAATATATACATTGTACAGACTTACCAATGAACAAATATATAATGCATCTAGGGAAGAGAAGTTAATGTGTTTCATATCACATAACATCTGAATATGAGACATGAAGATACTCATAATGCTCCAAAAGTGTTGTAGGCTTTCTCCCACTTAATAGTCCCTTAAAGTTATCTTCTTTAGAACAATGATCTTGGCAAACTATGGCCTCTTTAAAAGCAATGTTTACACTTTTTCCAGCAGGGTACAGTGGCCTGTCAGGACAGTAAATAAGAAATCTAGGTAGGCAACATCTGAAATAGTATGCAAAATAAGAACCATGAAAGTATATTTGCTTTCTCAGGCATTAATTCAATAAGGAATTTGTTTTGGAAAGGACAAATAATTTTTGGGGGAGAGAATTTGGAACCCAGAGATATTTCTGAATATATCTAAAGAATGTATTAGGTGATAAATATATAGTTTTATTAATATACTCCCTTTTTTAGGTATTCTCTGTCATTAGCAATTTTTCTCAATATATGTATTTAGTATTTATTCATTCCACACATATTTATTAGTTATTATACACTAGCTATTATTCCAGGAACATAGTGAAAAAACCCACAGATACCATGCCTTCCTTGAGCTTGCATTTAATTGATACAGTCACTGAATAAGGTTAATACATAAAAAATATAACAGGTTAAATACTTTTAAGTATAAGGATAAAATAAAACAATGAAGAGAGATCAAAAGAATCCAGGTATGGATGTGAATGTGTATGGACATTCTAAAGACATCGAGCAGCCTATCGACTGATGAATGGATAAAGAAGATGTGGTATATATCTATAATGGAATATTACTAAGCCATAAAAAAGAATGAAATCTTACCATTTGCAATGACATGGATAGAGCTAGAGAGTATAATACTAAGTAAAATTAGTCAGTCAGAGAAAGACAAATACCATGTTACTCATATGTAGAGTTTGAGCAACAAAACAAATAAGCAAAGGGAAAAGAAGAGAGAGAAGGAGGCAAACCAAGAAATAGACTCTTAACTGTAAAGAACAAACTGATGATTACCATAGGGGAAGAGGCAGGTGGGGGGAGGGATGAAATAGGTGATGGGGATTAAGTAGTGCACTTGTTGTGATGACTGGGTATTATATGGAAGTGTTAAATCACTATGTTGCACACCTGAAGCTAATACTACACTCTAAATTAACTAACTGGAATTTAAATAAAAACTTTAAAAAAGAAGTTGGCCAGGAAAGAATTCACAGAGAAGTTGACTTCTGAATAATGAGTCAGGAGAATAAGTTGACTAGCTGTACAAATACCTGAATAGGGATGCTTCCCAGGACCAGCCATGCGGGGGAAGTTCAAGATAACAGGCCAATGAAGGTGGATAGAACAAGCAGGAGATGTCATTAGAGAAGTAAGGGGTCCAAATTATGTGGAGTGCCTAGAACTTAGCTTTTTGACTTTGAATAATGTTGCCCAGTTGACAATAAAAAGTGAGAGCAAGTACAGAAGAAAGCAGACCAGATCGGGGTTTATTACAATAATTCACTGAGCATGGATGGGTACATGGAGAGAAGGAGGGGTTCAAGGGAGAGGTTAGTGTTGCAAGATTAAAATTTTGGGCTCATCCACACATAAAGACTATTTAAAACCACTAGATTGTGTGAAATGATGAAAAAAAAAAAGAGTTTTAAGCCCCAAGCCCTATGACAGTCCAACATAGAGTTTAGTGAGACAACCAAGTGTAATGAAAAGATTTTTGGTAAGAGGAAAACCAGCAGAGTATGGTGACCCCAAAGCCAAATCAAAATGTCTCAAGGTAAAAAGAGGGTTCAACTCTGAAATTCCGGATACATCAATGCAGAAACCATTGACAATCCTGAAAAGAGCAGCTTCAGTGAAGTGGGAGAGGAGATAATCTGATTTGAGAAATTAAGTAAATCTGGAGAAGGAAAATTACATACAGTGTAAGATGAAAAAAATCAGAACGGGGGAATTGGATTGGAAAACAAGGAAAAAAGGGAATTTTTTGGTTTATTTTTATTTTTATTCTAATAGGCTTCATGCCCAGCATGGAGCTTGAACTCAGGACTCTGAGATTTTACCCACTCATCTAGCCAGGTGCCCCTGTTTGTTTTATTTTGGATGAAAGAAAGTTTATTTTGTTAAAGGATAAATTTTAAAAGAGGATATAATCATGATTTTTATGTAAATAATGAACCAACACATCAAAGGTTTTATTTAACTCAAGTTTGAATGCAGAAACCAATAAGATGTTACCATTGGTTCAGACCACCACAATATGTTCCACACATTTATGGTCTGGTAAGGAATGCTGAAATGAATTTGTAAGTAGATGCAAAACTAGCAAAATATCCACAAGGCTCCAATCAGTTGCATTTCATTGGACCTGTTTTGCATTTCTATGGACAGGCATTCTTGGCATTGCTAGTATTTTCTATGAGTTAACTTCCTTATCTATAGCACTGTAAAATATCCTAATCAAAAACAATGAAAGGAGAATAATCTGAATGGAAGTAAGGACATTCACTAAATTGCAAAGAATCTCATCATTTTTCCCTACAGTTTTATGTAGATATCAATGATTCCGTTGGAGAGAGGATAATTGCTCTTGCCGAGAAAGAAAGGGGAATCAGTGAAGAGATGACAAAGATGTTCTTGAGAAGGTGAGAAGTTTTAGTTTTCAATAATACAAATCTGACTGGACTGGAGGACAAAGCTTCTGAAGCAGTGTCAAAGTTCACAGTTTTGCTGGTCTTTCCCAGAGCCTCTGCTCATTGTACAGCAGAAAGTGATCTTTCACATTTCTGCTCTGCGGCTGTTCTCTGACTTGTACCTGTTTAAGCCTTTCTTGAGGCCTCTGATATAGCTGTTGAAAGACAAAGAACAAAGTATTTTTCAAGAATTTTTGCAGTCGATATTTTCACTTCCACTTCTTGGCTATTTTAAACTGAGTCACAAAAACAAAACAAAACAAAACAAAAAACTGAGTCATAACACTGCTATTTTTCTCTTCACGCTCTCCACCCATTTTAGGAAAGCCTCAGCAAAAGTAACCCATCTTTATTTAGTATGTCTCCTGTATCAACTTGAAACAAATTCTTCTGCAAGCATTTCATGTTCAAAGAATTTACAAAGAATTTTCAAGTTTATCTTCTGTTCTAATCAATTATTCAATGGCCTGATTTTAATCCTAGATGTTTCTGATTTGGGGCAAATTTTATATTTCTCCAAGGTGACTTTAAATTACCACTAAAAACAAAAACAAGGGATGCCTGCATGGCTCAGTTGTTGAGCATCAGCCTTTGGCTCAGGGCATGATCCCAGGCCCTGGGATCGAGTCCCACATCAGGCTTCTCTCGAGGAGCCTGCTTCTCCCTCTGCCTATATCTCTGCCTCTCTCTCTCTCTCTCTCTCTGTGTGTGTCTCATATAAATAAATAAATAAATAAATAAATAAATAAATAAATAAATAAATATAAATCTTTATTAAAAAATAAAAATAAAAACAAAACAAAACAAACCCCGAACAAAACAAAACCTTCCTTTCAATCCTACAGTGCTAAAAAATGCACCATTGAGTTTAAGTGATATTTTCCACTTGCTCATTCTAAGAAAAATGTAAGCTCACCAATAACAGAAATGTGAATGTCACATTAATTTTTTCCATCCTTATATCTCACTTTTCCAGGGAAAGGTGCTAGAATTAGCTGGAGAGGTACAATTTGTTTATATATGAACAGAGTTAGAAGAATAAGTGCCTTGGAGCAAAAGTAAAGGTTTTGTTGTGGGGCTTGGGATGATATGCTAGTGTTGGGCATATGAGATGTGTGCCCAGAATGCCACTGGCTATAAAAATGACCAGAGTAGAAGCTGAATTTGTTGAGAAATATCATGGCATATAAATTAGAACTGTTAGGATATTCTTTAATAGATGCAGGTAAAAGTTCAGAATTTTTTTAGCATTGTTTGGTGGCTAGAATTGGCTTCATTGAATGTAGCCAATACCCCAAAATGAGCTACATGGGCTTGCATTGTTAATCTGTGTGGCACGGTGCCTTGGCTTGTCTGCTGATAAATATTCTAAGTTAGTTGCACAGACAAGGGATCAATGGGGTAGAAGAGATATAAATAAGAAAACTAGAAAAAGTATAGCAGAGAGGAGTCTGGGTAAATATGGGGAATCTTAATCTTTTGCTCATATTTAGGGCTACCCATGTTACATAGAGACACAGAGGCAAGCATTATGCATTTTAAAGGTTTCAGAGTAGAGAAGTCATATATTCAACAAGCTCTGTGGGGAAAATAAGGATGCCTTTCAGTTTATGTCCTTACTTCCCATGACGTGGCACCAAAATTTCCTTATGGCATTCTTCATCTCCATGTTTCTTAGTGTGTATATGAGAGGGTTGAGCATAGGGGCAAAGACAGTGTAAAAAAGAGCAAACACTTTGTCTTCTGGTAATGTAGTTGCTGGTCGAATATAAATAAAGAGTAAAGGAGCAAAAAAGAGAACCACCACAGTGATGTGGGAACTGCATGTGGAAAGAGCTTTGTGACGATTCTCTGCAGAGTAGGACCTGATAGTATATAGGATCACAGCATAAGATACCAGCAAGACGACAAAAGTCACCAGACCCATCAGTCCCGAATTGGCAACGACCAGAAGACCGATTCTGCTTGTATCCTTGCAAGCCAGCTTCAGCAAAGGGTACACATCGCAGAAGAAGTGATCTATTTCATTGGGGCCACAGTAGGGTAAAACGATGGCAAGGAGAAACTGACCGAAGGAATGAAGGAATCCACCAATACAGGAAGCTGCAAGAATGGCATCACATTTCCACCGGCTCATGAGGAGGGTGTAGTGCAGGGGTTTGCAGATGGCCACATAACGGTCATAGGCCATCCCGGTGAGGATGAAGACCTCAATTCCTCCAAAGAAGTGCATGGTAAAGAGCTGTGTCATGCAGCCATTGTAGGAAATGACCTTCTTTTCAGACAGCAAGTCAATGATTAACTTGGGGGTCACAGTGGAGGTGTAACAAAGGTCTGCCAGGGATAGGAAACTCAAGAAGAAATACATTGGGTGGTTAATAAGTTGACTGCAGATGATAGAAATCATGACAAGTAGGTTTCCAATCAAAATTGCAATGTAACAGAGTAAGAACAGTAAAAAGCAGAGGACTTCTATTTCCTTTTTCTGAGAAAGTCCTAAAAGAATAAATTCTGTGATGTTATTCCTATTTTCCATGATCCAGAGCAGTTTGTGGCTACCTGAAATTAGATAAATTATGAATTCTTATGATATATATTTAAATATGGAGATACATATCATTTGTTGATAAGGGGCAGATTATAATGAAAAGTGTCCAAAGGTCGAATAAAACAGAAATTTGTATTTAATTGATGAAGGCTTTTCTGCAGATCTTTTTATTCCTTTCCTGAAAATATTAATTAGTGATAAACATCTTGGGTGCCTGAAATGAAGACTAACACTGTAAAATACAGTATATTTATGTAATCATTCTATTAACATATACCATAAAACATGACTGAATATTATGCCCCAAAAGCTTTACAAAAATGGTGTTTTTAGACAAGGAAAAATGTGTCTTTGCTGTTCTTATTCTTTAGTATTGAGAAAATACATTGAGAGAAAACACAAAAAACTGAAAATGTATGTAGTACAATAAGTGGATAAAGTTATATGTGAGAAATTTCCTGCTGTATGTCCCACGTGGAAAGGAAACAAATAGAAAAACCAACCAATGTATTTAGAACCATGAAATATTTATTTATTTATTTATTTATTTATTTATTTATTTATTTATTTATATATTTATTTATTTATTGTGTGTTTATTTATTTATTTTTAAAGATTTTATTTATTTATTCATGAGAGACACACACAGAGAGAGAGAGAGAGAGAGAGAGAGACAGGCAGAGGGAGAAGCAGGCTCCATGCAGGTAGCCTGACATGGGACTCCATCCCGGTTTTCCAGGATCACAACCTGGGCTGAAGGTGCTGCTAAACTGCTGAGCCACCTGTGCTGCCCCAGAACCATGAAATATTTATGAAGCAGTATAATCAGTTATATTTGTCTTATGCTAATTTGTAAATATGCTTAATTTACAAATGAAGAATTGATTATATTTCATAGTCAATAAATGGATAGCAAGAGAAGTACGATTATCTCTATTTTTCAAAACATTATGATCTCAAATGTCTTTGACACTCATTAAGGCATTGAGGATAATGGTGGTAAGTATAGCTTGGATTTTAGAGTCTCCCATAAGGTCTTACTCACATAAATTGGCTTCTTTTTAATTGATGTACAAGAATTTTTCACCTTTTCCTAACTGTATCCTGGAAGTGTGTGCTCCCTTCACTTAGCACATTGCCTATCTTAACATCTCTTTCCTTCTTTTCTCTTTCATTCCCATTGAATTTAACTCCTGTCAGTATAATAATGTACAACCAGCTCTATTAATATGTCTTTAGTAATAACTATTAAACGTCAGCACAGAGAAATATTTTTGTGCTGGTAGACTTTCAAGTGTCATCGATAGACTAGGGAAGAATTTTTGAGAAAGAAGCTTTCAACTTTCCACTCTATTATACTGCCAATTCCCTGCGTCAGCTACATAGAACACTGAGCCTTAGTATTTAAAATATCTTATGTTAACTATTCATAATCCAATATATTTACAATGGATTTCCAAAACTATAACACTTTCCTTCTCCTTTTGCCTTTCAGTGGAGCTACCATTCATATTTATGTACATAACTCTTTAAAGTAGGGTTTTGAAAAGAAAATCATATAAATCTACCCAGGGTATGAGAGTTAACATCAAATGACATGAATTGATATTTTGCTATCCTTTATGCCAATAAAATGAAGAAAAGATATTGATAGTGGTCAAATAAGCCATCTCACTCAATTAATAATTGCCTTTTAGGCTTTTAAAATTATTCCCAATAACTTAAAAGAATTGAGTGCTCTAGTATAACTTCTCCCAAAAATTCTTTTCTGTGATTTAGGGAAAGGAAATGCAAGTTAAAGTTTTAATCAAAATTCTGTCTTTACTTCATGATTGACTTGCTGCATGAGCTGATCAATTAGCTTAAGTTTTCCTTGATTTTTTCCCTTAATGGCAGTAAAATTCTGCTAGATCTAATCTGCAGAAGACTTTTTGTCAGGGAACAGATTAAATCGCATTTGAAAAATACAGTGCAAGTTTAATTTGTGGAGTCTGTTTCAGACCTAAAGTGGAAACTACATGGAATGATTTGGGTTGATCAGGAAAATAAGCAACATTTAAAAAAAATACAGATTAGTTTGTTTTAGCAAATACTCAGATATTTCAGACAAAATTTACTATTCTTTTAAAAACTATGATCATGTGAATGCACCTAATCTACTTTGTTAGAAAGATGAGGGGGAAAGATGTGAAAAAGACTTATTATTTAATTTACTTCTAGAAATACAAAATCTATGTAGCACATGACTCAAAAACTATAATCTCTGTTCCTGAATCACTATAAAGTATTATTTCCCAAATTTTCAAGTATTTCTATAGAAAGCTAAGAAAGAATGACTCTTATATAAGACAAGATTCATTTCATATTTTTAAAGCATAAATAATAGTATCACTGTATCAGTAGCAATCCCTTAAAACACTGGGCTGAACAAAACATTATCTCCTTCATCCAACTTTATTACTTCTTAACTGGATGATTTTCATATGCTGCATTCCTTCTATGTATTCAGTTTAACTCTAAGTGAACTGTGTTTTTTTTTTTTTTAAGACTTTATTTATTCATGAGAGACACACAGAGAGAGGCAGAGACAAAGACAGAAACAGGTTCCCTGCTGGGAGCCTGAATCTGGACTTGATCCCAGGACCCCAGGATTATAACCTGAGCCAAAGGTAGATGCTCAACCACTGAGCCACCCAGGTGCCCCTGGACTGTGGGTATTAAACTAGAGCTTTAAGGCAACTTCTGGGCCCTGTCTTATCCGGGATTCTGACCTAAATTTGAGTCAGCCTCTGGCTGTTGATGGCTGGTTGCCTTTCTTCCAAACACACCAGATTAATTTCACAGCTTCATGGTAATTATTTCTCTTAACTCTTTTAAGGTCACCTGAGTTAATTGCACAATATCAAAAAAAAGGTCTTTCTCCCCAAAAAAGCAGGATCCCTTTCCATGGATCCTTCATAGCCTGCTACTTTACACTCCCTAAACACTTTTACCTTTATGTACTGGGTAGGCAGAAATCTCTAGCAGTGCCTATAGGCTTAAACTTCAGTATTCTTTCCTAGAACTCCTGAGGGCTCTCTGCAGCACCAGGATGGGACCTTTACAATTCCCAGTCAAGCTGTTCAATCCTGTCAGGGTCAGTTCAGCTCCTACAGACTCCTGTAGCCAGTAATGCAATGTAATGCACATTCCAATGTTTTAAATCCTTCCTACTTAGAACTACATTGTTTCATATTGTATTTTTTTGTCTGATTGTTAAATGCTTCGGCTTTTCTCTCTAAAGGAATCTTGGCAGGCGTTAGTACCAGTACATAAATGGACCCAGAGTAAAAACAACGCAAAGAAAAAAAAATTATACCTTTCTGGACAAATTATGTGAACTCTCTGAACCTTATTTTTTGATCTATCAGGTAAGGAAAATAAATTTCATCTCCTGTCAACTTGGAAAAAGCCACATGAGTGAATGAATCATGCTTACTACGTGCTAGGCACTGTGCTTTATGGGCAAAAACCTAAAGTCACCTCTGCTTCCTTGAAGTTCTTATATAGTAAGATAACTATCTGGTTCTTCCATAGTAAGACTGTGATTGGATAATTAAATCATGAATTGTGAAGGATTTGATGAAAATAACAATACATTCATAATTTAATCAACTAGATGACAGCTGGCCCCAGCATGTATTAAAATATTAATTCCTGGGATCCCTGGGTGCCTCAGCGTTTTAGCGCCTGCCTTCGGCTCAGGGAGTGATCCTGGAGACCAGGGATCAAGTCCTGCGTCAGGCTCCCTGCATGGAGCCTGCTTCTCCCTCTGCCTGTGTCTCTGCCTCTCTCTCTCTCTCTGTGCCTCTCATGAATAAATAAATAAAATCTTTAAAATTTTTTTAATTCCATTTTTTTCCTTATTATAGCCACACATTATATTTTGATCTTTTTAAGTAATTAGTATGTATTTACCAATTAATGAAAAAGTTTACTTTCAATGTTTAAAAAAATGGAATGGAAGTTCATTTTAATTATGTATCGATTATCATTATCATGTTTTGTCTTATATTGGAGAGATACAAAATACAGAATGTTAATAGTCAAATTTACTTCTGAATGATAAGAGATACAGAAGTAGCCATTTAGAAAGGTCTTTTTGATTTCCACCAGTATCATGTTAGTAAGAATTATTTGGTAGTCACATAAATCTCATCCCTGTAACATTCTCTCATTCCTTACTCAGTCCATTGGCTTACTGTGGAGATGACACTCTCGAGTGTAGTCTTACAGGTTAACATTCATGGCACTTTCCTTATAACCCGTGGTCCTCTGCACTAATGGTCCCCCAAACCAGTTACAAACCCAGTGTTGCTTTATTCTTCCCTCTTTCACCCACACTGGAGGCATATTAAGATCAACTTTATTCATTTCCTATTTTAACAGATAGCCCGGATTTAGCAGAATCAGAATACGTGGTGTTTAGATGCAAACTATGAATGTGACACAGTCAGATAACTAACAAATAGGAATAGTCACTTGATACACTCTATATTTCTTGAATTTTCCTCTTCAGATTTTCTCTGTATCATTCAACAAAATACAAATCATTAATTTTCTGTTTTATTTATTTCCCCTGAACTTGTAATGAAAAAAAAAATTGAACACTATCATGTTTTGAATTTTTTTATGCAACTGACACAGAAAGGATAAATTATTATATATGGTTGTATAAAAATATGTAAACACAAGAGATGTTCTGTATTACCAAATAGATGAAGCAATAGTTTCAAAAGACCTTGTATGTAAATTACGGCTGAAGTTTTCCAATAAACATTAGCCAAGGCATAAATAATCATTAAATTAATATTTTAACAATAAATTCTAAAATAATATTTCTTTTTTTTTAAAAGGTATTATTTATTTATGATAGTCACAGAGAGAGAGAGGCAGAGACACAGGCAGAGGGAGAAGCAAGCTCCATGCACCGGGAGCCCAACGTGGGATTCGATCCTGGGTCTCCAGGATCGCTCCCTGGGCCAAAGGCAGGCGCTAAACCACTGCGCCACCCAGGGATCCCTAAAATAATATTTCTTATTGATCTAAGGACAGTGACTAATTGTGAGTTGGTTAAATAAAACTTAATGTGTGTCCAAGTCACCAAATATTTGTCTTATAAGTAGGGTACATGCCATGATTCAAAACTACCACACTTAGAATTAAGGAATAAAGTCAGTGAATATGTCTTAATAAATTTCACTTTGCAGATGGTTGGGAAGACTCCTAAAGCTAGAACTTACCTGTTCTCTGAGGTAAGGTATCCAGTTTTCTGCAAAAGCAAATTCAAGAGTCTTCCCAGTTGTGTTTTAATATTCAATAGAGGAATAAGCTGATATCTTCAGCATTTATGTTGGCAGCTATTTCTTATTGCTCCCCAAATAGCACATTTATGACATTCTCTAGGGGAAATGAAAACAAAGACAATCCATGGTTCTTTTCTGATTCCCAAACAACTTTACCTGGGAGATATTTAACTTGCAGAAATTTATTGCAGAATATCTGTGAGTTTAGAAATTCCCATTAGGATAATTTGACCTATGTTATGCTGAAATATTTTTTAATTTCAAAAAAAATTTTTAACTTTATCCCAAGTCCTAAAAGTAATTCTATCAAGTCAGATTTTTCCTATACATATATGGAAACTAAGATCGGATCAGATTCCATTTAATATGGGAATAGTTATAGGGGAACTGTGATGATCTCAAAGAAAGGTTATAAAACTGGCACTTCTGAAAAAAAATAGAAAGTGGAGAAAACTGAGTTATAGATAAAAATAAAGCATTAATGTTGCCTCAATTTGCAGTTTGTGGTGATGCTGAATATTCCAACAGGCATCTCCTATTGTCTAGTAAAAACTTTTTACTAGTTATTTACCAAAGATACAAATGTAGTGATCCAAAGGGGCACTTGTACCCCAATGTTTATAGAAGCAATGTTCACAATAGCCAAACTGTGGAAAAAACCCAGATGTCCATCAACAGATGAATGGATAAAGAAGATATGTTATATATACACACAATGGAATATTACTCAGCCATGAGAAAGGATGAACACTTACCATTTCACATCAACATGGTTGGAAGAACTGGAGGGTATTAGACTGAGTGAAATAAGTCAATCAGAGAAAGACAATTCAGTGCAATGGATTATAGGGAAGGAAGGGAAAACTGAATGAGAAGAAATCAGAGAGAGACAAATCATGATATTCAACTCTAGTGAACAAACTGAGTGTTGCTGGAGGGGAGGTAGGCGGGGAATGGGGTAACAGTGATGGGCATTCAGGAGGTCATGTGATGTGATGAGCACTGGATGTTATATGCAATTGATGAATTACTGAACTCTATATCTCACACTAATGATGTACTATATCTTGACTAATTGAAAATTAATTTAGGAACTTCCATTTATTTTTATTATTTTTTAAAGATTTTATTTATTCACTTGAGAGAGAGAGAGAGAGAGAGCAAGCAAGCACAAGTGGTGTGATAGGCAGATGGAGAGGGAGAAGCAGAAACCCTGCTGAGTAGGAAGCCTAATGCAGGACTTGATCCTAGGACCTCAAGATTATAGCCTGAGCTAAAGTCAGACACAACCCACTGAGCCACCCAGGCACCCCTAATAAAAAGTTTTTAATAAACTACCACAATCTGTTGTCCTTTCCTTCTCAAGGTCCTTGGCTGTTGATTTTTCTGTCAAAAATTCATCTAAGCAATTCCTTTATACACCTCATCCCCAGAATGGAAGGTATTTCAAGTCTTTTTTGTGGTTTATTTTTTTAAGATTGTATGTTATTTATGTATGTATTTATTTATGTATGTATTCGTTTATTTATTTATTTATTTGAGAGAGAGAGAGAACACAAGCAGGGGGATCAGCAGGCAGAGGGAGAAGCAAACTCCTCCCTGAGCAGGGAGCCTCACTCAGGGCTCAACCCCAGGACCCTGAGATCATTATCTGAGCTGAAGGCAGGCACTTAACATAATGAGCCACCTGGTGCCTCTCTGTGATTTATTTTTGTCTTATAACTGATTTCTCAGTAACTGTATCTTCTCTGATGTAATTTTCCTCAGGAGCCATGGGCCATATTCCTCAAATTTATTTGCATATGAAATTTGGCAGTTCAACACATTTCAGTGCGTAATTCAGTGGCATTAATTTCACTTACAGTGTTGTGCAATGATCCCTACAGGTTATTTGCAAAACTTTTTCTTCATCTCAAACAGAAACTATGTGCTCATCACCCTTCCTTCTGCCCCTAGTATCCTCTGATCTATTTGTCTCAATGAAATTGCCTCATCTAGGTATTTCATGTAAGTGGAATCATAGAATATTTATCTTCTTGCAAATGGCTTATTTCACTTAACATAGTTTCAAGGTTTATCCATGTTGCAGCATGTGTCAGAACTTCATGCCTTTTAATGGAAGAATAATAGTCCATTGTATGATTGTATGCATATAGCACATTTCATTATCCATTGTCCGTGGATGGACACTTGGATTGTCATCACCTTTTGGCTATTGTGAATAATGCTACCATGAACATTGATATACAAACATCTCTTTGAGCCCCTAATTTTAATCATTTTAGGTATGTAACTATTAGTGCTATATGGTAATTTCACTTACAGCATTTTGAGAAACCACCAACCCCAGTATGGTGGCTGCACCAGTTACATTCCCACCAGCACTGTACAAGAGTTCCAGCCAAATTCTAGACATCTTGGACCACACCTGTTCTTTTTCTTGCTCCTCCTCTTTCTGCTTTTTCTTGCCTTTTTAGTGAGTATGAAATGGTTTATTATTGTGGTTTTAATCTGTATCCCTCTAGTGAATAATGATGGTGAACACCATTTCATGTACTTATTTTCCATTTACAGATCTTCTCTGGAGAAATGTCTATTCAAGACCTTTACCTATTTTTTTAATTGGATTGTTTGTCTTTTGTTGTTGAGTTATAGGAGTTCTTTATATCTTCCGAATATTGATCATCTATCATAAATAATTCATAAATGTTTTCACCAATTCTTTAGACTGCCTTTTTATTTTCTTGACACTATCTTTTAACACACAACAGTTTTTAATTTTGATGGAGCCCAATTTATCTATTTTTTTCTTTTCTGCTGCTGTGCCTTTATTTTTTTTTTTTCTAAAATCCATTGTCAAATCCAAGATCATGAAAATTTACCCTCCTCATGTTTTCCTCTAAGATTTTCAGTTTTAGTATTTGTATTTGGGTCATTAATTCATTTTGTGTTCATTACTGTATATGGTGTGATGCAAGGATCCAAAGTCATTCGTTTACCTAATGGAAATGCAATTTTCCCAACATCGTCTATTGTTGAAGGGATAAGTCTTTTCTCATTGAATAGAAATTCTACCTTTGTTAAAAATTAATAGGTCATAGATTTATGGAATTATTTCTGGTCTCAAATTTCTACTCCGTTGGTCCATGTGTCTAACATGATGCCATATCATATAGTTTTGATTACTATAGCTTTGTAGTGTGTTTTGAATTTGAGGAGTGTGAGTCATCAAACTGTTTCTCTTTCAAGATCACTTTAGTTACTTGAGGCTCCTTGCAATTTTACATATAATTAAGAATCAGGTTGTCAATTTCTGTTTAAAAAAGAAACTATTGAATTTTTGATAGTGATTGCACTATGTCTGTAGATCATCTTGGATAGTTTTGCCATCTTAGCAGTATCAAATCTTCCAGTTCTTCAAAAGTGGCTATATTTTTCATTTATTTAAATATTCCTTAATTTCTTCTAGCAATGTTTTATAGTTTTCAACATATAAGTCACCTTCTTTTTTTTTAAGATTTTATTTGCTTATTAGAGACAGAGAAAGAGAGAGAGAGAGAGAGAGAGGCAGAGACACAGGCGGAGGGAGAAGCAGGCTCCATGCAGGGACCCCGACGTGGGAATCCATCTGGGGTCTCCAGGATCAGGGCCTGGGCCAAAGGTGGTGCTAAACCGCTGAGCCACCAGGGCTGCCCTCACCTTGCTGTTTAAATTTATCCCTATACTTTTTTTTTTTTTTGATGCTATTGTAAATGTAAATACTCTCTTATCTTTTTTTTTTTTTTTCAATTATTCTCTGCTGGTGTAGGGAAACACAACTGATTTTTGTGTTTTGGCCCAACCTCCCTACTTTCTTCTCTTTCTTTTCTTTCTTTTCTTTCTTTTCTTTCTTTCCTTTCTTTCTTTCTTTCTTTCTTTCTTTCTCTTCTTCTTCTTCTTCTTCTTCTTCTTCTTCTTCTTCTTCTTCTTCTTCTTCTTTCTTCTTCTCCTTCCTTCCTTCCTTCCTTCCTTCCTTCCTTCCTTCCTTCCTTCCTTCCTTCCTTCTTTTTTCTTTCTTTCTTTCTTTCTTTCTTTCTTTCTTTCTTTCTTTCTTTCTTTCTTTTTCTTTAATGAGAGAGAAAATGTGTATGCGAGTGAGGAGGATGGGCTGAGGGAGAAGGAGAGAGAGAATCTTAAGCAGGCTCCATGCTCAGTGCAGAGCCAAACACGGGGCTTGATATTACCACCCTGATGTCATGACCAGAGCTGAAATCAGAAGTCTGAGCCACTCAGCTACCCACTGAGCCACCCAGGCACTCAGTTCCTTCTTTCATCTCTGATTTTAGTTGTTTTGTGTATACTTTTCTCTGTCAGTTTACCTAATGTTTTATTGATTTGTGTGTGTGTGTGTGTGTGTGTGTGTGTGTGTGTACACATTTCTTCTATCTTGTTTTTAGGGGATTCTTAGTTTAATTTACTTATCATGCTCCCTCTTTCTCTTAACCATCACAACTATAAGGATACTGTCCTCTTTTTCCTTATGAAGGCTTCCCCCCATATTGTTCACCTCAACTCCCATGTAATTGTTAGTCTTTCTCCTATAGCCAGTGCTATTTCTTATCAGGCTTTGGAACTGTTTGCAAATTTTGGTTATGTGAGCAGGAGTTTATTATTGATTTTATTTGTATTATCCTACTAGTAGAACCTCCACTTCCTTTTCTTGTTTTCTAATCTGATGCTTCAGACTCTCTACTGTACACACGTGGAATTATGGTAATGTGAGGTCCAAAGATAGTTCTTAACTTTTGACATTGTTCTACTTCTGGGCAACTTCCACTTCATAAGATTTTCTTCCTCAAAGTGAGGGTTATTTTCCTGGACTGAATAGCTTTTGGGACAATGAGTGGAAAGATTAAATTTATCATTATCTTAAATGCCTTTTAAGGCCTGTTGAGTGGAATATTTTACTTGTTTTCATTTTATTGATATGACATGCAATGCCATGTAATTTTTTCTTATAACTAACTGCTTTACATATATCCCATACGGTAGTTTTGCAGTTATGTCCTAGATTTTTCCCTTGTTAATTTTTAATGATATGCTTTTACATTTTTTAATGGAATGCCTTATTTTTTGATAAGCATTTTTATTAATTTATACTTTGCTAGTGTTCAAGAATGCTATTTATATTTTTATTATTTTGTTGAATTTATTGTGTTCTACTCATGGGTTAAAATATAGTCAATTTTTATAACTGCTCATGGGCAATTGAAAAGAATTATATTCTCTCCTGCTGGAATTCTGTAAGATATATGAGATTGTATTTTTTGGGACTGTAGGATTTGGTTAGTCATTGTTGTTTTTCTTTTATCTTGAATTGAGAGCCTTTGTTTATTTCTCCTCTCAACTCTTTTAGTTTCTGCTTTATTGAAATTATTGCTTTGGTCATTACATGTAAACATATTAATAAGTACTATAACTACATTGTGAATTCTAGCTTTTGTAACATAGTGTTTTTTTTCTTTTTTTAAAGATTTTATTTATTTATAGAGATGCAGAGAGAGAGAGAGAGGCAGAGACACAGGCAGAGGGAGAATCAGGCTCCATGCATAGAGCCCGACGTGGGACTCGATCCAGGGTCTCCAGACCACACCCCGGGCTGCAGGCGGCGCTAAACCGCTGCGCCACCGAGGCTGCCCTAACATAGTGTTTCTTTCAATACAATTAAAACTTTATGGTCTGCATTCTCCTTTTTCACAGATCATCACTTTGGCACCTTTTTTCTTTTTCTTTTTCTTTGTCCAATATCTATTAATCAGTTTTAATATTTTCTTATTTTAGCAAATACATAGAAAAGGCCACAAATAGCACCAAGAATTTTAACAAACTAAGCACTCATCTGTAACCAACAGAGATAAAAAAGTAGGATGTTAACAAAACTCAGAAAAAAAAATAACCTTTTTTTCACTCATTAGCCTTCCTTTCATAAAAATAAAATTCAAATTTGTAATACTAATATTTTACCTGTTTTTAACTGTATATAAATCAAACTATATAGAACATGTCTTTCTAATTTAGTTTAATTTAATTTTCATTTTTTGTACCTGGCTTTTTTTGATCGGCATTGTTTATAACATTTATTCATCTTGTTTGCAAATTCCTGTATTCTCTTTGCTGTATCACTGAATAAATATTCCCCAAATTTTACACATAAAAATGTTGGTGTCTTTCTAAGTTTTGTTTTGTTCTATTTTTTTACATTTAAGATATTATAAACAATGATATTATGAAGAATCTTGCCATATTTTTTGGTGAAAATAAATAAATATTTCTGTGAGTTATATACCTGGGTAAATTTTCTGATAAATTTTGCATGTGTTCATCTTAGATATTATAAAAATACATACCAAGAAAACTGTCTAAAGAAAGGTCATGAAGTTATAATAATGTAAGATTTGTAGGTTTTCAGTAAAATAAAACTACTAAAGATAGAGGATTATTTCACAGTGATACATGGATTGACCTAATAGGAAGAAATAACAATTGAGTGTCCATGCAGTCAGCAATAGGTCTTCAAAATAAGTAAAGAAAAAAAAAATCCAAAAAAAAAAAAAGAAAGAAAAAAAAATCCAGGGCTATAAGAAGAAGTAGACAAGTCCTTCATCATTGTGTGGAATTTTAACATATTTTTTCAATTGATGAATAAATAAGCAGTATGATATCTAAAAATATATACATATATTAATGGCATAATTTGCATATTTGTCCTAGTTAACTTTTATAGACTGTGACTCCCAACAAAGAGAACACACGTTTCTCAGTGCATATAGAAAATTTATCACAATTGAGCATTTGTTGATTTCTATAGCAAACCACAACAAATTTCAAAGGACTCAAATAAGTCAGAAGATTTTCTGTGAGAACAATGAAACTAATTTAGAAATCACTAATTTAATCCTTAATTTTAACTTTACTGAATCTCTTTGCTTATGAGTTTCTCATGTATGTAGCACAGTGTCAGATTTAACTTTGTCATGAAATCTATTAATATAAGCAGTATGTTCTATTTCCATTCTGTAATATTTTATGTCAGACATGATATTTTACATGAATATATATGTATGTAGATATGACACACATGTATATATAGAAATAGATAAATGTTTTTTCACCCTTAATTTGTTTTGTTTGCTTTCTCCCTTTAGAAAGGTTTATTTTTTATAAGGATTTTTATCTTTATACTAAAATTCTTATATATTACTAACCCCCTTATGCCTTTTGTATTTACTCATTACAACTAAATTGTAATAAACTCTTAATGTTCTTTATTCCCCAAACTCTGTGATTGTGTAAGTGACCAAAAGCCAACACACATTTCTTCTAGCTCAAAATTAATAACTGTTTTGAAAACAAAGATGAATGAATTAATGCTTGAATGGAGTCAAGCGATTTACCATCTTTGATCATTTGTTCCCTTATTTCAGAAAGTAAGGTATGTGGATTGAACAATCTTTAATATTCAAGCTATGAACATATTTCCTATTTGTTTCTTTTAGTCTCTTTAAAGCAATAAATACAAAGATGGCTAGTGTCTTGATTTAAATTATGGAATCACCCTGCCATCTAGTGGATATTTCATTTGTTTCACTTGTAAGGAAAAGAAACTCCGTTATTTTGACTACCAATTTATATATACATATATTTATATTTATATAAATACCAATTACAATGTAATTTGACTGTAAATTAGAACACAAATAGGTGAGAATCAAATCTGAGATGTTGGAGGAAATTGAAATCTTTCTTTTTCTTCTTTCTCATTATGTCAAACTAGGATAAACTTAAAAAAAAATGCCTCCCTTGTAGTAAGAAATAATACTGGATTGGAATTTAAAAGATTCATTATCAAGGTTGCCTTAACTCTTTAATCTTTTCTGAAATATATGCCATGCTGGAGATCCAGCTTAGATCACGGAAAGATGAAGAAATTGCCTATAATTAATTACTTGAGAGTTATCCTATTTATGTCTGCATCTATATATCTATATCATCTATATATCTATATATCATAGATGAATTTGGGAGGATATTTTGAATTGAATTTCTTACTTCTTATAATATGCTATATTTATATACTTATTTGCATTTGTATGAATGGTCTTCTCGTTTACAGACAACAATTAACAAAGCTTGAATTGAACCACATACTTATGTTAGCGAGATCAGAGGATGCCTATGTAGTTACTGTAATAGTTACTTTTATTGGATGGGCAGTTAAACCAACCTGTTAAATTTATAGAAGTTCTGGGTTTTGAGAAGCATAATGGTAATTTAAAAACAATAGAATATTTTCTGTTCTATTGAACAGCAAAAATGAAGTGGCCTTCGTGAGAGAGATCTCTACACCAATATGAGGATAAGTCACAGATAATGGAAAATACAGAAAGACATTGTGGAGTTTTATCGGCATTCTTTTTCAAGAAACACTCCTTTCCTTCTCATTACGTCAAAATTTCTATCTTTATAGCCCCTACCAATACCCTATTAGTGAATTTAGCAACCCAGGGACTCTAAGAGTCATTTGTACTATTCTGGTTTTGGACAGTATGGAGATAAAGTTCTTTTTTTGGTTCCAAAATTGTTTTTTCTGTGTTCTTCAAATTAATGGAATTAATTTTCTTTCTTGAAGACACAGAAAACAAGGCCAACTTTTAAAAATTATATTTTTGCCTTGATATATTTAAAGATCATCAGTCAGAGTCCCATTTTGTTTTTCTTCTGTATTCTAGACATCTTTAAGCCCTTGACTGGTTTATGAGATGCTAAAGTTCCTATTATACATTATATATATAATATATATATGTATATTATATATAATGTAAATTACTTGACATTGCAAGGGACCTACACCAATAATTATTGGAAAATGCTGGCTTTTCCTCAATGAGATGTTGTCAAGAACATAAGTTTCCCTTTCAAACTAAGATGAAAATAGGAGTTACCTCTATCTGTCTACATAATCTATCAATGCAGCCAAATTGCTGTGATTATAATGTTAGAACGGCATCAGTTTTCATTCACAATGTCTCTACCTTCAATGCCAAGCTCTTCATTATTCCATTCTTGTCCTATTGGCATGGAACCCTATTGCAAGGTTCAACAACTCACACTAATCCCAATTGCATTCTTGACACAATCTGGCTCTTCCGATGTTTCAATTTTATCTTGTACTGCTATACTTGAATAAATTCTATTTCTAAATGATGGAAACATCAACATCCAAATTCCTACCTTGGTTCAGACTACCTCTTCTGCTTAAAAAGTCTTTTGTTTTTCTCTCTTGTCTCTGTAATCTCATCCTAACATTATAGTTTAGACTGAAGTTCAAAGTCCTGTTATGATTTTGCCAATCAGAAAAATCTTGGAATTATTCATTTATCTCAGCTTCTGAAGAATACCTCTAATGTGCTCAACAAAAACTTAAAATAAAAACCAAAGCATGGGATCCCTGGGTGGCGCAGCGGTTTGGCGCCTGCCTTTGGCCCAGGGCGCGATCCTGGAGACCCGGGATCGAATCCCGCATCGGGCTCCCGGTGCATGGAGCCTGCTTCTCCCTCTGCCTGTGTCTCTGCCTCTCTCTCTCTCTCTCTCTCTCTGTATGTGACTATCATAAATAAATAAAAATTAAAAAAAAAAAAAAAAACCAAAGCAAACCAAAACAAAACATAAAAACCTTATGCATAGTAACAATGTAGAAAAGTGCAGTATCTTTTCAAGTAAATTACTGTTTCTTTCATTATATTATAATTACAATATTATAAGCCACAATCTAGAAGCAACGTAGGTCTATCACTATGGAGAGGAAATTTGCTTACTGATCTGGAAATAATTTTGGAACTTACATAAGCTAGAAATAAATTTCTGTTGCATGGTTTTGTAAACTATGTCCCACAAATCAAATCTGATTTACTGTTTTTATTTATAAATAAAATTTTCAGGGTGCCAGACTGGCTCAGTCAGTGGAGTGCATGACTCTTGGTCTTGGGTTGTGTGTTGGAGCCCCACACTGGGTATAGAGATTACCTAAAAATAACATCTAAAATAAATAAATGTATAAAATTTTATTGAAACAGAGTCAGACATTGAATTTATGTATTATTTATGGCTGCATCCATGCTACAACACTGATTAGTGGGGCTTGAGACTATATGGCCCATGAAGCCTAAATTATTAACTGTTTAGCTCTTTACAGAAAAAATTTGCTGACACTTGTTCTGTTATATCAAGTCACTGAGATTAAGAGGTTTATATGCCAAGACATGTCAACTTCTTAAATAATAGATATATTACTCTTTCCATAAACCCAAGATTACAAGATGAAAAATAGAGTAATAGCTTTTTCTTTTCAATTTTAATAATAAATGTAAACATTGAAAAGTACTGTGCTCAGATTTGGAAGAGTGATGCAAACTGTATTAGCCTAAGAAAATCATTGGTTTTCATAGAAAATGAGCTCACAATATATTGTTACATTTTTAAAAGGATAATGAATAATGATATAATATGATACTGATTGCATAAATTTTATATCCAGACACACACTGATAAATAGATAACATTATAGAGAGGGAAATCCACAAATACAACAAAGATTAAGAGTAGTTATCTCTGGATTGTTGCACAGCAGCTGATTTTACTTTTGTACATTTCTGTATTTTATAAATATTTAAGGGCAAAATATATTGTCTGGCTCAACATTTTAAAAAGGCCATGGAGGAGCACTGGGGTGGCTTAGCCTGTTAAGTGCTTTGATCTCAAAGTCATGAGTTCAAGTCCCACATTGGGCTCCATGCTGGGCATGGAAACTACTTTAAAAACAAACAAACAAACAAACAAAGGATTAAGGTTCATGATGAAATAGCTCCCCAGTCTTCAGAAGAAATCATATACAACCAAAATAGCACATGGGACATTACTTCATCTAATTGCTATGTTTATGTCCTCGAAGGCAATAAATACTTCAATGATATTCTCAAGGGTTGACATCCCTAAGGTCTTGGTGGCATATAAGTAGGGTAAGTTTGGTGTTAGGATTCAGCTTTTTGCTCTCCCTGTCTTTCTGTCATCTCTGAGTTTATTTTTAATAGATTAGATGAAAAAAAAATCATTTCCCTGAAATATTCATTGCAATATACTGTAGACTTCTTTAACTATTTTTCTCAGGTTTGTTACTATTTTTTTTTAAGTTGAATTCTCAGCAGAAAGTTTCCTAGAGCCCCTTAATTAGAACAGAGAAGCTTCAGTAAATGAATAGGCCAAGTTATTCTGCGCTCAGGTGAGTTGATTCCATTCTTATTTTATTTTATGTTAGAAAGAAAATAATGTGTCCCAATATTCTTTACAGGAGACAAACATATGTGTAAATCGAATAGTCCTGAGACTCAGTTCAGCTAACTAGAAATACTCAGTTCTTTATTTTTAACCACATTTATTATTATTCACTAAACTTTATCACTTGGAAGTATTTTCAGTTTTGTGGATCACAGTATTTTCTGTTTTGATAAACACAAATTAAAATTTAATACCAGTAAGAATTTTATGTTGTAATATATCATTTGTAATATGTATCATTCCTCAGAATGATTCTCAGAAAGAAAACAATTATGAGGATGAGGCCCATATTTTATATTTTTATAGTTTCTAAATTGTCCCTTACAGTGCTAAGTATGTAGTGGTGATGCAATGAGAAAGCATGACATGTCATTGGAAAGGAGGGAGAGATTGCACACAGCATGTTGTACTGTCAGCTAGCTGAATGGGGGGCTGGTAACTTTGATCACAAGTCTGTTGGTATAAATACAGAGTGTGGGAGGTGGAGTGGAAAGCTACATGTGTGGAAAAGATATGTGGGTAAGAATGAGCTAAATAAACATCAGAAATTATATTTGTCTATTTAATATTTTTATTTGAGTCCAGTTGACAAACAATGTTCCATTGGCATAGCTTCACTTGTACAACAGAGTCTACATCTCTATATGTTATGCTGCGCTCACCACAGTGTAGCTACTATCTGTCACCATACAATGTTATCACAGTATTATACATGGATGGACCTAAAAGGTATTATTCTAAGTAAAATAAGTCAAACTGAGAAAGACAAATAACATATGACGTCATTGATATGTGGAATCCAAAAACCAAAAATGAGTAAACAAACAAAAAGCAGAATCAGACCCATAAATGAAGAGAACAAAGTGATGGTTGCCAGAGGGAAAGGTATGAACAAAATGGATGATGGGAATGGGAGATACAGACTTCCAGTTATAGTTCTCTTTCATGATGATGGTTTCTCCCTCAATTCTGAGTTTCTCAGACTTTCTTACCATAGCCATATAGAACTAATACAGATTTTGGAAAAAGCATGTTCAGTTACGGAATTTGCACTTAATGAGTTTTCTATTAAATTGAAAACTATTTTCAGGAAATTATGATAAATGTGGTGGGACATTAAGTCACATGTATCAAAGGACTCTTAAAAGCAATTGGAGACACTCAACTACTGAGCTACCCAGGTCCTCCTCCTTGTACTTAAATTAGATTTCAATAAGAGATCAGGAAGTGGCTTTTAGAATAACGAATTACATTGGTAGGAGAAGGTAGTTCAGGCATTTTGAAGGCATATGGGACAATTTAAGAAAAGAATTCAATGCTTCCTTTATTCCTTCAAATGTCTTCATTTCATGCAAATTCAGGAAGTTTAAGTGCCTTGGCTTTTCATTATTTCTACTTGTTTTGTAGGACTCAAGCTGTGTCTCAGTGCATTATGTGTGGGGCTGATTTAATAGGCAAGCCTAACTTTAGCATTATTATAAGCTTTTGCCCCAATATGTGTATATTATATGCCTAGAGTTTACTCATTCACATGCTCATATTTTATTCATTCAATAAATGTTATTGAGTACTCACTCTTGTTTTAATATCCCAAATTTACTTTCACAAATTTTATTTTGCTGTGGAACAGGCAATGATAAAATGGCAATTGATTTAAAAATAAATAAAATATGAGTATGTTACAGATGTGGATGAAATCTGTATTTTTGAGGCTTACACTTTTTGATAATAGCAGGAAGAGTATGACTCTGGCCATGAGTAAAGGATCAAGTGGAGGCAAAGTTATTGTAAGACATCAAGAAGTTGAGAAAGTAAAGTATTGGAAGGATTAACTTTATGTTTATGAAACCAGTTCAATGCCAAAAAAATAAAATAAAATTCCCTAGTCAAATAACAAACACACTGTATACTTTAGGAAGCAGTGGCCCTTATTTAGAGATTTTGATGATAATGTAACAGAAGGATCTCCAACACAATAAAAATAGTCTGTACATAGCATAATTAAGTTTGTTTCTACCGCACATCTTGCTATATACTTAATACTGCAATACACCAAGAAAGGACAATAGATTTTTACAGTATTTCATAATTAGGTAAGTATGGCTGATAAGTGCATTATTCATCTGTAGGACATAGCTAAAATATGGGGAGATAAATATGTGACTGAGTATAAGTCCACTGGAAAAGATATTCAAAAATAATTACAGCAATAATAGTGAAAAAAAAAAGAAGAAGAAGTAACTTGGTCATTTCTCTGGGTCATTAATGTTTTTTTCAAGTTCTAAGTTCTCATGCTTAACCAGGTTAGGCAGGGAAGAGATTATGGAAATTTATGATATGTATTTTCTCCAAGACAAGCATTTTAACTACACTCTACTTCATGAGAAAAGCTGCACTTGTTCTTCTCATGAAGTAGAAGCAGAAGAGGTAGGTTCTTGTCTCACAGAGTCAAAGGATGAATCTCGTGGACAAAGGAGAGTGAGTAAAGTGATAAAAGTTTTTTAAGTGAAGATACAGAGGAAGCTCTCAGAAGTGAGAGGGGTCCTGACAGGGTTGCCACTGAGGGTTGGTCTTTTATTGAAAGCTAACCAGGGAACATAAATCCTTTTAACATCTCTATTGATATTATCATTGAGTAACGACTTGTGAGGACATCTTTAATGGCTTACTTCTTTTGTTGGGGTCAAATAATTCTTCATTGGTCACAAGTAGCTATTATAATAAGACCCCACGTCTGGCACCTGGGACAGGATAGTCTGGTTTATCTCTGGTTTTCCTTCATCTTCACATTTTGGGATTTTTTTTGTGAGCCTGATTCCATGGCCCCCTATCTATCTCTCCCTACCTAGCCCTGCTTGTCCCTTATTCAAAGTCAGCTGCTTATGAGGATATGGAGTGTGATCATTTTAGATATATCAAAAACAATTCTATTTTTGTTCTTCCTCTCTTGACTGCCTTCTTTTACTATTCTATTTGCACAAATTTCATATTCTCCTTGTAATGGCAATGTTAGATATTAGTAAATTCTAGCTTTTTTAGTTTTTATTTAAATTCCAGTTAGTTAACAGTGTAATGTTAGTTTGAGGTTTATTATTTAGTGATTCAACACTTACATATCACACTCTGTGCTCATCACAACAAATGCCCTCTTTAATCCCCATCACCTATTTAACCCATCCTCCCAACCTACTTCCCCTCTGGTAATCACCAGTTTGCTGTCTGTCATTAAGAGTCTGTTTTATTTAACTCATCCTCCCACCCACCTCCCCTCCGGTAATCACATTTGTTGTCTGTCATTTAAGAGTCTGTTTTCTTGGTTTGTTTATCTCTTTTTTAATCCCCATGAGCATATGTTCTGTTTCCTAAATCCCACATATAAGTGAAATCTTTTGTCTTTCTCTGACTTATTTGACTTAGCATAATACCCTCTGCCTTCATCCATGATGTTGTAAATGGCAAAATTTCATTCTTTTTTATGGCTGAGTAATATTTCATTGTATATAGATCACTTTTTTTTTTATTCATTCATCACTCAATGGATATTTGAGTTCTTTCCATAATTTGGCTATTGTTATAATGCTGCTATAAACATGAGGGTACGTGTATCCCTTTGAGTTAGTACTTTTATCCTTTGGGTAAATATGTAATAGTGATGTTGATGAAGTTTTGGAATATAGGTGAGGTTTGGTGGGGTGAGGTCTGGAGCTGACAACCCAGAAAGAATTCGGTGCAAAATCATGGTTTTATTAAAGCATGGGGACAGGACCCATGGGCAGGAAGAGCTACTGCCTAGGCTTTGAGGAGTGGATGATTATACACTTAAGAGTTGGGAAGGGTTTGAGGATAGCATACTTTCTAAGGAATTTTGGAAGCAAGGTTTCCATGACCTTGAAGGGCTAGCTATTGTTTGGAAAAGTTCACTTATTATTGTCTAATAAAATCTTAATAATGAGATCTTCAGATATATCAGTGGGCCATGTGCTTGGGGGATGATTGCCAACACGTATCTTGAAGGGGTTTAGAGATAAAGGAAATTTCTAAAGGAATTTTTGTACATTAAAGTAGACTTACAGGATCCTGGGGGTCAAGCTAAGATTGCCTTTTGCCCTTAGCAGAGTATTAACATCAAGCCAGCTGAGTTCATAGAGGAATGTCCCTCTGCCTGTTTCAAGGACTTGTCGATGTGTTTTGTCCTCAGCTAGCCCTTTGTTCCCAATCACAATTGCTGAATTGGAGGGTAGTCCTATTTTTAATTTTTTTGGAACTTCCATATTGTTTTCAATAGTGGTTGCACCAGGTTGCATTTCCACCAATAGTGGAAGGTGTAAAAGGGTTCCCCTTTATTTCTGCATCCTTGCCAATACCTATTGTTTCCTATGTTGCTAATTTTAGCCATTCTGACTGATGTGAGGTGATATATCATTGTAGTTTTTATTTATATTTCTCTGATGATCAATGATGTTGAGGATCTTTTCATGTGTCTATTGGTCATCTTTATTTCTTCTTTGGAGAAATGTCCATGTCTTCTGCCCATTTTTTTTTTAAATGGATTGTATGTTTTTTGGGTAGTGAGTTTTGTAAGTTCTTTATATATTTTGGATACTAACTTTTAGCAGATATGTTATTTCCACCTTTAAAAATAGAGGTCAAAATCAAGTATTTTCTATGATAGTATTTCTGGATAATCACTAAGTTTCTTATCATTCCCTCATTTTAACTTGTTTTATCCAGATTTTGCGTCTCACTTCTCTAAATCAGGTTTCTTGTATTGTCCACAGGAATCAAGAAAACCAGAGTGCTGAAGCCACTTTCATTCTATTGGGCTTTTCAGAATATCCAGAACTCCAGATGCCCCTGTTCCTTTTATTCTTTACCATCTACACAGTTACTGTTTTGGGAAATCTGGGCATGGTCATGATTATCCAGATCAATCCCAAACTCCATACCCCCATGTACTTCTTCCTCAGCCATCTTTCTTTTGTTGATTTCTGTTACTCTACAGTAGTTACACCCAAATTATTAGAAAACTTGGTTGTGGAAGACAGAACCATCTCCTTTATAGGATGCATTATGCAATTCTTCTTTGCATGCATATTTGTGGTGACGGAAACATTCATGTTGGCAGTGATGGCCTATGATCGATTTGTGGCAGTTTGTAACCCACTTCTCTACACAGTTGTCATGTCTCAGAAGCTTTGCTCCTTATTGGTGAGTGCATCATACTCCTGGGGTATAGCCTGCTCCTTAACATACACATACTTTTTGTTGACCTTATCCTTTTGTGGGACTAACTTCATAAATAACTTTGTCTGTGAACATGCTGCCATTGTCTCTGTGTCCTGCTCTAACCCCTACATTAGCCAGAAGATCATTTTAGTCTCTGCCACGTTCAATGAAATAAGCAGCTTGATGATCATTCTTACCTCCTATGTTTTTATCTTTATCACTGTCATGAAGATGCCTTCAACTGGAGGTCGCCACAAAGTCTTCTCAACATGTGCCTCTCATCTGACTGCTATTACAATCTTCCATGGGACCATCCTATTCCTCTACTGTGTACCTGACTCCAGAAGTTCATGGCTCATGGTCAAGGTGGCTTCTGTGTTTTACACTGTGGTCATCCCCATGCTGAACCCACTGATCTACAGTCTCAGGAACAAAGATGTGAAGGAGACAGTAAAGAAGTTAATTAATGTTAAATTGCTCTGTGACAAAATATAAAGCCAGAAATATTAATTAGTTCTTTTGGAGAGTATTGGTAAGAGTTGTTCAAGGCTCTATCAGTACATACGTGTATGACAATCTTGCCATTGAAAGTCCATTATCTGTTCACTCTAATATTTACTAAAGTAACTTTAATACTACATATGATATTAGGGATAAAAGATTAAGCTATTTAAACTCGAAGTTTTTGATTCATAAATTGGAATACAAAAGTTTCTATGTCAGTGTACATGACTTTTTAATTGCCTAGGCCAAATTTCAGTTTAGTTCATGTCATGTGAGGTGTGATATTTTTGAGATGATCTGAAGAGTTATGGCTTATAAAAGAGTTAGCGTTTATAAAAGTAGAACATTAAAAGCTGTTTAACACAAAATTCTAAATTTCTAATATAAATATTATATATAATTCCTAAATTTCTAATATATATATGTTATATATATTACATAATTAAATATATATATTTAATTCCACAAGAACCATTTTGGTATTAGAAGACTCCCAGGAAAACAAAAATAAATAAGGAATATGTCTCCCTTAAAAAGTCCATAATACAATGTAAATTATAATTGGTAGTATAACCAAATATAAAATATTTTCTATGTACTAGCACAAGAAAATAATATACATTTTGAAAATATATATCCATTACCCTAGTTTTTCTATTTATGTCAATGTGGTTGTCCTTTACTCATTTATTCAAAATTTTATTGGAATAGTTTTAGATCTGAAAATATAAGAAGTGATAAAGAGATTCCAATTATTTTTTACCCAGTTTTCCCTCTGATCATATAATACAACAACCAGGATATTAATAATGATACAATGTACAGATCTTACTTGTGCATCAATATTTTATTAACAAAAAAATCTCAAATCCCAGAGGGTCATAACAAAAGCAATCCTTTAGAACCAGTGACTTGACTAAAGTAGCTCTGCTGATACCACCTGGGTCACTTGGGTGTCAATACTGAGCTGACCATATCAGCTAACCTTCAGCCTTTGGCCTGTTTGTAGGTCATCTTTATTGGACTATTCAACTAATGATCTCTGTTGTAAGTAGAGTCACAATAAAGTAGGCAAAAATAAAAGCATATTTTAAGCACCTGTTTGTGTCTTACCTGTTAACATTTTATGAGTTCAAGCAAATCATATGGCTAAGCCCAAAGTCAAGGTGTGAGAAATGTATCTGCCTCTTGTGAAACTGTTAAGTTATAAGTCAACAGTCAGGGTATAAGGAGATGTGAAGAATCTGGTTCAAAATTTACCAAAGATTGATGAAAACATTTACCTCATTGAACACATTCCTCCTTGATAATGACAGGTAATTTTATGGCCTATAACAGATAACCCATGACTGGGGTAGGTTTCACCCAAGTTTTCTAACAGTTGACAGGTCACTGGATTGCTTTAAGGAAATGACTGGTTGAGATTAAATATAAGAACTCACCTTTTCTTTTCTGTCTTATTAATCATGATTAAGGTTTACAAGCAAAGAGTAGGGAGATGTTCTTGTGTGGCTGGTCTAATTCAACCATTTAATCATTAACTTATTTCCTTCCGTAATTTAGAGTCTTATTTTCATTTGAAAATTATCTGCTCTTTCCCATAATGCTTTATGCTGAATCAAATATCTTATGTAATTAAGAATATGTAAAAATTATCAATACTCATGGTATATTGCAACAGTAACAAAGGATTTAGTTTAATTTTAATTGTCAACCAGTGATCATAAGTAAATGATCCTTTCAGATAACTTTAAAGTGTGTATGCCTCTGTGTGTGTGTGTGTATGTGTGTATGTAGCTTAAGAAGGATCTTTCTGAAACACAAAAATAAGTTAGGAAGCTTGAGCATATATCATTGAATATTTGGTATATTCAATATGTTTTCTAAGATTAAAAATTAGAATATATTGGGATGCCTGGGTGGCTCAGTGGTTGAGTGCCTGCCTTGGCCTCAGGGTGTGATCCTAGGGTCTGGAATCAAGTCCCACATCAGGCTGCCTGCATAGAGCCTGCTTCTCCCTCCACCTATGTCTCTGCATCTCTCTTTCTGTGTCTCTCATGAGTAAATAAATAAAATCTTTAAAAAATTAGAATATATTATTTTTAAAGATTTTTAAAAAAGATTTTATTTATTTATTCACGAGAGACACAGAGATAGAGCAAGAGAGGCAGAGACACAGGCAGAGGGAGAAGCAAACTTCATGCAGGGAGCCTGACTTGGGACTTGATCCCGGGACTCCAGGATCATGCCCTGGGCCGAAGGCAGGTGCTAAACCCACTGAGCCACTCAGGGATCCTCTGAATATATTATTTTTAAATACTGATTTTGAAGGTATGTAACTTGGAGTTTGATACTTTAGTTTTCTGTCTTTTAGTGGAAAATAAAACAAGAAAAAGTAAGGAGTTTGCAGAATCCTTTAAAACATTATGTTCCTTTAATTTGGTAAGTGTTCTTGCATATGCAGCTTTATTGACACAAATATAATGCAAAATTCTTTTCAAAAAGCCTCAGGTTGTACTTTCAACCTGAAAGTTGACATTCTAATCATGAAGCTAAATGAATGTTAGGTAATATGCTAGTTCACTAATGATTGTGTTCAGTGATAGTTACGGGCTATTTTTTTTTTCTACCAATGGATTTATATATTATTCTTCCTTTAAAATTTTGGATGTAGTAGGCATAAGTGTGACTTTTTCTTCTCCAAGACCTGTGACAAAACAGGTACAAATGGTTAAAATATCAACACTACGACCTCTGTGATTGAACTGAAGACTGCAGCTGGATCTATAGCCAAGATCAGGATAACTAACATGTCTCCACTCTCCCAACCCCCCGAGGGCAAACATATCAGCAAAATAAGCCTTAATGGTTGAATGTAAAAATATCTATAGTATAATGTTAAATGTGCTTCTATATAAATCCAAATGGGATCACATAAGCAAAATTAAGAGACTTAGCAAGTGTTAACACATGTAGTGTTATCCTAATAACCATAATTATGTTGGGATCATTGGGATAGATATGACTCTAATTTTTTCATAATTTTAACAAGTATAACATTGATAGGGAGCAAATTATTATTTTATTTTATTTTATTTTATTTATTTTATTTTATTTTATTATCTTTATTTTATTTTATTTTTGGGAGTGCAAACAGGAGGGGCAGAGGGAGAGGGAGAGAGAGAGAATCTTAAGCAGGCTCCACGCCCAGCACAGAGCCCCATGTGGGGTTCATCTCAAGACCCTGAGATCAAGACCTGAGCTAAAATCAAGAGTTGGATGCTTAACTGACTGAGCCACCCAGGAGGCCCAGGAGCAAATTATTTTTTAAGATGTAAAGATCAATCTGTCAATGATTTGGAAGAAATTATAGTCCAAGTTGCAGAAGAGCAATTCTTTCTAATTATTTTGTTTGTAGCTAATGGCTGCACATGCTGTCAGGATTCTCTGGAGTCTGTGTCCCCAAGGTTATATACTTAGAATAAAACCAACACCATCATGGCATATAGTTTTCAGGTCTGTCTACTCCTGAAGTATATCTCTGTACTCCCTCCAAAATCTCTTGACCTTCACAAAAAATGACATTTCTTGATATCTTTGTTCAATGACATTTTGCCAAAATTATCAACCTTCTGATTAAAGAACTGAAACTATTGAACAAAAATTTCAATTTTGAGACAGAAAGCATATGCAGTTTATTCATACTGGCAAGGAAGCCTTCAATTAAAATGCATCAGGAAAATCTGGTTTTTGGTGAGTTCATTCAACAACCTAGGATTGATTATATTTTCTTTTTTAAAGATTTTACTTATTTATTCATGAGAGACATAGAGAGTGAGGCAGAGACATAGGCAGAGGGAGACATAGGCTCCCTGCAGGGAGCCTGATTCAGAGCTCAATCCCAGGACCCTGGATAATGACCTGAGCCAGAGATAGATGCTCAACCACTGAGCCACCCAGGCACTCCTGATTACCTTTTCATTCTCCTGTGAAAGACACTGGAATCCAGCACATTGCAGGAGGAACAACCTATCTGAACTGAGTAGTAACTGCCATCTCTACTTGGTTTATGTTTATACTCAGCCGGCTGCATTCTGCTTGCATTATCCCCAGGACCATTATCCTGAACTTAAAAATATGTCTCCACTGGTTAAGCTAATCACATTAGGGGTTCATAAAGAAAATGTTAAATGTGAGTCTTATTCTTAAGAAGTGATTTTCTTCAGGGAAAAAGCTGATGCACACATACATGCACTCATGCACACATATGTAGCAAATGTGCCAGGCATTGCACAAGCTTTGTGGTAATGTGAGTGGAAAGAACATAGAATAAGAGAAAAGACATTTAGATTAACCAGCAGTTTTCTTGGAAGCTCTGTGGTACCTAATGAAATGGTGACAAGATATAAAACAAGGGTAAAGATGCCATTTCAGAGGGATGAATAGTGGATCAGAAACTACAAATGCTTGTTTTTGTACAATAAAGATTTAAAATCCTACTAAGGGGATGCCCGGGTGGCTCAGCAGTTGAGTGTCTGCCTTTGGCTCAGGGTGTGATTGTGGAGTCCTGGGATCAAGTCCCACATCAGGCTCCCTGCAAGGAGCCTGCTTCTCCCTCTGCCTATGCCTCTGCCTCTCTCTCTCTCTCTGTGTCTCATGAATAAATGAATAAAATCTTTAAAAAAAAAAACCTACTATGAATGTAAAAGTATTGTAGTGGCTGCAGGATGCCAGGAGGTATTAAAGACATCTAGGCAGAAGAGTTTCAATGTGATTCATTTAGTATAAAATGCCCTCAAAAATATTTATACTGCTGCGTTCCAGGCTAAGTGAGAGTCAACAAAAGTTAATCTTATAGATTGGACTATAGTTTGACAGTTGACTCATATCCAGATGAGTGGATAGTAGATATAGTAAAAATGAAGAAGGTGACTTTGACTGTTCTCTTTTTCCTTCTTTCCTGATTGCCTTTCCCACAGTCACAGATACAAGATAGCAGAAGAGTCAGAAAGAACAGAAAGGGTTAGGAAAGCAAAGGAAAATTGAGATTATATGTTGCTGGATTAGAAACATACATCATTGGGAATCCCACACTCAGTGAAAAATCTAAAATTAAGATGAGTCCAGGACATAAAACTTAAAAAAAAAATTAAATGTTTTATTTATTTATTTGAGAGAGAGTGAGTGAGTGAGAGAGAGCATGAACAGAGGGATGGACAGAGGAAGAGGAATAAGCAGACTCCCCACTGAGCAGGGAGCCTCACATGGGGCTTACTCCCAGGACCCTGGGATCATGACCTGAGCCCAAGGCAGATACTTAATGGACTGAATCACCCAGGTTCCCCCATATAATCCCTTTAAAAATAACTTTCCAAATACGCAGTGCAAAGACATTTCAAAACTCAGAATTCATACTAATTTCATGGAGATTAATTCTAACATTAGACAATTCAGATGGAAGGAAACTGGTTTTGTGGAGGCCTTAACCAAGTGCAGGATTTGTTCCCAGATATTCTAAAGTTAGTTCTCAGTTAAGATGTTCACGCTAAACATTAAGTGAGCTAGCATAGTGTTATTACCCACGTTTTATAGATGACACAATTGAGGCTCATAAAATTAAACAATTTGTTAAAGAAGCTTATGTGAAATGTGACATAGGCTGAATATGAACTAATGGAATCTGTTTCCTAACCCCAAGTGCTCTATAAAATAGCAGGATGTGAGACTGCCTTTTCTCCACTCATTCAAAATAGCCTCTTCTGAATGTAGAGAACAGAAAAGGTTGATAGTACAGTTTTATAAGAAAAGTTTCTGATAAGAAAAGGTAAGTGGGGGCTGCCTGGGTGGCTCAGTAGGTTGGGTGACTGCCTTCTGCTCAGGTCATTATCCAGAGTTCTGTGATGGAGTCCCGTGTTGACGTCCTTGCTCAACAGGGTAGTATGCTTCTCTGCATTTGTACTCTCTATCTCAAATAAATAAATAAAACCTTTAAAAAAAAGGTAAGTAGGATAATTTATTTTCCGTTTTCTGTGGTGTAATGGATACAATTTCTTTATTCAACCCCAATCATATTTCCAGATACCAGGCTGTTAGTTAAAAATACTCAAATTGCTTTGATAAAATCATCACCATAACATTATTGTTAAGATAATATTAACAATTATTACCTTCTTTGTGCATTTTTGTACCTGCATACTTTGTAAACCAGCAAATATATAATGTAAGCCTGGTCCTCAAAAGGATTTTGGAATGGGTGAAGAAGTCTCACGTTCATTGTAAGTGCCCTTGAGCTCTTCTAGTCCTGAAGACATCCTGTTATTCTTTTATTTAAAGTTTACGTGGGGCACATGTTGAATACAGTACGTTCACTCTTCAGAAGTGAAAGCAAAATAATATTTACCAAAAATTTAACAAATAGACCAAATAATGAGAGTGATTGGTGATACAAATGGAATGTGAAGGCATTCTGGGCAGACAGATGGCCCGAGAAAAGGCAAGCAGTAGTGTGGTCTTCAGCAATTCAGTTAGGCTGAAAGGCCGTGCAAGCAGCAGAGAGAAAAAGGAGTCGACAGTGCATGAAATTGAATAACAAATGCACAATCCTCAGCTTTGAACATTCCAAGCGCACAAATGTGAGATTTGTTGCTTTCTGGTAAATCCTGGACACAGTTTGACATGGCAGTAAATTGACCTAACACAGCTCAAATATTTGACTACAAGTACTCAGGCATTATTATTAGATATATAACATATGGAAGCAGATTGCAGAGTTCATTGCCTTTGGCTTGGCAAGGTAACCCTGAAAAGATTAGTCTTAGTTTCAATATCAGCTCAGAGAGTCTATGCTATCGATACCCAGAATATTGAGTAGGTAGGTCCTCAGGAGTATTTAGAAATCAGTATGAGGAAGAAAATGGAAAAACAAAGCACAACAAAACAAAAACTTTAAAAATGCTTATCCGGAGGGTAAGAGAACAAGAGATCTCTTTTAATGTCCTCAAATATTTGAAAAGTCTCTTGATGGAGAGGGTTAGCTTTAATTTCTGAGAATTCCAAAGAAAAAGAGAGAAAGAGATCCATTTGGATCTGGAAAGCACCAGAAAAATACACTAGGATTTATACTGCTCAGGATAAATTTTCAAAGAGAGGATTGACTATGGTGGTTACTGCTTTGGTAATTTCCATTGACTGATGCTGAAAAGAGATCATTAAATGTGAGGACAGAAGCTTTAATATAAGGAGGGGGCAGTGGAAGTATTACTAAAGAAGACTAAACTAAAGACATGTGAAAATATTCAGGAATTCTCCACTTTTCAACTGTATCAGGTCTTGTCTTAATTTAATTTGGAGTCTTTGCCAAAGATGATGGTAATGGTTCCCTCTAGCGCTTGGCAGTTATAGCAGATTCTATCTCAGAATTTTTAACCTGCATGAACGTGACCTGATAAAAGCCATCAAAGTTCCTGAATTTAGAGAGCCATTTTTTTTTTTTTTAAAGTAGATACCCATAACTAAATGCATGAAGTTCACTACAGGTCAACCCAATCTTCTATGTAACGGAAAATGTGATCATGTACCTGATGCTTTGCTCCTGATTAGTGGTAGATTTAACGATAAGCTGGTGCTGGTTACAGACAAAGCTAAACTTTGTGAAAGTTCACAGATGTGTTCAAGATGACAGCAACATATTCACTGTGTCTCCATGTCCACTTCTAGATTTAATCATGTGAAGTTTTAAAAAAATTACTCATGTGAAATGTGTAATGTTTAAACTTCTGTTGGTTTATGGAAACAAAATACTCATATTTTTTAATCTAACGTATTTTTTCCCATTCTTCACCATTCAGGCTTGTTGCATCAGAAAAAGGCTTTGCGTTGTTGTTGTAAGAGATATTTCTTTTTCAGTACTATATATATATATATATAGAGAGAGAGTGTGTGTGTGTGTGCACACGTTATAATCACTGGTAAATAAGCAGACTTTTTTCCACTTTGATACAGTTTGTACTACCGACAGCATAACCAACAGAAGATAGTTATGTGAAGCTTTCAAGACTTATTTCCAAGACACTGCTTCTAAAAACAGTTTTAAATGATTAAGCATGTTGAGCCTTAAAAATGACCATCTGATGGGGATGTAATTGACAGAACATAGTTATTATTGAAATTTTTTACCAGACCAAGTATAGAGCCTCTTAAGTAGATGTTTTGTGAGTCCCTGATAATAAGATATACTGAGAATAGATAAACATTCAATATATCAATAAATATTTGTGATTATCTGATGATGTATTCCCCCCAAAAAATTTACTATTCTGTTTTTCTTTATGTATTAGAAATGTTTAAAAAAATTAAAAAAAAAAGAAATGTTTAATCTTCCCAAAGCCACTTCTGCTGCAGTCACATGACTACTATGATACGCTCAATTGTTTCCTGATTTTGCTGTTTCCTTTGTACTCATATACTTCTATTTTATCATGGGGCCATTCAAGGGGCTCAGGATCATATATATTTACAGATCATTTATGTCACATACTACTGATAAGTCCTATTCTTATTCCTTATTTTCCAGATGAAGAAACTAAAGCCCTGAATGATACAGCTAATTCCGCAAAAAGTCAGTAAGTTGTTAAGTAAGATTCTAAAGTGAAGCAGAGCACCCATGAGAACCTGCTGGCCATATTGCCTTCCCTGCCTTACACAGACCTGCCCCAATTTCTTTCTACTCTTCCTTCTCAAGTTCTGCTGCTCAGTTTTCTGTTCTTCTCCTTTATTCGTCTTTTAAAATCAAGAGCCATGGAACTAGATGAAGGAAATCAGAGCTCTGTGACCACATTCATTCTCCTGGGTTTCTCAGAATACCCACACCTCCAGATGCCCCTCTTCCTGGTGTTCTTGACTGTCTACACGGTCACTCTGGTGGGGAATCTGGGCATAATCATGGTCATAAGGATCAATCCCAAACTCCACACCCCCATGTACTTTTTCCTCAGCCACCTATCCTTTTTGGATATTTGTTATTCCAGTGTCTTTACACCGAAACTATTAGAAACCTTGGTCACAGAAGACAGAAGTATCTCCTTCAAAGGATGCATGGTGCAATTTTTCTTCATTTGTGCATTTGTAATTACGGAAATGTTCATGTTGGCAGTAATGGCCTATGACCGATTTGTGGCTGTCTGTAACCCTCTGCTCTACACAGTTGCTATGTCTCAGAAACTCTGTGCCCTCTTGGTAGCTGGAACCTACACGTGGGGTGGCATATGTTCCTTGACACTCACATACTCTCTTTTGGAACTATCCTACTGTGGTTCCAATATCATAAATCACTTTGGCTGTGAGTATTCTGCCATCCTCTCTTTATCCTGTTCTGACCCCTACTTCAGTCAGATGACATGTTTGGTCATTTCTACATTCAACGAGGCTTGCAGCCTCCTGATTATCCTGGCCTCCTATATATTCATAGTTGTCACCATCATCAAGATGCCTTCTGCTGGTGGACTCCAGAAGGCCTTCTCCACCTGTGCCTCCCACCTGACCGCCATCACCATCTTCCATGGAATAATCCTTCTTCTCTACTGTGTGCCCAACTCCAAAAGCTCGTGGCTCCTAGTCAAAGTGGCCACGGTGTTTTTTACTGTCATGATCCCCATGTTGAACCCCCTTATTTACAGCCTGAGGAACAAAGACGTGAAAGACACAGCCAGGAAGTTAATCCATACCAAACTGCTTTCTCACTCAATGTGATTTTGATTTTTACACACACACACACTTTAAATATTTTTATACATTGCATTGATGGTTATTAATTTTTTCTTCAAATAATTGGAGAAAATTTATTCAGGAAATCAGTTAATTTATATACATCTGTGATTATTAAGTCTCACTGCACTTAAAAAAAAAATCACTCGCAGGTGAAAAGAAAAGAAAGAAAGAAAATTCTGCTCAAGTTCCACTCCCAAAGCATAGATCAGGGGCCTCTAAAGAAGTCCTTGTCCTACCTCCCAGAACCAGTGAATATGTTACCTTTCATGTTCCCTTTCTCCCCTCACTCCTTATTCTTCCCTTCTCTTCCTCTCTCAAATCATGAACTATGACAAACAACACATAGAGAAGCAATTTTGAATAATTTTTCTGTGCATTACCTTCTCCAAGAAAGTAAAGACAAAACATTATCTGCAACTTTCAAAATACTCATAAGCATTTTCTAATCATTGCTTCTTCAGCATCCCTAGGGGCAAACTCCACTGTGGAGTTTGTGACAGTCAGAACTCTTTCTGTTTAGCTACAAGCCCTATGAATTGGTTATTAGAGTATAAATGTTAACCTTGCCTCCTTTTGAAATTCATATAAGTGAAACCTTAGAGTATATATTCCATTATGTCTGGCTTCTTTGGCTCAACATTTGTTTTAAATGGATGTTGAAGTTATTAGCTGTAATAGTAGTTCATTTCTATTGGTGAAGAATGTTCCATAAAATAAATATGCCACGATTGGTTTATTTATTCTGTTAATAGACTTTTAGTTATTTACTCTTCTTGGGTTTTATGAAAATGCTATGAACATCCTTGCACAGACATCTGCTGCCCTCACATGAGCAAGCATTCTTTTGGTGGGATGTGTCCTATGACTGAAAGTTCTGGATTGCAGGGAGCTGGTTTTTTCTCTTTTACTAGATGCTTTTTTTTTTAATTTTTAATTTTTATTTTTTTATTGGTGTTCAATTTGCCAACATGTAGCATAACACCCAGTGCTCATCCCATCAAGTGCCCCCTCAGTGCCCGTCACCCAGTCACTCCCACCTCCCGCCCACCACCCTTTCTACCACCCCTTGTTTGTTTCCCAGAGTTAGGAGTCTCTCGTGTTCTGTCTCACTTTCTGATATTTCCCACTCATTTTTTCTCCTTTCCCCTTTATTCCCTTTCACTATTTTTTATATTCCCCCAATGAATGAGACCATATAATGTGTGTCCTTCTCCGATTGACTTATTTCACTCAGCATATTACCCTCCAGTTCCATCCATGTCAAAGCAAATGGTGGGTATTTGTCGTTTCTAATGGCTGAGTAATATTGCATCAAATGATTTTCCAAAGTTGTATTAATTTAAATCCCCCGTATATAGTGTGTGATTTCTAATTATTGCCCATTCTTGCCAACATTTTTTTAATTGAAGTTCGATTTGCCAACATATAATATAACACCTAGTGGTCATCTTATCAAGTGCCCTCCTCAGTGCCTGTCATCCAGTTACCCACATTTAATATTGTCACATTAGATATGTTAATATCTTCAGCATTGGTAGGTGAATAGTGGTATCTCATTTTGGTTATACTTTAAATGCCTCTTAGTATTGATGTGGTTGAATTTCTTTTTTAAAAAAGATTTATTTATTTATTTATTTATTTATTTATTTATTTATTTATGACAGATAGAGAGTAGAGGGAGGGGCAGAAGGAGATACTCTTCAAGCAAACTCCCTGCTGAGTGCGGAGCTGGACACAGGGCTCCATCTCATGACCCATGAGATGATGACATGAGCTGAAATCAAGAGTCCAATGCTTAACTGACTGACCCACCCAGGCATGCCTTGAATTTCTTTAAATATGGTTATTCGTAGTCATTTGAGTCTTTTCTTTTGTGAGATGCTTATTTAAGTTTTTTGCCCACTTTTCTATTAGGCAGTTGGTCTTTTATCATAAAATCTAGTTCATTTTAAATAAATAAAATACATTTAAATACATTTTATTTAGCTTAAATTACATAAAATACATTTTAAATACATTTTAAATAAAAATCCTTTGTTTGATAAAAGTACCATGACTATTATCTCCTAGTGTATGGCTGTCCACTCTCTTGATTATGTATTTAGGTCCACAGATTTCCTAATGTTTACTGAAGCAGGGTTTATTGAACTATTCCTTTACAGAGATATGCTTCTAATATCCTATTCATGATATATTTATTTCCTCTAAATGAATGAAGATATTCCCATATTTTATGTGCTAAGTTGTCCCAAAAATTTCATACATTATTATGTCTTTTCTATTATATTCTATCTTCTCTTGGATCCTAGATTTTATTTTTTTTTTCTCTTTACACTGGTTTTTTAATTTATTTCCAAGATCAAATTGGAATTAAATTTTGGTGTCATATGAAAATCAGCTGATTTTATTTTTTAACCTATGGATATATATTTTCCCAGCAATCTTTATTGTAAAGTCACTCCATTAGCACTAGCCCATAGTGCCAGGATTTCATAAAGTAAATGTCCCTATATGTTTAGCATACAAGCTTTCTATATGTCTCTCTCTGTTTTATAGCCATACCTATCCATAACTAACAATGTATGGTATCCAGTAAAGCCACTCCTGAAAAGTTACTTTTTTTCTTTCAGGTTAATTGAGATATCTTTTGAACCTCACCTTTTCAAACACATTTTAGTCATTCCTATTTGGATTTTAGGTAGAATTACAGTAGAAGTATAGATCCATTTGGAAAGAAATAGCACATTTGCATCTGTAAGTTTTCCAAATCATGAGCATGCTATATCTTTCTGTTTGTTTAGATTTACTTCAATTTTTGCAATAAACATTTTACTACATTGTTTTTCTGTAAAGTTCTTGCATATATTTTGTGAAACTAATCCCTGAGTATGTGATCTTTATCATACTATTTTAAGTTTCATTTGTAAGACATGTTATTTTTAGATCAGAATCTAATTTACTGTTATATGATTTTACTTTGGGCCACTCTACCAAAATCTCATAATAATTTTATAATTCTTTTGTAGATTAGTTTGGATTTTCAACATGCATATCATATAATCTCCAATTAAACATACTTTGATGTTGTTGTTTCCATTTTATTCCTTTTAATTACTTTTTTGTTTTATTTTGTTTTTGCTAACTGTCTAAGAATATCAGCATAATTTTGAATAAATATAGTAAAAGTAGGCATCCTTAATTTCCTCACCTCACAAAGAAGGCATTGAATATTTCATATTTAAAATGATGTTTTTTAGGTGTGCTCGAGTGGCTCAAGTCAGTTAAGTGTCTACCTTTGGCTCAGGTCATGTCTCAGATCATGATCTCAGGGTCCTAGGATGGAACTCTGCTCTGGCTCCCTGCTCAGTGGGGAGTCTGCTTCTCCCTTTCTTTCTGCCCCACCTCTCCACTCATGCTCTCTCTTTCTCTCTCTGTACTAAATAAACAAATAAAATCTTAAAAAAAATAAATGGTGTTTCCTATAGATTTTTGTACTTTCCTCCCTCCAGATTAACAAAGTTATCTGCTTTCTCTGTGTTTTTGCAATATTTTGGTTTTTGGTGAATAGATGTGGAATTTCATTAAGTTGCTTTTTCTTCATCTGAGTTCCTTTAATATTTTCATGTGGCAACTTACATTTTTTTAATTTTCTACTATTAAATCAAGTGGTTTTTGTACTGAGAGCATGAATTTAAATGTTATATAATAGAATATTCTGTTAGTTGATTAGTTTGTGTCCATATTTTATTTATAATTAAAAATTCTATGTTCATGAGTATAATAGTTTTGTAATTTTCTTTTATTGTACCACCCTTGTTAGTTTTTGGCATCAAAATCATATTAGCCTCTTCAGATGAACTGATAAGAATGTCTTCTTATTTAACTCAATGAAAAATATTGCTTAATAGAATTCACTGAAACATAAGAGGATTTTTTAAAATATTTTATTTATTTATTCATGAGAAACAGAGAGAGAGAGAGAGAGAGAGAGGCAGAGACACAGGCACAGAAAGAAGCAGGCTCCATGCAGGGATCCTGATGTGGGACTCGATCCCGGGTCTCCAGGATCACGCCCTGGGCTGAAGGCAGATGCTCAACCGCTGAGCCACCCAGGTGTCCCCACAAGAGGATTTTTGATCACATAGGAATGTTTTCAATTATGAATGCCCTTCTAAAAATAGTGGTAAGAAAATCTAATCCCAATTTCTTCTTGAGTCAGTTTCATTGTTTTGTTTTCACTTTTTGGAGTTCATTCATTCATTTTTGCTGTTTTCAAAGTCAGCAGCACAACTTTTTTCATAATAGTTTCTAAAGTTGGAAGGAGCTATAGTTGTGATCAGTTTTCATTGCTGATACTAGTTATTAGCTATCTCTGCCTTCTCTCTCACTTGTTTAGATATATGAGACTTTAATTTTATTGGTTTTCTTAAACAGCCAGTTTTAGATTTGTTTATCCCTTATATTTTATATATACTATTTATTAAGTTCTTCTGTTTTTGCTTTTTAATTTTTTTTTCTTTCTTCAGATGTTTTCTTACTGAAAATACTTGTGACTCTATCTGAAGGCTCTTTTTTTTTTCTTTACTATTTGTGGGAGTATCTTCAGTCCACACATAGGCCAGGTTGAAAGTGCCAAGCAGTTAACATCTCCAAGAATAGCTCTCAACTAATGGTAGTAAATGGTAGTAGGTCCATAAATACCCCAATTTCTTCATTCCTTTGCAGGGTGGCAAATATAAATTAGGTTCTACATGTTCTTCCAGGAGTCCTCATTGGGACTGACCCAGTTGTCCACGCAAATAACCTGTTCATGTAATGTTGTCTCTCTTTTTCCTACTTAGTTTCAGGTGCTGCCTAAGATCATTTTCCAAATAAACTACTTGAATCCAAATCCTTGTTTTAAGGTCTGCTACTGTGGAAAATCAACCTCATATAGAATGGAAAACATTGTTGGAACATCTACGAGAGATACATGTAATAGCTATTATGAAAGAGCTCCTACTTACAGTGAAGTACAAAAACTCCAATAAATATTAGCAAACATATCACTTACCAGAGTTTATCCCCTGGGCCAGATCCTATACCCATGCCTTAACTATCATGTGGGCACGTTGGCTCTGTATAGCTGAGGTCAGTCCTGATGGAGTTCACTGCTGGGAGAATAAGTCCCTCCTTGAAGAGGGATTTGTATGGTGCATTTCTGTGCCCACCACAACAAGAAGGGAGGGGTGGTGGATCAAGCATTCTCACATTGCTGGTAAGAGTAGAAATTAGCAGAATTACTTTAAAGAGTAGTTTGGTAATAGTTATTCTAAGAAAATATACATAGCAATACTACTTCTGAGAATTTATCCTAGAGATACTTTGAAAAAGAAAGTAGAGAGATATACATGTAGATACTTCTGAAGCATTATTTATAATAGCAAAAGACTAAAGAATCTGAAATACTCATTGGTATGTGTTTGGCTTATAAATTATAGTATTTTTTAAAAAAGAACATACTGTGTAACCATTAAAAATCCTGTCTTTTTTAAAAAATATTTTATGTATTTATTCATGACACACACACACACACAGAAGCAGAGACACAGGCAGAGGGAGAAGCAGGCTCCCCACAGGGGGACTCAGTCCCAGGACTCTAGGATTTTCACTTGAGCCAAAGGCAGACGCTCAACGACTGAGCTACCCAGGTGCCCCAAAAGTGTTGTCATTTTTATATATACTCATATTGACAAAATAAACTGTTCCAGAAAAATTGAGCAAGAACCACACAGTAGTCCTAATTTAACTTCATTTATGTAAGGAGTTCATCTGCATATCTCTGTATATATGAATATATAAATGCACGGTTTCTTGATGATCCAAAACAAATAAACAAAAATAGGTAGCATGTGGAAAACCTGATGGGTTGACAGGCAGAAGCATGAGGGAGATTTCTTTTATCCTATCTTTGAAATCACCTTAGGTAAATATTATCTAATGAAAGACCATTACATTTAATTTATCACAAATGGTTTTAATATAGAAATTGTTGAGTGAAGTAAGTCAATCGGAGAAGGACAAACATTATATGTTCTCATTCATTTGGGGAATATAAATAATAGTGAAAGGGAATATAAGGGAAGGGAGAAGAAATGTGTGGGAAATATCAGAAAGGGAGACAGAACATAAAGACTCTTAACTCTGGGAAACGAACTAGGGGTAGTGGAAGGGGAGGAGGGCGGGGGGTGGGGGTGAATGGGTGACGGGCACTGAGGGGGGCACTTGATGGGATGAGTACTAGGTGTTATTCTGTATGTTGGTAAATTGAACACCAATAAAAATAAATTTATTATAAAAAATAAAATAAAATCTTAAAAAAAAGAAATTGATGTTTAAAAATGTTGTCATGGTCTGTCAATTTTGCAATCACCAAGGTATCTGCTTCTAGTTTTTTCTTTACGTAGATTGATGGTAGATGCCTATATTCACAGATAAAAACACACATTATACAAGTAATAGATATAAATATACGTTAATATATTTGTATTTTGTGTATTTCAATATTTACATAATTGATCTATACATTTCAGATTGTAAATATATTATATTACAAATATCCATATATTACTTTGAGAGCCAGATTATATTGAACCTGTAAAAATTGAAATAAAATTTCATTAAGATTTATCATCACTCTTTTATTCCATAAGTTTAGAAGAATTGCTATTGTCTTCCTTGAACTGTAATATTATGCATCACTTTTGAGTCAATACTTATTTTAACAATTTCTGGCAATATTGATATTTTATATCAATCTTAGCTTATTTCATGAAATTATGAACTTTCAATCTGTTTTCAGATTTTGGTTATTTTACTACTTATAATTGACTTATATTTCCAGAAATTTTCCATTGTGCTCTATTGTGTGAAGAGTTATAGGGGGTTTCAAATACTATAGAGAGTTAATGGTCTGGGGAATGGTCCAATTCCTACTTCTAATTAGCAACACAGTCTTGGAGTACTTACAATAATTACCAGATTGTTAATATCCAGAATCCAATTATCTATATGAAAATCACATTTTATGACCAGGTAGACATTAGAATCTCATGATAATTCCATTTTTTTTATTTCAAGAAACAACTGAGATGATATGTATAGAATTGCTTTATAAGTTGTAATTTTAGTTTGTAAGTTTATGGCTAAAACAACACTATGAGATGTTAATTTTCTTTTCATTTCACAAATATTAAATATATTACTGAGCTATACACTAAATAAAATGCACTGGGAGCTGAAAGTGTCAATAAGGAGATATACAAGAAAAACAATCAAAACACAACCTTAAGATAATTGCTATAATGAAATGTGTCCTTAGTTAGCTGTAATTTTGTGGGATCTCTTTACATGAAGGACTGGGATTTGAATCCTGACTTTTATACATATCAATTTTGTGACTTGGAAAATTATACGTTATGTTTAGTTTACCTTTTTGTGATACATGTGTATTATTAGAATATTGCATGTAAATTTGAATTCACTAAATAAATTATATTTTGTTAGTAATTAAGAATTTGAAAATGTTATTTACTACCCCTTACACCTCTGACCTCCAACCCCCATTTCCATGGCCATAGACACTAAAAACAAAGTGGCAAATGGTATAACAAAATAATTCAAAGTGGAGGCAAATGTGGATATTGAGAGGCTACTTGTTACATTTATACTATTTCAGGTCTAAGGTGATAGTGTCTTGGCATAAAGCAGCAATGGCTGTGATGGTGGAGAGTCAATGAAATGGGCCTATTTAATATGAATGTTGACATTTTAAAAATAAGTTTTAAAATTTTTAATAATTTCCAATTTATAAAATAAATTGCAAAGATACTTCAGAGTTTCCATACACATCTTATTCATTATCCACATCGCTAACATCTTATGAAATTACCATAATGCATTTTCAAATGCTTCTGCACAACAAAGGGAATAATAAATCATAAAAAGGGAACCTAAAGAATGGGAGAAAATATTTAGAAGCCATATATTTTATAAAAGATTAATCTATATTTCTTATGAATAAGGAATTCATCAATTCAATAGCAAAAACAAAACAAAACAAAAACAAAACAAAAAACTAAGAACCAAACCTGAAAGTTGACTAAGAACTTGATTTAGACATGTCTTCTAAGATATACAAATAGCCAATAGATATGTTAAAAAAATGTTCCATGTCACTTAATCATCAGGGAAATGCAAATAGAAATAATCAAAACAATAAAATTCTCATATGTATATGTATAAGTGTTGGTTAGGATGTGAAGAAGTTGGAACCTTTATTCATTATTGACAGTAATGCAAAATGGTACAGTTGCTATAGAAAACAGTATGGAAATTCTACACAAAATTAAAAATTTACCTAATATGTGATTTAGTAATGCTACTTCTGGATTTTTGTTGAAAGAATTGAGCTCAAGATTTCAAAAATATTTTAGCATTCCTATGTTCATTGCAGAACTATTCACAATAGTTAAGATGCAGAAACAGCCTAAATATCCATGGACAGATAAGTGGAGAAAGAGAATGTGGTAGATATGCAATGGGATACAATTATGCCTTAAAAAGAAAGGATATTCCACAATATGTGACCACATGGATGAACTCTGAGAATATTAAGTAAGTTAAATAAGCTAGTCACAAAAAATAAATTTGACTTATATGAAGTATCTAAAATACAAATTTGTAGAATCAGAGTGGAATGATAGTTGCTAGGGACTAGGGGAAGTGAGAAAGGGGAGTTACAAATCAGTGGGTATATTTTTCAGTTAAAAACGATGAGTAAGTTCTAGAGATCTGCTATACAAAATAGTATTTGTAGTCAACAATATGTATTGTACTCTTAAAAATCTCTTAGGGTAGATCTCACATTAAGTGTTCTTACTACAATAAAATGAAAAATTTGAAAAGAAGAATTGTACCTCACTGGGGGAAATGGGTGGCTCAGTCAGTTGAACAACTGACTCTTGATTTTGGCTCAGGTCCTTGTCTCAATGTACTGAGATTGAGCTGCATGTCAGGCTCCACACTTGGCACAGAGTCTGCTTGAGATTCTCTACCTCTCATCCTGCCCCTCCCCCTGCTGGTACACACTATAAATTAATTAATTAATTAATTGATTGATTAATTAAAACCCTCTTTTTTTAAAGCATTAGTATATTATGGTCACTAAAATCTAAACTTCATATAGATTATTTTTTTTACCTCCTCAATGGTCCCTTTCATGTCTGAGTTCCAACCCAAGGTTACCACATTGCATACAGTTATTGTGTGTTCCCAGTCTACTCTGGTCTGTGATAGGTTTTCACTCTTTTCTTCTGTTTCTTGACTCTGACAACTCTAATGAATACTGGTTAGATATCCTGTAGAATGCTTCCAAATACAAGTTTGCATCATGAATTTTTCACTTTAAGCTGGGATGATGAGTTTGGGAGAAAAAAAGGTGAGAAAAAAGGAAGCTTAAAAAAAAACAAAAAAAATTTAAAAAAATTAAAAAAAATTTTTTTAAAAAGTGAAGCTTTTGTCATCACAAGGCTTCAGGGGGTAAATGATATCCTCAATACATCACTGATGATGGTCACCTTCATCCTTTTTCTTAAGGTAGTGTTGTCCAAATATTCCACACTAATTTGAAATGCAGTTGAGTTAATAACAGCTATTTCTGGATTGTTCTTCTCTTTTCTTATTTCAAGCTCAATAGCCCATGTGTTCTTCAGTTAATACATATTATTTTAATAATTTGATTTCTAAAGGCAATTAGTGGAATAGATGTGGTCATGTAATTATCCCTAATGCTTTACAAGAAAATGCATATACAACAATGACACAAGAGACAGAGTTTTAACTGATTGTATGTTTTGTAGTACACTGAGGAACACTCCAATTATAATTCTCTGTGGTCTCTATCTTCATAGACATGGAGGCAGATATAAGAACCAGAGTTCGGCAAGAGTTTAGATTGTGGATTTATCTTTCAGGTTTTTTCTTTGTATTTCCTAAGATTTCTTATGTCCTGGAAATAAAATGTCATTTTACTGGCATACCTATTAAAATATACTGCTATTTTATTTCAAACCTCAAGCCTGTTGCTATTTTAAAGAATGTTTTATTACTAAGAAGAAAAATGCCTGAGATTCATTAATCATAAGAAGAAATTCTCTGTAAGTTAAATAAGCACTGCTGGTTTCAGGTCAGTTCATTTCTTTTTTTCGGTAGCTTTCAATTTATGTGGAAAACATGGAGCTCCAGCTCATATAGATTATTCCAAGAATTATACACAGTCCCTTTTTGTGGTCAGGGACATTTTAATGTTCACTAACAAGCCATAAAGTGTTCCTGATGAATAAATCCTGTATTACAGAAACTGGCAGCAGTGAGCAATGGTGAAGTTACAGAAAATTATGGAGTATTTGTTGATTTTGTAATCCTGCAGGCCTAGTCTCAGTTTGAAGATAAACCTAATCTTAACGCATTGATTTTCACCAAAATCATTTGAAAATGCTAGGGTTGGGATACCAAGTCTTTTTCTTGAACACATTTTTGTTATTGACCTAATAATTTGCCAATAAGCCAAAACGGTAGTAGCAATCTCCCTAATAAACCAGGGTTTTGCTAATATGGTCAAATGTTGAAGGGAACACATTTATTAAAATAGTCTGAATAATAATGGATGTTTAGACTATATCTGCCTTATCCCACCTACTGCTGGAAAGAATATGCTGATGATGGATACTCCATGTGTAGGGTTTCTTGAGGTACGTGTAAAGGTAGGTACTCATGTTGCTGAGTCTGGAACCTGATTCTTCCAGGCAAACTAAGATGACACAGATAACTCACCTAATTCTGTTGTCAAGACATAGACGTGGGACCTTTCACTTTGTGTGCCTACTTCTCTTACTTCCTAATTTTTCCCAAGTTTGCCTCATTATAAGAGAGGGCTTACTTCTATTGGTCAAAAACATGTGTAATTTTCATTGTGTCATAGAACATATTTTATATGGAGCTATTGTTACTGAATATAAGATACTTCTGTTTCTCAAAAAAGTATGTATATACAATTTAATTATGTATTTATGATTTTAAAATATATAACAGAATGGATGACCTAAGGCACATTAATAGTTCATGAAATATGAATTAAATTTAATTAATAAACAAATACATGCTGACCAAAATGTTAATAGGAGACCTACAAAACTGCTTCTGGAGGCAGGACACCCATAGTGGAAGTTTTGATGGAAACCAGATGCTCATTCATGAATAGGTCTGTAATGGATTGTCAAGCATTAGGTGGATGGTACAGACTAGATACATTTTAAGGTTTATTCCAACTCCTAAATTCCAGGAGTATTTAATCCTGGATAATGCCTAGAAAACACTAAATAGATAAAAACCATTAATACTGAGGTTTATGTGGCACCATTTGCAATGCCAAGTGATCTTGACCCTTGATATAATACTTAGAACCATAACAAAGTATTCTGTGCTACTTTTCTGCCTCTCTCCCTCCCATTTTGTACAATTCCTTTCATGCTCTAAATTTATATTTCAGTTCAGCAGTAATGATACTAACAAGGGATGAATTTTAAATAATAAAATTATTAATATATATATATATATATTTCATATACCAGTGATCCCCATAATTTAGCAGGCATCAAAATCACCTGGAGAACTGGTTAAATCAAGAATAGCGAGCCCCATCCTAGAGTGTCTGATTCAGAGTGCTGGTGATAGGGTTAGAGAATTTGCAGCCCTAACAACTTGTCAGGTGCTCATGCTTCTGTTGATTTGGGGGACTGACCATACTTTGAAAGTCACCATCCTATATCAACTTCACAGAGGCATATGAAGCCTCTTAGTTCTCTGGTTCACCTTCCCATTCAGTTCTACTTTTCAGAAATAACTTTTGGTTCTTTATTCAACAGGAATCATGATGTTACCTGAAGGAAATCAAAGTATCATACCCACATTTATTCTCTTGGGTTTTTCAGAATACCCAACACTCCGGGTTCCTCTCTTCCTGGTTTTCTTGTCTATCTATATGGTCACTACTGTGGGAAATTTGGGCATGATAATAATTATCAAGATCAATCCTAAATTCCACACGGTCATGTACTTTTTCCTCAGCCACTTGTCCTTTGTAGATTTCTGTTATTCCACTGTAGTTACACCTAAATTGTTGGAGAACTTGACTGTGGAAGACAGAACCATCTCCTTTTCTGGTTGTATTATGCAATTTTGCTTTGCTTGCTTATTTGGAGTCACGGAAACTTTTATGTTAGCAGCGATGGCCTATGACCGTTTTGTAGCAGTTTGTAACCCCTTGCTGTATACCACTACTATGTCTCAGAAGCTTTGCACTCTGCTGGTAGCTGGGTCTTACTCATGGGGTATAGTCTGTTCCATGACACTCACATATTTTCTTCTTGCATTATCCTATTGTGAGTCTAGCATCATAAATAATTTCATCTGTGACCATTCTGTAATTGTTTCTGTCTCCTGTTCAGACCCTTATATCAGCCAGATGCTGTGTTTTATTATTGCCGTATTCAATGAGGTGAGCAGCCTGATGATTATTCTGATGTCTTATATACTCATTTTTATCACTGTTATGAAGATGCCTTCTGCAAGTGGGCGCCGGAAAACCTTTTCCACCTGTGCCTCTCACCTGACAGCCATCACCATATTCCATGGGACCATCCTTTTCCTTTACTGTGTCCCTAATCCTAAAACTTCTTGGCTCACCGTTAAAGTGGCATCTGTGTTTTACACAGTGGTGATTCCCATGCTGAATCCCTTGATCTACAGCCTTAGGAACAAAGCTGTGAAAGACACATTCAGAAGACTAGTGGTAGCAAAATTGCTTTGTCACTTAATATAATATTGTTAGATTCGTTACTTTATTTCTGAAAAAAAAACCTGATTTACGATGCTAGAGATTGTCCAACTCTTATAGTGTAGTTGATGATTAAAATCACTTTTTAAGGCTATGAGTTAATATGTCTATGGTTGTACATTTTACAAATATTGATTTTTGTGTATATTAATTTTAGTGAAATATCTCCAGACATGTAAACCAAAATTAAAAAATAAAATTATTTGATTGTATTATGTAATATTTGTAATTTTTAAAAACATTTTAACAGATTGTATAATTTTATATGTATGTTTCCAAAATAAAACTAATTGCCAGTTCATCAAATATATGCAGATCTAGAATGGTTCCCCTAGAATTGCAATCAGGCTGCTCCTATTCTAGAAATGGCTTTAGCAGTGTTTCAGCTCACTGCACCTCATGTCAGCCAAACTTTTGCTATTTGTGGTATTGAATTGTAGAAGCTGACTTTTATTTGAGAACATTTAATGGATCCAAGCATATCTGGTGCTTCAAATTTCTTTGGATAGGTCATTATAATTCAATGGAAAAAATGATGATTTTCAACATGCAGTGCGGAGAGACTAGATATCCATAAGGATGAAGGAGGCTTAACTCTTTTTTTTTTTGTTAATTTGTGAGGGACATAGAGAGCCAGAGATATAGGCAGAGGGAGAAGCAGGCTCCTCACAGGGAGCCTGATGCGGGACTCCATCCCAGGACCTCGGGATCACACCCTGAGGGTAAGACAGACGCTCAACCACTGAGCCACCCAGACGTCTCAAGGAGGCTTAACTCTTCCCTCATACCACACACAGAGATTAACTTGAATTCAGTGAAATGGATCAAAGTTCTGAACATAAAATTAAAACTAGAAAATTTTAGAGTAAAACAAAGAAAATATTGTTTGAAATTAGGGGTGCTAATTTTTTTAGATAAAATACAAAACTGATGGATCTTCAAAAAACTGATAAAAAAAACTTCATCAACCTAAAAATCTGTTGTAAAGGGGCACCTGGGTCTGTGCAGTGTCTGTCTTTTATTTTTTCAGAATTAATAACAATTTGAAAATCACTCTTTTATAAACAAACCGCACCCTTACTTTGAATCTCAAAAGGATAATTACATGGATACTTTTATGCCTCATCAGTACAGTTATCAAAATCTTGGTATAAGAAGGTCATCAAAGGTAAAATGCAGGAGATTTACATACTTCAGCACTTGTATCTATATAGTAGCATATTTTCTTTACATAAATCAATATAAATTTCTCCCTGTTAATGTGACAAAAATATTCCATATCTTTCTTGCCATCTCCTGTCTACCTCTGAGAGGTCTATAGAGACAGCTCTTCATGAAAGAAAAGCTAGTCCTTCTATAAAAATCACTTTTGAAAGGAACAAAGTCAAAAAAATTAATGAAAGCGTGGGGACACTTGGGTGGCTCAGCAGTTGAGCATCTGCCTTTGGCTCAGGTCATGACCCCGGGATCTTGGGATTGAGTCCCTCATCAGGTTCCCCACGGGGAGACTTTTCCCTCTGCCTATATGTGTCTCTCATGAATAAATAAATAAAATCTTTAATAAAAAGTTTATAAAAGGGCAAAAGTTTCTGTTATACGTTGCTTTACTTACTCTTCTATTCCATATATTAATGCATACACCAGACAGAACAATTTTCTCTTCAGTTAAATACAGTGGATTTCATTTCTCATGGATGAATAGCTAGAAAGTGAATTGTTAAAGTGTGTGGGAAGTGTTCATATAAATTCAGAAGACACAGATACACTGTTTTGTTTTAATTAATTAATTAATTTATGATAGTCACACAGAGAGAGAGAGAGAAGCAGAAACATAGGCAGAGGGAGAAGCAGGCTCCATGCACTGTGAGCCTGACAGGGGATTCGATCCCGGGTCTCCCGGATCGTGCCCTGGGCCAAAGGCAGGCACTAAACCACTGCGCCACCCAGGGATCCCAGCTACACTGTTTTAAAGTCATTCTATCTTTTACCCCCATCTGAAATAGGTGAGCACACTACTTGCTCCACATTTTCACCAATATATAACATTTCAGGCTTCTTTATATTGGGCATCCATACTGATGAGCAGTGGTATATCACTGTGTTTTTAATAAGAATTTCACTGATGATTAATGATGTTTATTATCTTTTCCTGCATCTATATATGATTAGTATGTCTGGTTTTGTCACATGTCAGCTTAAATATTTCATTTTTAACTAGATTGTCCATTATTTTGAGTATAAAGAGTTTTTTATATGTTCTACAAACAAATACTTTGCATACATGTATATATACACATACATATATGTACATGTGGCACACATATATATATGGCAAATATTTAATCCCAGCCTGTGGCTTACATTTTTATTTTCTTAGCAGTATCTTTTACCACTAAGAAACTTTATAACAGATTTTTTTTTTTTTTAAGACAGTATTTATTCATGAGAGACAGAGAGAGAGAGGCAGAGTAAATTGGTCAGGGAGAGAAAACAGGTATGTTTGGCTTTAAACAGAGGAAAATTAGAAGAATGATTTGTCATAAAAGTCCTAGAAGGCCTGCTGATATAAAAGGGAAAAGAAGCCTTCTGGTGATTAGCAAAGAAACCATCAAAATCAGCCATCCTGTGCTCTCTTTGGCAGCACATATACTAAAATTGGAACGATACAGAGAGGATTAGCATGGCCCCTGTGCAAGGATGACACGCAAAACCAGCCATCCTGTGATTCACTCCTGTTCCTCAAGTGTGGTTGGCTTTTGATTGAGAACTAAGCAGTATGTAGTTCTCTCAGATCTGAAAGTGGGCAATAGTTGTGCTCCATCTTTCTGGTATTGGAGTGTAGTTCTTCCTTCTGCTGCCCCATGCAGCTTAATAGCCCGACAAACATTATGAAGGGAGAGATGTGAGATGGTCAAGCCCTTGTGGAAGGTCTCAATTCTCTAGTGAGATTTTTTTATTTATTTTTTTTCCTTAAGCACCATGAAATTTCTGTAGGGCGTTTCAGTCTACCTTTCTGGTTCAGATACCCAGCCTTCCACAGAATCCTAGAACACAATAAATGCTCTGTAGGGAAAATTGGTCATGAGTTTAGGGTTTCTTTAGTTTTTAATGTATCGTAAATTCTTAGATAAATTTATTAGATAAATTTCTCTTGTGTCTACACAGCACAGCTAGATTATTTTCTCAGTCTTGTCCCTCTGCAAGGGCCAAACCTGCTCAGCCTGTTCCCAGAACCAGCAGAAATCTGAATGTGAAGGAAAAAGCTTGTGACTGTCAGGAAAAAAAGTCATAAGAAGACTTCTTCAAGTAGAGCAAAACCAGATGCATTTTGGAAAATAACCACAGACCATGGAAAACAATCAAATAGTAGCCTTTGTGCAGACAAATATGGCTTAAGACACTTTGTGTGCAATCATTGATTTGCCAAATGTATTATTTTCCTTTCTAATTTCATTTATTTTTCATTCTTTACAATTTATTTATTTATTTATTAGAAAGAGAGAGAATGAGATGTGTGTGAGCAGAGGAGGGGCAGAGGAACTCCCAAGCAGACTTCCCGTTGATTAAGGAAGTGAGGTTCTATTTCATGTCCTGAGCCGAAATCAAGAATCAGATGTTTAACTGACTAAGCCACTCAGGTGCCTCCCCCTTTCTAATTTTAAAAGGAAATCAGAAACAATTCACATTCCCAGAGCAGAGAGGTGTCAGTGGTGGGAAGCAGAGGCAGTGTAGGAGTGATGCCAATCTCAGTGGGAGAATAACAATGAAGACCCCAGGGATCCTGGAGCAAGACCATGTCATCTACAGTAAATAATTCTACTCCTTGTGATTAATAGCCTCTGTTATGTTGGGGTTCCGGTAGAGTCGCCCAAGAGTTGGTCAGGTTGTCAGGGGCCCAGGGAAAGTGTTAAATGGATCTAACAGGGTAACATCTGGGTAAAGTAGAACTAATGGATTGGTTGACACCCACTGGTTTTAGAAAGAAACAAACTTTCAAAATACATTTGTGATTTTTAAGAATATATGGACACAAAAAATTGTATTAATATAACCTTGGAAGAATAGATTTTCCATATTTTAAAAATTTAGTTTCAATGGGGTAAATAAGAATTTCCATGGACAAAAATGACTATTTAATGTCAAATGAAAATGCTAGAATCCAAATTATGTTGTTTATACATCTCAAGACAAACACATTATGCAGAGAAAAAGAGAAAAATCACATAGCAAATGTTAACAGTAGTTATCGCTGAATGGTTTCATATTGGATGGTTTATCCTTCTTGTGTTTACTGTAGTCACCATATTTTCTAAGTCAATTTGTATATTTTCTATAATTATGTTTATAGAGGAAATTCGTGAGGTAGGCTTGATGAAACATTGTCTCCTATGATTTAGAAGAAATTGCATTCTTGTAAAATGCCACACAAGCTAGCATTTAATCCGATTTCTGAGTTTCTTGATGTGAAAAAGAAATAGTTCAGTACAAATTCTCTAGGGTCTGAATCCCTGAGGTCATGTAGGCATACATAAACCCTACATCTTGTTCCTATGAGTCAGATTCTCTCTCTCTCTCTCTCTCTCTTGCTCTCCTTTCCTCCATCCCTCTTACCTGTCTCTGAGTTAGTTTTTCTGGATACTAAAAAGAAAAACATTCCTGTCACATTAATTAAACATTATTGTCTACTCCTGCAATATTTACCAACTTCTCAATATTTTTAATAATGTTTGAATTCTGAGTGGAAACTTTCTTGGATACTCTTAATAACAGGGACAGGATCTTCAGGTGAGTTGATCTCAGGTAGGCTGATATATTTTGTGTAGTCTTTTATTTATATGGAGGACATTGAAGTCCTACAACCTTTGAGACAGGGAACATTCCTCGTTAGTCTAAATGTTATGGTATCTCTGGAGTTCATCTTTCTAAAAGCTCATATTGTTGAGCTTTGATTTCTTCCCTCTTCTCTAGAGTATCACCCACATTTTCACCTTGAGGATATCCACCATGTGCCTAGCATAGTATAGTCACACCGAGAATTTAAGAAAAATATTATAAATCTGAGATTGTCCTCAACATCTCAAGATTTCATAGAAAGAGATAAGAATCATATGTATAACATAAGAGTGAACACAACAGGTCATGAAATTTTGATTTTTGTAATGTCTGTAGGTATGCCAAGAAGGTGGAAAATATTGCTGGAGTAAAAAGGAAAGGTTTCTTTGTGATAGTAGTTTTCACTTAACGCTGCATTTGTTGCAAGCGGGGCATCAGTAAACCAGAGAAAAGAGGTTATGTCAGGTCAAAGAAAAATCAAGTAAGCCAGATAAATGGCCATGTGTTATCAGCTGAGGATATTGGCATGAAACAAGGTTGGGTGCTAGGGAATGGCTAGGGTCAGGTTTTAGGGAAAACTGAGCAGAGACATTTAGATTTGATGAATTAACTAATGGAAAGAAATCCGAGTTTTCAGAGCTAAAGAGGGTCCTAACAACTACAGTAATCAAGGGAAGAGGAATTTGATGTTCTCGCCACACAAGCTAGCAGCACTACGGGAAGGCTGGCTGTGCCTCGGCGGCTATAATCCGCCTGAGCAATGATGACAGTTTGCTAAATTCCCACAGGTGCCAACCTGAGAATAGGAAGGGAGGATAAGAAAGTATCAGACAATAATGAGAAAGCAAAGGGGGAAACAGAGAGAACTTACTGAAGGACGGTAATTGGCAAAAATAAGAGAAACAGGGTGAAGAGGAGACTCAGGAAGGAAAACTGGGCTTTCCCGTGGAGTCTCAAATTATACCCACGTGTCTATTGTTGCCCACTTTGGCCCTTGATCTGTTTCTTAGATTATTTTTAATAATATTAATTAGTCATAACACTAAGAATTTTTTTAAAAGAGGGAGAGTGCATAATAAACCCACATCGCCCGGATTCCATAATTTTCAGACTCTGTGGTAAGTACATGAACATCATTTCCTAATTCAATACTTAGACACTAGTACAATATGTATCATCACTTCATTATTACTGACAAAATTGAGGCTCAGAGAATTTGAGTAATTCACCAAAGATTACATAGTAAATGACAAACCCTGAAATTGAATTTAAATCTAGGTTCCAAGCACATGCTTCTTTCATTAGCTCTTTGTCACTCTCCCACCCGTTCCTTTTCTGCACACAGAAAATACATTTTCTTAAGTATCAACAAATAGCATTTAGTGATGAAGGAGGTAATAGTTTTTAAAAACTAAAATAGTGTCTTTATTTATGAGAATCATGCTAATACAGGCTTTTTAAATCTAAACATTTCAAACATGTGCCTGTTACTGGTTAATTTATTTTTTTAGTTACTGTTAAATGATTAAAGATACTTATGTGGTTATAAACTGCTTGTGAACACAAGGTGCTTTGCTTTCTCAAAATAACAGGTACAAATAAACAAAGACTGTATGACTCACAACAAGGTAATCATATATGTGGCTTTAATCAAAACCAATGTCCCCACTAGAAATTTTCCGGGTGATTATGTAACCATAGGTGTTTACTGCCTTATTCTCTAGCTGGAGAGGCTTGAGCAAAACACATTTTAAGTTGCTCTCCAATTCAGATATTCTTCAAGTATTTGATATTATTATGAATAATAACATTTTCAGATTAAATACTAATAGTTACAAGGTAGAATTATGGAATCTAGATGAGTGTGTCGAAAGCATCGGTGACGCTAAGTGAGAATATAGTTAAGTAGGAAAGAAAATGCTGGACTGAGGGGACTGCATGACACAAATGCAACTTTATTTATTTTACCAGGCTACTACATTGTTTTTGGAACACTGAGGAGATTATTGTAACATTTGGATAGAATCAGTGGAAAGCTTGAGCATAAGGAGGCAGGACTATGTTCTGTCTATATCCCCGTATTTTTTGAAAACTTGAAAATTCTTGTGGTGGCTTCTAAGGGCTGCCTTCCCTATGAGCTTCCATTTGAACGTCCTGACTGTAGAGGTATTATTGCCCCTAACGTTTTACTTCTGATCCTTCTTTTAAAATTTTGAGTGCTAAGTTTATTTGCATTGTTATGTTAGTGAACTGAAAAAGCACACATCCTCAGAATGACAGAACTGTGAAAGATACATATTTTCTACAACAATGTACAGTAGTTTTCTCTCTGTCCCTAAATTAATTCATGTTCTTTTACTCAGGATCAATTTCATAACCCCTGCTCGTAAGCCGTGTAACCTCAAACAAGTTCCTTAACTTTAGTAAGTTCCTGTCCTTAAGTAAAATATGAGACTACTTGTTTTACAATTCACAGTGTTATTGGAAGATCAGAATCAATATATTTTAATATTTTAGCACAATATCTGCCACATGGCAAATGTCATAGAAATGTGCGATTGTTGTTATCATTGCTACTATTTTATTTTATTTCAGGTCTTTCTCCGACAACCATCATGTTGTTAGCAGAAGGCAATCAGAGTGTTGGAGCCACATTCACCCTCTTGGGCTTCTCGGAATATCCAGACTTCCAGGTTCCCTTGCTATTGGTGTTCTTGACCATCTACACAGTCACTGTGGTAGGGAACCTGGGCATGATCATGATCATCAGGGTCAGTCCCCGACTCCACACCCCCATGTACTTTTTCCTCAGCCACTTGTCCTTTGTCGATTTCTGTTATTCCACCACAGTTACACCCAAACTGTTGGAGAATTTGGTTGTGGAAGACAGATCCATCTCCTTCGTAGGCTGCATCATGCAGTTCTTCTTGGCTTGTGTATGTGCGGTGGCAGAAACATTCATGTTGGCAGTGATGGCCTATGACCGATTTGTGGCTGTTTGTAACCCTCTACTCTACACGGTTGTCATGTCCCAGAAGCTGTGTGCGTTGTTAGTGGCGGGGCCCTACATATGGGGTATAGCCTCTTCCCTGACACTCACCTGTTTTCTCCTGACATTATCCTTCTGTGGGTCTAATATCATAAATAATTTTGTCTGTGAGCACTCTGTCATTGTCTCTGTCTCCTGCTCTGACCCCTACATCAGCCAAATGCTTTGTTTTGTCATTGCCATATTCAACGAAGTCAGCAGCCTGGTCATCATTTTCACTACTTATATTTTCATTTTTGTCACAGTCATAAAAATGTCTTCTGCTGGTGGGCGCCAAAAAGCCTTCTCCACTTGTGCCTCCCACCTGACTGCCATCACCATCTTCCATGGGACTATCCTGTTCCTTTATTGTGTACCCAACTCCCAAAACTCATGGCTCATAGTCAAAATAGGTTCTTTATTTTATACAGTGGTGATTCCTATGCTGAACCCTCTGATCTATAGCCTCCGAAATAAAGACGTGAAGGAGAGTGTCAAGAAGTTAATAAATCACTCAATACAAGTTTGTTGAAGATTTGTATTTCCATCAGAGGTTTGATTTATTGTATTGAGAATTGTTTGATGCTTCTTGTAGAGAAGATGACTTAAATTGTTTAGTCAATTCACTGGATTTTAAAATCTATTGTTGTAATAAGCCACTTTTTTGGTCATTTGATTTCTGTTCACTTAAATGTTTAGTAAAAGAGCCATGAATCATATGTGAAGTAACATAGTGTTGTGAGTTGAAAAGCATCCCTTAAAATATCCATGCACATCCAGAAGCTCAGAATGTAACCTCATTTGAGGGCGGCCCAGGTGGCTCAGCGGTATAGCACTGCCTTCAGCCCAGGTCATGATCCTGGAGACCCGGAATCGAGTCCCATGTCAGGCTTCCTGCCTGGAGCCTGCTTCTTCCTCTGCCTATGTCTCTGCCTCTCTCTTTGTTTCTCTCCTGAATAAATAAATAAAATCTTAAAAAAAAAAAAAAAAAGAATGTAACCTCATTTGAAAAATAGGATCTTTGTAGATGTAATTAAGATAATGATTGAGGTGAGATCACACTGGATTAGGGCAGGCCCTAAATCCAGTGAGGATGTCCTTATAAGAAACAGAAAAAACAAGACATAGAGAAGGCTTTGTGAAGATTGGGATTTTGTTGCTACCAATCAGGGCGCCCTAGGAGGATGCAAGGAAGGACTCTCCCCTAGCATCTTCAGGGGGAGCATGACCCTACTTGCACCTTGATTTCAGGCTTCTAGTCTCAAGAACTATGAAGCAATGCATTTCCATTGGTTTAAGCCACCACATTTATGATAATTTAGTGCAGCAACTCTAAGAAACTTATTCAAAGGTAAATATCAGACCATAAAATCCAAATCTCTTGAATTGCCTATTGGCATGGTAAATCACTTTTGAACTCTTCTTCAGTACTATATAAGCAATTGAGAATATTAAGGTTATGGAGGATTTCTGAAAAGTGGTAGCCAAGTAGGAATGTAAATATGGAAGAATTAGTTAATGAGCCTGGAGGTGCTCTTTCTAAGACCTGGCCGACTTCTTTGCTCCTTCTTCCAAGAGCCTCTTGTACTTTTATTATAGTATAGGAAGTGATGTGAAACATGATAACTTTAAATATCAAGTAAAAGTTATTTTACATGAATTTATAAAAGGACTACCAAAGGGACTAAAAACAAAAACAAAAACAAAAAAATCAGATCAGTTATCTCACAGGTCTCACACCTGATGTGTCAAACCTGATTTCGTAGATGCTGTTTACTAACATTGTGAATGTTGTACTACATTTCAAGCATAGTTTGTATGATTCCTGTTTTGCTTTTAAGGTTAATCTTTAGTTAATTGCACATTTTACTTGCTGGTATCGCATCATCTGCCAGACAAAATGGCATGGTTGCAACTGCTTTGATTGAAATGTTCTCTAAAATTGATTATTCAGGGGCACCTGGGTAGCTCAGTTGGTCAAGCAAGCGTCTGCCTTCAGCTCAGTGTTCTGGGATTCCTGGGACTGAGTTCCCAGTTGGGGCTCCCTGCTTAGTAAGGAGTCCGGTTCCCCCTCTCCCTCTGCTCCTTCCTGCCTCATGCTCTCTCTCGCCTCCTCACTTTCTCAAATAAATAAATAAATAAATAAATAAATAAAATCTTAAAATAATCAATTATTCCTTTGTTGGTTTTAACCCAGTGACTGACTTAGGGAAAAAAAATAAAATAAAAATGCTATGTTTGTTTCTTTCTTGCTAATCATGGTTTGTATCACACAAGGTTCCCAGGGTATACACTGCAGATATGCAATATTGTTGCTCTATATCTCCTTAAAGATAATAATAATTGCATCTCCAAAAGCAGGTGTGCTTACCTTAAATATGACTTTTTAATTTCATCTTATACTGCAAACATAACAAGAACCTTGGTTTTACATGTGAAAACAAATAATTATGAAACATAAAATAAGTAGGTACCCTACTTTTAATTTTCCTCACTTACAAATTAGAGATTCCACGTAACTTTACCATATTATTCTGACTAATTGCTAATATACTGTATGGCACAAATTCCAGATTATGCAACTCAAGGTTTGTTTTTCTCTGGGAAATGAAACAACTTTCTGTTTTAATGTACCAGGGAGGACTGTATGATTCTCTTTCTCCATGTGTGTGCAATGTTTTGTTTTTAAAGGATACAAAATAAATACACTCCTCTTCCAACCTTTATGACAAAGTAAGCATTATCAGTCACTACCTTACAGAATTAATTGATTTATTATATACTTTGTGGTACATTGGCTTACCAATGAAGAAAGGATGAATTCTCTTTGTACTTAGGTTGTTTGTGAATAAAAGAGGAAAGGAGGAGATCAGCAACCATGAAGAGAAAGGCAGAAAAAAATACATATGTTCATTTATTTATTTTTAGTTTAGTCATATATCTTGCCAAATCACCAGAACTTCTATTAAGCCAAAGGTATCAAAACTAGTGATTTTTGCACTTTATTCATACAGATCATCTGGGGGGGGGGTATAAAATGCAGATTTTGGTGCAGAGGGCATGTTAGGGGCCCAATATTCTGCATTTCTAATAGATGTCCAAACGATGCTGGTGATAGCAGCCATTAGACCACAGTCTGGGTAGCAAAACTTTAGCCCAACAGATTTTATTTTAAACAAATTCTGCTGGTGTAGACTCATATCTAACTGTGTATGGAGCCCATAGAGCGCCTATAAAATAAACTCCTGTTTCTCCTTTCTTACATTGGCAACGATTTGAATAATCATAAAAATGATTTTAATTATGTTTAAAATAAAAGTGATTTTAATTATGAAACCTTAATAATTGCACAAACTTTGTAACGAGCACAGTTTTGTAAATATATGAAACATTTAAATAGAAAAATAAAAGTTTTGTCATCTTGTGGTCCTAATATACTAGCCTTTTAAAATACCTTTGAATAACTTAAGTCTTTGCAGACAAAGTTTCTGCAAGAGTGAGCCAGGTGAGGAAGAGTAGGACAGGGAATCAGAAAGGTAGGAAACATGATCAAGCAGGGCTTTTTAGCACATTTTAAGAAATTTGGCTTTTACTTCAAATGAAATAGGGAATCACTGCAGGGGTTTATAAGAGTGATTTGGTCTAATTGAAATTTTAAAAGAAAAACCCTGGATGATGTTCAGAACAAGCTGTGAGATGAGAGAAAGGGTAGAAAGGGTAGAAAGTATTTAGAAGTCCATATAGTGCACAAAAGATAATGGATTTTGGTGTTCTCTCTTGCCTTCTAAACCGCATGCAATTCTTTCTCTCTGCATATAAATATTTTTCTATATATTATATTTATATTTTAATTTTTTAATATTAAAGATTTATTTATTTATTTTATAGAGAAAGAAAGAGAGAGTGCAAGAGAGGGGTGTGGGAGGGGCAGAGGGAGAGAGAGAATATTAAGCAGGCTCCATGCCCCAGTATGGAGCCCCATATAGGGCTCGATCTCACAACCCTGAGATCATGACCTGAGTTGAAATCAACAATTGGGAGTTTAACCGATTGAGCCACCCAGGTGCCCCTATATTTTATTTTTTGATATTGTTAACATATAATGTTATATTAGTTTCAGGTGTACAGCATACTGATGTAGCAATTATATACATTGTGAAATGCTCACAATGATAACTATGCTTATCAAGGTGAGCATTTTCCAATTTTGCAAATGTATTTTGTTCTGGAGAAACTCAGGCACATATGCACAAAAAGAGATATACAGAAGTGTTCAGTTGCATGTGGCATATAATGACAAAATTGAAAATAGCCTAATTAGAAATAAAAGGAATGGTCATAGGGGCACCTGGGTGGCTCAGTCAGTTAAGCATCTGCCTTTGGCTCAGGTCATGATCCTGTACTAAACTGTACAAAACTGATCCCAGGGTCCTAGGATCCAGCCCCGCATCCAGTTCCCTGCTCGATGAAGAGCCTACTTCTCACTTTCCCCCCATCCGTGTTTTTTTTTTTTTTTCTCTGTCTCTCTCTTGCTAGCTCTCTCTTTCTCTTAAATAAATAAATAAAATCTTTAAAAAAAATAATGGTTATAATTATATGATTGAACTCTTTACAAGTTAAAATGATTGTATTTTTTTTAAATGATTGTAGTAGAGAAAATGTACCAGTTTGTTTTAAACCTCAGAAATATCCATATCATTTATATACTTTGAAAGTATAACGAATACTATGTATTCTCATGAGTATTCACATAGGTACAAAATGAATTATGTGGGAATGAAAATCACCCAGTTAAAGATGAAATTTTTCAACCAGGGGAGAGAAGGGGCTGAGATAGCAGTAAGTTATGAAAGGTCTTTAATCCAAGCTGTAATGTAATGTTCAAAAAAAAAAAAAAAGCAAATATATACTTTTTTTTATCAGCCACTTAGGGCTTTAAAGTTGAAAGTATAACATGAAGCATATATCATTTGCTGAGGGAACAACACAGAATTTAGTGGCTACAAGCAATGTGTTCTTTCTCACCACTCTGTGGGCTGACTACAGGATTTTTATTTTGAGAGAGAGAATGAGTGGAGAGAGATGGAGAGAGAGAATCTCAAGCAGGCTCTATCCCCAGTGTGGAGCCCAATGCAGTCTTGATCACATGACATTGAGATCATGACCTGAGCGGAAATCAAGGAGCTCCTGACTGCAGGATTCTTCTGTCAGTCTCACTTGGGCTCATCATGTGGCTGCGATCATTCGGGAGCTCCAGCAGGACTTAAAACTTTAAATGACGTCACTCCTCCATTAGGTGACTTAGTGCAGACTGGCTGCAGCACCCCAGTTTCTCCCACAGAGGCTCTTATCTGCTCGTAGGTTACACTAGCTTCCTTATGTGGTGATCTCAGTACAGTTTGTAGAGCCTGGAGGTGGAAGTTGTAAGGCATCTTTGTGCCTCTACTTCAGAATCTATGTAGCATCACTCCCAGTGCTTTTTTTTTTTTTTTTTTTTGGTGAAATGAGTCACAATTCCAGCTTTGTGGATCCATGACTGTGTTCCCTAGTGGAAACATTATTCTTTTTCTGCAGTTCATGGGTTCTTACCAGGAGCATATATTTAGCAGGTGGATCATTAAGGATAGTAGGTATAAAAGCCGCTTCCATTTCTACCCTGAACCCATAAATTCTGGGTCCCACAAATTATTGGAGAAATAGCCATGTATCCTGGTTTCAGACTTAGAGTACATAACACATTCTGGAGGTGATTATTCCAGCCTTCTAAAGTATTGATAACACAGCTTGCCCATTTATAACCAAGTCTAAAAACAGCAACAACAACAAACTACTCCAATGTCACAAGCATACTTCTTGAATTTCTGAATATTAGATGAATTTTTCTTCTTTGCTGTTTTTCTGGAAAACCACAGGGCAGGATTGGAGCCCTACAATGGTTTGTTTTCCTGTGTGGTGCCCGAGTATCATATCACGCAGAAACATCTGAAAATAAGGCCCAGCTGTTTTCTTCCATATTTGGGTTGTCGTCATAGGGAATGACTCATGAGACTACAAGTTCAGGCTTTGAAGGAGAAAGCAATACAACAAGAGTATGGACTGTGGATGGACTGTGGGTATCTGGATCACTTGCTCATGCAATTTACTTCTGTCTTCAGGAACAGGAGTGTTGCTAACTGCTGCGCATGCCTAATGTTATGGATTAGTGAGATAGACAACACCCAGTTCATGATGGAGAGTGTAGGTTGCAGAGTAACTTGGTAGCCTCCTGTCACGTCCTTCAGTCTTTATTAGGCTCCAAGAAAAAATCAGAAGCTGTTTCTCAAAAGGTGAATAGCTATCTGCAAAGGAAGTTAATGCTTTGCTTTAAAATTCTAAAGGTGTGATTTCTTTTTTAAAAAAAACTATTTATTTATTCATGAGAAACATGGAGAGAGAGAGGCAGACACACGGGCAGAGGGAGAAGCAGCCTCCCTGCAAGGAGCCCAATGAGGACTCGATCCCAGGACCCCGGGATCACACCCTGAGCCAAAGACAGACGCTCAACCACTGAGCCACGAGGCATCCCTTAAAGACATGATTTCTAATTCACTATCGAGGCTTATCCAAAATTCTGAATAACTCGTTGTTTGCAAATACAGCTCAATGGTAGTTACGTAGGTTGGGTCATGTGGTGAAAATAGCACAGCAGCTGGCTCACAGACTAGACTTGTTAGAGTTTTCTCTTGTTTCAGGACCCACTCAAAAAGGACAGGTTTTTGGGTAACTTTGTAAATGGGTAGGAGTAACTTGCCTAAAATTGATATATGGCCTTTGCAAAATCAAGGAGCTCGCTGAACTGAAGCAGGGTTAGGGAAATACTATCTCACCTTAGTTTTTTCATTCATCCAGACGGCATTTTAATTATGTGCCAACAAAGCCTGGTAATCAATTTCAAGCTGCAATTTTTCCATGTAATTTCAAGGAAATTTTAGTCATTAAAAATTCTACACATCACCTGGCTTTTGGCTTAATTACCTGTTTTGATGCTTGTGAGGAATAAGTTGCTAGTGATTCTCTAGAGTTTGAGTCCCCAGGGCTACAGGGTTAGATACAACAGCCTTGGTGGCCCAGTCATACTCAGCTTACAGAGAAACAGGGGGTAGTGGTCTGTTTCTCTGTAGCAGGTAGGTTTATTTAGGTTTTCTGCAAAATGGTGGGGATATCATTTTCCTGATATGGTAACTAGGGCCTTCTTTTATTTTATTTTTCATATTAAGTCACTGTAAGCCAGTGAAGCTGATTGTGAAGCCAACAATATTAATGAAATTAGCACTCTTGGAAAGTTAACACTCATGGAAACATTTGGCTTTAAGTCAATTTCCAATCATTTTACAAAAAAAAAAAAAAAATAGAATAAACTTACCAGCTGGAAATAGGTATTTATTCATATCCTCTTTAAATACACCTGAAGTTGGCATATAAACATTCTCGCAAAAATGAGAATGTGTTAATTCTGAGAGGACTCCTACCTGGTGAATCTTGGGGCCCATAAGACTTATCTATACAATGCCTGACCTATAAAAGAAGCTAACATTTTGGGTCTAAATCTTAATAAAGTGTACGTTCCCCTCACAAGTCAAAAGGATGCATTGTCCTTCTGAATCCTCAGGAACTCACCTATTTGATGAGAGAAGCAGCCTTTACTAAACAAAAGATATTAAGATAGGATTGCTATGCTATTTCCTAGATTTCTCTAACATTTTGCTTTGACCTTAGATTTTGTTTTGTTTTGTTTTGCTGTGACCTTAGAAAAGAAACATACCCTCTTAAAGATTTTAACTGATTTGTGTGTATAGGTAAAGTATAATAGCAATATATGTTCAAGGGCAAACTGTTCACATTTTTTTCAGACTCTTTCACTAGTTTATGCATCTACGTGCAAACTTTTACTATCAATTATGTGCATGTTATGCTACTAGAAAATGTGTGAATGTACACACTGCAATATGGTATTTCTTTCTTACGGAAACACAAAGTGCGATGGAAATGCCGAGACATTTCAGAGTCTCAGCTCAGAAACTGCTTATACCCCTAGCAGTGATCTGCATGAGGCATGTTCTGTATGGAAAGGATAACTCTTGCTTCTCTTTTTATGTCTACAAAAAATGTCATGCCTTTTTGTCACTAACTCCACAAAACTTCTCTTTGACGGAAACAACCTCTTCCCCGACACCCCCCTCCCCAACCCCCAATCTCCTTTCAAGGGCACTGTGGTGATGGCTGTAAGAAATCTGAGTGTGGAGATGACCTTTGCCCTCTTGGGTTTCGCGGATTACCCAGAGCTTCAGATTCCTCTCTTCCTCTTGTTTCTGATCATGTACATTATCACCGTGGTAGGAAATCTTGGGATGATAGTAATCATCAAGATTAACCCCAAATTTCACACTCCCATGTACTTTTTCCTCAGCCACCTTTCTTTTGTTGATTTTTGTTACTCTTCCATCGTTACTCCCAAGCTGCTTGAGAACCTGGTCATGGAGGATAAAAACATCTTCTACTTTAGCTGCATGTTGCAGTACTTCTTGTCCTGCACTGCTGTGGTGACGGAATCCTTCCTGCTGGCAGTGATGGCCTATGATCGCTTTGTGGCCATTTGCAACCCTCTGCTTTATTCAGTGGTCATGTCGCAGAGGCTCTGTGCCCTGCTGGTGTCTGGGTCGTATCTCTGGGGTATGTTTGGTCCCTTGGTACTCCTCTGCTATGCTCTCCAGCTAAACTTTTCTGGACATAACACAATCAACCATTTTTTCTGTGAATACACAGCTCTCATTGCTGTCTCCAGCTCAGACATACTCATTCCCCACCTGCTGCCTTTTGGCTTTGCCACTTTCAATGAGGTGAGTACACTGCTGATCATCCTCACTTCATACACTTTTATATTCGTGACTGTACTAAATATCCATTCTGCCAGTGGGCGTCGCAAAGCCTTCTCCACCTGTGCCTCCCACCTGACTGCCATTACCATCTTCCACGGGACCATCCTTTCCCTCTACTGTGTGCCCAACTCCAAAAACTCCAGGCAAACTGTCAAAGTGGCCTCTGTATTTTATACAGTGGTCAACCCTATGCTGAACCCTCTGATCTACAGCCTGAGGAATAAAGATGTGAAAGATGCCCTCCGGAAATTAATAGACACAAAAGTCCCATTCCACTGAACGAATCTCAAAAGATGTTTTTAATCCCAATGAACAATGGGGACAGAGCTCTGTAAAACCCTTAGCATATATTTGCATGAGGTTTTTATATATGACTTTGATGTTAATACATTGTGACTTGGTAAGCTCAAATCCCTTGAAAAAGGGGATTCTTCAAAAAGTTAACTCTTTTGATCCATAAAGCCTCTATTTCTTCAAATTGCCTAAAAAGAAACACATAAAATATTACGAAGCCCAATAGTTGGCTCAATGTGGGAGAATAAAGTTATTGAAGGATCATATTAACTCACCATAGGAAGGTCTTGCTGATTTGTTACTGCATATGAATGAGTTCCTTGCCTTTAAAATCATGTGTGTGGTAGTCACTGAAGCATTGTCTTTGCTGGAAGATGAAGATGGATATCCTGATTCTTTTTTGACACCTTCATTCCCTGGTCTCCTGTATTCTATGAATGGATGGTCTTATACTTCAAACAGCTTGTGTTGAGAAGTCTACAGAGCAAAGACAATTATACCTATTATGCAGATAATGACACAGAGTTTCAAGAAACTAGTCTAGAAATGACTGAATGATCGATCTATGATCAAAGCATCTCAACTCTGTTGACTGTAAATCTGGTCATGATAGACTTTCATGTCCTTTCATGATAGTAAGCTTTCATGATAATAGACTAAGGTGATCAGTCTGAGAGGTCACAGAAGTCTGTGTTGTCTTAGATTATCTGGGATAATCTCTGGAGTCATTTCAATATTCCTACATTATGCTTGGATAGGATTACTCAGAAGGCTGCGTTCCCGGTATTATCAGGTCTGGAAATCTCTACAAGCATAATCTAGTCTAGTTCATATGTATTAGGCCTGGGATGAAGGCAATATATGTTCTACCTGGGAATATTGAGGAATCATTTAAAAATTTCTGTTCTAATATTTATATGAGTGGCTAAACAAGCACAAATATCTGGTAACAAACACTTTAAAAATTAAATTAAATTATAATAGGGGGCAGCCCGAGTGGCTCAGCAGTTTAGCGCCACCTTTAGCTCAAGGCCTGATCCTGAAGTCCCGGGATCCAGTCCCACATCAAGCTCCCTGCATGGAACCTGCTTCTCCCTCTGCCTGTGTCTCTGCCTCTCTCTCTCTCTTTCTCTCTCTCAATCTCTCTCTCTCTTTTTCTCTCTCTGTATCTCTCATGAATAAATAAAATCTCTTAAAAATTATAATAGGAAGGATAACCTTATTTTAAATTTAAAGTTATTGTTATTAAAAACAGTGTCGTATTGGGATAAATAGAGAGCCATATGAGGAAAAAAAGATAAAACTAGATCTTTTCCTTATTTCACACACCAAAAGAGAGTTTTAAAAGCAAGTTTAAAACTTGGATTACATGAATATACACAACTTCTTGACAAAACAACAAAAAAGAGATTAAAATGACAAATGAAAAGCTAAGAAAAAATCACTACTTATGTCACATATAGTAGAGAAAAAATGACAATCTTACAGGAAAATAAACAACCTATATAAAAGGAATAAAAATAGCCTTTAAACATTTGAAGAGTTTTTCAAGCTGACTCAAAATAATAGAAATACAGATGAAATCTGCCCTGAGCTATCACTTCTCACCTATCAGAATGAAAGAAATACAAAAATTTAATGACCTTTCCTATAAGTGAATGCACAGGGAAATAGACATTTAATGCATTGGGGTCAGGAAGATCACATGTTCTATATGATAGAAGCTCCAACTTATATACACATTCATCCTCTTTCAAACATTCATGGTTCTAGGAATCATCCCCCAAAATAGAGTAGCAGAAAAGCTAAAAGTAACGTACTCCCTAGCATTATTCATAATAACAATAGACTGGATGCAATCCAACATAATGGTGGTTAAATATCCTATGGGTCCGGGTAAAAAAGTATCTGGTTGTGAAAATGGGAAGAGGAAGGCTTTTATTTATTGCCATAGAGGACTTTTTCCATATTCTCAGTATATTTTCTTAAGTGAATAAAGACAAGATGTAGAAAAGTTTTTTCTGATATGATAACTTGTGTGAAAGAGAAGGAAGGATAAAACAAAAGTTGATAAGGATAGGAAGAGATGAAAGAAAACTCTTCAGAATGTACCTTATAATAGAGCTTTGATTTAGGGGAAATATGACACTGGACATATTTTAAAAGACATACATTTAGGTCAAAAAGTAAAATTAGTTTTTAAATTTATTTAAAACTTGAAAATAGATAATAATGAATCTGTTTATAATGTTGGAAACATGATCGATCACACGGTGTAAAACATTTTTTTCTAAAGGGCAGCACTTAGAGTATACCTTCTCATTATGCAATGTTTATTTTAGTATAAGTAAATATTAAAATGCCATTGAAACTAAAGTTGTCAGCATAAAAGAAAAATTATAGCTCTAAAGAAAAGGTAAATAAAAAACTTTTTCATCTTAATTTGAATTAGAAATCTAGTTCAAAACTATTTTTTTCACTCTTGTAAATAATATCACTAATAATGACAACCCAGTAGCAACGAATACCCAAATTTTCTCTGAAAGGAAATATTTGCTTTCTAAATAGAACTGGAGTTTTTTGACAAAAGCTGATCTGAAGTCTGAGGTAGAGAGTTAATGAACCTTGAGCAACTTGATTTTCCAGAAAGAAAGAACACTATTAACAGCTAGTTGCGTCATTTCAAAAAGACATAAGGAGGCAATTTGAAATGGATCCAACTAGTTTATAGTTAACATACAAATGAACATTGAGTACAATTAATTTAAAAGCATCAAATATGTTTACGTCTAAAAATTTAAATCTAGATGATTTAAAAAAATAAGTCATTGGTTACTGTTAAAGGTTGCTGGGCATACCAAGGCACTACTCTGAAAATTGGTAAATAAAAGAGATAAATATTTATTCAGCTTTTCTTTTATGAATTGCATTTCAGGGTTAGCTAACAGCTTATGAAGGAAAATTCAGAAAGAATAAAAGCAGAAAATAGGATGGAATTAGAAAATCACTATTTCTGATATTCTAATTAAAAAAAGATCAAGGAAATGACTTCAATAAGTATTAAAATCATTAAGCAAAATGTTGGTGGGAAATGCTAAAATGAAATAATCTAGCTGATGCTACCTGAATTCACAGATCAGCCTGAGGATCACAAGAAGTCAGACAATCAGTTAACATGTGCTTTGCAATTTTTTGCAACATGAGTCATCAGAACCATGTGTGAAGAATTCTTGCCTAAAAGAAGCTAAAAGAGTGACCCAGAACTAATAAGATTTCTTGATGTAACAATAAAGAAGTTGTGGCATATGTGTGTGTGTGTGTGTGTGTGTGTGTGTGTGTGTATAGTGGCAACTACTAAGCCATCAAAAAAAAAGAAATCTTGTCATTTGCATTGACATGATGGAGTCGGAATATATCATGCTAAGTAAAATAAGTCATTCAGAGAAAGACATATATCAAATGATTTCACTAATACGTGGAATTTAAAAAATAAAACAGAAGAACATATGGGAAGGAGGAAAAAAGAGGGAAGCAAACCATGAGATACTTTTAATGATAGAGAACAAAGTAAGGATTAATGGAGGGAGGAGGTGAGGGATGGGCTAGATGGCAATGGGGATTAAGAAAGGCACTTGTTATGATGAGCACTGGGTGTTATATGGAAGTGATGAATCACTAAATTCTACTCCTGAAATGAATATTACACTATATATTAATTAACTAGAATTTAAATGAAAATTTGGGGAAAAAAGAAAGAAAATGTGATGTATATATGAATAATATATAATATATTATATATATGAATATATATATTCATATATATGATACTTATGATATTCATATATATGAATATATATGATTATATGTCATATATATGATACTTATGATATTCATATATATGAATATATATGATATATATGTCATATATATATATATATATGAATCTTTTTGGCAATTAAAGAAGAATGAAATCTTTCCATTTGTTGAGTGTGTATTTGAAAATAAGGTGTACTTGCTGTTTCCTTTGCCCCAAACCTCATACTTTTCCCCAATCTTTGTATGACTTATTCTCTTACTTCATAAGGGTTTATGTCAAATAGCACCTCACCATATTGTCTGACCTCCCTATTTAAGATGATACTTACAATTATATACTTTTAAACATTTATAATTACTGAAAAATGATCATTTATTTATTTGTATGCCCCATTAATAGAAATTTGTTGACAAAGGAATATCCTTTCTCTTTTTCCCCAATATCTAGCTCATCATAAGCTTGTAATAAATGAATAATTATCTCTCCTCAACCACTTTTCCCTGGTTCATGTAGCAAAAAGCAAAATTCACAAAACTGTCACTGCTTTACACTCTTCAGTTTTTCTTCAATGGTATTACTTATTAATTATAGAGAGATCATATATCTTTTGAAAGAAATGCTTTAATGTGACCAATTTCTATATTATTCTTATATCAATAGTGCAACCTTGCATCTCATGTATATGCAAAAAATGCCGAATGGATGGACGTGATAAAACTTTGGCAAAACTATCTGAAAATTTTCTAGAGGAGAATGCTTGAGATATTTTCCATTAGTCAGTAACTTTACCATGCTGTACATAATCTTGAAATTTTCAAGATTTCTGATATAATAAATTTGACTAGAGATAGGTAGTTCAGTGGAGTGGGCATTTGTTTTGGTTTGTTTATGTTTTGTTTTATTTTGACTGCACAGTTTCAATATTATTTCTGAAGCATGCTTATCATACTTTGTGAAATATCTCCTCTCTGCACTGAAATTCCTCATTGTTCTGATAGTTTGGCTCTATTCCCAGTTCCTCTGGAAAGTCATATTTATTACTCAATAAAGACTCATGGTACACTGACCATGCTCATCTTTCACCTAGGAGCTTGGAATATATTAGCAAACAAAACAGTGAATGGTCTCCCTTTTCCTGGAAATTTTATCTAGCTGGAGAAAAGCAATATACAACAAAAGAAATAGATAAGGATTAAAAATATATCTGAATCACGTGAAGTACTTTAAACACTAAATTGGGTAGTAGAGTAGCTCTTGCAGTAAAATAGCATGGTCGTGGAAGGTTTCCCTGAAAAGGTGCCTTTGAACAAAAACTTAAGGAAAAGCATTTTCAGCATGCAGGAAATATGAGTAGGAAAGACCCTAAAGAAAGAGTTGGGAATATTTTTTGAAAAACAAAAAGCAAGGGATAAAAGCAAAGAGGTCAGACTAGCTGGGAGAGGTAAAGGCAGAAAGAGTAATAGAATAAGACAAGATTTCAAAGGGACTAGATCATTTTCCCAACTTGCTATTTAACCTTATAAATATTTCTACTTTAACTCTCAATGAGTCATAATGATCTAAAAGATGAGTTCCTACACTTCTGCAATGGTCAAAGTGGAGGTAGGGAGGAAGGGGTTATGCCTGACATTTGGTAGTCACTCAATATTTGATAAGGATGATTTTTTACTAGTTCTATAATATTGATAATTGTAGGAAGGTATGGGAGTAATCACAGATTGGAAAAGTGATTTTAAAATATACATTTTTATATAAAATGCTCCTAACACTGCTCCAGGTTTTCAAGAATTACATCAGAAAAAGATGATTAATTTTAATTATTTATTTCATGACCTCAAGAGAATGGGGCAAGACATAATCCCTAGAGTTCATGTCCCAAAGGTTGTACTATACATATAAGAACATACCCACCAGTCCCAACCAGGAGCCACCTTACCTTTGCCATCAGCAGGTTTGTTTTAAGATTCTAGAGACAGATTGACATTAACTTCAATGTTAATATGGGAGGGGGAACTTACCCTTTAGATCTAGACGGTTCTTGAGAAATATTTAGTCACAGCAAAGTAACATATCTGAACATGCAAGGAAGAGAAACTGCATTTATTCACACATTTTTGTATGAGAGGACTTGGCTCAGATGAACAAGAGGTACTTAGGGTATGAGAATAGAAGAGGTCTGAGAACTTTGGGGATGTGCCTTGTCTTGTTTCCATAAATTAGTGAAGAAATAGGCAAAGTAAGAAAGTGATTCAAATAAAATGAAACTAGCCGAGATTGAACAGACTCTCTTGTGAAAAAATTTAAAAGGGACCAGCTTTAATTAAGATTCTAAAGCAGGAAACACGTGTCTGAGCAAAAATTACAACAAAATGGGGAAAACATAGGTATGAAGATTCTAGCTGTTATATTTCTTGGATTCAATGATGTAGAAGATTTTTACTAATAATTTGACGACAATATTTGGGATGCAAGAACCATCACGTTAAATGTAACATTAGTTTAAAGTAAATTCTTAAATGCTTTAGATAAGTTAAATATTGTATTAAGCCAAAAACATAATAATCAGAATGTCTGGCTTCCTAATGGATTATCTTTTGAGGTTGTCTTTAATACTCAGATGTAGGAGTATAGGGACAGAGAGGGCCACTGAGGTCTCAGTATCAAATATGATCTGACATCTTTATTGATGGGCCATCTAAAACTATTTCTTGGGTTGTGAGATCAGAGATAATCTTACTGGAGCGATGATTACAAGTTTCCTGGTATGGAAGCACCTGGGTGGTTCAGTCAGTTGAGCATCTGACTCTTGATTTCGGATCAGGTCATGATCTTAGGGTCGTGGGATCCAGCTCATGCTCAGTGCAGAGTCTGTTTGTTCCTCTCCCTCTGCTCCTCCCCTCTCTTTCTCTCTCAAATAAATAAATAAAATCTTAGAAAAAAAAAGAGTTTCTTTGTATGGTAGGATCTCAGAGGTGTTGGGTACCAACTGAAGAGATATAACGATTCTTTTGTATTACTATTTTCTCCTAAAATGTCTTCATTGTGCATTACTACCTCAAGTTTTGAATATTTTCTCCTTCAAGATAATATTGGGACAGAATGAATATTCTCCACATCTTGAAGAGAGAGGAGAGATGAGGGGAGAGAGAGGGAAAGAGAGAGACAGAGAGAGACAGAGTCCTAGGCAAGGAAAGTTCCTTCTTCTTCTTTTTTTTTTTAAGATCTTATTTATTTATTCATGAGACACAGAGAGGCAGAAGCATAGACAGAGAAGAAGCAGAAAGCCCTCCCTCCTCCTGCAGGGAGCCCGATGCAGGACTCAATCCCAGGACCTTGGGATCACCACCTGAGACAAAGGCAGACACTCAGCCATTGAGCCACCCAGGCGTCCCAGACTGACTTTGAAAGTTTCAGAATCAGTCTTTACTACACTTAGTTATTTCTGGGAGAGCACACGTCCCCAAATTTCATTTTTATTTCATCCTGGTGCTGCTTTCTAGGGTGGCTCTGTGGTCTGTACACTGTCAGACAACCCTTTCCTATAAGTCCAGAGACCCTGGCTTGTCATAAATGGCAAGTATGATCATTAATAAAGGAAGTATATCAGTATCTATTACTAGAACATGGATCAGAGTCTGATGTGGCTGGGATTCTAATCAGGGTTCTAGTCACAGATGTGTAGATTGGTCCTTATTTGCATGTCATTGGGAAAGTCAAGGTTTGTCTAGTTTCTGTCTTGTCACCTCCAGAATAAGGGAATAGACATGATTATCTTTATCATCTATTCTAATTTTGTTATTCATCAAGCAATGAGGTAGGATTGACAATTGGGAACCCACTACTTGAGAAGAAAGCTCTGAAAAAACTAATTAAGATTTATTATTTTTTAAAGATTTTTAATTTATTTATTCATGAAAGACACACACACACAGAGAGAGAGAGAGAGAGAGAGAGGCAGAGACACAGGTAGAGGGAGAAGTAGGCTCCATGCAGGGAGCCCGACATGGGACTTGATCCTGGGTCTCCAGAATCAGGCCCTGGGCTTAAGGCGGCGCTAAAACACTGAGCCACTGGGCTGCCTGAGACTTATTCTTTTATATCAGATTTATATATTAATTTTTATATCAGATTTGCTGAGCCAGAAAAAATGTGTTATATGAAATTAATAATGAAGGCACAACTATAAAGTGTTAGGGGTATTTATTCTTAATGTCACAATGTGAACCTATGGTATAAAAATTAATTTGTTTGGAAATTCCTCATGTCTGTACTGATTATAAGGCTGATGTCATCAGTCATACTTTACTAGCCATTTCTTTTATCAACTTATAATGTTCAAGGAGAGCTGAGACTATTATAGGAAGATTTCATTTAAAATAACCGTAAAACCTTTTATCTCATATTCTAATTTGTAAATATTAAACATAACAGTTGAGAACTTTAAAAATTGACTTAAAAGTCAATAATTATATTGCTTTTTTACTTAAAATTTTAAAAATGATTTTCATCTTTTAGAATATTAGACGTTTAGCATTATCTTGCATAATAAACACATAGAGAAATTATGAAAAGATATTTTGCTTCCTCTTCCAGTCTTGGTAAAGGGTAAAGCAAGATTCTTACATCCTGACTCTCCTTAATATTTCTATTTTCAGGACAGACCCAGATTCTGACAAGCAGAAACCATCATGTTACTGTCAGAGAGAAATAAAAGTGGGGCTACATTCACTCTCTTGGGCTTCTCAGATTACCCAGAACTGCAAATCCCTCTCTTCTTGATTTTTCTGGCCATCTATAGTGTCACTGTTGTAGGTAATCTTGGGATGATAGTTATAATCAAGATTAACCCCAAGCTGCACACCCCCATGTACTTCTTCCTCAGCCACCTCTCAGTGGTGGATTTCTGCTACTCCTCCATCATTGCTCCCAAGGCCCTGGCAAACCTGGTTGCAGAAGACAGAACCATTTCATTTCCAGGATGTGTAGTACAGTTCTTTTTCTTTTGTACCTTTGTGGTAGCTGAATCCTTTTTATTAGCTGTGATGGCCTATGACCGCTTTGTGGCCATTTGCAATCCTCTGCTCTACACAGTGACAGTGTCCCAGAAGCTCTGTGCCATGCTGGTGGTCGGATCATATGCATGGGGAGTAGCATGTTCCTTGATACTCACATGCTCTGTGGTCAAATTATCTTTTCAGGGTTTCAACACCATCAATCATTTCTTCTGTGAGTTCTCTGCATTGATCTCCCTGTCTTGCTCTGATACTTACATCAGTCAGTTGCTGCTTTTCATTTTTGCCACCTTTAATGAGGTCAGCACACTGCTCATCATTCTCTTGTCTTACGTATTTATCGTTGTCACCATCCTCAAGATGCGTTCAGCCAGTGGTCGCCGCAAAGCCTTCTCCACCTGCGCCTCCCATCTGACTGCCATCACGATCTTCCATGGGACCATCCTTTTTCTCTACTGTGTGCCCAACTCCAAAAACTCAAGGCACACAGTCAAAGTGGCATCTGTGTTTTATACAGTGGTGATCGCCATGTTGAATCCCCTGATCTACAGTCTGAGAAATAAGGATGTCAAGGGTACAGTCAGTAAGTTAATAGGTACTAAAGTATTTTCTTTTTGAGCATTTTATTCTAGGAGCATTTGTCCCTGATATGTAAATAAAGTGTGCCCATAAAGGTTGGTTGATTGTAAAGATATCTTTAAAATTAATGAAGAGTTAATGTACAATGGGAAGGATGTAGATTTTGATTCAGAGACTACTCTTGATTCTATCTCTTGCTTATTGGGAAAAAAATCAATAATCTCTCCCATCTTTGGTTTTCAATCTAGAATAATCATGGTAACATGAGCTAGCTCCTAATCTGATTGTGAAGACCTAAAGTTAATATAGATATCATTTGGAAAACCTTGTATAAACATTAAATCTTAATAAACATTAATTTCATCCCCTATCTTATGGAACACCTGGAATAGACTAAGCTCTCAATAATCACATGAATTTATCTCATAATATTACAAATATTTAAAATGAGACACAGTCTTCATCTTCAAGGAAGGCAAAACCAGTGTTGACAGTAAGGCAGTGAAGAAAGAGGCCCTTGTAGAAGGTAGAAAATGAAAGGTATCATAGAGTGTTTGAAAGAAAGAAAAGTTCAAGTCCATTTGGGGACTTTAGAGTAATGCCTTAAAAAAATAGGTACTGTTTGAACTTAGCTTTGGATAACAGGATGAACAAAGCTTTGGGAGCAAACAAGGTACAAGTTTTATTCAGAAGACCAAACCACGACAAAAATCAAGGAGGTCAAAATGTAATACTGAGTCAGTAATCCAACAAATATTTTATTGAGTGACTACTATGTAACATGTGTGGTTGTGTGTTGTATGTATAGGTTACTTGGCATGAGTGAAAAGTTGATGAGAGAAACATGGTCTGTATCCTGAATATGTGTTCAAAGGAGCTCCAGGGTGGCAGTGTGATAAACTATAAGAGGCTCCACCAAAGGCTTAAAGATGTGAGACCAGATCTCAGAAATTGTATATGCAAAAAGTAAACATAATGAGTGTCTGCCTCGCCCATATTTCATACTATTGTTCTGCCTATGAAGACATCAAAAATATTATCAATCCTTTATTTTTTTCCTGAACGTGATCATAATCTCTGAATCCTTCTTAACTGAACTCCCACTTTTAAAAAAAAGTACTGTAAACCAATTGGTTACCTAACTTTATTAAAAATACAATAAAAACCAAATAGTGATTAGCATAAAGGCCTATTTAATCTGGCAAATTAAAAATATCAGATCTCTGTAACATTAATAACTCACCTTACTTGAATACCTTGTATGTTTATTTTTCTCTCTATTCAATATGGCTAGTTAAAATTCCAAACAAATCATTAATATAATAAAAATAATTTTCCAGGTGTTCTGGCAAGGGAGAAAAATAATCTGGGGAACAGTTTTATATGGGCTCAATTAAGTTACTTGAAATGTAGATATTGTTTTAAACTTGATCATTATTAAAATTTCTGTTCATATGATTTTTAAAATGAGGAATCAATTAAATAACCATTTTATATGGAAAGATAAAATACATAAGAGACCGTGTTTTAGATATTAGATGTCTGATGAAGGAATGCTTTTCTCTTTTATTGACTTCTGTTTCTCTGAGTATCCTCAAATTTATCTTCCACTACACATCTGCACTTATACGATTCTTCATGCTACTTTTTTAAAAAAAATTTTTATAAGATTTTATTTATTTATTCATTAGAGACAGAGAGAGAGAGAGAGAGAGAGAGAGAGAGAGAGAGCAGAGGGAGAAGCAGGCTCTCCATGCAGGGAGCCCGACGTGGGACTTGATCCCAGGTCTCCAGAATCAGGCCCTAGGCTGAAAGCGGCGCTAAACCACTGAGCCACTGGGGCTGCCCTTCATGTTACTTTAAATTCAGGAAATTATTTGTATGCATCTTAAATTGAATCAACAATGGGTAATCCCTCATTGGGGAGAATTTTATTTTACTTCTGTCCTGGTTGGACAAAGGATGATTATTTTGTGGTAAAAGTAACACCAGCCATTTAGATTTTACTCTGGAGAAACCAAAGCCCATAACACTAAAGTGACCTGGCCAAGGTTGTACAAGCAATTGGTGACAGAATTAAAGCAGTCAGTTAAGACTCCAGACACATCAGCAAGCATTTTTTCCCCACTAATCACTAGTATACAACCTTCTATTTTTTTCATTTTCAAGCTGTCACATTTGCGACTGTTTATGGTAGATCCCGTTGCTTCTATATAGAACATGACATATTAGTAATCTACACATGTTTTGGTCATGGGCCTCTCAGTTTTGAAAGCATTTAATTTGCATGTAAAATATTTCATCATAAATTTAAATAGCAGCAAAAAGTGTGATTTCCATTGCAAAGCATAATTCATTTAAAAAACATAAATAAGAACATCTGAGGCAGATTTGTGTCTTTCATCTTCCTGAACTCATGTTCAACTCTACTCCCCTCCAATGAATATTATAATTTTATTAATCATAGTCATACTTTTTATTTCCCATAATCATAAAGCTTTTGGCAATATCGAAAGTTTCTTTTTCTGGAGTAAGCTAACCTTGTAATGTTGCAATAATTATTGTGCCACTAATCAAAAAGATAATTGTATTGCAAATTTGGATAAAATAGAATTAATCAATTAAAGAAAATGCATTTGCAAATATTTATTTTTATGAGAAATATTATATGTTTGGATTTTTATTTCAATTAATTAAATGTATCCTTGGAAAGACATCACTTAATTCTAGAGAGCAAGAGGGTTTAACATCACCTCTACTTCTACTTTTTAATAGATGAAAATACCAAGACTGGTTATGTTAAGGATCAGTGAGACTAGATTCTGTCAGGAATTCTTCCGTCATTGTAATGTCACTCAAGTCTTTCAACTCCATTCAGGTTATGTTCCAATTTCTCACAATGATTTTTTTTCATCAGAAATTTTTAAAAACAATGCATTAAACAAACTTAGACTGAGTTCCTCCAATTTTGTCAAAAAATTGGGAGGTGGGGGAATTATATCTTTCAAAAGGATTTGTTACCCAGTTTGGTAGATTGCAAACATGGTCCAAATTCTCTAGTCCCCTGGTGTCTATGCCCGTGTACAGCTCTACTGAACACCTGGTGGAATCAATTTCTCCACTCCTGGAAGGGAGTCTGCTTTTATGGCTAACTTTGGTTAACAGAGGGTAGCTGATGTGACACTGTGCCTCTGAGAGGCATTGTGGCTGATTCACAATCTCTTGTGATAAAGTTGCCTAGTGAACAAACACAGAATAGCATATTGGATAATGAGAAACGTATCTCCATACCTCAGCATGGGAGCTGGCATCCAGCCAACAACCTCACCCGGGCGTACAGCCCTCTTTGATCACCTACACTGCCAAGCTGGTATCATACACATAAACTAACCAAGCCTAGATCAGCCATGTCAGGATCAGATCAGCAGAGCTTACTTACTGACTCCGGTAATACTGGCCCATGCAATTAGTAGTTGTTGTTTTTAACTAATATGTTTCAGGGTGATTTGTCATACATGCATGGAACCACTCACATTCTTAATTTCTGAGAAGGTTACCACAAAGACCTTCCCAAGACTTTTCATCTAACAGTTAAGTATGTCTGCTATTCTTCCATTTTCCACTTGGAAGCACCTTGAGTAAAATAATATAATTTTAAAAATTGGGAAATTTGATTTCATTAAAACTCACCAATACAGGGAGTCTGGGTGGCTCAGTGGTTGAGCGTTTGCCTTTGGCTCAGGTCATGATCCCAGGGTCCTGGGATTGAGTCCCACATAGGGCTCCCCAAAGGGAGCCTCCTTCTCTCTCAGCCTGTGTCTCTGCCTCTCTCTCTCTCTCTCTCTCTCTGTCTTCCATGAATAAATAAATAAAAATGTTTTTTCAAAAAAAAGGAAAGAAAGAAAAGAGTGTTGGGGAAGTAAGAGGAAAAAAAAAACAAATAAATTCGCCAATCCAGTTTACTAAAATAGTATTATGTGTTTTAAACACACTTCATCAAAAACTTAGAGCTTCATCTTTATTAAATTTTTGGATGAGACCAAGAAATCAATTTCAATAATTTTTTTAAAAGAGAGGGATAGAGAGAGCTCACCAGCAGCAGGGAAGAGCAGAGGGAGAGAGAAAGAGGCAGAGAAAATCTTCAGCAGGCTCCACTCCCAGAGCAGAGCCCAACACGAGGCTTGGTCTTAACGACCCTGAGATCCTGACCTGAACGGAAATCAAGAGTTGGGGACTTAACCAATTGAGCCTACCAGGCACCCCTAGAATTTTTATATTAAAAAAAATACTTGCCATGTCTTTAAGTCTAATAAAAATAGATAAAGCCACTTTCCTCTGAGTGGGTTGCCCGGATGATGTAGAGCATCGTTACCAAAGATACTCTTTATAGATGCTGTCATGAGACTGTTTCCTTCAGAAGGATGATTTTTATGACAATAGCCGGAGGGTGCACTAAGAAGAAAACGAATAGGTGTTAAACAAATATTGTCATTGATCTACTATATGTCTGATTTCATGACATCTCTATATTGGTTAAAATACATGTCCTAAAGCCATTAATTATCATGAAAAGGAGCATATATTAAACAGGGAAGTGCATAAGCAGCATCTTAAGTGCTTTAAGCTGCATCTAAATCTGATGTTGATGTTGGAAGGGTATATATATATATATATATATGCCAGAGAGAAACAAGAGGTCCTAACATGGGTTTTGAAGTATAAGCAAACTTCAGAACTGCCTGGAAAACAATATTTCAAAATGTTCTTATGTTTTAGGTTTTGGAAGTTTGCTATTTTTTTTAAATAAGGGATCTTTGCTTCTGAAAAGAAAAGAATTAATGAAAGTGGTAGGTGGAAAGGACATGCAGAAACATACTTCAAACTCAGGGAATTATCAGATGAATCAATCTTAGGAAAATGCATGTACATTATTGAAAACTTGATTATCTTAACTAATTATATCCATGGAACTCTTGAAATGCTTGACTGTATGCAAGGGCACAAACCACAGGCAGCAGTCTGCACCCCCTTGGTTTAGAAGGCATTATATATCCAGTGAAGGAACAGACTTAGGAGAACCCTTGAGCCAACTCTGTTTAATGGACTCTGGTGTCCAGCAGGGAGATGCCATCCCAGCACCATCGACAGTTCTGCTCTTCCTCACTCAGTCATATGGGTGGCACAGATCAAAAAGCAGCACGTGGTCTCATTTTATCAGAGATTACCTGTGTGACTTTGGGCAAGTTACAACAGTCTGTGCCTCAGTGACCTTATCATAAAGGCGTGTAACTACACTGACCTGTTTATAATTTTATAAAGATAAAATGTGTTAATAGTTGTATTCAGAATAGTACCTAGGACAAAGAAAGTGGCCAGTAATGTGAATATTTTAATATTCTCAGTAAATACCTGTTTCTGGTATTTGATGGAACTCTGACTTGACTTCAGACCCTACGCCTTCCAGGAAAAAACTTTTGAGTACAATACAGGCAGAGTCAATAAGACCTATTCATATATTTCATAATGACGGTATGATCCCTGCTTCTCAGAGCAGCGCTTGGTTGCAGCATACGATGCTCTGCGATTTATCATGAACTCTGAGAAGAACTTTGTTGGATTATAATAATGTGTACCAAGCTGGAATAACTTTTCTCCCTGTTTATATCTCATAGAAATCATTAGTTGTTTGAGTCTCGGGATGGTATGGTTTTCTTGAGATCTCATTGATATCCCACAGAGATCAGTAATTGTTTTGGGAAGCTTAAGGAATATTATGAGTCCCAGAGACACATACACACAAAAACATAAAGCATTTCCCTGATAGCATCTTCAGAAACAGAGGAAGCAACTTTTACCCACAGGTCAGCTGGGCTACACTCTCTTTCCTTGGGAATGGAGATAAATATTTTCTGGGAGTTAGAAGCTTTTTATCTTTTTTTTTTTTCTTATAAGAGTAATTTATTATAGTCATGTATACAAGACTGTAGTACTAAACATATATTTTTAAAAACATGTGTTTGGCTCTTTCTTTAATTAGAAATTGTTTTAAGAAATGCCATGTTTGGATCGCTTCCTTATGAAAACATTTTTCCTTTGTGCATTGAGAAACAATCTTAATGGAGAATGGATGGAACCTGGCAGACTGCATGGTTACTCTGATGCAGAGGGCAGCCAGAAGGGGCCCTCCATCCAGTTTGTGGAGAGGCACAGACATGGGGACCACCTGTGAAGCAGAAAAGAGAGGAATTATTTTGGTTTTGGGCACCACACTTAGAAATATTATCCTATTGTAAGTTTCTCAACCTTGGTACCATTGACCTTTTGGGCCACATAATATTTGTGTGTTTGTGTGTGTTGTTGGTATGTGGGGTTGGGGGAGGCAGGGCTGGGGCTGCCAGGTGCATCTTAAGAGTGGTCAGCAGTATCCCTGGTTTCTACCCACTATATGTCACTAGCATCCCTCCCTAGGGTGACAACCCAAAAAAGTCTTCAGCAGAGCCAACTGTCCCAGAGGGATCAAAATCCCTCCTGGTTAAGAACTACTTCTCTACAAATAACCAACAGTCTGATTTTTTCACCTTTAGACTTGTAAACAGGCAATGTTTTCAAAATCATATACAACATTGAGCTCAGAAAAAGACAACTCCTTTTTAACTGGCTGTTGAAGAGAGAAAACCATATTATCAGAACAATTATTTGTTTTCACCATGGGATTTCTTAAGGCACATATAAATGCTTTGCTTCTTTGAAATCATTTTATTAAGGAGGAAATATCTGACCATGTTGAATTTTAGTGCAGACTGTCTTTCCTCCAGGAATCATCAATGTATCTCCTCATCATGAATTAAAGTACGTTTCTACATTTTTTTAAAGGATTAGAATAAAATATTCATGGTTCATGGATTTTGTGAGGATTAAATATGCGAAGAAACTGATATATACATATATAATATTCTATCTGTGCAATCTGGCTTACTATTTTTAAACTTATCATTTTTTCATAGTTACTTGTCAGGTCATTAAATGTTCTTCAAAAATATCACCTTAATAGTTGCATAGTTTTCCATAATATATATGTGTCATAGCTTTGACCCTTTGCCTTTTACTTGACACTTAATTTCTGAGTTTTACTATCATAAACAGTGTTACAATGCAGCAGCAAATATTTAATGCTTTCATATATACATCTCTGGTTCTTCAAATAAATTTAAAGCAGTGAATGCATTTGTCATATAGGTCATTATAAGGCTTCAGAGTAATAGAAACTTTTTTTTTAAAGATTTATTTATTTATTCATGAGAGACACACACACACAGAGAGGCAGAGACACAGGCAGATGGAGAAATAGGCTCCTTGCAGGGAGCCTGATGAGGGACTTGATCCTGGATCCTGGGATCATGACCTGAGCCGAAGGCAGGCGCTCAATCGCTGAGCCACCCAGGCCTCCCAAGGAACTTTGAATCTAAGCACCAATTCCCTCAGTAATGGCCTGTGTTGAAAAGTATAATTGACAAATTCACTATGTTAATTTTATAGAAAAAAAAATGCAGGTATGGAGCACAAAAGCAACTTCTCCATCTAAACCATATTGATAAAAAATGAACACTTATGGATTAATAATCTTCAATACCAAAGAATGTTCATCATTTCAGTGGAAAACAGAGAATACTGTGTATTTCAAAAATTTATTTCCTGTGATCTCAACATTTTCAGTACTCATTAAACATTCTGCCTGGAAAGAGGGATTTCAATTTCATGAAACAATCTGGCTAATTCAATAATGTTTGATGTCTTTCTAATGATTCAACTTCAAGCTCAAAATTGGGTAGGACTCGTTTAAGGAATCATATAAGATGTAATGGATATGAATGTTTTTGTGTGATCTCTCAGACTGTGACCTTATGCATCTTTGCTACAACGCCTGCACATTTCCTAAACTTTATAAAAGCAATGTCCTGTTTCTTCACGTGCACAAAAATTAATTACCTTACCTATTATCACATCTTTATTTAGAAGATAGTCAAAAAATGAATTCGGGATCATATAATGGAGAGTAACTATTAATATTTTCCTCCAGCCTCAATAAAGTGAAAACATGGGTGAGGAGAACTGCACCAGTGTGACAGAGTTCATTCTGCTTGGATTAGCAGATGCCCCAGAGCTGAGAGTCTTCCTCTTCCTGCTGTTTCTTCTCATCTATGGAGTCACGGTTTTGGGAAATCTGGGCATGATCGCAGTGATTCAGGTCAGCTCTCAGCTTCACACTCCCATGTACTTTTTCCTCAGCCACTTGTCCTTTGTGGATTTTTGCTACTCCACGATCATCGTGCCAAAGATGCTGCCCAATATCTTAAACAGGGACAAAGCCATCTCCTTCCTCGGTTGCATGGTGCAGTTCTATTTATTTTGTACATGTGTGGTAACTGAGGTCTTCCTGTTGGCTGTGATGGCCTATGACCGCTTCGTGGCCATCTGCAACCCACTGCTGTACATGGTCACCATGTCCCAGAATCTCTGTATGGAGCTGGTGTCCTGCTGCTACCTCTGTGGGACGGCCTGTTCTCTGATCCACTTGTGTTTAGCCCTTCAGATCCCATCCTATAGATCAAATGTGATTAACCACTTCTTTTGTGATCTACCCCCTCTCTTATCTCTTGCTTGCTCTGATGTCACTATGAATGAACTGTTGCTGTACATCGTGGCCACCTTCAACGAGCTCACCACCATCCTGATCATCCTTACCTCCTATTTGCTGATTCTCATCACCATCCTGAGGATGCGCTCTGCAGAGGGAAGGCGCAAAGCCTTTTCCACCTGTGCCTCCCACCTCACAGCCATCCTTGTCTTCCATGGAACGATCCTTTTCATTTATTGTCGCCCCGGTTCGGGCAACAGTATGGATGCTGACAAGGTGGCCACAGTGTTCTACACCATAGTGATTCCCATGCTGAACCCCCTCATCTATAGTCTGAGGAATAAGGATGTGAAAGAAGCTCTCAGAAAAGTGGTGAGCTCCAAAATGTTTTCCTAGAAAATCTTTTCTTAGCAGGACTCAGAGTCCCAAAGTGGAGGCTGGTGGACACGTGAATGGGTGGGTTGTAATGTTGGAGTGGAGGGAAGAGCCAGGATGTAGGAGTGATCCTTTTTTTATTATCTTGCCTTTGTGCCTCTTCAATTTGCTTCCAGGTTAGGACTGACCACATTTCAAACTTGAAGCCTACTTCTTTGCTTTCCTTCAATCTAGTGTCTTAAATGGATATGAGTAATGCACTCTTCAGACGCATTTAGTTTGCTCTAAAACCTTCATGAAATTAATGAAGAACACTTGAGGATAACACTTTCTTTCAGTACCTATTATGGAACCTTGGTCTTTTCCAAGGTTGAATTTTTCTTAGTTTTCAATGAAGTACACATCTTTGTTCAACAGTTTATGTACAGAATGAGATTTCCACATGGATATGGGTCTATGATATGCTTGTATCTTTTTTAAGATTTATTGCCTATATCTGGTTTTTGTTATTATTTTTGCTGTTGTTGTTGCAGTGTCCAGTGATTTTGGAACTTCAGATATGATCTCATGTGAAAATATGGGGATAGTACTAATGATGACTTCCCATGAACGTTAGGAAAACTAAAGTACATGTCATGTTCAAAGAGCCTAGAATGATCCCTGGCACACATTTAGTTCTCCTTCTCTTCCCCCTCCCTCTCTTATATTGTACTTCTATACATATGTACTGCCTGTCTCATAACTTCACACACACTCATATATACACATATATATGAGTGAAATTATGAGACAGACAGTATATATGAGTGTGGATATATATAAAATCTCCAGACACACATAAACTTGCCATTACTGAATAATCAGTACTATCAGTACCTGCATTTCTGACTTAGGTCACTCATCCCACTTTTTGTTTGTTTTTTTAATTTGTGTCTCCATTCTAACTCTCCATTGTGGATAAGATGCTGCCACTAGAAGTGGAATTCTAATCTATTTGTAGAACACATAAATATTTAATTTTTGAGCTAAATTATGGAAGGAGCTCAGTTGTCCATCAACTGATGTATATTATAAAGATAGGAGATATACATATATATTCATATATATATAAATATTACTCAGCCATCAAAAATAATGGAATCTTGCCATTTGCAATGATGTGAATGGAGCTAGACTGTACTATGCAAAGTGAAATAAGTCAGTCAGGGAAAGATAATCATCACATGATTTCACTTATATAATTTAAGAAACAAAGCAGATGATCATGGGGGGGAAAGAGAGGCAAACCAGAAAACAGGTTCCTAACTACAGAGAAGAAACTGAGCTTTTAAATAAATAAAATCTTTAAAAAAAAAAAAAAGGGCAACCCGGGTGGTGCAGCCGTTTAGCGACCCCTGTGGCCCGGGGTGTGATCCTGGAGACCCGGAATCGAGTCCCACATCAGGCTCCCTGCGTGGAGCCTGCTTCTCCCTCTCTCTGTGTCTCTGCCTCTCTCTGTATTTAATTAAATAAATTAAATCTTAAAAAAAAAAAAGGGAAAGAAACTGAGCTTTGCTGGAGGGGAGGTGGGCAGGCGATGCTTTAAATGTGTGAAGGGGGGACGCCTGGGTGGCTCAATGGTTAAACGCCAGCCTTTGGCCCAGGGTATGATCCTGGAGTCCTGGGATCCAGTCCCACTTCAGGCTTCCTGCATGGAGCCTGCTTCTCTCTCGACCTGTGTCTCTGCCTCTCTCTGTGTGTGTCTCTTATGAATAAATAAATAAAATCTTAAAAAAAATAATAAAAAAAATAAATGGGTGAAGGGTGTCAAAGAGGGCACTTGTGATGAGCACTGAGTGTTGTATGTACATGATAACTCACTAAATTCTACATCTGATATTAATATTACACTGTATGTTAACTAATTGGAATTTAAATAAAAACTTGAAGAAAAAAGAATTAAAGAAATTTATTTTCAGGGTGCATAATGCACCTCTTTTTCAATCATCTTTGTAGTTATTGCATTCATTCTATCTACTCTGATGGTGTTTGACAGCTTCGTGGCCATTCCCAACCCTTTCCACTACACCAGTTGCTGTGTCCCAGAAACTCTGTGCCATGCTAGTGGTTGTATCATGTGCATGGGGAGTAACAAACATATTTTTTGATCCTCACATGTTCTACTTTGAAAAGATCTTTTTGTGTTTCAACACAATCAATCACTTCTTCTGTTAGATCTCTTCACTAATGTATTTTTCTTGCTCTGAGCCAGTTGCTTCTTTTTACTGCCACAACTTATGAAGAGATGAGAACAGTCCTCTTCAATCTGTCTTATGTGTTTTACATTGCCACCAGCCTACAGATGCATTCAGCAGGTAGATGCACAGAATCATCTTGACCTGTCAGCTTCACACCTGACTGCCCTCACAATTTTGCACAGCACCATTCTCTTTTCCTACTGTGTGCCATAACTCCCAAAACTCCAAGCACACAAAGTAGTATCTCTGCTATACCCAGTGGTGACACTCATGTTGAATCTTCTCATCTCAGCCTGATAAATAAGAAAGTCAAAAACAAAGAAAAGGGAAAAAAAGGAAAAAGAAAAAAAAAAGGGGGGGAAATAATAAACACTTTTCTTTTTTCATATTGAATGCATGCACTGGTAAATATTTATTTCTGTTATTATAGAACATCTTTCTGTGATTTTGAATGACCTGCATATCAATCTCATTTTTTAAAGATTTTTATTCATTTGAGAGAGAAAGAGAGCACACACATGCACACAAGCATGAGAAAGGGGTGGATAGAGGGACAAGAATTCCCATTGAGCTAGGAGCAGGTGCTCAATCCCATGACCCTGAAGCCATAACCTGAGTTAAAGTCAGATGCTCAACTGACTAAGTCACCCAGGCACCCCAAGCTCATTTAAAAATAAAAATCACTTCAAATAAAAAAAGACAAAACATTTACAATGGAAAAAATATGAATTTCAGGTCAGAGAAATTATACCTGGCTCTGATAATATAAGCTAGACCAGTTGATTTATTGGAGTCCATCTTTATCTACAAAAGTGGTATGTGATGTAGTTCATAAAGTGGTATGTGGAACAAAATAAAGGTAGACAACATATCTGGCTTATATGTGTGCAAGAAATTCTAGTTCTATTCTCTTTTCTTCCTTGCTAATGGATAGGTTGTAGGTGTTAAATAAGCACCTTTGTATTTTAAATTTAATGAAATAGATGACAAGGAAAGATATACATAGTCTCAGGTTCAAGAAACTCACAAGCCAGTGTTGTTAGTAAATATCATAATAGGTTTGGTAAGGAGACACCTCAAACTCATTTGTGGATATCAGAGAGATTGTCTCATAATTGCATGCCTCTTTTGCTTGATCCTGAAGAGTGGGCAAGTTTTTAGGAGAAACAAAAGAAAAAGACACAAATTTTATTCAGAAGTAAAGAACATGAACAATATTCAAGAGGTGAGCATATATAGTTAAGTCAATGATTCAACAATAATTTTGAGCTACTATTTTATGCTATAAGCACACAAGATATCATGTTAGGTGCTTGAAGGATTAGAAGTTTGCACAAAATAAAATTACTAATTCAGAAGGAATGCAAGTGCACAGGATACAAATATTTACAAGAATTTTAGAAATATTAGCTTGTTTCTCAGAATATTTAGAACAAAAGCAAAGAAAATATATTCATGTCCTATGTTTTATCCTTCCTTTTCATCACCTATCAATCAGCATAGATATATTATTAAATTATAGGGCCAATTGACCAAATTCATGTCCAATTCTCTTCATCAGAACTCCTTAGGCAGTCTTCATAAAATAATTGAATATATTTCTTGTAAATACTGAGAGCCATTCAGGGGCGCTGGGGTGGCTCACTGGGTTAAGCATCTGCATCTGGCTCAGGTCATGATCTCACAACCCTGGGATAGAACCCTGCATTGAGGTCTCTACTCAGGGCAGGTGAATCTGCCTTTACCTCTCCCTCTGCCCTTCTCCTAGCTGGTGCTCTCTCTTTCTCTCAAATAAACAAAAATGTAAAAAAAAAATCTCAAGAGTCATTTGCTTTTCTTAATTGTCATTTTAAATTAACTGTCATTTAAAACTATAATCTAAACAAATAAGTAATCAAACTTCGATTATTGTATCTATTAGGAAGGATTAATTTTTCTCTAGTACTAGTAATATTTATTATAAGATGGCCTTGTAGACACAGGTCCTTACATTTCAAAAATTTTACCAATTATATTTATCTTTCTTCTATCATTAATTTTGCTTGAATTACTCATATATCTTTTGTTCTGTACTCTGTTTATGGATAAAGCCCAAATTAGTGCAGTAAATTATATATAGAAAGAAAAAATTAGCTGTTTTTGTGGAGGGTAAAGTAAAAGGGTAGAAACAGAGGAAATTCCACTAATTTATGCAAGATGCCTACACTAAGTGCTCACAAACAGATTGGGAGATTAATAGATTGGTAAATATACATAGAAAGATAGATACATAGGTTAATAAATCAATAGGTCCACCAGTCATCCAGATTTGAAGTAAACTGATTTTATTCACATTATCCATGATATGTTAAGAAGAAAATCCTAAGCAATTCACACATACACACACACACATGCATACACTCACCCTACTAGAACTATTAGGACGAATAAATGAATTCATCATGATGAAAAAATACAGCATCCAATGCCAAAATTATCTTATTTTTTCATAGTACCAAAACAAAATCCCAAAGTAAAACTAAGAAAATAAGTTCCTGAAAACACCAGAAAGATGGCAACGCTGAAAAATATATAACAAAAGACTCCTACTGAGAACCTGAAAATTAGAAAATGTTGTAATTGGTACTAATATATGGTGAGCATATTATTTTTGCATAATAGAATTGAGAGTCCAAAAGTAAAGATATTTATGGTTGATTGACTCTGACAGTCTGCCCAGGAAGTCTCCTGGGTCTGTCTTTTCAATAAATGCTGATGAGTAAATGGATAAATTTCAATCTTACCTCACATCATATACAGACATCAACTCAAAACAGACCCGAGACTTAAATTTGGGAGCAAAAAGTGCAAGTTATATATCTGATGAAGGTTTTGTGCCCGTGACACATAAAGAACACTTACAAATAGAGAATAGAAAAGCAAATAATTTTTTTAAATAGACCAGATATTTGATTTGACATTTATAGAAGATATAATCTGAAACAAAAATTGTATAAGATGGAAAAAGGGAGAGATGCCTGATTGATTTGCCAGTGCCCTGAATGATGACCTTAAGAACACCAATATTCACATTATCTCTTTGTTTTGGCCTACAGATTCCCACTTAGTGGGCAACTTCAAAAAAGGTAGTTGATGAGAATTTTTTTTCTCTTTTGTTAATTGTGAAAGGTGATTTGGGAATAGAGATCCAAAGGGAGTATCTCCTCAGCCTTGGGTGCAGTCCTTGGCACAGCAATTTTAGGAACATATTATAGAGTATACAAATTAATTTACTTGAAATTACTTTCTGACCATATATACTTTTTAAATTTTATGTGTACAGCCAGTGATACACAAAAACAAATGGAATCCTGTGGCCTGGATTGATATTATAAAGTCAGAAGAACACACCTAGAACAGATAATTGATGCAGTCTCATTTGATGGCTTCTAGCATTGGACATGCACTAGGAAAAATGAAACCTCAGAAGCCTCCCTGGCTTTGTTTTTTCTTCTGTACATTCATAGGAGTGGAAAAACCACAATTGCTTTGTTGGCAATTTATTTTGAATTTATCCAAGTGGCAACTGTCTGTGTCTCCATCATCTCCTACGTAAGATTGGCATGAAACCCAGAACTCTCGCCTGGCTCGTTACTATGAAACTAAAAGGATTTAATACTTGCATAGTATTTAGTCTAGATTACAATACAAAACAAGGGCTCAATAAGCGTGAACTATCATATAGTTTTCTGACAAGTTAGATCACTACTTTTATGGTATTTAAAGGAATTCTGATGTGGCATTGGTCACTGTGTCCTACAGGAATCCAGGGGATTCTATCAAGTTATAAGAAAGAAAGAATTCCCAAGAAATAGTCACATTTTTTCATAATGGCCTTATAAGCTGTGTCCCACACACATATGACATTGAGATGTAATCACATGGCACCATGAAATCTGTCTGGAAAGAGGCATGTTTGCTTTTGAGCAGTTGTTTCCCAAGTTGGGATAATTTAAACAATAAATCTCCTGATGCTATGCCATAGAGAGTAATTATTAGTTGTGTTGTATCACATGTAGTCTCAGCTTCATTTTTATATATTTTGTTATTCCATAGAGATTAGTAATTGTTTGGGGGCCTAAGGAGCTCATTCCCTACATAGAAGTCTCTGTTTGATATACACGTCTTAACGTCTTCAGCACCAGGGAGAAAACGTCTGTCACTCAGGTCTGTTAGCTAGAACTAGGCTCCAGTTACTTGAAAATAGAAATGTCAACAATTATTTTAAAAATGTATGGAACTCATGTCTCTTCTAATTAGAGAATGTTCTAACAGGACTTCTATTTGTGTGCAGTTACTGTTTAAAATGCTTTTGTGTTTTAACATTTAGAAACAGTTAATGGTGAATTTAGAACAGTTTTCCCTGTCACATCAAACATGGGTGTGTATGAAAGAATACAGAATGAGCAAATGGTACCCCTCTTCTCTCTCTCTCTCTCTCTCTCTCTCTCTTTCTGTTTCCTCCTAACAGACCAGTTTCTGTCATGAAATCAAGAATTTATGATGATGGAGGAGCTCCCTTCATTGTCATAGTAATATGGAGGTTTGAATTTATGTGCCTGCCAGATGGTCTTGGACAGTCAGGACCTGTGAGCTCTCTCTGCTCAGAAAATGAGATGACTTCTTTTGGATTTGTTTTGGGGTTGCCATGAAATAGGTTCTCATTATCAGCCTAGAACTTTAGGAAGAAAATTTACCATGTTGATTTTCTTGTTGACTGAGAAGCAATCAAATAACTCAAATATTTTATTTTGTTTTGTTTCTGTAGTTGGTTGGGTGATGAAAAAAACATGACTTCAGGAAAGTGATATATTCCCACTTCTTTAAAGTTAGTTTAATATATGGAGAAAATACCAAGTTATTCTTCTAGTCCTGAGCGTCTTCCCTCAGTTTTCATTACACATATGTGTAGAAGTCATGAGTATATTCCTGCTGACTAGAAGGGAGGGCAGAGAATAAAATCCCTCAATGTTAGTTTGCCTTTTCTTTAAGGAAAGATCTTGCGGAGTCTCAATTCCCCTTGTATAGGATATACAGTGTAACTCTTTCTCCCAACCAATACAGAATCCGGGAGAGTTTTCACTTACCTCTTTTTTAATGTGGGTAAATTATAGATAGAACTCTATCATATGAATTCATACCTCTGGGTGGAACCTTTATTTACATCTACGTATATGCAGCAAGTGTACTATTTGGTGTTCTTTCTTTTTTTTTTTTTTTTTTTTTCAAATACCACCTCCAAGATGTAATCTTATTATTTTTTTATTATTTTCTTGGAGATTTTATTTATTTATTTGACAGAGAGAGACAGAGAGAGAGAGAGAGAGAGAAAGAAAACAAGCATAAGAAGGAGCAGCAAAGGGAGAGGGAGAAGCAGGCTCCCCACCGAGCAGGAAGCCAGATGCTGGGCTCAATTCCAGGACCTGAGATTAAGATCTGAGCCGAAGGCAGACGCTTAACTGACTGAGCCACCAAGGTGCCCCAAAAATGTAATTTTAAGTAGCATCATAATTTTATGTCTTAGATATGGTGGATCACAGTTTAACAATTACTCTATTTCTCAGAATTAACTTTTTCATTGTTAATATTATAAACAGGACTGCAATATAGTTTTGAACATAGTTATTCATGATTTTTTCAATAAACCTAAGTATTTTTTACAACAGCTTATTAAGAATAAAATCACTCATAAGAAATACCATATAGCTTTTATTGTTGTCAGGGTTAAGACTTTGGATGTATATTTCCATATTACATTCCAGAAAAAAAATGTATTTAAGAATCTTATCTTTTTTCTTTTTTTTTTAAGATTTTATTTATTTATTTATGAGAGACACACAGAGAAAAGCAGAGACATAGGCAGAGGGAGAAGCAGGCTCCAATGCAGGGAGCCTGATGTGGGACTCGATCCCAGGACTCCAGGATCACGCCCTGAGCTGAAGGCAGGAGCTTTAGCTGCCAAGCCACCCAGGGATCCCAAGAATCTTATCTTTTTTCTTAAGATTTTATTTATTTATTTGAGAGAGAGTGAGCATGAGAGATAGAAAGAGCACAAGCAGGGGGAGCAGTAGGCAGAAGGAAACGGAGAAGCAGACTCCCTGCCCAGCAGGGAGCCCAATGCAGGGCTTGATCCCTGGACTCCAGTATCATGACCCAAGTCAAAGGCAGACACACAACTGACTGAGTCACACAGGCACCCCTCAAGAGTTCTATCTCTTTGAGTCTATGTTAGCATAGATCATTACTGTGGTAATTGATTAAACCACTTAATTTGATAGGTAAAACTCTCACTTTCAAAGTGTAATTCATTTATATATATTTATATATATATATAAATATAACCTCTTATTACAGTAAGTATACTATATCTATATATAGATATAGTATTTTATATATATATATATATATATAACCTCTTACTATGGGTTTCTTTCTTTCTTCCTTTTTTTTCCCCCAAAGATTTTATTTATTCATGAGAGACACGCAGAGAGAGGCAGAGACATAGACAGGGAAAAGCAGGATCCTCGCAGGGAGCCCCATGTGGGACTCGATCCCCATACTGGAGATCACTCCCTGAACCAAAGGCAGAGGCTCAACTGCTGAGCCACCCAGGTGCCACTCAAAGTACATTTTATCTCTCTTGTTTCATAATTCAAAATTTAAAGGTTTTTTGTGAGCCACAAACCTCAAAAACTTGGTCACACTTTTCCAAAATGGACTATTAGAAAGCTTTGTTTCAAACTTCTGTTCCTGATACGCTCCAATAAAAAAAAAAAAATGTTTTAGAGAATCACAGTAGGTGTCACTGGGCTGGATAGAGCTTATTAAGTTTCTGCAGAGAACAGAGCTAATTTCTGTGGGGTTTTGAAATATATCACTGAATCTATTTTATCTTCTATCAAACAACTTAATCATTTCAATGTTCTGTGATAGGTAAAAGTTGGTTCATTAAATTTTTCTACTGATGCTGAAGTCAATTTTGATCTGTGGGATCCACTGAGACATTTAACATTTTGAATTAACAACTGTGTTTCTGTTCTATCTTATAAATACAGTATTTGATATCAATTTTATATTTTTCTGAAGTTAATATTAGCCCATTTTGTCCTCCCATTTTAGAAGACACAAAAGCTTAACATTTCGTTCTGTAAGGCTGACATACGGCAGAAATGGGGGAAGAGAACTGCACCAGTGTAACAGAGTTCATTCTGCTTGGATTAGCAGATGCCCCAGAGCTGAGAGTCTTCCTCTTCCTGCTGTTTCTTCTCATCTATGGAGTCACGGTTTTGGGAAATCTGGGCATGATCGCAGTGATTCAGGTCAGCTCTCAGCTTCACACTCCCATGTACTTTTTCCTCAGCCACTTGTCCTTTGTGGATTTTTGCTACTCCACGATCATCGTGCCAAAGATGCTGCCCAATATCTTAAACAGGGACAAAGCCATCTCCTTCCTCGGTTGCATGGTGCAGTTCTATTTATTTTGTACTTATGCAATCACTGAGGTCTTCCTGTTGGCTGTGATGGCCTATGACCGCTTCGTGGCCATCTGCAACCCACTGCTGTACATGGTCACCATGTCCCGGAATCTCTGTATGGAGCTGGTGTCCTGTTGCTACCTCTGTGGGACGGCCTGTTCTCTGATCCACTTGTGTTTAGCCCTTCAGATCCCATCCTATAGATCAAATGTGATTAACCACTTCTTTTGTGATCTACCCCCTCTCTTATCTCTTGCTTGCTCTGATGTCACTATGAATGAACTGTTGCTGTACATCGTGGCCACCTTCAACGAGCTCACCACCATCCTGATCATCCTTACCTCCTATTTGCTGATTCTCATCACCATCCTGAGGATGCGCTCTGCAGAGGGAAGGCGCAAAGCCTTTTCCACCTGTGCCTCCCACCTCACAGCCATCCTTGTCTTCCATGGAACAATCCTTTTCATTTATTGTCGGCCGGGTTCGGGCAACAGTATGGATGCTGACAAGGTGGCCACAGTGTTCTACACCATAGTGATTCCCATGCTGAACCCCCTCATCTATAGTCTGAGGAATAAGGATGTGAAAGAAGCTCTCAGAAAAGTGGTGAGCTCCAAAATGTTTTCCTAGAAAATCTTTTCTTAGCAGGACTCAGAGTCCCAAAGTGGAGGCTGGTGGACACATGAATGGGTGGGTTGTAATGTTGGAGTGGAGGGAAGAGCCAGGATGTAGGTGGTTCTGAGTGATCCTTTTTGATTCACTTGCCTTTGTGCCTCTTCAATTTGCTTCCAGGTTAGGACTGACCACATTTCAAACTTGAAGCCTACTTCTTTGCTTTCCTTCAATCTAGTGTCTTAAATGGATATGAGTAATGCATTCTTCAGACACCTTTAGTTTGCTCTAAAACCTTCATGAAATTAATGAAGAACACTTGAGGATAACACTTTCTTTCAGTACCTATTATGGAACTTTGGTCTTTTCCAAAGTTGAATTTTTCTTAGTTTACAATGAAGTGCACATCTTTCTCCAATAGTTTATGTACAGAATGAGATTTCCACATGCATATGGGTCTATAATATGCTTGTATCTTTTTTTAAGATTTATTGCCTATTTCTTCTTTTTGTTATTATATTTGCTGCCGTTGCAATGTCCAGTGATTTTGGAACTTCAGATATGATCTCATTTGAAAATATGGAGATGGTACTAATGATGAGTTCCCATGAATGTTAAGAAAATTAAATTACATGTCATATGCAAAGAGACTGGAATGATTTCTGGGACACAATTATTTCCTCACTGTTCCTCTTTCCCTCCTCCTCCCTGTCTTATATTTCATATTTACTGTCTGTTTCATATATATACACACATATATAGGAGTGTGGATATATTACAGATAATGCATATAAATAAAAATATATATAATATAAATATAAATAAATAGATATATTTATATATATAAAATCTCTACACAGAGATATACTTGACACAGTGAGTAACCATTTCCATGGTAACTACATCTCTGACTTAGGTCCCTTGTCACACTTTATTTTTTTGCTTGTTTATTTATTTTGAATCTTCATCTAACTCTCCTTTGTGGAAAAATGCTGTCACTGCTAAGAGGAATTTCAACCTTTTTGTAGAACACACGAATATTTCATTTTCAAGCCAAATTATGGAAGGAGCCCAAATGTCCTTCACCTGAATAATGGACAAAGAAAATATGGTATACACATATAATGGACTATTACTCAACCATCAGAAAAGATGAAATCTTGCCATTTACCATGGTGCAAATGAGACTAGAGAGGATTATGCTAAACAAAATAAGTCATCGGAGAAAGAAAAATACCATATGATTTTACTCATATGTGGCTTTAACAAACAAAACAGGTGAACATAGGGGGAAAAAAGGAGATTCAAACCAGAAAACAGACCCTTAACTATAGAGAATAAATTGGGGGTTGCTGGAGGGGGGGATGGATTAAATGGGTGATGGTTATTAAGAAGGGAGAGGGAAAGAGAGAATCTCAAGTTGACTCAGTAGTAAGAACAGAGCCAGATTTGGGATTCAATCCTAGAACTCTGAGATCATGACCTGAGCCTATATCAAGAGTATATAGCTTAACTGACTAGGCCAACCAGATGTCTCTTAAATGTGTTTATAAATTAACAGTCATTTTTTAATTATAATCTAAACAAGTAATCAAACCTAAATTATTGTGAGAGTTAGGAAGGATTAATTTTTTCCAGTACTAGTACTATTTATTATAAGACGGCCAAATAGATATGGGTTCCTAATTTTCACGAATTTTATGATATCATGTTTATCTTTTTTCTTTTTTTATGTTTATCTTTTTTTATCTTTAGTTTTGCTTGATATACTTATATATCTTTTGTTCTGTACTCCATTTATGGATAAATACCAAATTAGTTCAGAAAATTATTAAGAGAAAAAATACTAGCTGTTTTTGTTGAGGATAAAATACAAACTGCACAATAATGCTTTATTGCTTAATGAAACAATTTGGGAAGGTGATGTGATTTTAAATTTATACTAAGAAATTAAAATGAACTTCATTTCAGAAATTTTGATATATATTATATCCCACATTATTTTACATAATCACATATATGACACTGTCTTCCTTTAAACATTGTCACTTACTTGATTTGAACTCAACTTGGAACACTTGTAGAAAAGTATCAGAAATGTTACATTGCTCCTGATTGGTGTCAATGATGAAAATGAAAATCAACTATGAAATTTTAATAGACGCTTCCTAATGTTTGCAAATAAATTTAGGTCTTTAAATAACTACATAAGAAAAGAGGAAAACTCTTAAAACTAGATGCTTCAATTCCACATTAAGAAACTAAAAAAAAAAAAAGTAGAAGAACAAAGGAAGCTTTTTACAGACTAGAACACAAGCCAATTAAGTAGGAAGATGAAAAAAGAGATGGATGAGTTTGTACTGTGAAAAGACTAATATAATTGACAACATTTTAGCTAGAATTGCTAAGAAAACAAGAAACAAGAAACAAAATTTGCACAATCATTAAGGATAGCAAACTTGAATAAATTAAAATGAGTGTATGAATAGTATAAACAATTTTGTACCAACAATTTAGTCAACTTAGATGATACAAACTCGAAAATGATCAATTTACCTAACCTGACAATCGAAGGAACAGAAAATCTGAATGGATATGTAATGATAAATTCAATTTGTAATGAAGATATTCCCTCACTCCCCCTACCAATATCCAGACACAGATCACTTCAGCAGTTGCTTTTTCTAAGTAAGTATATAAGCAATATCACCAATTATTAATTACTTCATTTAGAAGATAGAATACATGATGCTCTTTCCAGTTCCTGTGAGTATGCCAGTATTCCCCTGACACCAAAGCCAAACAAAGACAATGTAGGAAAGAAAACACAAATCAATATTCCTCATGGATATAAATACAAGAATTCTCAACAAAATATTCTATCCAATAGCAAAATAAAATAAATGGAATAAAACATATAAAAGAATTATGAACAATGATTAAGTCAAATTTATCCCAGAAATGAAGATTGGTTGAACATAGGACAGACAATGCAATATGTCACTTACATAGAAAAACAGGCAACAAAAATCACATGGTCACCTTAGAGGTACAGAAAAATTATCTGACATCAATCAACACCCATTCAAGTCAAAACTTACCAGTAAGGTAGAAATGGAGGAAATTACACTAATCTATGCAGGATGCCTACTCTCAGTGCTCACAGACAGATTGAGAGATTAATAGATTGGTAAATATACATAGAAAGATAGATACACAGATTAATAAATCAATCAGTCCACCTATTGGTCATAAAGATATGATTAAATTGTTTTATTCACATTATCCATGATTCTTTAAAAAGAAAATCCTAGGCAATTCTCTCTCTCACACACACACACACACACACACACACACACACAGACATGCATGCACTCACCCTACTAGAAGTATTAGGATGAATAAATGAATTCTTCATGATAAAAAAAAAGCATCAATATGCCAAAATTATCTTATTTCTTCATAGTACCAAAATAAAATCCCAAACTAAAACTAAGAAAAAGTTTTCTTGAAAATTCCAGAAAGATTACAATGCTGAGAAATATATAACAAAAGACTCCTACTGAGAACCTGAAAATTAGAAAATGTAATTGGTACTAACATATGGTGAGCATATACTTCAGCATAATAGAACTGAGAGTCCAAAAGTAAAGATATTTATGGTTGATTGATTCTGACAACCTGTCCAGGCAGTCTCCTGGGGATGGATAGTCTTTTCCATGAATGGTGATGAGCAATGGATATTCTTTTTTTTTTTATTTTAAAGATTTTATTTATTTATTTGAGACAGAGTGAGTGCTCATGAGTGAGGGAGAGGGGTAAAGGGAGAGGGAGAGGCAGACCTTTCCTCGCAACTTATTTTGAATTTATCCAAGTGGCAACTGTCTGTGTCTCCATCATCTCCTACGTAAGATTGGCATGAAACCCAGAACTCTCGCCTGGCTCGTTACTATGAAACTAAAAGGATTTAATACTTGCATAATATTTAGTCTAGGTTACAATACAAAACAAGGGCTCAATAAGCGTGAACTATCATATAGTTTTCTGACAAGTTAGATCACTACTTTTATAGTATTTAAAGGAATTCTGATGTGGCATTGGTCACTGTGTCCTACAGGAATCCAGGGGATTCTATCAAGTTATAAGAAAGAAAGAATTCCCAAGAAATAGTCACATTTTTTCATAATGGCCTTATAAGCTGTGTCCCACACACATATGACATTGAGATGTAATCACATGGCACCATGAAATCTGTCTGGAAAGAGGCATGTTTGCTTTTGAGCAGTTGTTTCCCAAGTTGGGATAATTTAAACAATAAATCTCCTGATGCTATGCCATAGAGAGTAATTATTAGTTGTGTTGTATCACATGTAGTCTCAGCTTCATTTTTATATATTTTGTTATTCCATAGAGATTAGTAATTGTTTGGGGGCCTAAGGAGCTCATTCTCTACATAGAAGTCTCTGTCTGATGTACACGTCTTAGCGTCTTCAGCACCAGGGAGAAAACGTCTGTCACTCAGGTCTGTTAGCTAGAACTAGGCTCCGGTTACTTGAAAATAGAAATGTCAACAGTTATTTTAAAAATGTATGGAGCTCATGTCTCTTCTAATTAGAGAATGTTCTAACAGGACTTCTATTTGTGTGCAGTTACTGTTTAAAATGCTTTTGTGTTTTAACATTTAGAAACAGTTAATGGTGAATTTAGAACAGTTTTCCCTGTCACATCAAACATGGGTGTGTATGAAAGAATACAGAATGAGCAAATGGTACCCCTCTTCTCTCTCTCTCTCTTTCTGTTTCCTCCTAACAGGCCAGTTTCTGTCATGAAATCAAGAATTTATGATGATGGAGGAGCTCCTTTCATTGTCATAGTAATGTGGAGGTTTGAATTTATGTGCCTCCCAGATGGTCTTGGACAGTCAGGACCTGTGAGCTCTCTCTGCTCAGAAAATGAGATGACTTCTTTTGGATTTGTTTTGGGGTTGCCATGAAATAGGTTCTTATTATCAGCCTAAAACTTTAGGAAGAAAATTTACCACGTTGACTTTCCTGTTTAACTGGGACTCAGAAAAATATCTCAGGTATTTCATTTTGTTTTGCTTTTGTTTTGGGTTTGTTTATGTTCCTGACAAAAAAAGTAAAAAAATGAAAAAAACATGACTTCAGGAAAGTGATATATTCCCACTTCTTTAAAGTTAGTTTAATATATGGAGAAAATACCAAGTTATTCTTCTAGTCCTGAACTTCTTCCCTCATTTTTCAGTATAAATATGTGTAGAACTCATGAATGTATTCCTGCTGACTAGAAAGGAGGGCAGAGAATAGAATCCCTCAATGCCTGTTTGCCTTTTCTTTAAGGAAAGATTTCAGCGGTAGACCCCACTGCATTCAGTACATTAATTAAGCACTTTTCCTAGCCAACTAATTAGAGAACTTGCAAGAATTTTCAGGCACCTCTCTTATGGTTAAAGGATTAATATTTCAGTTATAGCAAAATAAAAAAAAATATTGGTAGACAGATCTATCAATTTCTATATGTACATCTATATTTACATCGAAATATGTACACTAAGCAGACTATTTGATATCCTGTTTGTTTTTTAATCACCAACCAGCATGATAATTTTGTCCTAAATACTGCAGTTGAACGATTGCTCTATATCTGATCATTAAAATTTTCCATTGTCAACATTAAAAACAGTACTCCAATGTAATTTTTTCACAATTTTATTGATGTAATTAAATATTCCTAACAATAGCTTATTAAGAATGAAATCTCTCATAAAATATATAGCTTTTAGTGTTGTCAAGATTGAGACTTTATTACTGTAGATCATTACAAAGACAATTGATTACATGACTTTGTTAATTTGGTATGTAAAACTTTCATTTTCATGGTATATTTTAAATTTCTTGCTTCATAATTCAAAATTTAAAAGGATTTTGTGACCTCAAAAACTTGATCACACTCCCCAAAAATGGAACATTAGAAAACTTTGCTTCAATATATGTTCCTGAGAGACTCAGTGGAAAAACGAAAATATATGTTTAACAGCATCTTAGTAGGTGATACTGTGCTGGATGATCTTTTAAGGTTTTTCAGAGAACAGAGATTCTTTTCTCCATGGCTTTGAAAAGTATCATTGAATACATTTTAAAATCCACCAAATAATCAAACATAGTTAATCATCTCAATGTATTATGATAAAGACTGGAATCATTTAAGTTTTTTAATGTTTATGCTGATACTGAAGTCAATTTTGATCTGTGGGATCCACTGAGACACTTAATAATTTGAATTACTTGATAACTAACTGTGTTTCTGTTCTATCTTATAAATACAGTATTTGATATCAATGTTATATTTTCTGAAGTTAATATTAGCCCATTTTTGTCCTCCCATTTTAGAAGACACAAAAGCTTAACATTTCGTTCTGTAAGGCTGACATATGGCAGAAACGGGGGAAGAGAACTGCACCAGTGTGACAGAGTTCATTCTGCTTGGATTAGCAGATGCCCCAGAGCTGAGAGTCTTCCTCTTCCTGCTGTTTCTTCTCATCTATGGAGTCACGGTTTTGGGAAATCTGGGCATGATCGCAGTGATTCAGGTCAGCTCTCAGCTTCACACTCCCATGTACTTTTTCCTCAGCCACTTGTCCTTTGTGGATTTTTGCTACTCCACGATCATCGTGCCAAAGATGCTGCCCAATATCTTAAACAGGGACAAAGCCATCTCCTTCCTCGGTTGCATGGTGCAGTTCTATTTATTTTGTACATGTGTGGTAACTGAGGTCTTCCTGTTGGCTGTGATGGCCTATGACCGCTTCGTGGCCATCTGCAACCCACTGCTGTACATGGTCACCATGTCCCAGAATCTCTGTATGGAGCTGGTGTCCTGCTGCTACCTCTGTGGGACGGCCTGTTCTCTGATCCACTTGTGTTTAGCCCTTCAGATCCCATCCTATAGATCAGATGTGATTAACCACTTCTTTTGTGATCTACCCCCTCTCTTATCTCTTGCTTGCTCTGATGTCACTATGAATGAACTCATGGTGTCCATCGTGGCCACCTTCAACGAGATCATCACCATCATGATCATCCTCACCTCCTATTTGCTGATTCTCATCACTATCCTGAGGATGCGCTCTGCAGAGGGAAGGCGCAAAGCCTTTTCCACCTGTGCTTCTCACTTCACAGCCATCCTTGTCTTCCATGGAACAATCCTTTTCAATTATTGTCGGCCCAGTTCTGGCAACAGTATGGATACTGACAAGGTGGCCACGGTGTTCTACACCATAGTGATTCCCATGCTGAACCCTCTCATCTATAGTCTGAGGAACAAGGATGTGAAAGAAGCTCTCAAGAAAGTATTGCGATCTAGAGTACCCTTTGAAAAACTATTTTCTTGACAAGACTCAGAGTTTCACCAAAAACTTTTAATGAGTGGCTGATTTGGGGTGGATGTGAAATAAAAATAAAATAACGAAAGAAAAATAAAGAAAGAAAGAAAAATATGAAAGAAAAACAAAGTAGGGAATAATTCCATGAGCTGGAGGACTTATGCCTGCTTTTTGAATTTCCACTTGATTATCTTATTAAGCCATATATTATCTCTTTTATGAATAATTCATATACATTTAGTGGCTTTGTTGCCCTTATCCAATCTTTAATTGATTTTTAAGATTTATTTATTTATTTGTGAGAGACACAGAGAGAGAGAGAGGCAGAGAGACACAGTCAGAGGGAGAAGCAAGCTCCCTGCAGGGAGCCCGATTTGGGATTGAATCTCAGGACCCTGGGATCAGGACCTGAGCCAAAAGCAGACACTCAACCACTGAGCCACCCAGGTGCCCCAATCTCTAATTGTTTTCAATGGGTTTGGGTTGGTATTGTTAGACTCAATATCTTGGTTTGAGATGACTTCAATATATTTCTAACAAAGTGCACATAGATAGACATGTATTTTCATCATCATTAAAGCATTCAGCCTTTTTTTTACTAAATTGACTTAATTTCTTTTAATATGCAATGAGTGTACATCTGCCTGATATTAATGTTTTTAAATGAAAATTTAGAGTAAAATTTCTGTGTATTAATTTTTGTTTTTAATTACTTTTTCCAACACTATATTATAACTTTAGAACTCTTTTTTAAAATTTTTAAAGAGTTTATTTATTTAATTTTTTTTAATTGGAGTTCAATTTGAACTTTAGAACTCTTACAACTTCTTTTAGGGAGATTAAGAAGCACGAACTGCTAGTTATAAAATAAATAATTCACTGGGATGGATAGTACAGTAAAGGGAATACAGTCAATAATATAATAATCTTGTGTGTTGATGAATGATAAGCACATTTATCACGGAAGCATTGTGTAATGTACATGATTGTCAAATCACGATGTTGTACCCCTGAAACTAATATAACATTGTATGTCAGCTATACTTTAATAAAATAGTTAAAAAAACTTTCTCATATTTTTTCATAAGATTTCCATGAAAATTAAATGATGTATCATAAATTCTTAACACTATATATGGTATAAGTGACTAATAAAGTATTTGCTGTTATTACTATTGTTACTTTTAGTTTTTTTTTGTTACTTTTAGTTTTACCTTTTGTTATTTATTCTATCTTAAATCTTGATCAAATAAGTATATCATGTATTTGATGCCTTACCTTTATTAAGTTTATGTTTTTGTTAATATTTTTTTTTGTTTTGCCTGATATTATTTTAGGCATTTACTATATTTTCAAGTCTATTACATTTTAAACCTATTGATTGCATTAGTTTCATATGGCTTCTGAAAAAAATTACTATAAATTTGATGGCTTAAAACAATAGATTTTTATTCTCTTACAGTTCTTGAGGGAAAAATTTGAAATCACTGTCACTGGGCCAAAATCAATGTGCCAGCTGAGGGGAAAATGCTTTTCTTAGCTCTTCCAGTTTCTGGGGGGCCACAGGCATTCTTTGGCTTGTAGTTGTATTACTTCAGTCTTCAAGGTTTGCATCCTCAGACTTCTCTGCTCTCCATCTTTCCTACATTTTCTCGTGTGTGTGTGTGTGTGTGTGTGTGTGTGTGTGTGTGTGTGAAATAGTCTCCCTTTTTCTTGTAAGGTCACCTGTGAAGGAATTTACACCCCACCAGGTAATCTTTAAGATCTCCTGATCTTAAGATCTTTTCCCTAATCATATCTGCAAACAACCTTCCCCCAAATAAGGTGGCATTTACAGTTTCCAGAGATTAGAATTTGATATATATAAAAGTCCATTTTCAAACTTAACATACCTACCTTTTATTTATTTTTTTTTAAAGATTTTATTTATTTATTCATGAGAGACAGAGAGAGAGGCAGAAACACAGGCAGAGGGAGAAGCAGGCTTCCTGAAAGAGTCCGATATGGGACTTGATCTGGGATCCTGTGATCATGCCCTGGGCCAAAGACAGATGCTCAACTGCTGAGCCACCCAGCCATCCCAACATACCCGCCTTTTAAAGGCTGAAGTATGATTCGTTATTCCTGCATCCCTGCAATGTTAATATTTCATTTGTTTTCTCACTTTCTCAGGATTTCAATCTATATTAATTATTGTTTATATTTTTATTGAGATCACTTATTTTAAGTAACATATGTCCTTGTTGGTTTAGTGAAGTAAGATGGGCCCTAGACTTGGGATTAAACAGGTGGGTTCAGATTCAGATCCTCAAGAGTGATTTGAGTAAAATAGTTAAACTTGCTTAACTTTGATTCTTTCAAATATAAACATGATAAGCTGCAAGCCTCATAGTTATCTCTGAACCTAAATGTAGTGACAAAAATAACTGCAAAAACCTGGCTCACAAAATGCACTGTTTCTAATGCTTCTTTTTTAAACTGTTATTTAAATTCAATTAATTAGCATAATATATTATTGGCCTCAGAGGTAGAGGTCAGTGATTTCCTAAAAAAATTTTTTTTGAGGGCAAGTTATTTAGAAGTATTCCAGTATACCTGCAAAGACATCTACTCGTTATTTCTTTTAATAAATTAATAAATAATAACTAATAGAATGGAGTTATGTAGTGCATATGATGAAAACATGGCTCTGTATTGCTTTTCAAATATTGTAAATGGAGTGAGATTTCCCACTCCCACATCACTCATGAGAGCTTGGATTTTAAAGTGAAGGTGAGAGAAACATCTTTTACCTTTGGTCTTCCAACTAGAATAGTTTCTCCACCTTGGCACTCTTGGCCTTTTGCTCTAGATAATCCTGTTCTATGTGTGAATTATGAGATGGCTAGCAGCATCTCTGGCCTCTACCCATTAGTTGCCTTTACCACCCATCCCCACATTTGTGATAGGCAGAGTGTCTCCCAACATTGCCAAATATCCCCTAGAGAGCAGAATCACCTGAGTTGGAGTCATTGGACACTAGCAGGCATCCATATACAAGAATTCTAGTCTCCTCAGAGGAAAGCTCAATATTGAGTTTCCCAGTGTTTGAAAAGCCTTTTCAGCATCCAGGAGCTGACAGTTTAGCCACTTAGTAACTTGATCTCTCTTCAGAATCTGCAATATCCCCTTCAGAGACCTTGGGTTTTAGGGCCTCAGGGATATAGGGTAGCTCACTTGAGCCTGGGTAACTACTTGTCTCCATATCCTAAGAAACAGACATAATTTTCATACCCAAAGACTGATTTGTTTTATTAACAAAAGGGAAGTCTGATTTACAGTCAGCTTCACAAAATGTTTCAAGTTTCTTTCTCCCTCCCAAAGTGACTCCATAGGTAACATCCCCAGTTATCTGGAGATAATCAAGTTACATTGAGTGCTTTGCAAACATATATGAAAAACAACCACTTAAATTTTATTTTATATTTATATAAATGGTTTGATTTCATTCATACAATCTGATCACACCCTCACTTGTAAACTATGGGAGTTGATATGTAATTCTTATTCTCTTACTAATTGCCTGTAAGTTTTCTGGTAGGGATTCAGCCGCTCCTATTCTTGGTAGTTCTCTCTACTTGCACTGTTGATTTGCAACCCTTTTGGGAGCTTCTCGTGTGTAATTAAAAACTGGCCCTTTATTTGTTTGTTTTTTTATTATTTTTTATTTTTTATTGGTGCCCAATTTGCCAACATATAGAATAACACCCAGTGCTCATCCCATCAAGTGCCCCCCTCAGTGCCCGTCACCCATTCACCCCCACCCCACCCCCAACCACCTCCCTTTCTACCACCCCTTGTTAGTTTCCCAGAGTTAGGAGTCTCTCATGTTCTGTCTCACTTTCTGATATTTCCCACTCATTTTTTCTCCTTTCCCCTTTATTCCCTTTCACTATTTTTTATATTCCCCAAATGAATGAGACCATATAATGTTTGTCCTTCTCCGATTGACTTATTTCACTCAGCATAATACCCTCCAATTCCATCCACGTTGAAGCAAATGGTGGGTATTTGTCGTTTTTAATGGCTGAGCAATATTCCATTGTATACATAGAACACATCTTTTTTATCCATTCATCTTTCGATGGACACCAAGGCTCCTTCCACAGTTTGGCTATTGTGGACATTGCTGCTAGAAATATCGGGGTGCAGGTGTCCCGGTGTTTCACTGCATCTGTATCTTTGGTGTAAATCCCCAGCAGTGCAATTGCTGGGTTGTAGGGCAGATCTATTTTTAACTCTTTGAGGAACCTCCACTCAGTTTTCCAGAGTGGCTGCACCAGTTCACATTCCCACTAACAGTGCAAGAGGGTTCCCCTTTCTCCGCATCCTCTCCGACATTTGTTGTTTCCTGCCTTGTTAATTTTCACCATTCTCACCGGTGTGAGGTGGTATCTCATTGTGGTTTTGATTTGTATTTCCCTGAAGGCAAGTGATGCGGAGCATTTTCTCATGTGCTTGTTGGCCATGTCTATGTCTTCCTTTGTGAGATTTCTTTTTATTTTTTTATTTTTAATAATAAGTTTATTTTTTATTGGTGTTCAATTTGCCAATATACAGAATAACACCCAGTGCTCATCCTGTCAAGTGCCCCCCTCAGTGCCCGCCACCCATTCACCCCCACCCCCACCCTCCTCCCCTTCCACCATCCCTAGTTCGTTTCCCAGAGAGGAGTCTCTCATGTTCTGTCTCCCTTTCTGATATTTCCCATCCATTTCTTCTCCCTTCCCCTCTATTCCCTTTCACTATCATTTATATTCCCCAAATGAATGAGACCATATAATGTTTGTCCTTCTCCGATTGACTTATTTCACTTAGCATAATACCCTCCAGTTCCATCCACGTCGAAGCAAATGAGATTTCTGTTCATGTCTTTTGCCCATTTCATGATTGGATTGTTCGTTTCTTGGGTGTTGCGTTTAATAAGTTCTTTATAAATCTTGGATACTAGCCCTTTATCTGATACATCATTTGCAAATATCTTTTCCCATTCTGTAGGTTGTCTTTTAGTTTTGTTGACTGTTTCTTTTGCTGTACAAAAGCTTCTTATCTTGATGAAGACCCAATAGTTCATTTTTGCTTTTGTTTCTCTTGCCTTCATGGATGTATTTTGCAAGAAGTTACTGTGGCCAAGTTCAAAAAAGGCGTTGCCTGTGTTCTTCTCTAGGACTTTGAAGAATAGAGAATCCAGAAGTGGACCCTCAACTTTATGGTCAACTAATATTCGACAAAGGAGGAAAGACTATCCACTGGAAAAAAGACGGTCTCTTCAATAAATGGTGCTGGGAAAACTGGACAGCCACATGCAGAAGAATAAAACTAGACCATTGTCTTACACCATACACAAAGATAAACTCAAAATGGATGAAAGATCTTAATGCGAGACAAGATTCCATCAAAATCCTGGCCCCTTTATTTGGAGGGCAGGGAGAGACTGGAAGAAAGAGGCAGGCCACTCTGGGTTGATAGGTACCAGTTTTATTAAACAAAGGGAATTTATATATGAGGCTTGCCTTGGACAACAACAAGACAAATGGATCCCTATGGATCCCTACACTGACTCATCAAATCCTAAAAGTTTGTAAAAAGACCCTAACTGTGTTCAGTCAACACCATGCAGGTATCTCTTTTTTTTAAATTTTATTTTTTTATCGGAGTTCAATTTGCCAACATACAGCATAACACCCAGTGCTCATCCCATCAAGTGCCCCCCTCAGAGCCTGTCACCCAGTCACCCCCACCCCCTGCTAACCTCCCCTTCCACCACCCCTTGTTCATTTCCCAGAGTTAGGAGTCTCTCATGTTCTGTCTCCCTCTCTGATATTTCGACTCATTTTTTTCTCCTTTCTCCTTTATTCCCTTTCACTATTTTTTATATTTCCCAAATGAATGAGACCATATAATGTTTGTCCTTCTCCGATTGACTTATTTCACTCAGCATAATACATTCCAGTTCCATCCATGTTGAAGCAAATGGTGGGTATTTGTTGTTTCTAATGGCTGAGTAATATTCCATTGTATATACAGATCACATCTTTATTCATTCATCTTTCTATAGACACCGAGGCTCCTTCCACAGTTTGGCTATTGTGGACATTCATGCAGGTATTCTTAATGCCATATCACTATCCCAAGCCTAAGTTCTTAGAGCAGCCTCTGGGAGGGGCAAAGGCAGGGAGAACCTACATTTCAAAGACAAGGGGGAAGGTGAGGACCCTCTGAATGCTGAGTCAGGTTCATGGGTTATTCTGTAGTCATGTCTTTTGATGATGTTCCCCAGCAGGCAACCAAAGGGATTTGACAAAGTGTTCACAGCCAGTCAGCAAGAGACACAGTGATTGGTTTCTGAGTAGTTAATGAACTAGTGACTTAACTGTGAGATTCTGCTGGAATTATTGGTAAAGAAGTTTCTTTTTATTGATAGTAATCCCCTGGCCATATAAAAACTCAAATCTGTTCGTTATTCTCTTTCCCAAGATAGATAGGTGATAGATAGATGACTGATAGATGATATAGATAGATAGATAGATAGATAGATAGATAGATAGATAATCTATACAACCCCTCCCTACACAAAAACACAAACGCACATCTAGTCTTATTTCTCTTCATGAGGCAACACATTGTCTCTAAATCTCATTTTCATGTCTACAATCATGCCACACAATTTCCAATCCTTGTGCAATTGCTTATGTTGCTTCTTTTACCATCTCTCATTCACTAATCTGTAGTTGGCAAAATTCTTAAATGTGCAGTGTAAGTTATCCGCTTTTCTGTTTTGCTACCTGGCATACACTTTCATAGAGTAGATGTAATTTTTAAAGTTTATTTATTTAAGGAATCTCCACTGCCACAGTGTGGATCGAACTCATGACCTTGAGATCAAGAGTTGCATGCTCATCAACTGAGCCAGCCACATGCTCCAAATAGATGTATTTATTAAAAAAAAAATTCTCTGATCTATTCTGGCCTTGGATGGCTAGAATTATACTAGTAAATAACACATATCAAAGTCATTAACTTCATTCATAATTGGTTTTCCACTGATACTTGAATTTCAAGGTCTCCTATGTTCAACAGCCAGATAGATATATTTTTGCTTCTTTCTAATTTATTCTCCTATCCTATCACCTCGGATAATACTCTGATAATTGTTTGATAAATTTCTCTGAGTTGGTTAAATCAAATTATTTTTCTTTTCTTTTTTTTAAGATTTTTATTTATTTATTCATGAGAGAAACAGAGAGAAGCAGAGACATAGGCAGAGGGAGGAGAAGCAGCCTCCATTCAGGGAGCCTGATGGGGGACTCGATCCTGGAACTGTGGGATCATGCCCTGAGTCGAAGGCAGACACTCAATCACTGAGCCACCCAGGCATCCCTAGTTAAATCAAATTAGACAGCAAATAACATAATAAAATTTTATACATAATAATCTGCCATTTCAAAACCAGAAACATATTTTTCTTTGATACATCCTCAACATGTAGAAAAACAAATTTCATCATTTCATTTTGTGTTGATTAACCAATTCCTCAGTAGAACTGTTTGTCACATATCTTTCCCACTGGGATTTGCATATGAGAGTGTATGTTCCTGGGATCCTAAGTGAGATCTGAAAGCTAACCTCAAAAGACTGGATGCAAAATATAAAAGGTCTTGTGTTAGCCTAAGAAACCAGTACCTTCCTAAAGGAGGCACAGATTTCTTCTATGAACACAAAAGGCCTGCCTAAATGGATTATGGAAAATGTTGCAATGGGTCAATTTTTTAACTCTCTAGCCATCAAATCTAATTTTTCCAATGAAAAATGAACTGACACTGACAACAGCGTAGCAAGCAGGAACATGAAAGAGAGATCTGGTACGTACTCTTCACATAATCCTGGGATATCAGAGTTGGACAGGTTTTTAAAGAGTTCATCTCATAGTCTTTTGTTTTACACCCAGGAAACTGATGTTTTGAGAATACACATGCCTAGAATAACACAGGTCTTAATCCTAAAGATATTTCCAACAAAAACAGCACTATCAACAACAACGAAGTACATTTAATGGATGGTTTTCTTAAGACAATCTTCAGCATCACTGGACTCTAATTAGAAATCTAACTATATACATAAACCACATCTTCTTTATCCACTCATCTTTCGATGGACACCGAGGCTCCTTCCACAGTTTGGCTATTGTGGACATTGCTGCTAGAAACATCGGGATGCAGGTGTCCCGGCGTTTCATTGCATCTGTATCTTTGGGGTAAATTCCCAACAGTGCAATTGCTGGGTCGTAGGGCAGGTCTATTTTTAACTCTTTGAGGAACCTCCACCACCAATAAAAAAAAAAAAAAAAGGGAAAAAAAATAAAAATAAAGTTCATAGACTTATACACCAAAAAGGAGAGGCAATTTTAAACATATATAATCAAAGAATATAATCAAGAAAAAATTTAAAAAAAAGAAATCTAACTATAAACAAAGTGTTCATTGCCTATTATCTTTTTTTAAGTTGAGCAGACTGAGATATAAATTAAGGCTAACTCAACTTGTATACCATATTACTTATTCTATCATGTGGTAATGTGTTGATACAAACAAGTATCAATACATAGGTAATAGGACTGGGGTAGGGTTAGGGGAGTGGCTTTGAGGAAACAAAAAAAAAGCATACATTCATTTTTGTTCTCACCTGCCAAGTGCATAGAACAGATTTGGCTCCTCTTCAGACTCTTCTTAATTTTTTTATCTTATATTCCTTTCCCCTGCTATTGTCCCAATGACATTCATATTTTTTTTTAATTTTGAAAGTCTTTTTCAGTCTTAAAGCATATAACATCCATGAAGATTATTACAAGTAAATAATCTCTATATAAATGGGTTTCTTCAGTACCTTTACTTCTATGGTTAGAAATAAGGCATTTGGTAGAAAATAGCTTCAGCAGTGACTGTTCTCCATGGCTCAGACACCAAGCTTATTTAAGCATTGTCCCTAAAGGTAAGCCCCTTTCTTTCATGTCTACTTTTTAATAGTCATTTTTCATGTTTCCCAAAAGAGTGAATAGCATGGCAAAGAAGCATTTTCATCCACCTTGCCTTTCTAGACACTGGCTATATATTTTTCTTTTCATAATAGTGGCATTGTTCCACTTTTAGGTCAACTGACAATCTTGCCTTTCATATTCGTCAATAGGAGCAGATGGGCTGTCACTCAATGACAGTCCATATTTTTTAAGGAGGATGCCATATGTATTTCAGGAAAGAAGAACTCCAAAGAGCTCCAAGATGCTTCTTTCTCCAGTTAACACTTTTTTTTTTTAAAGCAAAGTGTTTGGAGTGAGATGGAATATAGGAGATAAAAATGGGAATATATGTGAAAACTAAGTATTTTTAAAAGCTAAGCTTGTAGGGGACAGGAAAGAATTTAAGGGTTTAAGAACAGCAAAATAATACAAAATCTATTTTATACAGGTAAAAGCGGGATCCCTGGGTGGCGCAGCGGTTTGGCGCCTGCCTTCGCCCCAGGGCGCGATCCTGGAGACCCGGGATCGAATCCCACGTCGGGCTCCCGGTGCATGGAGCCTGCTTCTCCCTCTGCCTATGTCTCTGCCTCTCTCTCTCTCTGTGACTATCATAAATAAATAAAAATTAAAAAAAAATAAAATAAAAAAATATATACAGGTAAAAGCTCTCACAGTGGTTTATGGATACATTTTGGATCATGTTTGGAAGCAGGAAGGGAATTAATTAGAGGGAATTGGGACAATTAAGAGGTTCAATTGAGGAAAACGAGGGATGATGGAATAATGGAATGTCAGTGATGATAAGAAGGAAACATTGGATATTTGCCATGTTTTGCAGATTGAATCAATTGTTCTTGTTCAGTTTTTAGCTAGACAATGTTTCTTATTTGGACTATCAGTGGAGGTGGGAGAAATATATACCAAGATAGGGATAGAATAGGCATAAATTGTAGGAAGTGATGGTAATTACATTTTTGTTTTAAGCATGCTGAAATGCACATGTGCCTGCTTGATAGCTCTCTTTGAGTTGGACCCATGTTTTGGAATGGGTACGTGAAAATTATCACTATATATTTGGCATTGTAAGAAAAGGCACAGAATTATATAGGGAGAGTATATAATAGTGAGGAGAGAAGTAGGTTGAAAATGAAGCCCTAGGAAAGTGCCACCATGTATGAAGGAGGTTGAGAAGGACTGAAATCAAGAGAGAAATCTAGAAACTGAAAGATGAGGCGATGTTAAGAAGAAAGGAGAGATCAAAACTATTAATGGAATAGAGAAATAGAGTTTATTACCTACTGAAAATCTCTGGATTTGACAGCTAGGATGTAGTTTGGGATTGAAACAAAAAGGACTTTAAATTGTTGGGATAAAAATCCTATCGGTAGGCTGAAGTGAGAAACTGGAAACCAGTGTAGATGTCTGTAAGAAAATATTGAAAAAAGGAAAGAAAATAAATGGAAGTAGATACAGAATATTATATTTAAAGGTGAAATTGACTTCAATGTGATATGCTGCAAGTTTATAAAGGAAAGATTTGTAATAATAGGATAAGTATCTTAATTGATGCAGATAGTCAGAATTGGATGCACAGTTAAAGGGATTAACTTCAGAGTGGCAGAGCACGATATTCCGAGAAAAGAAAGGAAGGGCCGGAGGAAGTCACTGATGAACCCAAAGGCTTATATGATGACTTGATGAGAAAGATGAGCACATACTTCTTCGCTATCGGGTATTTTTCTCTACAAGGTAGAAATCATTTTCTGACAGTGAGAAGGTCATAGAGTGAAACCTAAAGAGAGTGATGCAGGTTTACAATAGTGATTAAAGGAGGAAAAAGGTTGTGTGAGATATGAAATAGTAAAGAACTTTTTTTTTAAAGATTTTATTTATTTATTCATGATAGTCACACAGAGAGAGACAGAGAGGCAGAGACACAGGCAGAGGGAGAAGCAGGCTCCATGCACCGGGAGCCCGACGTGGGATTCGATCCCGGGTCTCCAGGATCGCTCCCCAGGCCAAAGGCAGGGGCCAAACCGCTGCGCCACCCAGGGATCCCTAAAGAACAATTTTATTCAATCATCCATACACATATATATGTCTAAGAATTGTGACTTTTATACAAATATAAATTGGAACTGTGTCAATGATTTTACTTCATTCATTCATTGATTCATTCATTTAACAGTTCCAACTGGTATAAAAGATAATGCAAAGGATTATAGATAAAGAATTCACAAACAAATATACAAATAGATACAAAATTGACTTTTTCCACAGGAGGGAGGGCAATTGATTGTCTGTACACTGAATAAAATGTGTATGTCTGTAGACAAGTATCATGTGTGTTGCTGTTGGTTGTCTAATAGATTTCTAAACCAGAGCAAGGGCAATGAAAGGCAGAAAGGTATAGAGGTAGGTGCATGAGGAATTTCCATATATTTTACAATTTTTCACTGTGGAGGGCATGGGAACATTCCTGGATAGCATTATCACATTGCCTGGATTGAATTTAACATTTTTGTAGGCATGAGGATGTCTCTAGTTGTATTCCATAGCTTGAATTCCAAAAAAATAAAACAGATGCCTGGATTGACTCAGAATTGCTATGCTGCCAGCTTTAGAACCATGAAGGAACAAGATGGTGAGGAGACTTAATCTGCAGAAAGACATTCCTTTAACACTATATCACTCTCATATTTTAGATGATGGACGGAAATTCGATGGTTCATTGACCTGACTGAGGTCTCACAACTTCTGAGTGACAAGAGCTGGGATTCAGTGACTTTTATAAATAATGCATAACCTTTCTTCTTTCTATTTTATCAGTGGATTTCAAATAACTCTAAGGTGTTCCTTAGTTCCTCAGAGGTGAAACCACATTGTAAGGTTAGAACTTCTGCTCCTCTATTTATACAGGGTTTTACCTGGAACAGCAATGCTGTCTGTTGTGAAAATAAAAACAGCACAAATGGGGACAGGGGATATTTTTCCAGTTTGCTATATAACCATGTGATTGACCACAATTCCTTGATATTGGTGGAAGATGAGGGAGTTGAAGAAAGTGGAGTTCAACAACTGATTTGATGACGGTGCTCCTAAATTTGGAAAACAATTTCTTTAAGTAATAGAAGTGATGCATTCTCAGTTTACTAAAAATGCAAAAATCTGAAGGGCCTGTGTGACTCAGTTGGTTGAGCATCTGCCATCGGCTTGAGTCATGAAAATTTATAATGCATGATACTACATGAGCTATAGATGTGCCTAGATGTTATGAGGATGCCCACGTGGAGTTAGAATTCCTCTTCTATTTATTTTGACTGTTTTATTTCTTATTTTTTAGTGAATGCTGAGGTTGTTGTTAATATTGCCATCACTATCGTGCCACCACTTCAGAAGTCCAGGGACACTGCGGAGAATGGAGTTGGAGAACCACACTGTGAAGTCTGAGTTCTTTCTCTTGGGATTTAGTGACCATCCAGAACTTTGGAGGGTGCTTTTTGTTATGTTTCTTTTTATCTACTCTGTTACCCTCATGGGGAACCTTGGGATGATCTTATTAATCACAACTAGTTCCCATTTGCACACCCCGATGTACTTTTTCCTCTGTATATTGTCCTTTGTAGATGTATGTTACTCTTCTGTTATTGCCCCCAAATTACTTGTGGACTTGATTTCCAAAGAAAAGACCATTTCTTACAAGGGCTGTGCTGCACAGTTATATTTTTTCTGCTCTTTGGTTGACACAGAATCTTTCCTCTTGGCTGCTATGGCTTATGACCGGTACATAGCAATCTGCAACCCTCTGCTTTATATGGTTATTATGTCCAAGAGGGTTTGCTCCCAGTTTGCCATTGGAGCATTTTTGGGAGGTACCATGAGTTCAATTATTCACACTACTAATACCTTCCATCTGTCTTTCTGCTCCAAAGAAATTAATCATTTCTTCTGTGATATCTCCCCACTCTTCTCTCTGTCCTGCACTGATACTTACATGCATGACATCATTCTGGTAGTCTTTGCTGGTTTGGTGGAAGCTATCTGTCTTCTAGCAGTCCTTCTGTCTTATGTCTGCATCATAGCAGCTATTCTTAAAACAGGGTCTGCTGAAGGAAGAAAGAAAGGGTTTTCCACTTGTGCCTCCCATCTGACCGTAGTCACGATCTACCATGGTACCCTCATTTTTATTTATTTGCGCCCCAGCACTGGTCATTCGCTGGATATTGACAAAGTGACCTCTGTGTTCTATACATTGATCATACCTATGTTGAACCCCTTAATTTACAGTCTAAGGAACAAAGACGTCAAAAATGCCTTTAGGAAAGTAATAGGCAGAAAATTGCTTTCTTAAGGAAGAATGAAACTGAGCCTGACAATTTTTCAATAATGTCTGTTCTTTGAACTTTGGTTCTGTTGGGAAAGTCAGTTTAATATGAATGTTTCCCAAATTTGTAGGTAATGAGGTCTCAACTACAGAATACTGCCCAGGCCTAACATCAGAGCCAGATCCCATCATATCGTTGTATTACATCTCTCTCTCTATTATTTTAAATTTGACATTTTTAATACATATTCCAGAGTAGATTTACCTTTTGCATAATGTCCTATAGTCCATAGTCTTATTCCTTTTCTCTCCCATCCTAAACTTTATCATAATTATTCTCAGTATTGAATAAGCCATTAAAATATCACAACTTTCTTTTGCAGAAGAAAATAAATGCAATTAACTAAGACTTTTTCAATTAATTTTTATTTCCATGTAAATATGTGTGCATTGCAGCTAAGCTAATTATATTCTCTCTAAAAAAATTTTCCTCAAATTTTAACTTCTATATGATTTTTTTCTAATACCCTTTCAATTAGAGACGGTAAGTAACATCCTAAACCTCACTAGAACCTTAAGGGTACTTCTTTTAAAACTCTTAGAATTTTCTGTCTAATCTTGTAGTTTGTGTTTATCCCTCTACTAGACTCATCATTAACTATTGTCCCTTATTTGATGCCTTACCTCTTTATCACATTTTCTCCAGTGCAGTTATTGAGTAAGTTTTAATGAAATAAATATATTTGCTATTTGTTGTTTTTAATTTGGATTATACACTTATAACAGGCAGAAACTATTTCTCTTGCAGTTTTTTGTTTGTTTGTTTGTTTCCTTCTCTGGAGGAGTACTGTATACACATGTGACAATTGCATGATATTGTCAAGTATAGTGACTTATTAAAAAACAATTTGCAAATATCAACAAAATTAAAGTCTGGCTCATAAACTATTTCAGTCTGAAATCTCTTGATTGTTAAGCAAACAGCTGAACTTCCTGAAGGAGGCTATCCTCTGACAACCAAATATGGGATCAGAAGCCAAGAAATGGTGGGATCAAAGTTATGTAGGCTGTTGGGACATGACCAATAGACATCATAGCTGAAAGCCTAAAGAAAGTGCTGAACCAAAGGAGAGGTTGAATAATGGGAGAGAAGGCAAATTAGACATGAAAGTCGTATGACAGTGAAAATGCATGTTGGGGTATAAACCAACATCACAGTTCCATTCTCAGCTCCAGGCTTTAAAAGTAGGTTTTTGTTCATATAGCTCAGTGGTGAGGTAAAGCTCTGGTCAGTGTGGGCTATCAATAGGGAAGAGTGGAATGTCAGCTAGTGCCAATGAAAAGCAAGTGTTTCATCCTAAACACTTAGTAGAAAATGTTCACCACAGTGTATGGGTTCATCACAACATATGGGTATTGATTCCTTTGTTGTTAAGTGTATGCTGGTTCATTAACCTCTCCTCTATCTCCCTAACCCTATGGAAAGTAGGGAGAGACAGAAGAAAGAAACAGACAACTCCAGACTGGTAGGTGGCAGGTGCAATGAACTTTTGGCTACCCAAAATAAGCCAAAAGATGAGTAGATCTCCACTCCTGCCCTCCAGAATCTTAAAAATTTATACAGAGGCCTTAATTGAGCTTGGTCATATAAAGTGTCCAGGTGGTGTCAACAACACATTGATCTCTCAAGGATATGTCCTTGGAACAATTCAAACTGTGGGAATTGTAGGCAGAATGTACATTCCAAGGACAGAGGAGGGGTGAGGATCATTTGATTCCTTGAGTCCAGCTAACAGATCAACCAGTAATCACCTCCTCTCCATGACCTTCTCCAACAACATCCTATTTCAGCTGTGGCTCTTGGGATAGAGCTGCACAAATAACATAAAATAGGTATTCTGGGATTAGTTATTTAAACTCATTTTTTGGCAATAAGTCTGAGACAAATCGTTTTTTGGCAATAAGTCTGAGACAAATAAGTCTGAGACTTATTTCAGAAGTACAGATTCAGGCATCTAGCCTGGACATGGAAATGATGTGTCCAGCATGGGTAGTAGTGAAGAAATCTTTGCTCAGCTCTAATGAGGAATGAAGGTAGTATCAGGAAAAACAAGTCCCAAGGTATCTGGGCAGGGAGCGCCATGATGTACAACTGGAATCTGAATAACTGGGTGAGCAGACTCTCAAGTAGATAAAAATGGATCTTGGAGATACGATTTCATGACAGGACACCAAGGATTATACCATGTTTTCTTGCAGCCTTAGGGTTTAGTTCTTGAGAGAGACTTAGTTGGCTCTGAGTGATCTTAGAAACTCCATTATCATCCTCAGATAAATAGATATATACCTGGTTATAAAAATAGCTATGTCTATGAGGACACTTAGTGTTCACAGAACAAGTAATCTACAGTCCCACAGCTAACAAGTAAATGATAGTATATAGATGTGAACCAGGTCTGTCTCTCTCTGAATTCCAGTTCTTATCTTAAAATTTCTCTCATCTTTACTATTCTTTAAAATGAAAATAAAGGGGATGCCTGGGTGGCCCAGCAGTTGAGCGTTTGCCTTTGGCTCAGGGTGTGACCCCAGAATCTTGGGATCGAATTCCACATTGGGCTTCCTGCATGGAGCCTGCTTCTCCCTCTGCCTATGTCTTTGCCTCTCTCTCTGTCTCTGTCTCTCATGAATAAATAAATAAAATCTTAAAAAAATAAAATAAAATGAAAATCAAGCATAAACAAAAACAAAAAAAAAAATCCTGTTTTCCTGACCATGTATAAAGGCTATTCATTCATATGGGGAATATAAAAAATAGTGAAAGGGATTATAGGAGAAAGGAGAGAAAATTCCTGTGAAAAATTAGACAGGGTAACAAAACATGAGAGACTCCTAACTCTGGGAAACGAACAAGGGGTAGTGGAAGGGGGAGGTGGGCAGGAGGATGGGGTGACTGGGTGACCTACACTGAGGGGGGCACTTGACAGGATGAGCTCTAGGTGTTATGCTATATGTTGGCAAATCAAACTCATATATATATATATATATATATATATATATATATATATATAATATTAAGGTTTTTAAAAGAAAATATAAAGAAGAAAAGGGAATATCTTTTATTCTTACATATATATATATGAAAGCTGACCAGTGAATCCAATTTTGTATAATATGGATAGGTTTAATCTTTACAGATAGGAATATATTTAATACAATTTCAATAAAGTACATTGTGATGGGAAGGGATTTCAACAGTGATGGAGAGGTCCTGTTATATGATACATTCTATGAACAACAAATTATTTAAGGTTGTAAATTAAATTACTCAATAGATAATGAAATACTAGTAACTTGCTGAAAATTGCAACTTTTAAATGTGTTATTTAATTCTATGGCATTTTGAAGTACACTTAGCCCATTTTAAATACTAAAGGAACTTATAAAAATATTTAAGAAGATTTAAATGGAAAACTTTGTACTGCCATTATTTTCTCCTCATGGAACCAGAAAAAAAAAATGCTCCTATATTCTCTTCTTGACAATGACCTAAAATAAAATGAATACTCTTGAGAACCTCTTGTTATGTTTTTCAGAAGTGAATTAATTCTTAGTGCATATAACATATGCAATTGAGTTTATAGAAATGATACAAGATTACTTAACATCAGCTACTCAGTAATTAAAATTGTGTTTATTTCATAGATGCACAGGGATCCTATTATTACAAATAGAATTCTATGTAAATATTACTTTGTCTTTATTTCATTAAACATAATATTAATACATTTTCCTTTCCACTTAAATTGTATTAATTAGGAATTTTAGTTTTTTTTTTTATTATTTTGTTAGTATAATGCTGTGAACACATCAAGGGAGACTGAGTCATCTTTCCAGTGGCATTTGGACAAGGTAAAGACCCTCAATTTTCTTTTGTACAGTTTCTGTATAGTTGTCAACAGCGTCATATCTGCTCCCCAGAGTAAGAGCAAGAAGGGAAATTCACAGGCTAATGTGCAAATGAGGTGCAGCATAAATTAAGAGCAATTGTTCCTTCAGATGTCTACTGGGCCAGAATGATGAGGAATACATGGTCCAAAAAGATTTTTACTGCAAGTGTTATCTGTCCCTGATAGTTATTTCAGCGTAGGCCAAAATAAAAGATGTGCAGGAAGATTTAATCTAAGACAAACGTACTAGAATAATATTTAAAAGTCAGGTTTGTGTGTGGGTGTGTTTGTGTGAGTGTATGAGTATGTATTGGCATGTTTGTGTGTGAGTGTGGGTGTGTGTGAATTTGCAAAGGCTCCTTTGCATCAGTTTTGCAGGAGACACAGATGCATTTATTTAATAAATGTTTTAAATGACATCTGGAGCTCAGCTTTGTAAATAATAAAGTAGAAATATTGGTAAACAATCCTGGAAAGGGCATTGCATTTATGGAACTTTGAATTAGGGCACAGTATTTTTTTATTTATTCTTATGTATTTACTTACTACTGATATACATCTAAGTGCTATGATGGAACGTTTATAGGGTGATACCCGTCCCTAGAAAGGATACAAACAAACTCAGCTTAACTCATTAATACTACCTTCTGGCTGGGCAAGTTTATTGAATTCATGGCTTCAAAAATATCATAAGTTTAAGTGCAAAAGTTTAACTGATGTGAGGAGAGTAGTTGCTATTCCCATGTGATCTCACTGAGCCATCTCTATGAACAGAGAAGGCAGGTATAAAAAGATCTTTTTTTGCAAATCAGCAACCAAACCTAGTCCTACTCTTTCTTAGTTTAAACAGAAAAATAAGATCAATAATGACTCTCTCCACATTCAGGTTAGGTACAATGATAAATAGTAGGAAACATCTAGAAGCTTGTATTGATGAGACTACAGGAATTGATGTCAAAGGACCATACTTCAGCTCTCAGAATCTTTAAATAAACACTTTTGGGTGAAAAACACAACTTCACCCAGAACATAATTTAGTGCTGATTGCTTTTTTCAGGGCACCTTTCACATCCTTATTCCTTAAGCTGTAGATGAGTGGGTTTAACATAGGGATGACCACAGTGTAGAAGACAGAAGACATTTTGTCTGTGTCCATTGAGTAACTGGAGCTCGGTCGGAAATACATGAACAGAAGTGTGCCGTGAAATATAGCCACTGCGGTCAAGTGGGAGGCACATGTAGAGAAGGCTTTGCGTCTCCCTTCAGCTGAGTTCATTCTAAGGATGGTAGTTAGGATATAGCTGTAGGAGAGGAGAACAGTGATGATGCTGCAGCCCACTACACAACCAATGAAAGTGAACATCACTATCTCATTGATGGATGTATCTGAAGAGGAAAGGGCTAGCAAGGGTGGGATGTCACAGAAAAAGTGATTGATGATATTGGAATCGCAGAACGACAATCGAAATGTGCAGCAGGTGTGGATTGCTGAATCCACAAAACCGACGATGTAGGCAAGGGACACAAGCTGGATGCAGATTTGCCTGGACATGGCGATTGTATAAAGAAGTGGATTACAAATGGCTACATACCGGTCATAAGCCATGACAGCCAACATGAGACACTCCACATCTGCAAAGACCCCAAAAAAATACATCTGAATTGCACATAAATCATATGGAATTCTCTTTTGCTCAGACAAGAAGTCAGCCAGCATCTTGGGAGAGACAGTGGAGGAGTAGCAGACGTCACAGAGAGACAGGTTGCTCAGGAAATAATACATGGGCGTGTGGAGCCTGGAGTCCAGCTTGATCAGCAGGATCATCCCTAGATTGGCAATCATGGTTGTGCTGTAAACTAGCAGAAAGAGCACAAAGAGCCCCTGCTGCACATCTTTTCTGCCAGAAAGTCCTAGGAGTATGAAATCAGTAATCACAGTGCAGTTCTCAACAGCCATCACTCAGATCTGGGAACCCCTGCTTGTGAAAGAAAGAAATGGTACCAGGATTAACATCATTTTAGTAGCTAAACTGCTGGTCTTCTTTCTTTCTTTCTTTCTTTCTTTCTTTCTTTCTTTCTTTCTTTCTTTCTCTTTCTTTCTTTCTTTCTTTCTTTCTTTCTCTTTCTTTCTTTCTTTCTTTCTTTCTTTCTTTCTTTCTTTCTTTCTTTCTTTCTTTCTTTCTTTCTTTTGTATTTAGGAAAAGAGGCAATGTCAAGACTGCTAAGGTGAAGCAGACTTTCCTGGAAATATATCCAAATCAATACATTGGTATAGTGATAGTGATATTAACATTGCCTACATTTGAACAGCACTATACAGAATTCATAGCACACTTTCATTCAAATTAAAGCATACTATTTTCATACCAACATACACTGTATGTATGATAGATTTTGTTACTTCTTTCTTATATAAAGACATTAATGTCTTCATAGTTTGAGGCGATGGTTCTTATAATTATTTGGCCAGATAACCATGTATTCTACAAGATTTTCTTTTTAGATCTAGTAGAAATATTGATATATTCTGTAATAGAGAAGCTTAACTGAGAGGCACAAGTAATGAATATATTCCTTTGTTTTCCCCCCAAAAATTCCAAAATAGAGGGCCATAAGAAAAAATCCTTCATGCAATATGCTTCCACTTCCCCACTCACCCCAGGTCCTATCCAGACTCAGTAAACAAGGGTTAGAGATAGTCTGTGATTCAGGACCCACTAAAGCAGGGAGGGTGTGGTTGCTGAAGAACAGGGTGGGAGGGTCTCCATGTTCAATACTCTAGAATGAGAGACCACAAAATGTCAAGGCTAATCATGTTGCTTTCTGACAGTTGCTGTTGCTCAGGGGAGATTATGGAGAACATTTGGGCTCTAATCATAGGGATTCTGGAGGGATTCTGGTAATGGGTGATGGAGCGTTAAATGAGGGAATGTGGTGTACTGAGTCTCCCTGCCCCAGTTCATTAGAACCCTCATAGTCTATTCACCAACTGTTCAGATCTGTAAGAGGCATGTTAAAAATACTGATGCCCACAGTCCCACACCCCAGAGAGATTCAAGCCTGACCTATACCTTTTTCCCACTTCCCTAGGCTTTTTAAAAAGATTTTATTATTTATTCATGAGAGACAGAGAGACAGGCAGAAATGTAGGCAGGGGGAGAAGCAGGCTCCTGGAGGGAAGCCCAATGTTGGACTCCATCCTGGAACTCCAGGATCACATCCTGAGTGGAAGGCAGATGCTCAACCACTGAGCCACCCAGGCTTCCCTTTCCTAGACTTTTAATTATTGTTTTATTTTATCACTTTGTCTTTAAATATCTCTGAAATCTGCCTCCTCTTGTTTAAAAAAAAATGGTGGTTGAGGGTCAGTTAAATTATATTGCCCCACTGTCTTATTTTAAACCAACTATATTGTATGTAATATCATACAAGTCCTCCTCTATTCATCAGAATATAGGAGATGAAATTAGATGAAGAAGAGATTTCAAAAAATACCTAAATAATGATCTAGTGATCAATGTGTAGGTCTCCAAACCCTTGGCTTAAACTCATTTAAATAACAGTCCCTGTAGACACATTAAAAAAAAAAATGCTTCCTTAGAAGGATTGAGAATAAGCTTTTTAAAAGAATATATAAAAATACAAGTAAGAGATTAAAAAAAAATAGGTGATATCTCTGCAGTCCATACTTGCTTTTTTTCCTCCCTTCTTTCTATGTGTATATTTATTTTAAACAAGCAGATTTATAAAAGTAATTGAAATAAAAGTTTCTATAGCATATCACACACTTCTTTGGTTTTATATCATGTTTTCAGTTAAAAAAGGATAAAAAAACCCTAAAATTTAAAGTATAAATCAGAAAAATAGCAAAAAATGTTAGTGTCTTCCCCAGAATTACTGACCTCTTTGTTCCATGCATTTCTGTCTGCAAAAGGGTTCAACATTGTCTCCTGACTGACCTGGATTTATACATAATTATCTCTGTGTCTGGTCCCTGGTTTCTTGGTCTCCCAGGAATAAGCAAGATATATTATACTGTGATGGTTTATTTTCTGTTATTTCACAGGGGTAAGGTGTTTGAACAAGAAATACAGACCATTAAAAAAAAATGTTGTACCTCTCTACCTTACCACCTAAAATTATTCCTATTTCAGCAGTAGCAAAATGACCCCATTCAACAAGCATTCCTTATTTCTAGTTTCCCAATTCCTACACTCTTATAAAATTTATTTTTGTGATAATTTAATAATTTATAAAACAAATACATACCTATTCAAGACAATTCATCACAATGTAAAAATTTTGTAGAAACAGAAAAAAACTGACCAAAATCACATTGTCTATCAATAACTATATATTGTTGTTCAAATCACTGAATTTTTAATTTTTAAATAAGTGACATCATGATAAACATACTTTATGTATATAAATAAGTATGATTAATACAGGCCATGCATTCCATTGTATTAATGTACATTAATTTGTTTTATTTATCCTCTGCTAAGTGACCACTTAATTTATATACAATTCTACATATCACAAAAACTTTTATGTGACTAAAATTATATATGTATATATAATTTATCATATCTATATATTTTAAAAAATGAATTTTAAATGTCTTTTAAGAGCACGAAGATTGACTTTAAATAAAGGCAATTTTGGCCTTTCACCATAGTCAGATATTTCATGTTATCTAATTATAAGCACATATTATGACATATTTCATAAGTATCCCATGTCCTGACTTGTCTCTTCCCACTTCATAATATGATACAGAAATTGAAACTGAGAGGTAATAAGTAAAGCTCTAGAGTCTCACTGATACTAAGTTTCATTGAATCTATAGAAATTATTCACAAGAGATTCTTGAAAATAGTTCAGTGAAACAAATTTTGTTCTAAAAAAAACAGCACTCTAAATCCTCTGATAGAATGTGATAGTGTGTTTGTGTTAAAGTGACATTCGACTTCCCAAAGATCCTTAGATTCCTGACAGAACTGAGAAGCTGTCTTGTCCCACTTCTCCACCAAAGTAGCATCCCAACAATAATGGAAGGCAGAAGTGTTGTCACATGAGAGGTAATACAATTTATTTATATTAGCTGGGTACTTGCACATTATTAATGTTGGCATGAAGAAAAAGTGATTTGAAAAGAACCTGCATTGCACAATTCCAAGAATCAAATAGAAAAGAAAGAAATTGTATTTCTTTGAACTTGTGCAATCTGGCAATTTAGAGAAATCATCTCCGTATTGCCTGTTTTCTGAGTCATAGTATATCATGTGGGTGAATCGTGTGTGAATCATTGCTATCCACTTACAAGCATAGGTTGCTATGTATTCTTTAAATATCTACTCTTGACTAATGTTACAAAGATTTTTTAAAAATAACATACATTAGATTTTGAGGCAGGTAATTTAATGGCCACAAACTTATAAATGCAAAATCTGTATAAACAAATAGCAAAATAGTAGGATGCACAGGCACCTACCAGTCCTGCATCCCAATGCCTCAGGTACTTTCCTGTTTCTCCTGACACGTCACCTGAAGCAAATAGAAACATAGGTTTTGTACTTTTTTCCCCCACTTGTTTGTCTTTTTTGTCATAGAATTGCCCCTTACTCGCTATAAAATTAGATCATCCTTCAAGCAAAAGTCAATGAAATAAATATATTTTTAATTTTTGGAAAAGTGATATTCGTGGCAATTGTTAATGCATTTTCCTACATGTATTGTTGTTTTTGCGTGATGATCACAATACCAAAATACCAAATGTACTCCTCTGGGAGATATTGTTGAGACAACCCCCAAAGCTCCTAAGTAATTGTCAATACCTTGCCATCAGATGAACTCAAGAAAATGATGTATTTGTGCTACCTCAGTGCTTTCCTACTGCTTCTCTCTTTTTAGGCATCTTCAGTCACCTTCCTCTGATTCCTTTCCATACCCATTTTCCCTGCAGATGTTTTTCTGTCTGCAGGGCGGTCAAATTTCCCCAGGCTACACTCTGTTCATATGGGAGCCAGACTCGAACTTAAATATGGTCCCCTAGCCACCCCTCCCCTCGACTAAGTAGTCTAATCCTAGTCCCCATTAGATCTGGAGTGGGTGTGGAAATACATTGCACAAAATTGGATAATCTAAATTAATTCCCAAAGGAATTTGTTAATGGACAGTAGCTTTCTTTAATTATAAGGTGGGGGAGAGGCAAGACTAAAGGTTAAATTTAAGATGTCAGAAACAGACAAGTGAGAAAAAAAAATCTACAATTCAAGAACTCCCTTGGTGACATGGGTGCCCTTAAATATAGCACTATCGGGCAACCTGGGTGGCTTAGCAGTTTAGCGCCGCCTTAGGCCCAGGGCATGATCCTGGAGACTCCGGATCGAGTCCCATGTTGGACTCCCTGCATGGAGCCTGCTTCTCCCTCTGCCTGTGTCTCTGCCTCTGTGTGTGTGTGTGTGTGTGTCTCATGAATAAAATATATATAACACTACCTAGGAACTCCTTCCTTCAGGGGTACCTGGGCAGCTCAGTCAGTTGACCGTTGAACTTTTGATTTCCGCTCAGGTCATGATCTCATGTCATGATCTCAGGGTTGTGAGATTGAGCCCTGCTTAGAGCTCCATGCTGAGTGTGGAGCCTGCTAAAGATTCTCTCTCTCCTTTCTCCTTCCCCCTCTACGCCTCTGCCGCCCACAGTGTGATCTCTCTCTCTCAAAAAAAAAAAAAAAAAAATCCGAAAAAAAGTTCCTTCAGATAGTAGTGTCTGGCCCCAAGTTAAGAGCCTTTATGAATAAGTTCCATGTGTGATACTGGTATCAAGTTCACTAAGTCTTCCTGTTTCAGGAAGCATGAAAATCAGGAGTTGTAGATTGCTAACATCTCTATTCTATAAGCAAACAATCCATTTTTAGTGGCATATAAGATAATTATTTAGTGAGATATTTTCAAAAAGTTGCAGGCTTTATTAGTTTTATATAGGTATCTTGAAAACATCATGAAAAAACTGCTAGAGATTTTAAAAATTAATATGAAATTCGGTAGTTGTCTACAATCTGATAGTAAATATCTTTCCTTTTAAAATTAATTTTGAAAACAAAACAAAACAATAAAATTAATTTTGCAATTATAATGTGTGTATTTACTACTTAAAAAAACAACTAGTGACTTTTCAGAAAAAATGAAACATCTCTGCACACATAACTTAGACCAAAGCACGAACATAACAGCATTTCGGGGACTATAAGCCCCAACACAAATTGATATAAAATATGGATAGCTTAGTATTTTTTTTAAAAGTATATGGAGATGAAATTATGTGGTTTGTAACCTTGTATATCTGGATTCTTACACTCATTGTTATATATATGATTCCCTTATGCTGTTGCACGTGGTGATAGTTTTTTCACTCTCTTTGCTGAGAGGTATCCCAAATGAACAAATACCCTATGCTATTGTCAATTTCCAAATAATGCTACTATGATAATTTTTTGTACAAGCTTTGGATGTACATAGTCACTCATTTGTATTGGATATAGAGGTAGGGATAGAATTTGGAGGCCAGTTATAGTAGATCCTGCCACACAGCTGTCCAACGTTGCGCATCAATTCTGATCTCTGCTGTCAATGTATGAAAGCTATAATTGCCCCATATCCACACAAGTGCTGGATGTTAACATTGTGAATCATTTTCATTATGGCCATTCTTTAGGTGGTCAAGGTATAGCACTGAGGTTTTAATTTTTATTTACCTGAATACTAATACTGTTGTATAACCATTTCTGTGGTGTCCATTGGATTCTGTAAACAGAATAGAAGACCAGGAAAGAACCTCTATTTATAAGTATTTGGCCTTCCACCACTCATACTCTCTAGTAGTTATCATTACCACTCAGGTCAAATCAGCCTAGAGACATAATGCCATTCTTTTGTATAAAGAGGAAGTCACTTGTTTGGTTTGTTGGCTTATCTTTTTAAATATTTCCAATAGTGAGCACAGGTTTACACAGCCGCAGAACCACAGGAATAGGAAGATGAATTATAGCAACTCGAAAGGGCCTTAGAGAGAATCTAGTGAGAGGTCCTCTTTTATAGAGTGGTGGGGATGAGGTCTAGTGAGGAGGAAGAGCGAGTTGTTAAACACCACAGTGATTTCAAGTTGCATTTGCTGCCAGATTCGCAGCATATTTCTGGGGAGGAATGACCAAAGAGGTTTAAAGTTGCTGCCTCTGACATTTACACAGGAGCACCCACTTACTGGGTTATTGAGCTTTACCACTGTTGAATTCTAACACATGGTGCTAGACAGACTACCACTAGTATGCGTCTATCTGCTCACTGTGTTACACGAATGCCTAAATCTATCATCACTATGTCATTTTTATCCATGGGATTTCAATGGAAGGCTAAAGGAAAGGAGTCCAGATATAGAAACTAGCCTATTATATCAATAGTCATTTATCATATAATACTGGATAATGATTCTTTCATCAGCCCATGGTGGATATGTGAGAACCCTGTGATGTAGCCATGCAGAGAGTGGAAGGGAACAGGTGAGGAAGGAGGTAAATGAACCAGAATAGAGCAAAACCTTTTGATGTTTTTCCCTATTTCTGTAGAATCCCACATGGAAGGGTTAGTCCAGGCCATCTGTCCCAAGTTCCTATTTAAGTCATGAGTCTAGTAGTCAACATTCCCAGTAAGTGATTTTTTTACTAATTACATAAATTCAGGGAGATGAAAGCCTACAATTAATTAAATTGATCTCTTCCATTTTTAGACATACATTTGTTGAGCTAAAAACATCTCATTTAATTGGTTTATGATTTTCTTCTTGTCAGTTCACATTCATTATATGTGATTGAAGAGGCCAACATGCAGATCAAATCAATCTTTACATGATATTACTGTCATATGTCATATGGAAGGACGATGGCATATTTATAACTTCTGAATTAGAAGCCTCTCATCCACTGAGACTCTTTGTTTAGACTTTAATACATTTCAAAAAAATGGCTTTTGCTTTGTTGTTTCTCCTAAGAAAGATTAACAAAAAAAAAAATATTGATAAATTTTGGCGCACCTGGGTGACTCAGTTGGTTAAGCATCTGCCTTTGGCTCAGGTTGTGATCCCAGGGTCCTGGGATCGAGTCCTATATTGGGCTCCTTGTGGAGCCTGTTTCTCCCTCTGTCTTTTTTTTTTTTCCCTCCCTCTGTCTTTATCTGTCATGAATAAGTCAATGAAATCTTTTTTTTTAAGTATTTATAAATTGGGAAAATATGGCACAAGTGGAAAACCTTATAACTTTCTCCCCAAAAGAAGCCTTCCTTATAGATTTATTTTTCTACCACCACACTTTCCCCACAATCTGTCATAGTTTCCCACAAATGCCACCATCAAAATCAGAGGAGACTTTTGAGGTTTGTTTCCTTTCTGAAATTCTTTCACCAAGAACAATTATAATTACTTAAGGGGTACAATTCTAATAGTTGCTTAAGAATGTCATTGGGTCTTACATGGTCCTACAAACACATAGCCATATCCATGTTTTCTCAACAAGCTGCTTCCAGTGGTCGGCATCAGAAAAGTTGAGTAGAGGCAGATGAAGAGAGCACATCCAGAAAGTACACAGGTCTGTGTACTTCTTATGATTTTCTTCTTATTCCCATGTAATTAATATAAGTATCTTTATAGGTTTATTACTTTAGTATCCACAACCATTTTTATGTATTTTCTTAAAGGCTGTTAAATATATATATATAGCACACATTATACCCTTATTTAATTAGGTTTCAACAAATATCTCATAAACATTCAAAAATGTTATCGTGTGTGTGTGCGCGCACGTGTGTGTTTAAGATTTTACCTATTTATTTATGAGAGATGCAGAGAGAGAGGTAGAGACACAGGCAGAGGGAGAAGCAGGCTGCCCACAGGAGCCTGATGAAGAACTGGATCCCAGGACCCTAGGATCACGACCTGAACCAAAGTCAGTCTCTCAACCTTTGAGACACCCAAGTGCCCCAAGTATATGCTTTTTATTATTTATTTGTTCTTCCATTTTGTGTTCCAGATATGATAAAGGAGCTGGGTTGATAAGAATGATACTCAACCTTCAGCAAACAATGTTCATGGTCTTATATTGGAGACAGTGCTCAGATCAATTGAGCCATAGGTACAACGATGCCTTGAGTGGAGTTTTATTTATAAACCACAAAGAAGAGCATTTAACCAGGACTGAGAAGTTGGAAGAGGGGAAGAAGTGCCAAGTGGAAGTGACTGATTTGAATTTCAGTACAAGGATGTACTTTACAAGGACCCCCTACCATGCACTTTTATCCTTCCCATGTTGGACTTTGAGGAGGAGCAGACTATACCACACCAAAATAAACCACTTTGGTTATTGATTATTTTAAGTTAAAGTTATTTAGGAAACAGAAGGTGCAAGAAGGACACTCTGGCCCTCCTTTGTCTTTCTGAAAGCAGGAAATAAATTTCCCATCTGAAGGGTACTCTCCCTGTACCAGGAGAAGGAGAGACCTCTTCATCACCAAAGAGGGAAATTAGGGCTGAAAAGGTTGTTTAAACAAACTCTGTCACTTTACTTTTTTACTACCCCAAGTCGAAACTGTATTGGCATGTCAATTCTTCACAAGTACATTGTTTTTTGTCTACAAAATATATCAAATACCTTCTTTGGTCACTTCTTTGAGTTTCATATTTTTATGAGATGCTGTACATATAAAGTTGAATTATTTTTCTCCTGTTAATTTATCTTATATCAATTAAATTATTAGATCAACCAAAGAACCAGGAAAGGTAGAAAGAGAAAGTTTTGTTCCCATACAACTATATAACCTCTAAGAAGACATTGTCTTGTCCACCTCAGGATCTGTAATTCCACCCTCTCTGCCTGGATTCTTCTCTCTATCCCCACTGTATCCCTCTTCACCATTTAGATCTGAATAGAATTTCAAGGAAGCTTTTCTTCTCTATACTCCAGAAGTAGATATTTTGTTTGAACTTGGAGTATCCTGCCTTTTCACTTAAGAGAGATTTAGAGTTTATCATGAATAATTTGTAAGATTAATTAATTTTACTTATTTTTATTATGTTATTGAATTAGTTGGAATACAAACTAGTGGAGTCACCATGAAATTCAAGATACCTATAATGCAAAAAAGTGTATACTAAATACTTGTAGTTCCTAGAATAATTAAATTAATGCATAAAATAAACAACTAATGCAAGACTGGGAGGTTTGCACTAAGATGAAGACTGGAAAGTTTTCCAAATATTAAGTGTGCCTTCCTTAGAATGGACACATACAATAAAATATAGCATATTTAGGAAACTCCAAATATTGGTATCATAGTAGCATAGTAAAATACTTACTGTATTAATTAAGATATTTAAGACAACTGAATAGTATAGTATAATATAGTGGTTAATAGAAGATTTGAAAACAGAAGAGTATGTTTGTGTGTATATGTGTATGAATACATATTTATTCACACTATATGACTACTTAAAATCAAATTTTATTTTTCAAATTTTTCCACCATTTCTTTCACATTCTTTTCCATAGGCTGTAAATCAGAGAATTTAACATAGGAATTACATGAGTGTAGAACAAAGAGTTCATTTTGTCTTAATCTAAGGAGAAAAAAAGAATTTGGCCCAGAATATCTGAAAAGCATAGTTCCCCAGAAGATTGCAACAGCTCCTAAGTGGGAGGTGAAGGTGGAGAAAACTTTGAACTTCCTTTCAGAAGAGTGGTTCTTCAAGATGAATAGGATAGTAAGAGTCAAGCTAAAATGGTACTCAGTTCAGTGAAGACAAAAATGTTAAAAATAATGAAATCATTGAGAGAGAGAGATATCACAGAAGAAATGATATATCACATGACCTACAGACAGACAGTGGAATGTTAATGTCAGGAGTATCAAAGCATTTGACATCCCTCATGAAATCCTGGCCATGAGCAGGAAGCACAAGGGTTGCCAATAGCTTTGTATCAATCAGAGATTGTCACCAATAGCAATAGACATTCATTCTGCAGGTGCAGAAGCTCAAGAGTGATGGAAGCCAGTGATGGAAATTGTTTTGATGTTGGCAAATGGATCCAGCAACATCTTGGGTCCAATTGATGTGCAGTAGCAAAGGTCACAGGAGAGGTGGCTGAGAAAAAAGTATTGGTGTGTGAAGTTGGAAATCCATTCGAATTATAATGAACATTCCAAGATTTGCCAGGAGATTAATAAATAACTAAAGATATGGTACATGGGTTCCCTTTGATGTCCGATTATTGGTAATTCCCAAGAGAAAGAATTTATCTTGCCCATCTTCTTTTATTTTTGCTGTAAACTCTTACAAAAATAATCAAGAAAATTATAGTTCAGAATTTGACTCTTTGGGATAAATCCAAAAATTATTATTTCTAAGACAGAATGTGATTTTAAAAAAATATTTCTTCGTGGGAGACACAGAGAGAAAGAGGCAGAGACATAGGCAGAGGAAGAAGCAGGCTCTCTGTGGGGAACCCAGAATGTGATTTGTTTTTTGTTTTTCATAAATTGTCCTTTTTAACCTCAGAAAATAGCCCACTAAGTGTCACTTTTCAAACAGCATTTTTGTCTTGTGAAAAAAACAAATTTTCTGGGATTGGAAGTTGATAAACTTTAATTCTGAACCTGTATATTATTGCTGACATATGTGACTTGTCTTGGTTTCTGAAGCCCAGTACCAGGTACTTCATTTAAATGAACTGAAAGCTCTTCCTAGATTCAAAATAACATTAAAGAGACAATAAAATTAGAGATAAGACTAGAAGGTACAATACTAATATATGCTTGACAAAAAGAAACACATTTATTGCATTATTAGGGAAACATAATTGATTCTATCACTGAGAATGATACTGCATATAAATTAATAAATGAAATTATACTACAGATTTTGGCATGTGCTATCTTTAGTGTTTATGGAAGCATGAAGCACTGTTTTATAGAACTATTTCACCATTCTTTTCCTCACTGGTTTGTCACAACATTTAGAACCATTTGCGTGACTGATCTTACCCATAGGACAAATTCTTTGATAAGCCAAAGAAAAACGATAAAGAGAAGAGGGAAAGATTATGATGCGTAAAGTTGCATATTTTGGATTTTAAGTTGACTTTCTTTATTAAAATGAAAATGAGAAGAGGGAAAACAAATGTTCCTGAAGCATAGGGTTTTTTCTCTCTTGTATTTGTATAACAATTATGTATGTGTATCTCTGTTGATAAATGAATATTGTAATATGGATAATGGTTTGATTTTTACATTTTCTAGACTCATATATTATAGTCCATAAGGACTTGGATTTATATATATTAGTATTTGCAATATGTTATCTCTAGAACAAATTTTAAATTCACATGTACAGCAATATCACTTATACAGTAATAAAAAAGTGATGGTTTCCTTATCTATCTCTATTATAGTATGAGTAATTAAAATCTTTACTATCATTATAAAAATGTCAACCTAAAACTGTCAGGAGGCAATATTAAGTAAGAGTATTTGTTTGGGATCAAAGAATCACAATTCAGGGTATGTAGATTTGGGTAGCAATGTAAATAGTATCACACTAGGGAACAAAAGTGTTTAAAGCCAAAAGGAAATGTTTATATGCATTCTTCACAATAATTTTTGATTAGTGTTGGCAACAGAAAGCCAAATCTTGACTGAATATAATTGATTGCTAACACTGCTACTGAGAAAAGTCTCTTCCTGTAGCAAGTTGCAGGTGTTCAGGCTGAGTCACTGAAATATTTCTGGTTTGGCCCACTTCAAAAGTTTACGCTTCTACCAGTGAGGATATGCATAAGGCCTATTTCTTTATAGTCTCCCAATTCTATTTAAAAATCCCTTGAAAGGGGCATGTGGGTAGCTCAGTAAGCTAAACATCAGACTCTTGGCTTTGGCTCAAGTCATGAGCTCAGGGTCCTGAGATCCAGCCCATCTCAGACTCCATACTCACTTGGAGTCTGCCTGAGATTCTCTGCCTCTCCCTCTCCATCTGCTGCCCCTGCTCTCTCTCTCGCTCACTCTCTCTCTCTCTGTCTCTCAAATAAGTAAATATATAAATAAAATCTTAAAAAATAATAATTAAAAAAACGCTTGGCACAGGTGACCCAATTTTATTTCATGTTTCACACAAACAACAGATTAGTCAAATGAATACAGACAGCTAACAAAGAAATATAATTGTTTGGCTATTAGATAGCAGAGTTAATTCAACTGAATAAACAGGTATAAAATGATTATTTTACACATTTCTTCGTGCTTCTTTGATTCCTCATTTTTACAAAAAAAAAAAAAATACTTTCTTTCTGGTATTCTTTGAATTTAGTAATTTAGAACCCTACTTGAAATGGGTGTTTCTGTTCTTACAGAATACACAATAGCAGACTGTATCTATTTTCTATCTAGTGATTATTAAGACTTCAATCTAAAGCCACTGCCTTCACTCATCTATGTTATGTTAATATAGTTGATTAGATTTGTGATTCTGTATTTTCCTTGGTGAGTGGTGCACCAAATTTAATAATGGTCAAATTTTCTACTATTACCAAACTGATCATTGACAGAAATTAACAGAATTTATTTTAATGTTATTCTCATGGCCACCATGAATGTACACCCTCCTTTAGTAAAACCAGATGTCTAATGAATTTCAAATAGATCTACTTAATAATTCTCGTCTTTGTCTCATTATTCATCCTGTTTCTTCCTTTTCTGAAATATCTCCTTCACCTTCTATTTATAAATATTGTAATCTTACATACTGCTTTTTTCATTAATCATTTCCTGGTTCTTTCCCCTCAATTACATACCATAATACCCATTTCAACGATTTTATGACTGTATAACATTCATTACTCCTAATGCACTCTTTATTGAATATGACTTTTGTCTATTCATATATGTGTATTTCTACATTCCCATAATCCCTGGCACATATAAGTGCACTAGTAATGACTCAGGAAACATGTGTTTAATATTTTTGCATTGTAAAGCTGGTGGATACTCAACAAAGAGTAAAAGTAAAGAAGTTTTGAGAGCTCTTTCTACCAATATACTTCATTTGTACAAGAACAATTATTTTAAAAATGTGTTGGGATGATGCTTTAATAAAAACAACAACAAAACCAAGTTCTGTTTATTTCCAAAAATAATCTTTGCATGCTATAATTTAGGGTAGTAATTTGAAAATTGGGAAGTATTAGAAGTGTGAATTTTGAGTCTATCCAGATTCCTCCCCCACAGCTATCAATGTAATGCTCTACCTTCCCTGAATCTTGATCAACCATTTTGCTGTTCCCTTTGGACTCTTTCATTGGGACAGAGAGACAAATCCTACAGTCCCATTTTTCTGACCATAAAATCACCTCTATCATCATTTTAATAAATGTCTTTTAAGCATTTTTTTATTTGACACTGGATTCCAGAAAGCAAAAGGTGTGAACTTAATATAGTTTATTGTGGAGTTCTTAGCAAATGCTTCATGTTTTTCATATATAACTTAATTAGATTATCTCATATTTATCATCATATATTTCAAATAATATCTTGTGTTTTCTGAACTGTCTCTAACAACCTCATTATACAAATACTGAAAGTATGGTACAGAAGTAATCAGTAAACTGGAGTTCCCTAGCCATTATGTTTGTTTGATCCAATAACTTCCTCTTAATAAGTTCCCAACTACAGAGTAATTAAAAAAAAAATCCCTCTTTCCCAAACAAATAACTCTGTTGACTATTGTCATGAAATGTTCTAGTGTGCTTATTTAAACTTACAAAAACAGCAATCCATGGATTCTTAGATTTGTAAAAAACTGAGACCATGCCAGTCCTACTTCTAAACCAAGAGAAGATTCAACAGGTAAGGAAGGGCAGATGAGAACAATAGGAAGGGGTTGCAGATTGAGAAAAGAATCTTTCATTTTATTTTTTTTTACCTTAGCTTGACACTTTATTATTATTGTTGTTCAATGGGCTACTACTATGTTGTGCAAATCCAGGGAGCATATAGGAAATAAATAATGTAACAATTAACTTATTCTCTATATTTATAGGGCTGATTCTGCTTTTTGTCTTTCTGCTTTTTTTTTTTTTTTTTTTTTTTTTTTTTTTAGATTCCACATTTAACTGATGGCTGCCAGAGGAGAGGAGGGCAAAATGTATGAAAGAGAGTGAGAAATGTAGACTTCCAATTATGGGATGAATAAGTCACAGACATGAAAAGTAAAGCACAGGGAATATAACCAATGATACTGCAATAGCATTGTAGGGTGACAGATGTAGCTACACTTATGGTGAGTATAACATTAAAGTATGGACTTGTTAAATCACTATGTTGTACACTTGAAACTAATGTAGCATCATGTGTCAACTATATTAAAAATATATAAGTAATCTAGTGGCCCTAAAATCTTGCAATATGGGAATCTTGGGGAGTACTCACTTGGCCACGTTCTGTGTGATACTTTATAGTAAGTGAATCATTGCAGGATGCAAATGTAGGGGCCATGGCAGGCCACTTGAAATGTGCCACCTAGGCATATTGATTATTTAAAATAGAAATTTTTTAAGAGACAGCCTGTGCAGGGAGGACACTCTGATCCTCCTATGTCCCCCTGAAAACAGGAATGAAATCTCCCATGTGAAAGGTACCAGGAGGTAGAGAGGTAGAGACACCAGATGTCTAGAGCCTAGAAGGCTGTATAAACAACTCTTATTACATTTTATAATTTGCTACCATGGGCCAAATTCTGTTTGAAATTTCTTTTTTTTTTAAGATTTTATTTATTTATTCATGAGAGAGATAGAAAGAGAGAGAGAAAGAGAGAGAGAGAGAGAGGCAGAGACACAGGCAGACGGAGAAGCAGCCTCCATGCAGGGAGCCCAACGTGGGATCACGTCCTGGGCTGAAGGCGGCGCTAAACCGTTGAGCCTCCATGGCTGACCCTGTTTGAAATTTCTTAATTAAAACTTGAGAGTTCAGTTCTCTTTGTTCTGCCAATCTCTTACGGATTTATTATCCTTTTGTAAACGTAATATATAAAAACTGCTTGCCTTGGTCATTTCTTTAGATCTCAATTTCATTACTGGGCCACTGTGAGCATGTAATAAAATCTTATGTTTTTTTTTTTTTTTTTAATGCCTGCTAAGCTGTTTCATGTCAATTTCATTCCTAATTCACCTAGAAAACCTCCAAGGGTAGAAGGAAATTCCTTTCCTCCACTAACAAGCACAGATGTATATGTGTCATTAAAGTCTACTGTTTACTCCAGTGTATAGTGATGCATTTCTGCTCTATATGTTATCCTATTGAAGTTAATTTATTTCTTTAAACCAAACCAAGTAATGCCAGATTTGTGTATTCAAAAAATAATTTATGAAGTAATAAGCACAACCAGTGTATGGGCACAAATATTCCAGGTGATTTTTCTTCATCTGAGTCCTCAGTAGGGACTAGACAGGGGCATAGTCTTTTATGATGGTTCTTACAAATCTAGAAATCTAGATCACATCATAGGTTAAAATCATTAAAATAAAGTATTCTTGATGTGGGAAAAATGGCTTTGAGTGATACATTTCAACGGCCTTTTTATTTATTACTATACAAACATAATCTCCTCCCTCAGAGATACTATTGTATGTAAGGCCAAACTCAAACCAAGTAATTGCAATAATTTGCCACCCATTCACCTGAAGTCATAAATGCAGGAGTGTGGTACCCTAGAACCGTACTACCATTATTTACTTCTCTGGTTCATTTTAAAGGAATTATATTTATTCTAGGTCACTTTATATGATTCCTTTCTAAATTCATTTTTGCATCAAGTGTTTCTCTGTGTCTAGGAATGACAAACCTCTTCAGGTTATGTATGCTCTGTTTAGATAGAAAGTAAATTTACCTCCCTAAGCTTGACTGCTCCTTAGATCATCTAGTTTCATTTCCCTTTAAACTTTTCCATTAAAATCTGAGCCTTAGTGACTGTATTATTATTAAAAATTGGATAATTAACATCTCAAAGGATTTGTATTTAATTGAAGATGGCTTTCTTAAATAATGAAAGATAATGACTTTGTTGCAATGTAAAACACCAGAGACAAACAAGTAAGGAAGAAAAGAGTATCTAAATGGCTTCTTTGGTGCCACTTTGATGGATGTAGGCAACTATCTACTTATAAAATCCATCCCTCAGAAAGCAGTTGCACAGCTGAGTCATAAGCCTTTGTGAATAAGCTTAGTGCATGATAATGATATCAAGGAAAACAAGGTTTACTAAGTCTCCTTGTTGCTGAAAATAACAATAAAGGGCTTACAGGTTAAATAAGACATATTTGCTTTATAAAAGGATAGCAATTTTTAATAACAAAAGTCATGGTTGAAATATTCTATGAAATTTGCACCATTTATTTTATAAAATACATATTGAACTTTGTTGTCTACATGGCCTTACTAGAGATAAAAATTTATAATAATAAAATTCTGAAGTTTCCTACAATATAATGGTGAATACACTATGTTTTGGAAAGTTATTTGATATTTAAAATACATATAAAAATAAGTAGATGATAAGTATACCCCTAGATAAATGAAAGCAAAACAAAACAAAACAAAACAAAATACCTGTAACCAAGACACTGCCCAAGAAATAAAACATGACCAGAATGACCAAAGCCTTCCACTTGTTACTTTCCAAATTACTAGACTTTTATCCCCAAGGAATATTTACTTTCTTACCTCTTATCACAATAGATTAGTTTCATATTTTTTGAGTCATATATAAGTAAATTCCTGCCTTGTATACTGTGTTATTCAACAACATACTTGTGTAACCCAGTTCATTCCTTCTTATTGCTGTATATACAGATATAGCATTATTGATTTATTTTCTCATTGATGTGAACACGAGTTTGGAAAGGAATCATATAAAGTGACTAAGGTTAAATCCCATTCCTTTAATATGAACCAGAGATGTAAATAATGGTAGTAAAGTTCTAGGGTACTATAAACACATTGGTGTCTTCAGTTGAATGGGTGGCAAATTGATTTATCTACTTTGATTATAGGAAATTTCAGATGGGTAGTCAAGTTAATTTCCCTTTTTCTATTCCTAATATTGTTGAATGGACATTCTCATATATGCATTCTGATAGAGATATACACTTATTTATTTTGTGTATGAAACCAGGAATAGGAAATGTGTGTTCACATGCGCATGTGTATGTGTAAAATTTAGATTTACCTAGTGTTAGCATACAGTTTTCCCAAGCAGTATACCAATCTACACTTCTGCTATCACTCTCAGTGAGTGAATCCTGTGTGTGATCCACATCCTCACTAGTAGGTAATGTTGTCTGCTATTTTAATTTTGGCTATTTTGTGGAGTACATGATTCCAAGTTGGATATCCACTTTTATGAATTGTGTCTTAAAGTCAAAATGAAGAATAGAAAGTCAGTTGAATGGGTCCACCTTCTTGGTATGGGAGCTCCTACAGTCAATGCTATCTGTCTGTCATTATTGCCAATTCCATTTCAGGTCAAATTGGCCTGGGATTATAATATAGTCTCACCCATCTGTTATATTCCAAATCTCCCCAAAGATAGAAGTGGGTTTATGCATTATGCATTTAGAGAATCATATCAGTACGGGTACAAAATGTGGTATCTGGAATGCACAATAAGGATTATTCAGTTTAAAAACCCTTTCGATAGAGTGAAAACTGTGGCCCAAAAGAGAAGAATGATTTGGTGAAGGTCACAATTACTGTGACTTGATAGTAGAGAGTCACATCCAATTTTGCTGTCATTGCTTTTCCAATACACAGCGTGTTTGCAGAGTTCAAGCAAAATTTGCTTTCTCTGAAGAACTACACAATTACCAGTTTGTGAGAATTATTACTGTTTTGATTTAACAAATTTTCCTAACCAGCTCTTCCTCAGTATAGAGCTGATTGCTTGAATCATTATACACATTTCCTATCTTTTACCACAGTAACATTAATGTTTAGGGATGCCAGTCCCTGGTCAGAATAAGAAATTTTTAAAAAGAAAGACCTATAATATTGACTCATTACATAGAAGCATTGATAAATGAGCTATAATTGCTGCCAATTGGTGGTGGGTATATTATGAGAAACATATAATTTATGGATATGGAGTCTAAGAAATAGTTAGGATTGAATTAGATAAAATGAATTAAAATATTTTGTTACTAACATTCCCTGATTTTCTATGGAAAATAAAGATATAAGTCTTCCGTAGTCATTAGCCCAAGCCCCTACTTCATTCATTAGTTCCCTAAGTGATTATTTATCCTCTAGTATTACAAGTTTAGGCATAGGCATCTCACAGATTTTCCAACTCAATCAACTCCCTTTTTGGACACCCTTTTATTGAACTTAAAATGCCTCATTTAATAGACTTAATTTTTTTTTCTCTAATTCACGCATTAGACTTAGATTTGCTTATAGAAACCAAGATTCAGATCAAATACATTACAATAGTCTTATGGGAGAGTAGTGTGTTAGTTGATGGCATCTTTATGACTCTAAAGACACCCCTCTGTGCTTGGGATTTAGTCTGATTCAAATCTTCTGTTGTCCTGATCTTCAAGACAATGTCTAATTCATAGGTAAATTTTTGAAAAAAACCAAAAACAAAAAAACCCCAGAATCATTGAGGAGAGATTGTAACTAAAAGAAGCATCCCCTGTTTGTTTTGTTTATCTGTTTGTTTTACTTTTACACCTCCTTCTTCCATGTCTCAGAATCCCAGGAAAAAATATCATCCTGGACAACAGAAGGATCCTCATTATTCTACATGGGTTTTATTGGCAATCTGAAAGGTTTTCACCAAAGCCTTTTATAATGGCACCTAGGTAGCATTAAACATTAAATAACTTTAGCTTGTGTAATTGTAGAAAACATTTAAGAGTGCCCCTGATTCTTGTATGGACCTTCAAATATATGTCGTTGTCCCTGCTTACCAAACAAGTCACCGCAGTGATTTGATCATCATCAAACTAGAGCAGAGCCAAGGTTAGTCACAAATATCTTGTAAATGCCTGAAGCTCTTTGGTTTAATTATTTTCCAAATAACTTTGCTCTAATTATCTTCCAAATGATTTGTACTTCCTTAACTTTTCCTTATGTTTAGCATCCACAACCATTTTATGTGCCTACATATATGATACAAAAAAATGTATTTAAGACACATACTTGAACTCAGTGATTTTTTTCTTGCTGCCCATAAATAAATATTCAATAAAAATTAACTTTTTTTTTTTTTTGGATGTTTCTTCCTTTCTTTACCCAGATGCTATGGTGGTGCTCAGGTAAAGAGAGAAAAATGCATAGTCCTTAAACTCTGAGTGTTCATTACCCAATATTGAAGGGAATGATTTAGGAAGCACTCATAGATTCAACAATGTTCCCAGACACAGGGTGGTGTGTGAACCAAGATTAACAAATGCTGGAAGAAGGAAAGCCCCTGGAGGAAGTGACTGATTTGTGAAATGTGGCACTAGAATCCACTGGTTTTCTTTGAATTCCACAGAAACTATTAAGGTCTTGTGCCACTGACAACCTTCTAGTTGCTGATCCATCTTCATAGAATGGTTTCTCTACTTACATGTCTCTCTCCTTTGATGCTTACTATTCATTTAGATCCCAGATTGTCTCCATTACCAGAAAGCACTTTTCAACATTCTTCACTATATTTGAACGTTGTGCATAGGGCTCAGTCTTTTTACTTATGGCATAATTACAGTTTATCATAAAAAATTTGAAAAATATTTAATTAATATTTGCCATTTCCATTAGAAGACAAGATTCATCAGCGTGAAAACTACTGGATTTGCTATAAAATGCAAAACACATAGAAATGGAATAAGTACCTATGAAATGCTCAATAACATTTAGAAAATTCAATTTATGCACAAATGAAAGATTGAGGAAACAAAAATTTGGCAAACTAGGAGTCTAGAAATTTTCAAATAAAGACTACCAAATACAAACTCAAGACATAAAATGAACCATGGAGTATTTAGGGAATGACACATTTGGGTACGGCAGAAACGTATTACAGATAGTTTTTAGATCATACCATATTAGTCAAAACAATTTTGATTTTCTTGAATAAGTAAGACTGGGAGAAAAATATGCACATGCAAGTTTTCAATGAAACCACTTATTTTTTATTTATTTTTAAGTTTTTAAAATTTTTTTTAGTTTTTTTTTTAGTTTATTTTTTTAAGTTTAAGTTTTTTTTAAGTTTCTTCAGGGCCTCTTTCACATCCTTGTTCCGTAGGCTATAAATCAGAGGGTTTAGCATGGGAATCACAAGGGAGTAAAACAATGAAGTAATTTTGTCTTGATCAAGGGAGTAGGAAGAGCTTGGCCGGAAATACATAAAGAGCAGAGTTCCCTGGAAAATTGCAACAGCAGTTAAGTGGGAGGTGCAGGTGGAGAAAGCTTTGAACCTCCCCTCAGCAGAGTTGATCTTTCTCACCGCTAGGATAATATAGCAGTAAGACACAAAAAGCCCTGAAAGAGTAATCAGTTCAATGAAGCCAAAAATGGTGAATATCACTAACTCATTAACTTGTGTGTCTGAGCAAGATAACAAGAGGAGAGGTGGGACATCACAGAAGAAATGGTTAATCACATTCGACTCACAGAAACATAACCGGAATGTTAATATTGTATTTACTGAAGCATCCATAATTCCCACCATGTAAACCCCAGCCATCAGCAGGGAGCACACTCTGCTGGACATGCTGACTGTATAGAGCAAGGGGTGGCTAATGGCTTTGTACCGATCAAAGGCCATCACTGCCAGCAGTAGACACTCAGAATCTGCAAAAATACAGAAGATCAAGAATTGCAGAGCACAGCTGTAGAAGGAAATTGACTTGTTCTTGGCAATGAAGCCTACCAGCATCCTGGGTCCGACTGCTGTAGAATAGCAGACGTCACTGAAGGAGAGATGGCTCAGGAAGAAATACATGGGTGTGTGAAGCTGGGAGTCCATCCTGATTAAAATGATCATCCCGAGGTTTGCAACAAGAATGATGAGATAGATAATTAGAAATGTGATAAACAGAGTCACTTTAACTCCAGGCTTATTGCTAATTCCCACGAGAAGGAATTCATTCACGGAAGAGCAATTTTTTCCATCCATTCTTCTTGATTTTTCTAAAATGCTACAGAAATGATCAAGAAATGGTATATCAAGGTTTTAACTCTTCTTGACACTCAGAAAAATATAATCTATGTGTCAGAAAGGATTTATTTCAGAAAAAAACCTGGACATATATCATTGTTATATTGCTGATAAAGTTAAAAGTTAAAATTGTTTGACATAGTATTTAGGGAAAGTTTGATTCTAAATTTGGAGATCACCTACAAAGTATATGGCTTGTGTGCACTTTCCCTGCTTTATCTCAGTAGCCAATCAAGAATGAAGTCTCAACACAGGTCAAATATAATTTGAAAGTCACATCTAAATTAAAGACAAAGCTGAATATACATCCTTGTATCTGAAAAACAGATATCTGGTTGAGTATGAAAGTAATTACACTTACCAAGTTCAAGAATTAGGATTTCTTTAAGAATGTATTAAATTTGATCACAGTAAACAGATATCCAATTTAAAAATAATAAAGAATACAACATTTTTACTGCTTTGCCACATTTTTATTACTTACACTCAGGAGTAGTCTGGTGCTAGAAGTCATGTCCCTTGACCAGCAAAGGAGAAATGCTAAAAACAAATGAAAGTAAGAGAACTTAACATATACTTAACATATACAGTTCCAATCTTTTGGTTATTTAACTTGACTTCTTCATAAAAAATAAGACAAGGGAGTGACACCAGGGTAGTGTAATTGGTTAGGCATATGCCTCTTGGTTTCGGTTCAGGTCATGATCTCAGAGTGGTGGGATTGAGCCCCAAGTCAGGCTCCACACTCAGGGTAGAGTCTATTTAAGATTCTCTTCCCTCTCCTATTGCTCCGCCCTCTACTTTCACGCTCTCTCTCTCTAAAATAAATAATCTCAAAAAATTAGAAATGGGAACAAAATGTATATATTTTTGATATTTTGCAAATTTTATTTGTATTGTGATATCTTAATTATTATTGGTTTAAAACTAGAACAAAATTAATTTGCATATACCCTTTCACATGTTTAAAAATGTTTTTCTTTACTTTGGTTTAGGTATAAGTAAAACTACACATTTGCTAATGAAAATTACTCCAAAACATCCTACTTTATAAGAAAAATATATTTTTGCCACTAGATTGATGATTATTATCCAAAGGAAGAAAAGTAAAAAAAAAAAAATATTCATTTACAATTTTCTTAATATTTGATTACTCATTTTTTCAAATGTAACATTTTTTATTCTTCATTCTTTAAATTTAGTGACTTGGAAACCTACCTGTGATGAGCAAGTCCTTCTGAGCTTGCCCCTGTTAGCTGAATACAGATTGTATTTTGTTTTTATTTAGTGTCATTTGGGACTGAAGTCTCTCAAGCCTCTGCCCTTACACTTCTTTATTATACAAACATGTGATTAATTAGATTTCTAGTTCTGTGTTTTCCCCCTTGAATGTTGCAACAGTTTTAGCAAAGGCTGAATTTAAATTCTTTGCACTTGAACCAGATGGATCATCTTTAGGACCGTAAAATGATTTTTATAGTGTGATTCATTCTACCCTGAGTCTGTACCATCTTCCTCCAGACTTCTAATGAAATTTAAATAGACTATTATGTAATTATTTTATCTCAATTACTATTCATTATGTTTAATTTATTAAATAAAATTACTATTTATTTGTTAAGCATTATGTATTACTAATTACTTTTATAGTGTTTTTTTTTCACTTCAGAAACAATCTCTTTTCCCTTCCCATTTAGAAGTATAACCATTCTTCAACTGTTATATTTAATACTTTTTTATCATGAATCACATTTGATGCCATTCTTTCAACTACATGTTATCCAACAGGATTTCAATTATTTTATGATAATAACATCCATTTACCTAGCACACTTTTTCTTGAATTATTTTTATTTCATTCAGATGTGTGTCTTTTACTATACTGTAAATTCCTTAGAAATAATAGCTGGCCTTGGCTAATTTCTGTATATCCTATAGCCCTAGCACCAGGACTTGCACAAGCAATGTCTAATTTACTGCTAGTCAGTAAATATTTTAAGTGATTAGATGAATTGGTGACAGAAAGAAGAGTAGATAAAGAGGTTTTACAAACTACTTCAACTTATAGAAGTCATACATACATTTATACAGAGAAGAGGCTTGGGATGCCTGGGTGGCTCAGCAGTTGAACATCTGCCTTTGGCTCAGATCGTGGTCCAGGGGTCCTGGGATCAAGTCCCAAATCAGGTTCAAATATCATTGTTATATTGCTGATAAAGTTAGGGTGCCTGCTTCTCCCTCTGCCTGTGTCTCTGTAGGTCTCTTTCTGTCTCTCATGAGTAAATAAATAAAATCTTTTTAAAAAGAAGTTTTAGGGAACACCAGGGCTCTATTTGTTTCTGTTTTTTTTTTTAATAGTTTTCTTTCATTCATTGCAACTTTTACGAAGTTAAGAAGTATTGAGATATAATTTTGTGTCCTCTCCAAATATTTTTTAAAATAGCCATCATATTACCTACAGTTATCTACATATTCAATGCAATCCCTATCAAAATTCCAATGGTCATTATCACAGAAATAGGAAAAACCATATTAAAGTTAGTATGAAACAAAAAACAAGCTTAAAAAGCCAAAGCAATCTTGAGAAACCAGAACAAAACTGGAAACATCACACTTCCTGATTTTCAACTGAACAGTAATTCTTCCAATATATAAGCATAAAATATCTTTCCATTTATTTGTGTCTTCTTCAATTTCTTTTATCAATAACTTCTAGTTTTTAGTGTACAGTTCTTTCACATCCTTGATTAAATTTATGCCTAAGTATTTTATTTTTTACGTTAACGTAAGTGGCATTTTATTTTTAAATTTCTCTAACAAGTCATTGTTAATGCATAAAAAAACAACTAATTTTTTGTATATTGATTTTATATCCAGTAACTTTACTGATATATAATATATTATTTACTATAATATATAATATCTAATACATATTTATTATAATATATAATATATATTATTAGTTCCAGTTTTTTGGTGGTCTTTAGGGTCCTATATATATTATATCATGTCATCTGCAAATAGAGACAATTGGATTTCTTCCTTTTCAATTTGGAGGATTTTATTTCTTTTCATTCTTAATTGCTATGGTTAAGATTTTCAGTATTTTCAGTATTGTTTTCAATAGAAGTGGCAAGGGTGGATGTCCTTGTCTTACTCTTTATGTGAGAGGGAAAGTTTCACCTTTGCACTGTTGAGTGTTATGTTAGCTGTGGGCTTTTTATATATTATCTTTATTTATGTTGAGGTAATTTCCCTCTTTACCAAGTCTGCTGATAGTTTTATCATAAAAGCTTGTTGCATTTATTGAGATGATCATATAATTTTTTAATCTCTTGTTTTGTTAATGAAGTAAACACATTGATAAATTTAGGGATGTTGGAGCTTCCTGTATCTCTGGATTCTTGATTATTGCTTGATTCTTTCTACTCACTGTCGAATTTGGCTTGTGAATATATTGTGGAAGCTTTTTGTATCTATGTCCATCAGGGATATTGGCCTTTAATTTTCTTGTAGTGTCCTTCTTTGGTTCTCGTATCAGGGTAATGCTAGTCTCATAAAATGAGTTTGGATTGCTTCTTTTTCTAATTTTTGGCAGAGTTTGAGAAGATCTTTCTATTACATCTTAAAATATTTGGTAGAATTCACCAATGAAGATATCTGGTCCTGAATATTCCTTTTGAGGAGGTTTAATTTTTTATTTATTTTTTCAAATATTTTATTTACTTATTCATGAGAGACACAGAGAGGCAGAGACATACACAGAGGGAGAAGCAGGCTCTCTGTGGGAAGCCTGATACAGGATTTGATTCCAGAACACCAGGATCACAACTTGAGCCAAAAAGATGCTCTACCACTGAGCCACTCAGGTCTCCCTTGAGGAGGTTTTAGATTACTGATTTAATCTCCTTGATAGCAATTAGTCTATTCTGATTTTCTATTTATTTGTGATTCAGTCATGATTAGTTGTGTCCTAGAAACTTACTTTTTACTTCTAGGATGTCCAAATTGTTGGCATATAATTGTTCGTAGTAGCCTCTTATGATTCTATATATTTATGTAATATCAAGTGAAATGTATCTTCTTTCAGTTGTAATATTATTTATTTAAGTCTTCTCTGTTTTTGTATTGGTAAGTCTAGCTAAAGATTTGTCTTTTATCTTCCCAGAAAACCAGGTTTTAGTTTGATTGATCTTATTTATTTTCTTTTTAGTGTCTCTTTCACTTATTTCAGCTCTAATCTTTGTTAATTCCTTCCTACCACCAAATTTGGGCTTAGTTTGTTTTTCTTTTCAGGTTCCTTGAGGTGTAAAGTTAAGCTGTTTATTTCATTTCTTTTTTTTCTTAATGGTAACATTTATCACTATAATTTCTTACTTAGAATTGTTTTTGCTGTATTCCTTAACTTTTGATACATTGTTTCCATTTTTCTATCAAGATATTTTTTGAGGTATTTCTGAGTTTCATCTTTAACCTACTGTTGTTCAAGGACATGTTGTTTAATGTCCACAAATTTGTGAAGTTTTTGTCTTCTTTATGAGTTCTAGATTCATACCATTATAGTTGGAAAATATGCTTGAAATGATTTTAAAATCCTATGGTATTGCTGAATGGAAACACTGTTGGCTATCAGAATCAGATGATGTGGGAATACATTCCTAAGAATACAGTTGCAAAAACTGGGGTGCAAGCATTTGTACAAACTCTTTCCCGGGAGATATTGGTGATTTGGGGTCAACGGGAGGGAAAGAGTTGGGGACATATCCATAGGCTTCTCTGGTGTACATGGAGGATCCCAGTCAGCTCCTAGAAGCATGCAAAATCAGAAGCCTGACACTTAGGTTTCTAAATTGTACAAAAGACAAGACTGAGAGATGGGCTTTTCTGTTATCTTTGCTCTGAGCTCTGGTGTGATAGCTGGAGCTCTTATTTTATTTGCTATAGTCTTATGAATCTTGTGATTTAAGACTAATTGGCTTTTGGAGGGGGAGGATTTGGAAGTCAGCCCCTTAAGTGGGACTATTAAATGTTGGGACATTGGATGTGGGATATAAAGCTTTCACTTCTCATGGAGAGGCTGGGAGCCAGGGGATCCCTCCCAACTATATGTCCCTGTGCCCAGGGTGGGGTTTATAGCAAAGTTGTGTCTTAGTTTTTCTTCTGATTTAATGTGGATATTTTCTCATTTGTGCATTGGGTAAAAGTTACTCAGTTTCTTGTTTTCTTTTAGAGGGAGTTGCACTGTCTGTAGCTCTTAATTTGGGGTACCCATGGGAGGAGGAGAATTTGAGGTCTCTTAAAACATCATCTTTAAAGACCTCTCCTTTACTCCAAAAAGCTGCATTTGGACTATAATATTTGCTATCAGTCATTTGGTATATGTGATACAGAGATTATGGAGGGAAGGGAATGATGAGAATTGAAGTAGGCTAGAATATATCAAAGCCTTTTGATGTGAGGTTCCTTATTTAGGTAAAATAACAAGATAGAAGAGTTATGGTAAGCCATATACTCAAGCTTCTATATGAGGCACAAATCCCCTAAAAATTGTTCCCCATAATGTGTTACTAAACCTCTCAAAATTCAGGGAAAGGAAGCTCATAATTAATTAAATTAGTCAATTCTACATTTGAAATTACATTTATTGGGCTTAGAATTTCTTTCTCTTTAAAATCTCCTTCCCTCGAAAGATGAATGTATAAAGAAGATGTGGTTTATGTATAATGATGGAATATTACTCAGGCATTAGAAATGACAAATACCCACCATTTGCTTCAACATGGATGGAACTGGAGGGTATTATGCTGAGTGAAATAAGTCAATTGGAGAAGGACAAACATTATATGGTCTCATTCATTTGGGGAATATAAATAATAGTGAAAAGGAATATAAGGGAAGGGAGAAAAAATGGGTAGGAAATATCAGAAAGAGAGACAGAACATGAAGACTCCTAACTCTGGGAAACGAACTAGGGGTGGTGGAAGGGGAGGAGGGTGGGGAGTGGGGATGAGTGGGTGATGGGCACTGAGGGGGGCACTTGACAGGATGAGCACTGGGTGTTATTCTGTATGTTGGCAAATTGAATGCCAATAAAAAATAAATTTATTATTAAATATAAAATTAAAATAAAATAAAATAAAATAATAATAAAATAAAATAAAAAATCTCCTTCCCTCTAGCTCAGACTCACTAGATCTGATAAAACTGCCAATATATAGATCAAATCAGTCTAAAGACTGATGTCTTTAGATGTTGTTAATATATAGCTGTTGAAAGGGAGAGAGATGGGTTAACTAAATAACATATCACATTCCCTAAATAACCAGCAATCTACTTACACCTTACTTTTTTTTGTACAATGTATTTCAAACAGTATTTTCTACTATGCTCCAGCTCATAAGTAGCAATTTCAAAAGAATATGTGTTAACTGAGAACATACGGTTCAGATACAAACACTTAAAGCCTTTTGTATTAAAAAAATATACTCCATAGATTTTTTTTCCCCCAACATGATACTGTATGACAGGTGAGGGGTCTCACAAATGCTCCTTTGAAAACTGGAGAACCTTCTTGGGTTTATGTCTTTTTTTAATATGTTTTTATATGAAGGCATTTCAAAATAGCAACTAGAAAATCTAAGATATTCAATGGCTTTTTTAAAAAAAGATTTATTTATTTGAGAGAGAGAGAATGCACAGGTGGGAGAGGGACAGAGGGAGAGAATCTTTAAGCAGACTCCCTGCTGAGCTCCAAGCCCAAAATGGGGCTCAATCACATAAACCACGAAATTATGACCTGAGCCAAAAACCAAGAGTCAGATGCCCAACCAACTGGGCCACCCAGGTGCCCCTATATTCAGTAGCTTTTAATTTTTATAATTATAATTAATAATTAAGGGTGTCCTTGCATCTTATATGATCCTGCAAATATATGCCATGCCCATGTTGTCTCACCAAGCGAATGCAGTGCTTTAACCATCAGAAAGTAGAGTACAGACAGATGAAATGGCATATATCGAGCAAGTACATGGAAAGACACTCTATTTCTAGTGTAATTAATATGTAGTTCTTTATAGATCCATTACTTTAGTATCCACACCATGTATGGTGTGTATGTATGTATGTTCTGAAGAAATATAAAATATATGTGTATATGTTTATTCAAACCATATCTCATACCCTCAGTTAATTGTGTTGTTGATGTCTAATAAGCTCTTAAAATGTTACTTAATATTTCATTTGATGTATGTTTGTTTTGCCATTTCTTGTCTTTGACAACACACGGGTGCTTAGGATAACAGGTATAGAATGCTCAATCCTTGAACAAAGAATGCTTACTATCTTATACTGGAGGTAGTGATTTAATAAACCAAAAAATATTAAAACAATACTTAAAAGAGATGGTTGCCTATGAATTATAAAAAGGGACATTTAACCAGAGCTAAGAAGGGGAAAGATTGTAAGGAAACTTTTCCTGAAGACGTGATGGACTTCTTAATAATTTCAGCGCAATGGTGTAATTTACCAAGGTACTTTACATCACTCTTTATAACCTATACATGTTGGACTTCGTGAATTCCAAAAATACCAAAAAGGGATAAGGTATAGAACTATTCACCTCAAGACTTCTGTAACTGTCAGACTCTCTGCCTGGAATCTTTTACTTTCCAACTTGCAGTTTTTTTCTTAAGATATGAGATTGAATATCATCACCCAGGGAAGTCTTTCTTCTGCACACTAGCTTTTGACATTCTAGAATTTTTCCATTTATTTTTAGATATTTTTCATTTTATCTAGATTATTAACTCCTAATATTTTACTTCATGAGAGTTTTAAGGCTTATTATGAACTATTTGAGTGCTTAGCTAATTAACATTTGTTTATTCCTCTAGATTATAGAATTCATTAGTTTAGAACTACTGGATTTGTGATGAAATGCAAAGCATGTAAATATACAAAAAGTACATAGTGACTACTCAACAGTAAATCAGAGTATACTTGTAATAATGCTTAAATGAAAAATATATGAGTAGATATACGGCAAAATTAGAAGAGTCAGGATGTTTTGCATAAAGTAGTTTCATAAGTAAATTGAAGACCATAGTGAAGCAAGATAGGTTTGAGGAACTACAGCATTTTCCTATGGATGAATTTTAGTGCAGATACTCATTTATTTAAGTATTTGAGAAAATTATGTTTTTCATAGATCATACCATATAATTTTATGAAAATAACAATCACTATGTGTGCATGTGTGATATATAAATATTTAAAGACATATTTTATTTTTCAATTTTTCTAGGGCCCCTTTCACATCTTTGTTCCGTAGGCTATAAATCAGTGGGTTTAACATGGGAATCACAAGGGTGTAAAACAATGAAGTAATTTTGTCTTGATCAAGGGAGTAGGAAGAGCTTGGCCGGAAATACATAAAGAGCATAGTTCCCTGGAAAATTGCAACAGCAGTTAAGTGGGAGGTGCAGGTGGAGAAAGCTCTGAACCTCCCTTCAGCAGAGCGGATCTTTAAGACTGATAAGATTATATAACAATAAGAGACAAGGACTCCTGTGATGGTACTCAGTTCAATGAACCCGAAAATGGTGAATATCACTAACTCATTCACCTGTGTATCTGAGCATGAGAGCAATAGGAGAGGAGGTACATCACAGAAGAAATGATTAATCTCATTTGATCCACAGAAACATAAACTGAATGTTAATGTTGTGTGTATCAAAGCATCTGCCGTTCCCAGCAAGTAAACTCCAGCCATCAGCAGGGAGCACACTCTGTTGGACATGTTGACTGTGTAGAGTAACGGGTTGCTAATGGCCTTGTACCGATCAAATGCCATCACTGCCAGCAGTAGACACTCAGAATCTACAAAAGTACAGAAGATCAAGAATTGCAGAGCACAGCCTATGATAGGAATTGATTTGTTTTTGGCAAATAGATCCACCAGCATCTTGGGCCCAATTGCTGTGGAATAACAGAGGTCACAGAAAGAGAGATGGCTGAGGAAAAAGTACATTGGTGTATTCAGCTGAAAATCCATTCTAATTAGAATAATCATTCCAAGATTTGCCAGGAGATTAATGAGATAAATAACCAGAGTGATGGTGAATAGGGTCACTTTCATCTCAGGATTATTGGTAATTCCCAAGAAAAAGAATTCAGTCAAGGAAGAGCAATTTCCTTTGTCCATCCTTCTTTCTGCTTCTTCTGAACTGTTTAAAAAATGATCAAGCAAGTGATAGATCAAGATTCGACTTTACTGAATACACAATACACTATCTGTAAGACAAAATATGATTTTATATTATCTTCTTAACCCTCAGGAAAGAGCCCAATGAGTGTCACATTCAAAGAAACATCATTGTGTTATGAAAAAACTGAACATGGTTGGGATAGAAAGTTGATAACTGTGGGTTCTAACTACATATGTCTTTCCTGAGATATGTTACTTGTTTAGGCTTCTGTTGTCCAGTGTCAAGTACTAGATCTGAATAAACTGAAAGTTTGCTCTAGATCCCTAATAGTATAAAAGAAACTACAAATTGTTGAGAAAACTCCAGAAGATACTGGACAATGTTAGACAATAATAATTTAAATAAAAAATAATAATAATTGCATGTGCTGCTTTATTACAGAAAAATAATTGAGTTTATCACTGAAAATGATATTGCATATAATACATGAAAATTATTATGGTATAGTGTTTAGTATATGGGTGTATGCTGACTTTAGCGTTTACTGAAATATGAATATGTTCTATACAATTATTCTATCACTCCTCCTCACTGGTTTGCCACAGCCTTTAGAATGCATTTAAAAGACTGACCTTTGCTATAGGACAAATCCCCTGAAAGACAAAGTCTGTTGATAAACAGAAGAGGAAATAACAGACTATCATGTATAAATTTGCATATCTTTGGGTTTTAAGTTGTCTTTTCCATCAAAATAAAAAAAGAAAGAAGAAAAACAAATGTTTCTGAGATATATAACCTCCTGTCTTGTGTTTATATACACATTCTGTATGTGTGTGTCTGTTAATATACAGAAATTGTAATGTGGGTGGTGGTCTCATTTTTATTTTTCTAGATTTAAATACTAGGATATGTAGTCTATATATACTTGGATTTATTTGTAATGTGTTATCTTAATTATTTTTTGATAAAACTAGAGCAAATCTCAAGTTTACATGTACAATATCACTTGCATGGTGATAAACAGTGATAGTGTACCTATTGAACTTGGTTATCTTTACTAACCTTACACAAATGACAAACAAGGTCAAATCCACACAGATCTCATAAAGAAATATCATTGTTTGGATGATAGGTTGCAGAATTTGTTTAACTTAGTTACACAGGTATAAAATGATTAATTTATAAATTCCTTAATACTCAATTCCTAATTTTTCCAAAATTAGTAAGGTACTCTGCATCCTATATTTTTAAAATTTAGTTGTTTAGGAACTTACCTGAAATGATCATATTTCTGTTCTTATTTCTGGCACATGAACAGAAAGCAGATGGCATTTTATTTCTACCTGGTGACTTTGGGGACTTTAATCTCTAAAGACTGCCTTCAGTCTTCTGGGTTATATGAACATGATTAATTAGATTTCTGCTTCTGTATTTTCCCTCATGAATGTTGCTTCAAAAGCTAGACTTTCAATTCTTTGCTCATTACCAAATTGATCGTCAGAAATTTACTAGAATTTATTCCAATGCTATGCTCATGGCCATGAATCTACAGCCTCCTCCAGTGAAAACGAATGTCTAATTAAATTCAAATAGACTTTCTACTTAATAATTTTCAGTTCCTTTTCATTGTTCACCCTGTTTCTTCCATTTCTGCTTCATCTCCCATTTGGAAGTATGATAATCTTACATACTGCTTTTTTAAGTAGTCATTGTTTGTTTCCTTTCTCTCAACTACATCTCAACCACCTATATTTTTGATTGTGTAGAGGTGCAAAACTTTTTCCTTCTTCTAGGTTCTTTCAGTGGCCTAGTAATTAAATTGGCATAAGGCAGATTAACAGGAGAAAACAAATTTAATTTCATACATATGAAAGCCCCATATAAAATATGAGCTTTAAAGAAGTAACCAAATCAGGCAGCCTTTGTACCTTTAGTCAAGAAATTGATAAATCTTGAAGAATTGATAAGGCAGAGGTTTGGCCTCAGGGTAGTATATTAGTGAGGAATTAATGTTTTGTTTGTTTTTACAGCCTTCTTGGGCCTAAATTCCCTCTCTGGTAATAAGGATATCACTGTACCACCTGGTACAGGGAGATTAATTTCCTGCTTTCAGAAGCCTATTCTGCTCTCCTTCAACTGTATAACATTTACTATACCTAACATCCCTTACTGAATCATTTGTTTTGCCTATTTGTGTCTTTTTACACTCCTACAATCCTTAATATAGACTATGCATAAGTAATGACTCAGTAAATGTGTGGTATTAAATATTTTCCTGTTGTTAGGCTGGTAGATATTCAACAAAGAGGAGAAGTAAATGTTTCTACTTATATAGTTCACGTGTGTGAGGATGAACTTTTATTCTTTTTTTAATTTTTAAAAAGATTTTATTTATTTATTTGAGAGAGAGAGGGAGCATAAGTGGGGGGAGGAGAGGCAGAGGGAAAGGGATAAGAAGACTCCCTACTGAGCAGGAACCAGGACATGGGGCTCAATCTTAGGAATCAGAGATCATGACATGAACAAATGTCAGACATTTAACTGACTGAGGTACTCAGGTACCCTATGGGATAAACTTTTATTAAAAATGTATTGGAGGGGCAGCCCAGGTGGCTCAGCGGTTTTGCGCCACTTTCAGCCCAGGGCCTGATCCTGGAGACCTGGAATCGAATCCCACGTCGGGCTCCCTGCATAGAGCCTGCTTTGAGCCTGCTTCTCCCTCTGCCTGTGTCTCTGCCTCTTTCTCTCTCTCTCTCTGTCTCTCATGAATAAATAAATAAAATCTTAAAAAAAAATGTATTGGAGGGCAGCCCGGGTGGCTCAGCGGTTTAGCGCCGCCTTCAGCCCAGGGCGTGATCCTAGAGACCCAGGATGGAGTCCCACATTGGGCTCCCTGCATGGAGCCTGCTTCTCCCTCTGCCTGTGTTTCTGCCTCTCTCTCTCTGTGTCTCTCATGAATAAATAAATAAAAATATTTAAAAAATGTATTGGAATATGCTTTTAAAACAAAACCAACTTTTGTTTGTTAAAAAAAAGTTTTGTGTGCTATTATTTTTTTTATTTTTTTAAAGATTTTATTTATTTGTTCATGAGAGACACACACATATAGGGCATTATTCTGCCCTATAAAATGTCTCTATTCTCTATCCTGTAACCATACCTTTCAGCATCTCTTTATTCAACACTAGATTTGTGATACAAAAAGTATGGAGATCTTACCAAATTCTTTGTGGTTTTCATATATTATTTAACTTATCCATATATATCATCACATGTTTTTACTATTATCTTGTATTTTCTGAGCTGTCCTTAATAACTTCATTATACAGACTCTGAAAATGAGAGCCAGATAAAATCAGTAAACTTCTGGGGTTTCATAGCATTATGTTCTTAAGAATCAAAGAGCTTGCCCTTAATAGTTTCCTGACTACAGTGTGATGAATTGCAGCTCATTATGCTAAGTGAGCTAAGTTAGACAGAAAAAGAAAGACACTGTGTGATATGACATATATATATATATATATATATAAAATCTAAAAAAAGCCAAACTAACAAAAACTTTAGAATGTACAATGGTGGTTACCAGGGACAAGAATTGAGTGAGGGAATTGGGAGATGTTGGTCAAAGGGTACAGACTTGTGGTTATAGGATGAATAAATTCTGAAGATCTACTGTACAGCATTATGATTATAGTTACAATATAATACTGCGTGAGATACTTCAAAGTTGCTAGGAGACTAGATCGTAAAAGTTCTCACTACAAAAAATAACATAATTACATGATGGAATGCAGATATTAGCTAATGCTATGATGGTAATCATATTCCAATATATAAATGTATCCAATAAACACTGTATTTCATAAATCCAGGAGGCCAAGAAAATAAGTAAAATGGTGCCTTTCAGGTTGTGCAATTTGGCAGTCTTGGGGGACACTCTGTGTTGACTGTGTTCTGAGTGACATTTTAGAATATATGAATCATTGCAGGATGCTAACAAGTACAGATGTTTGTATGTTGTTAAAAATCCACCCTTGATTATAATGTAAATAATATATTCTTGCTCTATATTTTGTGTTACTGCAGTTAATGTATTTCTTTAAAAAAGTCAAGTAAATACCAAATCTATGTGTTCCAAAAATAAACATGTGCTACCTAGGAACTTTATTTTCCAAATTCATTTTCTCATCAGATGAGAAATGCAAATTCTCTTCAGGTTGCATTCTGTTTAGATAGAACTTAAATTTTCCTTCTTAAACTTAACTGCCCCTATAGGCAATTTCATCTAACTTCCCTTCATACCTTTCCATTAAAATCTGAGCTTCAGCAACTACATTATTATTAAAAATTGGAAAATTACTATCTTAAAAGGCTTTGTTTTTAATTCAGTTGACTTTCTTACATTATGAAAAATTGTCAGTTAGAATTTAAGACATGAGGGTCAAACAAGTGAGACAAAAAAATCTTTGCCTGCATGACTTCCCTGACACCATGGTGCTTGTATATGTAATCCTATATAGGCAAGTGCTTACTTATAAACTCCTCTCTTTGCAAAATAGTTGTAGGGCGTTGAGACATGGGCAAGTGTGTCATAGGCCACTGTGAGGAAGTTTAGTGCATGATAATGGTGCCAAGGAAAAGCAGGTCACTAAATCTCCTTGTTGCTTTAAAGAGGATGAAGAGTGCTTATGGTTTGAGTAAGACAATTTTGCCTTTTTCTTTACATTAACAGTAAAAGATATAATTATTCAGAGAAATATGAAAGTTGCCCCATTTATTTCACAAAAATATGCTGGATTTATTGTGTATAAAACATTTCTAGGTATAAAATGTTATAATAATAACATTCTGAAGTTTCTTATAATCTAAAGATGAATAGCCCTTGCTTTTGGAAAGTCTTTCTGATGTATAATATAAATATGGAGAATACTTTATATATATATTTTTACACACATAATATATATAACATCTATAAATATATGACATAACATAATATGTATTATATTCATATATATATATAGAGTGAGAGAGAGGGGGAGGAGAGAGAGAAAGAGAGAGAACTTAAATGATAAGTATACTGCTAGATAATTTTTAAAAAAATACCCCTATATCCAGGTGGTATTTTTAAATACCAGACCTAGAACAGGAACATTATCAGAATCAACAAAGACTTCTACATGTTCTTTCTTAAGTCATTAATTGTTTAGTCCTGAGGAGTAAATAATTTCTTGACTTTTATCATGATAGAATTTTAGGATTTTTTTTTTTTTTACTCACACTTTAGTGGATGCCTACAGTATGTGCTGCTTCATTCTAAAACATACTTGGCAATCCATTCGTGTTATTTTCTCAGTTACAGTCCATGTAACTCTCATTATTGAATAGTATCCATCATAGAAAAATATCATTATTTACCTAACTTTAATGTTAATAGACAATTGAGTTATTTTATTTTTTTCTAATACCAGTAATGTTAGTTTGAACATTTTCGTACTTTGGTGGAAGTATGCATTCACTTATCTTGCATGTAAAACCAGAAGCTGGAAACATGTGCATACACATGTATGTATAAAATTTAGATTTATTTTATTTATTTTTTAAAATATATTTTTTAAAGATTTTATTTATTTATTCATGAGAGATACAAAGAGAGAGGCAGAGACACAGGCAGAGAGAGAAGCAGGCTCCATGCAGGGAGCCTGATGTGGGACTCGATCCTGAGTCTCCAGGATCACGTCCTGGGCTGAAGGCAGGAGCCAAACTGCTGAGCCACCCAGGTGTCCCATAAAATTTAGATTTAATAAATATCTTTACATAGCTTTCTAAAGAAACATGCCAATCCATGTTCCCAGTATCCCACTTTCAGTGTGTAATCCCTCTGGCTCTTCCACATCCTTGTCAACACTTAATGATGTCTGTCATTTTAATTTTAGCTATTATGTAGAATATGTGATTTCCCAAGGGCTAATAAAGTTGGGTATCCACTTTTATTAAGTGTCTCTTAAAGTTAAAATGCAGAGCAAGAAGACAGAAAAATGAGTCTAGTTTAATGGTATTGAGGTTCCTATAACCTATGGTATCTGTCATTATTACCACCCTTTATTTTGGGTCAAATTGGACTAGTGATGTAATGTGGTCCTTCAGTAGGAATATATGCCCCCATATCTGTTTTTATTTTTTAATCTTCCCACAGATAGAAGAAGGCTTCTACATTATTCATTGATAGAATCTAATCAATTCAGATACAGAACGTGGTACCTGGAATGTATGATAAAGATTATCTAGTTAAGATCCCTCTTTTGACAGCGTGGTACTGAGACCCCAAAAGGAAAAGTGATTTGTTAAAGGTCACTGTTATAGTGAGTTGCAAACAGATTCAGATGCAACTTTTGTTGCTGCTTCTGCAATGCATAGCATGTTTCTAGGGAGGATATCAAACTAGGTTAAATTCTCTGCCTCTCTTAAGAAAGAGCCACACATAGAGTGCCTGGGTGGCTAGTCAGTTAAGTGACAGACTCTTGATTTTGGCTCAGGTCATGGTCTCCGGGTCATGATATCAGCATCCTGAGATTGAGCCCCACCTCAAGCTCTGCATTCAGTGGAGCATCTGCCTAAGATTCACTCCCTCGACCCCTCCCTTAGTCTCTCTCTCTCTCTCTAATGAGGACATAGACCTATATGATTGACACATCACATGCAGACATTGATAATGTCCTCCTGGGACAGTTATATTTGCCACCAGTAAGTAGTGGGTACATTATGAGAGGCATATGAGTTACAGATATAGACAGTAAAGGGAATGATAAGGATTGGGTTAGATAAGTTAACATAAATTATTTTGATAAAACATTGTCTGAATTTCTGTGGAAAATCAAGAGAGATTTCTCTACTGACCTTTTGTAGGTCTTAATCCCAACCTCCTATCTTGGTCTTAAATTCCCTAGTTTTTCATGAAATGGTCACTCATCTTCCACTCTCACAAATTTAGGCACAAGGATTTCACAAATTTTATAGATCAGTCAGTTCCATTTTTGAACACTTTTTTATTGAGCTTAAAATGCCTCATTTAATACACTTCACGTTTCCTTCTTTTTAGTTCACACATTCGACTTAGATTTGCTTATAGGAGCCAAGATACAGATCAAATCTGAGCTTAAGCCCACTCCAGTTGTCTTAGAGAAAAGTAATGTGGTAGCAGGTGGCATCTTTAAGATTCTAAGATTGACACCCATCTGTGCTTGAGTTTTAGTCTGATTAAATTACACTCCTGCCATGCTGTTCTTCATAAGAATACCTGATTTATAGGTAAAATGTCCAAATAGCATTGACTAATTAAGAAGATATTGTGACTAAAGGAAACATCCTCCATTTATTTGTTTGTTTGTTTTTTACTTCTATACCACCCCCAAAAGAATCTCCAAAAGAATTTCACCCTGGACAACAGAGGACTCTCATTATCTTACTTGGGCTTTACTGGTAATCTGAAAGATTTTCACCAAAGCTAACAATGACATCTAGGTAACCTTAGACATTGAATGGCCTTTAGCCTGTGTAATTGTAGCAAACAATGAAGATTGCCCCTTGTGCTTTTTTTTTTTTTTTATTTTTAAGATTTATTTATCCTTTTGAGAGAGAGTGAGTGAGTGGGGGGAGGAAGGGAGTAGAGGCTGAGGGAGAGGGAGAGAGAGAATCCCAAGCATATGCTGTGCTGAGTTTGGAGCCCAATATGGGGCTCAATCCCATGACCCATGAGATCACGATCTGATCTGAAACCAAGAATCAGACACTTAAGTGACTGAGCCACCCAGGCTTCCAAGGATGCTCCTTATTCCTGTATGATCCTTCAAATGCAAGTCCTTGTCTCTGTTTACTAAACAAGACACTTTAGTGATTTTGATGCAGGCAGGCTGCATCCAGGGACACAGAAGGAGGTCCTGCAGGATCAGCCAAAAAAGTCTTTGGCTTCATGCAGGATAGAAATCAAACCTGAGCCAGCAGGAGATAAAAGCAGAGTTTATTGAATATATATATATATATATATATATATATATATATATAGAGAGAGAGAGAGAGAGAGAGAGAGAGGGAGGGATACAGATGGATCATCTGGGAGATTTGGAAAAGGATAGAGGGAGTCTTTTCTTTGTTTGGGTTTGAAATTTTTATTGGTGATTGTGGTCTGGTGCATGTGTTTTCTCAGGCATCCAAGAACTGGTCGGAAGAAGGATGGGGTTAGGTGTTTTTCAGAAGTCACTCATTCCTTGAAGTCAGGGATTTTTTTTTTTTAAGATTTTATTTATTTATTCATGAGACACACACACAGAGAGAGAGAGAGAGAGAGAGAGAGGTAGGCTCTATGAGGGGACCCCCATGTGGGACTCAATCTCAGGACTCCAGGATCACACTCTGGGCCGAAGGCAGGTGCTAAACCGCTGAGCCATCCAGGTGTCACCAGGGATCTTGACCTTGAGATAATGCCAGTGGTCTGGCCTAGTCACATGACTCGGCTCCAACATTCCTTATATATCATCTACTGTGCAGGAGAACTACAATGCTATCATTACATCTTTGTCCTTTACAAGGAGGACATGTGTTATTTGCATTCCAAGGCATGTGTAGAGTGGGGTGGGGTGTAGGTGCTAGCAAGAATAGAAGCCAGAAAAGAAGTAAAGGGAAAAAAAACAGCTTTTTCTCTTATGAGGTCCTTTCAGTTTTCCTGTCTCAATTTCACCATCAGCAAACTAGAGCAGAGCCAAGTTAAGTTGTCAAATATCTTGTAAATACCCAGATAAGGGCTCTTTGGTTTCATTATTTTGCAAATAATTTTTATGTCTTTAACTTTCCCTTAACTCTTAGCATTCACAATTATTTTATGTGCTTACATAAATGATACAAAAATGTATTTAAGGCACATACCGGAACTCAGTGATTTTTTTTTTTTGCCCCCATGAATAAACATTCAATAAAAATTAACTTTTTAGAAAATATTTTTTTCTTTACCCAGATGCTATGATGGTGCTTGAGTAAAGAGATAAAAATGATTAAACTTAGAGTGTTCATTAGCATACAATGAAGGGAATGATTTAGGAAACAGTCATGGGTTCAACAATGTTCCCAAGCACACCATGGAGTGTGAACCAAGTTTAACAAATCCTGGAGGGAAGAAAAGCCTCTGGGGGAAGTGAATGAATCTTGAATTTCAGTGATAGAATCCAGCCACACTGGTTACCTTTAAATTCCGCAGATTACTAGGTCCTGTCTCCCTCAGCACTCTCTAATTGCTGAACCATTTGCATAGAATGCTTTTTCAATCTACCTAAATCTCTCAGCTAGTCCTTATTTTATCTTAGATTCCAGATTAATTGTCTGCATTTGTAAGAAGTATTTTTTAACTTCTGTGTTTTTTGGGGGAGTGTGGGGGAGGCAAATAAATGCTCAGAGACTGAGTTTGTCTTTGCTAGCAATTTATGTAACAGAAGTTCACTGTAGAAATGTCACTAGCCTATAGCACACACAATAAGGTCTCTTCACAAACCAATAAAGGAATAACATACTCCAATCAATAATAGATGAATCACATTATTGCTCCAGGTAGGGGGAGATGAAAGGAATGAAGTCCAAATTTAGTTGAAGTGGAACTTTATAAGAGTTGATGCTCAGGAAAGACAGCTTTGCCAATATGTCCAGCTGCCAGTGCAAAAGTAAAAGTCCCTTATTGCTAGAAAGAATTACTGGAGAATGACAGATTAAGTGTTGATGAGCAGGATGATCTTCATAGGCTGCTACCTGGCTATCTGTTATCACCACTGCCCCTAGAAGAGTCACCTTTACCAGGCAGTAGCTACTTGTTCCAAAATCATTGGAGAGCTAATTAAAACAAACAAAACAACAACAACAAAAACAACTTATTTCATTCTTCCATCAAAACACATTACTCTTTATTTTTTTAAAGATTTTATTTATTTATTTTAGAAAAAGAGACAGCATGCTTAGGGAGAAGGTCAGAGGGAGAGAAATGCAAACAGATACCCTGTGGAGCATGGAGCCCAATGTGGGGCTCAATTTCACCAACCTAAGATCATGACCTGAACCAAAGCCAAGAGTGAGAAGTCTAACCAACCAAGCCACCCAGGGGCCCCCAGCTCTACTCTTACAGACAAAATTATTTTCTCATAAACAAGTCAATTTGAAGTCATCTCAAACAACAATTTCCTTCACTATATTTGAACAGTGTACTTTGGGGTCATAGTGTCTAGTTTTGTTTGTTTTACATATGAGTAATTATAGTTCATTATAAGTAATTCAGTATTACTTAATTAAAATTATAATTTGCATTAGGTGATAAGATATATTAGTAAATAAATTGCCAGAGTCACCATGAAATTCAAAGCTCATAAAGGTACTTAGAAAAACTTAATAACACTTAGAAAAGTCAATTCATGCACAAATGAAAAATTGAAGAAACAAAAATTTGGCGAACTAGGAGTCTAGAAATTTTCCACAAATAGAGAGTACCACATATAAATTCAAGACATAAAATGAACCATGGAGTATTTAGGGAATGACACATTTTGGCATGGCTGGGACACGGTATAAATACTTGTTGAATCACACCATAGTATTCAAAACAATTTTGATTTCCATGAATTATAGTGTAAGATTGGGAGAAAAAATACATACATACATGTTTTCAATGAAACCACTTTTTATTTTTAAGTTTTTTCAGGGCCTCTTTCACATCCTTGTTCCGTAGGCTATAAATCAGAGGGTTTAGCATGGGAATCACAAGGGAGTAAAACAATGAAATAATTTTGTCTTGATCAAGGGAGTAGGAAGAGCTTGGCCGGAAATATATAAAGAGCAGAGTTCCCTGGAAAATTGCAACAGCAGTTAAGTGGGAGGTGCAGGTGGAGAAAGCTTTGAACCTCCCCTCAGCAGAGTTGATCTTTCTCACCGCTAGGATAATATAGCAGTAAGACACAAAAAGCCCTGAAAGAGTAATCAGTTCAATGAAGCCAAAAATGGTGAATATCACTAACTCATTAACTTGTGTGTCTGAGCAAGATAACAAGAGGAGAGGTGGGACATCACAGAAGAAATGGTTAATCACATTCGACTCACAGAAACATAACCGGAATGTTAATATTGTATTTACTGAAGCATCCATAATTCCCACCAAGTAAACCCCAGCCATCAGCAGGGAGCACATTCTGCTGGACATGCTGACTGTATAGAGCAAGGGGTGGCTAATGGCTTTGTACCGATCAAAGGCCATCACTGCCAGCAGTAGACACTCAGAATCTACAAAGGTACAGAACACCAACCATTGCATAGCACAGCTGTAGAAGGGAATTGACTTGTTCTTGGCAATGAAGCCTACCAGCATCCTGGGTCCGACTGCTGTAGAATAGCAGACGTCACTGAAGGAGAGATGGCTCAGGAAGAAATACATGGGTGTGTGAAGCTGGGAGTCCATCCTAATTAAAATGATCATCCCGAGGTTTGCAACAAGAATGATGAGATAGACAATTAGAAATGTGATAAATAGAGTCACTTTAACTCCAGGCTTATTGCTAATTCCCACGAGAAGGAATTCATTCACGGAAGAGCAATTTTTTCCATCCATTCTTCTTGATTTTTCTAAAATGCTACAGAAATGATCAAGAAATGGTATATCAAGGTTTTAACTCTTCTCGGCACTCAGGAAAGCATCATCTGTAAATCAAAAAGAATTTATATCAGCATATTCTATTCTTTATATTCTTAATTTTCAGACAGTAGTCAAGACAAATTTCATTGTTATGTTGCTGACAAAAGTTAAAAAAAGTATTTGGTATAGAATTTAGAGGAAGTTTGATTCCGAATTTGGAGACGTCCTTAAGGTATATGATCTGTGTTCACCTGCAGTGCTTTTATTTCAATGGTCGATCATGAATGAAAGCTTATTACAGGTCAGATAATATTAAAGCAACACTTACATTAAACACAAAATTGGAAATTGCATTCTTATATTTTAAAAATAAATATAAAATTGAGCATAAAATGTTTATGTTCACTGACTTCTTCAAGAATCATGATTTGTTTAAGCCTCTGTATTAAATTTGGGAACAATGAATATATCTTTGATTTAAGAATAATGAATATGTTTGTGATTGTTCCCATTCACATTGTTTTTTGTATTTATTGAGACATTAGATATATTTTAATAAACTTGTCTCTAGTAGTATGTTACTACTTTGCTATGTTTTTATTACTTAACATGCAGGAGTGATCTGGTGCCAAAGAGTGTTTCTTTTGACCAGTAAAAAAAGAATACTAAAACCAAGTGGAAAACACAATATTGAACACATACATTTCCATCTCTTTGGATTTTAGACCTGACTTGTTTATTAAAAATGAAGACAGGAACAAGAGTAATAAATATATCTTTTATAGGCTTCCAAGTGTGTATGCATGCACCTTTCTGTTGATATGTGAAAACTGGCATATGGGTGATGATCTGATTTTTTTTAGATTTAAATAAATATGATTTGTGGTTTGTATGGGTTGAATTTACACAAATTAGTGTTTGTGTTGTGATACCTCAACCATTACTGGGAAAAAATAAAAATAAAGTCAGTGTTTTTCTTTTTAATTTTGATTAGGATAGAAGTAAGTAAAAACAGTTCATTTGCTAATCAAAATGAATTTGACTCACCCTGCTTAAATGGGAAACACCTTCTTTTCTGCCATCAGATTGCAGACTATGAACCAATGAAAATAAGTAAAAAATCATTTTTAATTTTGTAAATATTCAACTCCTCATTTTTCCAAATATAAGCATTTTTTTCTTGATTCTTTAAATTTAGTGCCTCAGAAACCTACCTGGGAAGGGCAAATCATTCTGTGCTTGCCCCTAGCAGCTGAACAATACAGACACATGCATTTTATTTTTACTCCATGTCATTTGGGACTGAAATCTCTCAAGCCTCTGCCCTCACACTTCTATATATACAAATGTTATTAATTAGATTTCTAGTTCTGTGTTTTCCCCCATGAATGTTGCAACAATTTCAGCAAAGAATGAATTTAATTTTTTGCACTTGCACAGAATGGACCATCTTTGGGACTATAAAATGATCTTTATAGTATGATTCTTTGCTACACTGAGTCTATACCATCTTCCTCCAGTCAGATCAGAGCTTCAAAGAAACTCTAATAGATCTTCTACTCAGTTACATTATCTGTTAATTATTCTCTATTCTGTTAAATGTATTACATTAATAAGTTTATGAAATAAAATGATTATTTTCCTGTTAATTATTTCTTTTTCTTATTTTTATCCTGTTTCTTTTATTTCTGAGCAAACTCCTTCACCTTCCCATTTACAAATAGAAAAATTTTTCAATGGTTATATTAAATACATTTTTTCATTATGTGTGATTCCATTTCTCCAACCATGTCACCTGATTGGATTTCAATTATTTTATGACTATCACAGCCATTTGTGCATAGCATACTTTTTCTTGCATTATCTTTATTTTATTCAGATATGTGTCTACATTGTAAGCTCTTTAGTAAGAATAGCTGCATGAGAAATTTCTGTATATCCTGCAGCCCTAGCACCAGCACTGGTACAAATAATTGAATCTTTGTTCTTATTTTAGGTAGATAGGTTGTAGGTGACAGACAAATAGTTGAAATAAAGAGGTTTTTAGTTGCAAACGGTTTCAACTAATATAGATCATATATACATGTGTGTATAGAAAAGTGTTTAAGAAAAAACAAGGTTCTATTTGTTTCTTAAAAGTTTTGTTTGTTTTTATTTTACTTATTGAAATTTTTACAAAGTTTAGAAGTATTGGAGTGTAATTTTGTGTTTTTTTCCAAATCCCTTCCAACAGTTATGATGTAATGCTCAATGATCCCTGAACCTTTTCCTGACCTCTTGGTCCCTGGCACCACTGATATCCATCAGCAGTAACCAAAGCTAATCAATCATTCACACCAGCCTGACTGATACAAACTTCCATTTACCTTTCCTTTCTGTAATGTGAAATTCAAGTATATTTTCAACCAGTGCATTTTGTTCCGTGTATGCTTGTAAGGAATAAGAAAAAATTCATTCACACGTACTTATGTATTTAATTTGAATATATGAAAAGCTAATGACAAAAGAATGGGAAAATGAAAATTTTCAAGGTTCTACTACTAACTGATGGTAACTGTGTCTAATTAAAGATGATTTAAAATTCTGACATATCTCCCATGGACATACAATGTCTTCCCCCCCCGGTTACATTGAGCTGGCCTTTGACTGCTTGGATGAATACAGTATGGAAAAAATACTTACCTTTCTGGGATTAGTTTTCAAGAGGTATATACTCTTTACAAACATAATTATTTTAACAAAGTTAGTAGTGATCAAAACTAGAAATGAGGAGATGCTCATGAATAGGGTCATAAATAAATGGATTAAGATAGCTCCATTAAATGGAACATGATATAATCATTAAAAGGAATATATGAGAGTCTTTTATATAGGTGGAGAAAGATTTGCAAAAGATTACAGTTAATTGGGATATTTAACATGCAATGAATTATATATACACTATTTCCTGAAAAGCAAGTGATGATCATATATTAACTAATGAATGAGCACAATGAAAAACTAAGAAAAGATAAAGAATAAGCTGTTATCATGGGTCATGGGATTTTTGAGCTGTACATTAGAAAAAAAAAGATGTAGCATACTAGAGATGAATGTGTGGAATAGAGTAGTGAGGGGAAAGATCATCTACTAAGAAAATAAAATTTAAAAACTTTAAAAAATTATATGTGTATGTATGTGTGTGTTTTGTGTGCATGTCTTTTCATTTATGTATTTCCTTGAGGATATTATTTCCTAGTTTTACTGAGATACAATTGACATGTCACATTGTACAGGTTTCTTCCGCTTTTTGAAAGTGTGTGTTACACTACATTTTTACAGAAGATCTACATTTATACTTGCTTTTGCTAACTTCCTGATGTGTAGGAGTCACTCAACTAATTTCTTGATCTCTTTCAGAAGGAATTTTGCCATGTGAGCTACTCATTTGGTGTGTTCGTGGAAAGAGAGGTATTGGAGTCTCCTATGTTGCCATATTTAAAGACTTTCCCTTGGCCCTGGTAATACTGCCTTTGGAAACAGCTAATTTCTATCAGTCCCTGGGGATATGTGAGAAGGATATGGTGTAGAATGACTCAGAAGGGAAGAGAATGATGAGGATTGAAGTAGACAAGCAAGAATACAGAAAGCCTTTTGATGTGGTGTCCCTTATTTATGTAAAGTACTGAGATAGTCATTATAGGCCATCTGCCCCAGCTTCTGTTTGAGTCACGATTCCCTAAAAAATATTTTCCATAATGTGTTATTCAATTTCACAAATTCAGAGAGAGGAGGCCCATGATTAATTGAATCAGTAAATTCTACTTTTGTAATTTCTTTGGTAGGGCTTAAAAATTCCCATATTTTTAGTTTAAAAACCACTGGATCTGATAAAACAGCCAATGCATAAATCAATCAATTTTTAGATGCCATGATATATAGCTGTCCTAAGGCAGAGAGATGAGTTAATCTTATTACAGGTTTACACGGTCTTAATTAGTAGTAATCCACTGACATCCCATCTTCTTGGACAATATATTTCAAACAATGTTTTCTACCATGCTGACGCTGATAATACCTTCAAAAGAGTAGGTATTAATTGGAAAAAGATCATACAGGTGAAAACCCTAACAGCCTTTTGTAATAATAATAATAATAATAATAATAATAATAATGATGAAATTCTTCATAGGTTTTTCCAGCGTGGTACCTCGTGAAAAATCAGAGTATCCCACAAATGCTCCTTTTAAAACCAGAGACTCTTCTTGGACTTTACATCCATTTTGAAATGTTTTCACACAAAGGCATTTTGCAATAGCACCTGGAAAATCTAGGTAGTAGTTTTCATATATCATTTCTTTCATTTCTTTAAACTATCACATATTTCTATGTTAGCTCATATATTCCAACTGGTTATTAACAACCTCCTCGTACAGATGCAGACATTGCATATGGAATCTCAAAGACACTAGGTTTTTCTGGCTGCAAAGCCCTTGCTCTTAATAGACTCCTGATGACAGCATCATGAAATAAGTTCCTTTTAGCAAATAATTCTTTTGGCTAATCTTATAAAAGGCTAAAGTGTGTTTACCATTAAGTTTCATTTGAAAATGAATAAAACCTCCTAACTCTGGGAAAAGAATAGGGGGTAGTGGAAGGTGAGGTGGGCCGGGGATGGTGTGACTGGGTGACAAGCACCGAGGGGGGCACTGGACGGGATGGTCACTGGGTGTTATACTATATGTTGGCAAATCAAACTCCAATAAAAAAAATACAAAAAAAGAGAAATAAAAAAAACTAAATAAATAAAACCAGGGAGGACAGGTTTTCAGGATTCTCAGCATCTGGGAACTCCTCTAAGTATGCTCTCTAATGCAGCAAGATTTCAGTCTGTGTGATGAATGAATGAGAGGGCAGCCTAGACGGAGGGTCACCAGATGGAGCCATGGTCTATGTTATATATTATAATTGAACTCTTGAACCTCACCGACATTAGTGTGAAGAGAAAGTAATGTGGAAAGTGGCAGCACTGCACAATTCCAGAGACTAAATAGAAAATAAGACAATCGGTGGCCCCTGAAATTGTGCACCATTGCAACCCCAGGAGAAACTCTCTGTACTGGCCATGTTCTGAGTGACACTTACAATATGCCAATCAAGACAATACGCCTGGCATCACAGATTGTTCTATATTCATTGATGATCTACTGTTGATAGATATTTCCCGATAATATATAATAATCATGTACATCCCCTGTATTTTCTGAGTCTTACTGTAGTTAATTTTATTGCTACTAAACCGGTAAATACAAAATTTGAGGAGGGAAGAAAGTAAGTTGTGTTAGGCATAGACTAGTTTCTGTTCTTGAGTACTCCGGGCACTTTCCTGTTTATTCAGAAACTTCACCTGGAGGTTAGCAGAGGCACAGGGTTTCTTTCTTTTTTTTTTTTTTTTTCTCTTTTATTACTGTGTTGCTTTTGTCCTTTGCTTTCTATAAAGCTGGAACAATCCTCAACAAAATTAATACATTTTTAAGTTTGGGAAAAGTGGTTCTTAGTGACAGTTTTTGATGCCTTCATATATTTCTTTGTCATTCTTTGTGTGATGGTCTCAATACTAAGATACCAAAAGTATTCCTGTGGGAGATTTTGTGGAGGCAAGGCGGAATCATGCAACCAATTGCTACTAATTGTTCACCTGTTAAACTCAAGAAACTGATGCATTTGTGTTCCTCAAGACATTTTCTATCATTGTTTACTTCTTTGATCCATATTTGGAGGATGTGGAATTGTCCTTGGTCCTTTCGTCTGATTCCTTTCAAATTAATTGTTCCCTCAGGGGATTTCCCTGTCTAGAGGGGTGTGAAAATTCCTCAGGTTCCATTTTGTTCAACCAGAACCTAAGTTTAGCCTCTCAAGCAGGGCTTTCTCCTCAAGACCATTCAGTCTACTTCTTCCCATGATTTACACCTGAGCTTATGTGACAACATTATTACTGCAAGTTAGAAAACCTAATTTAATTCTCAATGGATGTCAATTTTCATTAAGAATAAAGTTATAAATAATTGAAAAAATAATGTTTTTAGGATAAATTCTATACATCAGTTAAAAGCAAGTGAGGAAAAATTATCTCTAACTACAGGTTTGTGGATAACCATGGTGATACTAAAGCAATACCAAGTAGGTGACCATCCACCCAGAAGATCATATTCTTTCAAAGTAGTTATCTGTCCCTGAAACATTGAGTATCATGACAGAGTGTTCCTGACATGATGCTGGTACTAAAGTACACTAAGTTTCAATTGTCTGCATTTTTTATAATCTGGAGGGGAGTCATAATATACTACATTTAAGTATTCATTTTTATTCCTTGAATATCAAGAAAGTTGGATATCCATTTTAGAAGTTTCTACGAAATTTTGAATTTGCATAATTGTCCACTAAAATGGGTCATATTTACAAATATGTGACCTTCTGAAATATACATTACCAGGCTTTAATTTTAGGAAGAGGAAGCCCACAATCAATCGAATCAGTTCATTCTATTTTTTAGAATTCCATTTCTAGGGTTTAAAAGTTCTATTTCTTATTTCAAGCTCACTAGATCTGATAAACTATACAGTATGTGGATCAAATTAGTCTTTAGATGCTGTAAAATATGGCTGCCATAAGGGAAAAAGGTTGGTTAATCGAATTACATATTAAAATTCTCTAAGTTGTTTGTTTGTTTGTTTTTAATGATTTTATTTAATTATTTGAGAGAGAAGCATGGAGAAGCATGAGCAAGGGGGAGGCAGAGGGAGAGGCAGAAGCAGACTCCCCACTGAGGTGGAAGTCCTATGCAGGACCTACCTCAGGACACTGGGATCATGACCTGAGCCAAAGGCAGATACTGACTGAGACACCCAGGTGCCCCTAAAATCCTCTAAGTTTTAACAGCAATCCACAACCTTTCTATTTTTCTTGGACTTTTATATTTAAGGCAATGTTTTCTTCCATGCTGCTGATCATAAGAAACAATTTCAAAAATGTATATGTTCCTTGAGAAAAAAAATGTACACATAGAAACCTTTAAAGCATTTTATTTAAAAAAAAAGTAAATTTCTTTACAGTTTTTTTTTTTTTTTTCCCAGCATGATTCCTAGTGACAGGTCACACTCTTCAACAAATGCTGTCTTAAGGAGCAGAGGAGCTGTTTCTTCCACTCTGAAAGGTTTCTGCCCAAAAATAATTAAAAACAGCAGCTACAAAATCTAAGAAATTCAGTGGCTTTTAGCTTCTACAATTGTAATGGGTAATTAAGAGTGTCCTTGGGTCTGATATGATTTTTCAAACCTAAGAATATTTCCATGTTATTTCAACAACTTGCCTTTTGCTTCAATCATTAGAAACTAGAGCAGAGAGAGATGAAATAGACAAATTTCAAGAACATACACACATGAATACTCTTTACCTCTAGTGTAATTAATATGTAGGTCTTTATTGATCCATTACCTTAGTATCCACAACCATTTTATGTACTTTCTTAAAAGTTATAATATATATGACTATATAATGCATTATGATACATAATATACATACATGTAACATATATAATGTATTATATATACACTATAATGTATATATAATGTATTATATATACACTATAATGTATATATAATGTGTGTGTGTGTGTGTGTGTGTGTGTGTATATATATATATATATATATATATATATATATATATATACTGGCCACATACCATATAGTCATATAATTGTGTTAATAAGTTCTAATAAACACCCAAAAATGTTATCTGGTGTTTTAAATTTCTTATTTATTTGTTTTTCCATTTTGTGTCCTAGAGTATATACAGGTACTTTGGATAATGGGACTGTAATGCTCTATCCTTGAAATACAATGCTCCCAATTTCATATAAGAAGCAGTGAGTTAATAAATAGAATTATATTAAAACTGTTTTTAAAGGAGATGTTTAAGATCTGAGACTCAGTATCTCTAGCCAATGAAGCTTTTCTTTTACACTAGATTTAGATATTTTCTTTGGATAAAGCCCCCTGTCTTTACTTCATATTGAGTTTGAGATTTGTGAATTATTTGGTGCCTTGTTAAGTATTGTTGGTTACTTTGAATAGATTATAAGATTCATTAATATGAACACTACTAGGTGTACTATGAAATTTAAAGCACTTAAATACCCAAGTTCACTTAGTAAGCACACAGTACATCTAAATGTAATAAATTCATGTTTGAGGGATGCCTGGGGGACCAGTGGTTGAGCATCTGCCTTCAGCTCAGGTGGTAATCCCAGGGTCCTGGGATGAAGTCCCTCATTGGGCTCCCTGCCGGGAGCCTGCTTTTCCCTCTGTCTATGTCTCTGCCTCTGTGAGTGTGTGTGTGTGTGTGTGTGTGTATCATGAATAAATAAATAAAATAAAATAAAATAAATTAATGTTTGAATGAACAAATGAACACATAAAAATCTGGCAAAATTAGAAAGGTCAGAAGAGTTTTACACAAAGATGGAGTACCATATATAAACTCTAGACACCTAATAAAGTATGTTATATTTAGGGAACTGTAAAATTTTTGTGACAGAGCATTAAAACAAACTCATTTTGTTAAATTAAGGTTTTGAGACAACTTTCTTTCTCTTGTGCGATGCAGTATAATTTTACAAAACAACAACCATGATGCCTGTGTGTGTGGTATAAATATTTAAAACCACTTTTTAATTTTCAGTTTTTTCAGCGCTTCTTTCACATCCTTGTTCCGTAGGCTATAAATCAGTGGGTTTAATGTGGGAATCACAAGGGTGTAAAACAATGAGGTCATTTTATCTTGATCAAGGGAGTAGGAAGAGCTTGGCCGAAAATACATGAAGAGCATAGTTCCCTGGAAAATTGCAACAGCAGTTAAGTGGGAGGTGCAGGTGGAGAAAGCTTTGAACCTCCCCTCAGCAGAGCGGATCTTCAAGACTGATAGGGTTATATAACAATAAGAGATAAGAACTCCAGAAATGGTACTCAGTTCAATGAAGCCAAAAAAGATGAATAATGCCAACTCATTGATCTCTGTATCTGAGCATGAAAGGAGGTAGAGTGGAGGTAAATCACAGAAGAAATGATTAATCTCATTTGATCCACAAAAGCATAAGCGGAATGTTAATGTTGTATGTATCAGAGCATCTGCCATTCCCAGCAAGTAAACTCCAGCCATGAGCAGGGAGCACACTCTGTTGGACATGTTGACTGTGTAGAGCAACGGGTTGCCAATGGCCTTGTACCGATCAAAGGCCATCACTGCCAGCAGTAGACACTCAGAATCAGCAAACATACAGAAGATCAAGAATTGAAGGGCACACCCAAAGAAGGGGATTGATTTGTTTTTAGCTAAAAGGTCTACCAACATTTTGGGCCCAACCGCTGTAGAATAGCAGAGGTCACAGAAAGAGAGTTGACTAAGGAAAAAGTACATTGGTGTGTGAAGCTGGGAATCTATTATAATTAAAATAATCATTCCAAGATTTGCAAACAGATTAATGAGATAAACAACAAGAAACGTTGCAAATAGGGTCACTTTCATTCCAGGGTTATTGGTAATTCCCAAGAAAATGAATTCTGTCAAGGATGAGCAATTTCCTTTATCCATTCTTGTATATTCTTGTCTCAAATTTTGAGAAAATGATCAAGAAAGTGATAGATGCACATATAACTCTTCTGACCACCACAAAATATCTGTAAAGCAGAACACAATTTCTTTTTGAGATTGTCTTTTATACTCATAAAATTACTAGGTCAATAGTTACTCTTTAAAGAAGCACTACTATCTAATGTGGCAATAACAGAAAATATCTATGGTAGGTGGTTGAGGAACTTTGATCTAAATCTAGCTGTCGGGATCCCTGGGTGGCGCAGTGGTTTGGCGCCTGCCTTTGGCCCAGGGCGTGATCCTGGAGACCCGGGATCGAGTCCCACATCGGGCTCCCGGTGCATGGAGCCTGCTTCTCCCTCTGCCTATGTCTCTGCCTCTCTCTCTCTCTCTCTCTCTCTCTCTGTGACTATCATAAATAAAAATTTAAAAAAAATCTAGGTGTCATTTATGAGGTCTGTGACTTTCTATAAGCTCTTTGATTTCCCTGGCCATTATCTTCCTTATGTCAAGGAAGATATTTGGATGAGCTAATAGATCATTACAGCTTCAAAATTATATGGAAGAAACACCAATGTTAGAGCACGATGCAAGATGTAGGACTAAGCATTTTGTACACTTGAAAATGTTCCATGAACACACAAAAAAAGAGTAATTATTATATCCTTTCAATAGCATGATTTGTTTAAAAGATTTTTTTTCTTTTAGTTTTAGAAACAATGACCATATTACACACTAATAATAATGAAAATAATTATGTTACTGATTCTGGTCTGAGTTGACTTTAGCTTTTGCTGAGACATGAAATAAGCATTATTGACCTTTCTCTGGAAATGTATTATTGCTTTGCCACGGTACTCACGACCTATTTGTGGAGTGGTCTGGTGCTGAAGAAGGAGTCTTTTCACCAAAGAAATGTGCTAAAAAAACCCAAAAAAACAAAAAACAAAACAAACAAACAAAAAAGTGAAAACAACAGAATGTAACACACACATTTGCATCTCCTGGATTTTGAATGGACCTCTATAATATAAAATGGAAATAAGATAATGGCTGAGTCAGCTAAGTGTTTGACTCTTGACTTTGTCTGAGGTCATGATCTCAGGGTCGTTGCAGTCCCACATAGGTCTCCATGCTCAGCATGGAGTCCACTTCAGAGTCTCTCCCTCTGTCCTCGTCTGTCCCTCCACACCAACCCTGTTCTCTGTCTCTCGAAAAAACAAAAAACAAAACAACAACAACAAAAAAAAAAACCAAAAAACCAAAAAACAAAAGGGAAAAGGAATTAAGATGAAGTACATCAAATGCTTCTGAATGATAACGGTTTGTGTATGTATGAATGTGACATATATTTTCATGTGTATATGTCTCTGCTGTACCTGAGAATAGAAAATGGACAATGGACTTGTTCTTTAGACTGAAGTGAATATGGCATGTGGTTCACATGAAAATGCATTTGTGTATATTGCTATTTGTAAGGTTGTACCTACATTATTTTTTAAAGAAAGCAAAACAAAACAAAACAAACAAACAACAACAACAAAAAAAAAAACCCCACTTAGATTCACGTATATAATTACCCAGTGATGAAAGGAATAGAAGCCTGGTTGGTTCCTGTAAATCAACATCAAAGTAAAATAACCAAAAGATTATATTGCGAATACTAAGTTCAGATAGATCTTTTCAGTTTTGAAAAGAAAATATATTTGGTCATTAAATTGTGGAGTTTCTTTAATTGAGTAAGCAGGAAAAAGATGCTTTTAGAAAAACACAAACCTTTTTTCCCCCTACACAGTAAGGATTTTTCCTTATATTCTATAAGTTGGAACCTTGAAGCCTACCTGAGATGAGCAGGTCTTTGGTGGCTATACAATAGGCAGCTGGCATTTTATTTTAGCAGATGCTTTGGGGACTTAAATCTCTGAAGCTACTGCCCTTAGGCTTTGATGTTACACAAACATGTCATTAATTATATTTCTGGTTCTGTGTAACCTCTGTGAATTCAGAAACAACTTTAGCAAGGGCTGAGCTTTAACATTTCACTACTGTCACCAAATCGATCTATGCCAGAAAGAAAACTTCAAATTATTATTATTATTTTCAAATATTTTATTTATTTATTTGACAGAGAAAGAGAGGGAGAGAGAGAGAGAGAGCACAGGCAAGGGGAACTGGAGAGGGAAAATCAGGCCCAGCTGAGCAGGGAGGAACCCAGCACCCTGAGCCAAAGGCAAATGCTTAACCGACTAAGCCACACAAGCACCGCACCCCCAAATTATTTTTATAGTATGCTTCAGCTTCTCCATATTTATATCATTCTCCTCTAGTCAAAGAGAAAATCTGATGAAACCCAAGTCGACCCCTCCTTAATCATTTCTAACACCTTTGGATTGTACATTTAGTTTCTTCTGTATTTGAAACATTCTCCTTCACAGCCGATTTAGGTATGTTACTACAATTCCCTAATACTTTATTTTTTTATTAAAGTGTCATTGAGTGCTGTAAAACTTACTCTTTCAGAGTATATAGATTTGTTTTGTTTTGTTTTGTTTTGTTTTGTTTTTTGGTTTTTAACATATTTTCAAGGTTGTTGAGCCATTACTACAGTCTAATCCCAGGGACCAATAACCAATTTTCTGATCTGCACACTGCCTGCTCTGCACATCCCATAGAAACAGCATTATATGGCATTTGTTAAGTGGGGTGAAACTTCTTTCCTCCAGCCCAATGATTATAAAGTTCATCCATGATTATGCTTGCATCAGAATTCTTTTTTTTAAATATTTTATTTATTTATTCATGAGACAGACACACACAAACACAGAGAGAGAGAGAGAGCGCAAAAGACTGAGAGAGAGAGAGAGAGAGGCAAAAACACAGGCAGAAGGAGAAGCAGGCTCCATGCAGGGAGCCGGATGTGGGACTTGATCCTGGGTCTCCAGGATCATGCCCTGGGCTGAAGGTGGCGCTAAACTGCTGAGCCACCCAGGCTGCCTTTGTGCCAGAATTCTGTTTCATTTTACGGCTGAATAATATTTCAGTTTCTGGATATAATACTTTTGGCTGATTCATTCTTCAGTTGCATGAACATTTGGGTTGTTTCTGCCTTTTGGCTATGTGAACAAACGTGCTAAAAGCATTCTTGTCAATTATGCCTTGCTTGCCAGGCTGCTGCTCATGAGGGAGCATATCTTCTTCCCACCCCCCATCACACATCATCCAGCATTTCATTGACTTTAAGATTCCATCACCTTTTCTATACCTAGTATATCCTTTACTGAATTATGTTCCCTTTGTTCATATAAAAAATATATAAGAATATATAAAATCTACTACATTTGAGACACTTCAGGAATAAGACCAACTTTTATATTTTGTGTTCTCTAAGCTTCCTAGTACAAGATTTGCAAAAGTAACTGCTCTGGGATGCCTCGGTGGCTCAGCGGTTGGGCGCCTGCCTTTGGCTTGGGTCGTGATCCCGGGATCTGGGATTGAGTTCTGCATCAGGCTCCCTGTGAGGACCTGCTTCTCCCTCTGCCTATATCTCTGCCTCTCTCTCTCAGTCTGTTTCTCTCATGAATAAATAAATAAATCTTTAAAAAGTAACTGCACTAAATATTCATTACTGAGTCTTTTTAGCTATTTAAAATGAAAGATGATATGCAAAGAATAGTAATATATTGGATTTGGGGATTTTTCTATTAATATAACTCATATATCTACCTAGATGCTGGTAATTCTAAAAAGGCAGAGAAAAAGAGGTAGCCCCCGTCTTATTATTCCTAATGAAAAAATTTGCTTCCTATCCTCACAATTTTAGGGGCTGTTGGCCTTTATTTAAAAAAAAAAAAAAAAGTAGAGATGCCTACCTGGCTCAGTGGTTGAGACTTTAGCTCAGGGCATGAACCCAATCCTGGGATCAAGTCTTTCATCTGCCTCCCTGTGAGGATCCTGCTTCTCCCTCTGTCTATCTCTCTGCCTCTCTCTGTGTGTCTCAAATAAATAAATAAATAGATATAAATACTAAATAAATAAATAAATAAATAAATCTTAAAAAAAAAAAATCTTAAACAGGGAACAGAAAGTGATTCCAATGAACTAACACCAAGACTGCATCTGGTCACTTGGACCTTATGCTACTTAGTCAACAGCCAAACAGTAGTTTCTCTACCATTTGAGGGTGATTGTTCTTAAAATAAGGGGAACAGGTGATTATTACTATAGAGTTAGGGTAATGAGGTGTGTTTCTGGAGTGTAAGAGAGCCTCTGAGGGTACCTCTGAGAAGTCCCATGCCTGGTATTAAAAAGAGGATGGAAGGATGCCTGGGTGGCTCAGCGGTTCAGCATCTGCCTTCAGCTCAGGGCGGGATCCCAGGATCCAGGATCGAGTCCCATATTGGGCTCCTTTCTCTCTCTCTCTCTTTCTGTCTCTCATGAATAAATAAATAAAATCTTAAAAAAAATAAAAAGAGGATGGAAAACTTAAAGAGACCCAGATAAAATGATCTAGAAATGATACCTATATTGAGGGATAAAGCTTTGGGCCACTTCACAAGACAAAAAAAAAAAAAAAAAGACAACTGGGATGCTTCTTAAAATTAAAGGGGATACAGCAGAGGCTGTGGAGGAAAGGGAATTCTATGTACCAGCTATGATCATGTGGCCTGTGGGGAAAACAAGACTGTAGAAGTTAAAATGTTGCTTTTCCTTTGTTGTGATATAAATATATTGACTAATATTTCTTTCTCTCCCTTTCTGTTCCCCTGATTCCTAACATAAGATACAGTGAGAAGGTTTAAACTTTTATCTCAACTTTTTGCAAGTTACAGAGTATCAAAGATGTGTGACTTAGCCTGAAGGACCCTAGACCACTGCACAAGGATAAATTGGCATAAATACTTTCCATTGCATCTTTTTTCTTTACATTGTATGCATGCATCTGTTAGCAAAAGTAAGCATTCTTTTGCTGTTGTCTTATTTGAAAGTTGATTTTGTTTTCAAGATGCCTCTGAATGGCATGTTGAAAAAAGGGGTGGATTATTTGAGAACCTGCTGCCAATGTGGTTGTGGCTGAGAGCTGCATTTCCCAAATCTTCCCAGCTTGGTTTCGATTTAGCATTATTAAAAAGAGAAATTTGCATGAGGTTTGGGCATAAATAGCCTCCTTCCTTAATATTTATAGTGTTTTTGCTTCTATTATCAAAATGCAGCTTCAATAATACAGGCCACACTGCTTCAACACAAACCACAGAGGAAGGCCCAGTTAAGTGGGTGGCTTCGGAAAGTTCTGACCATGCTGGAGCTAAAATAAAAATTCAGGCCGTGGAGGCAACCATACAGTCTTGGGAATTTAGCAGGTGCCTGTACTCTCCAGGGATGAAATATAGGATGTTCCCGGTGGGAAAAGCAGTGTGGGCCATCTAGAAAGCTTTGCAAGTAATAGCAGCCCTGTGGACCTTGAAAAAATTACAATACCCTATAATTTTATATGTGTCTTCACTTGGAAATGGCTATATTTTCTCATAAATAGTGTAATATTTGGTGCCATGATTATTGAGCATCAAAGGCAGTGCTGTTGCAAAACTAAGAGTTTCATAAGCAGCTGGATATGTAATATTGCACCATATACACTCCGCCTAATAGATACTTGTGTAATTTTAGAGCTTAGCAAGCATGAAAAGCTGTAGATAATTACTCATCTGATACGGCTTTGTGTGATTTTCTATAATCTCAGACAAGTAAATCTTGCTAAGAAATATAAACTTAATATTGGAGTACTTTGGTGAGTGTGTAGCTGTGAGTGACTCTTCCCTTCTTAGCAAATGAAATAATCAAAATGCTCAGGAGAAACACTATTGGTCTGAAATCCAAAGACAAGATTCCTGCAGGAATTTAAAACTGACAGTGATTCACACTGTGTCTTTTGTGGATTTTTGCAACAAAGAGTACACAGATTTAAACATACTTTGTAAACGTTGATATTTCCAGGTCAAAGCTTATAAATATTTATTATCATAGAGAAAAAATAATATAGTAATAAAAATAATGTACAGTAGAAAATTTTAATTATGGAAATACACTTTGCAGGTACATGCCTCTCATTTCAGTCCTCAAATGTGCCACCAGGTCATGTGGGTTGATCTCTGCTTGAGGATACAGGTGATATATTGTGGGGCTGATTCTGTGTCTGAGATGCCAGAGAAAGATGTTCCATCCCTCTAGTAATACTTTGGTACTTAAGATAAAAATATAGACAGGAAGGCAAATAGTCTTCCTTGAAATTGATCTATATTCTTCAAGGTGCTACTTAGACAAAGCTTCCAAATTACTTTGGAGTAGATTGGGTAGAGAAGGTTAGCATCATATTATTAAACTGAGGTTAAGAAAATGGATTTATTTTGTATTATTGCTTCCAAGACATTCCATGACATTCCATAACCATCTAATTGTACAATGTACATTTCAATTAATGTGAGCTATTACACAAATATATGTACTTAACATCTATCAAGGACTTAAAATGGTGCAGGTATTATTTACAGCATAGTACTATTCACGTTCTCATCTGTAAATCTACCATGTGAATGAGATACACTACACAGGAACAGACACATGCACACCGCTACACACTTTTCTGAGGTATTAACTATATCCCTTAGGACAACATGAAAAAACACATTTTAGCATTAACTTCAAGCAAATAATCTTTCAATAGTAATCTTATTATTTAGCAGCAATTTTGAAACTTTTAAATGCTTTCTTACATTGTGAATTTGGCTGTATGAAAAATGAGTGTTTGATAACATCCATTGTGTATCTGCTGGTGGGCATGTCACAAATTCCATTTAGAGTTTGTAACTGGGGATTTAGATGAATCCCAGAACCTTATAGCTCATGAGGAATCCACTTTTAACCTTACAGCTCTCTTAGCGGCATCTTTTACATCTTTATTTCTCAAACTATAAATCAATGGATTCAGCACTGGGATAATAATGGTGTAGAACACGGAGATAATTTTATCAGTGTTGGGAGAATACAGATAGCTGGGCCGTGAGTAAATGAAGAGAAGAGTCCCCTGATAGATGGCCACAGAAGTCAGGTGAGAGGCACACGTGGAGAAGGTTTTCTTTCTGCCACTGGAAGAGCGGATCCTCAAGACTGAGCGCAGAATGAAATAGTAGGAGATGACAATGACGATGAAGCAGATAATTTCCACTGAGCTGCCATATGTGGAGAGAAGCCACTCATTAACTGAGGTGTCTGTGCAGGATAGCTTAAGCAGGGGAGGGAGGTCGCAGAAAAAATGATTAATGACATTTTTATCGCAGTATTTCAAAATAAAGGCAAAGGACGTGTGAACCAGGGAACTCATGTTACCTCCAATGTAGGACAAGACAATCAACCATACACAGATGCCCCGAGACATCACAACTGTATACAGTAAAGGATTACAGATGGCAACATAGCGATCGTATGCCATGGCAGCCAGGATAAAGGATTCTGTATCAGCAAAAGCACAGAAAAAATAAAACTGTAGGGCACAGCCATAATAGGAGATAGATTTATTTTCTGAGAGGAAATTGACCAGCATTTTGGGAACAATGACTGATGAGTAACAAAGATCTGCAAAGGAGAGGTTGCTAAGGAAAAAATACATAGGGGTTTGAAGGTGAGGGTCTGTCCTGATTAACATCATCAGTCCAATATTCCCTGTTAAAATCATACCATACAATGTCAGAAACATGAGGAATAGGACAATCTGCAGTTCAGGGCGGGTCGGAAACCCTAAAAGAATAAACTCAGTCACCAAGGTGTAGTTTCCATCCATCAATTCCATATTCTGTGTTGTTTTCTTTCTATGAGAATTCAAACATCCTAAAACGGTATATTGAGGGAAACAGAAGAGAAGATATAATAATATGGGTATTTTATTTTTGCGGTGAACAAACAAACAAGCAAGCAATAAAAGACTCCAAGCCCAAACTCCCTTTCAAATATAAACCTGAGAGATGTATTTCAGAATTTAGTAGCTATCAGGTCCCATGGCTGATGGTTTTATCTTACTGGTTTGAATGACTCTGTCTTCCATTGGAGAGTTGGCTTCTGCATGTAGGGATCTGAATTTGCTTACTTTTTTGTACCTAAATATTTCACAATAGCTGGTTCAGAGGATTAAAGAATTGATGGATCAATGGATGTACTGACGATGATATAAAGAGAAGAAGAATATAGCTATTATTAAACAGAAATTGACTTTAGAGTCTGCCTTAGAATGATGGCTAGAGATGAGTTTGCTCTTTCTGTCCAGATTCAATAGACAGTGGTATGCTGTACTCTTGGCAGAGCAGATGGTGTGGTATAATGAAACATTCTGGTTATTTTTTAATTTAAAGTATAAGTGATAATGATGAAGTGAAAACAAATGCCAGGAAACATCATCTGTGAATATATTTTTTGATTGGAAGGAGTTTAGGGTGACTCCACAAATCCTCTCAAGACACTAAACCAAAATGATTAAATTAATCATTTCTCCATCTTTGGCATTTACTAAAATTCTTGGCTTCTAGTGAGTGCCTGATGAATATTAGTTGGCTGATTGAGGAAAGTGGGCAAAAAATTAGTCATAAGTTGTCTTCTAATTAAAAAATATTACTTTATTGGCCTCCTCACTGATTATATGTTCTGTGCAAACAAAAATAGTTAGCTGCCATTTACTTTCATGCTAGTATAATTCAGGATGTTGAGTCTAAAAATTCTGCCAATGCTTGCTTCTGGGGTCTCTGAATTTTTCCAGGAGTGGAAAAAAATTGAACTCAAGCTTGAAATGCAAAAACTTTTCTCCTAATCTTAAAAGATATGCTTGGAAATATTTAAAGCAAACAAGTAAAGTATTCAATGAGCCTTGTTAATATTGCCAGCAAGGGAACAAAATGTTTTTGGTTGTTCTCTCATTTATGTAAAGCATATCCTGTCAGTGATTGTGATGTGAACTTCATTTGTTTATGCCAGCTAACCATTCAAACACCCTGTGGGGCAGGCACAGAGAAACCTAAGGGAACCAGAAGGATTAATATGCTGTCATGTTATTGCCTCGGAGTGTGAATGAGATGTTGGACTACAATGGACTACAGTGGGACAGTGGTTCATTTATTCTTTTGTATGTTTTCAGTGGTTCATTTATTCTTTTGTATGTTTTCAAAGTCATCAAAATATTCTAAAAAGACAGGATTTTACTCTAGAATTAATAAGAATTTGGTTAGAGTCTCATCTTGGCCACAAGTGAGCCATGCGTCCTAGTGCAATTTAACATATAAATCTTCATCTGTACTGTAAAAATGACAAGTATCTCACAAGGTTGCTGCATGGTTTAGAAAAATTTATCTGTCTGTCTGTCTGTCCCTATCTATCCATCCATCCATCTACCCATCTATGTAACTATGCTTCTTTTTTTTTAAATTTTTATTTATTTATGATAGTCACAGAGAGAGAGAGAGAGAGAGAGAGAGAGCAGAGACACAGGCAGAGAGAGAAGCAGGCTCCATGCACCTGGATCCTGACGTGGGATTCTATCCCGGGTCTCCAGGATCGCGCCCTGGGCCAAAGGCAGGCGCCAAACTGCTGTGCCACCCAGGGATCCCCTGTATCTATGCTTTTTTGTGGTCAAAATTTTACAGAGACTGACACATGGGAGGTAAACAGCAAGTATTAATTTCAATTGTTCCCCTGCTCTCTTCCTTCCTTAGCTTATGAGCAGCCCTAAGTGGCAAGGCTTTATTACTAATGGCTATCTCTTATATAATGGTTATCACATTCAATGCAATATTCTAAACACATTATATAGAATTTGTCAGACACACACACACACAATAACAAAGTAAAAGTGATAGTAACGTGTGAAAACAAATGCCAGCAAACATCAGCTGTGAGTATATTTTTGACAGGAATTTCAGGGTGACTCCACAAATTCTCTCAAGACACTAAACCAAAATGATTAATCAGTTCTCTATCTTTGGCATTTATTAGAATTCTTGGCTTACACTCATTGTCCTCTTTCTTTTTCAGATGAGGAAACTAAGGTACAGAGAGTTTGATAGGTAAGATGTGAAAGAAATGAGATTGAAACCCAAGCTCCTGACCTCAAAAAGTTGTGATACACTGGGTCTCTTAAAGCTGCATTTTTATTATTAATTTAATATTTTAGATATAAACATTATGAGTAATATGCCACATCATTCAACTACTCATTGATAGGTGTAATTCAAATCCAAGTGTGTTCCCTGCCAAAGCTCATGAGAGTGACCATGTGGTGGTTGGAATTTTAAGGAGGGGTGGCTATGGTGAGACAGGCTGAGCTGCAGATAGGTCCTGAAAGGGGGAAGAAATGCCTATATGTTTATAGAAAAGCAGGGGACGTGTTCATGAGAACTTCTGATTGGTCACCTTTTCCATTTAGAGAGATGAGGGAGGCATGTGGGTCAAGGTAAGAGAAGATAATGAATCTTAGATTCTTGCTTCAAAAAACAATGAAAGAGATTAAATCAAAATATTACGATTCAATTGTTGGTGGGAATGCAAACTGGAAAACAGTATGGAGTTAAAAATAGAACTACCCTACAATCCAGCAATTGCACTAGTAGGTATTTACCCAAAGGATACAAAATACAGATTTGAAGGGGTACATGCACCCTGATGATTACAGCAGCATTATCAGTAATAGCCGAACTATGGAGAACACTCAAATGTCTATTGACTGATGACTGATGAATGGATAAAGAAGTGGCATTCATATATGTATATAATATGAATAAGTTATATTCATTATATTCATATATAATATAGGCATATATATGTGTATATATATATATATATATATATATATATATATGATGGAGTATTACTCAGCCATCCAAAAGAATGCAATCTTGCCATTTGCAAAGACATACTTAGAGCTAGAGTATATTATGCTAAGCAAAAAATGTCAGAGAAAGACAAATATAGTATTTCACTTATTTGTAGAATTTAAGAAACAAAACATGAACATATGGGAAGGAGGGAAAGAGAAAAAAAAAGAGAGTGAGAGGGGAAAAAGAAAAAAAGAGAGTGAGAGAGGAAAGCAAATTATAAAAGAGTCTTAGGGATCCCTGGGTGGCGCAGCGATTTGGTGCCTGCCTTTGGCCCAGGGCGCAATCCTGGAGACCCGGGATCGAATCCCATGTCAGGCTCCCGGTGCATGGAGCCTGCTTCTCCCTCTGCCTGTGTCTCTGCCTCTCTCTCTCTCTCTCTCTCTGTGACTATCATAAATAAATAAATTAATTAATTAAAAAAAATAAAAGAGACTTAATTGTGGAATAGAAACTGAGGGTACTGGAGCGGGGAGGTGTGTGGAAAGATGGGTTCAGTAGGAGATGGGTATTACAGAGGGCACTTGTGATGAGCACTGGGAGTTGTATGTCAGTGATGAATCACTGAATTCTAATCCAGAAACCAGTATTGCACTGTATGTTAACTAAAATTTATTTTTTTTGTTAACTAAAATTTAAAGAAAAATTAAAAAAAACTATAATTCTAAATTCTTCCCAAAGCTATAGCAAAATAATCTTAGTATAGAAAATAATTTTTTAAAGATTTTATTTATTTATTCATGAGAGACACAGAGAAAGAGGCAGAGACATAGGCAGAGACAGAAAGAAGCAGGCTCCATGAGGGGACCCTGATGCAGGACTTGATCCCAAGACTCCAGGATCACACTACATGAGCCAAAGGCAGACACTCAACCACTGAGTCACTCAGGCATCCCTATAGAAAATAAATTAATTCAAACTATCAGCTAGTCATGCTTCAGTTTTCTTATCTGTAAGAAAAAAGCTTATTTAAAACAGAAGTATTTTAGACCCCTGTAGAAGCTATGTAAAAAAGAATGACCCAAGATAGATTATGCTGTGGGTATAATACTAACTGATGCGTGTGATTTCTGAACCATTTAGACACAATTCGGTGGTTCTTGCTCTCAAATCCACAAAAGCTTGTTTCTGTGCCATTAAAGCTAATCTAGTAACCACAGAAGCCACTTACCAAGGAAGGAGTTGTTTTCCAATTACCTGTGTGAATAATTTCACCAGAAGAACCACAGGCCTTTACATGCATTCTCATGTCCTTGGGGACCTAATAAATGAAGGATTCCAAACATGCTCATTTCCAAGGGGCACCTAGAGAACAATTAACAGATTATTGTTATTGTGAATTACTTTTCTAAAAAAGGGGTTTGTAATTATAGTAGAAATTATTTCAGTATTAATTTGAATAGACAATTTTCATTATAGTAATATTATGGTTGTTTGTAATGACACCTAGAATCCTGCAGGAACCCCATTATAGTAGAGATTCTTTGGAATAGTTCAAATATTTGAAAATAGATCACTATTTAATTTTTTCCCAAAAACCTAATGGAAGCTCAAAAATTGTTAATTATTATTATTATTATTATTATTATTATTACCAGTACCGAAAATTGGTCATTTTTTCTTGTGTCCTCAAACCTGATAACAGCAGGTGCTTTCTGAGAAGATGGGAGGATTTACAGATGAGTATGTTTTGCCAGAAAACATAAATGGCAGAATCATCCCAGTTAGTAAGGACAAGCTCTCCTCAGCTAATTAGTCTCTCTCTCTCTTTTTTTTTAAAGATTTTATTTATTTATTCATGAGAGACACACAGAGAGAGAGAGAGAGGCAGAGACACAGGCAGAGGGAGAAGCAGGCTCCATGCAGGGAGGCAGATGTGGGACTCGATCCCGGGTCTCCATGATCAGGCCCTGGGCTGAAGGGGGCGCTAAACTCCTGAGCCACCTGGGCTGCCCTAATTAGTCTTATATACACATTATCTGACAGTTTTACTACAACAACGGTATTTAAAGGCTAGTGGTAATTAGCAGAACTCCGAATTTTTTCACAGCATAACATGGGTTTATTAATGACTCATATTTAAGAATCTTAGAGGGAATCCTGCTAAAACTTATAGCCAATGTAAAGGTCTACTTCTAATTCAGGATTGTAAAATGGCCAGCCAACTTCAGTTTAATTGTTTCTAAGGGCAAGAGTTTCACAACTTCAATTTATTGTGGGTTTTCTAATCTTTGAAAAATTCTCCATTAGAGTGAACTGCAATTGAATTTATTTTTCTACTTTATTTGCAGTGTATCTTCTCATCTATATGCAAGCCGTATTGAAATTATTTTCTTTAGTGATTAGGTTGAAGGACTATAAGCTAATAATTTAAGCAAAAATGAAAGTTCTTTTAGCATACATGGCTGTTATGGATTTTAACAATTAAAAAAATTTATTGTAAAAAAACAAAAATAAAAAAAATTTTACTGTGATAATAATGATGGTAATGAAAAAAATTAGGAAATGTTTTAAAATAAATAATTTTAATAAAAATGATTTCATATAAACTTTCCATACAAATTTACATTTTAAAAATGCAATTATTTAGAATTTCATCCATTAAAAGATAAAAATACCCATTCCCTTTCCCTATTCCTACCTTTCAAAGAGGAGAGTAATAACCTAATACCAATTGAGTGATCTATTTGACCCACAGGTGGAGGTCCAAGTATTTAAGACTGTTGTAAAATGCACTAGTAACAATGCTTCTGTAGTAAACATTTGGAATCTTGGTATAAGTCCTGGGATTTTACATTTTTCGTGATAATTTGAAATGTCCCTACCATAGTATTCAGGAGAGCTAGAAGGCAAGGTGGAGCAAAGGGAATCTTTCTTATAACGATAAATTAATTATACTCATTTTGGAGTGTTCTAGAAAAACACAGATGTTTCACAAATGGATACAGTTGAAATTTTACTTTTTAACATAAGATCTACTGGTATATACCAAGAATACTATTGGCTGTTAATTTTAGATCTTAGTTTGCAAAGAAGGCCCTACAGGTGATATTGCTTTGCTACATCTAATTGTACACTATCTGATACCAGAATTACACAGGACTTTGTAAGCAACTGATCAGATCTCTCTCATGTAGGAATTATTGAGAGGAGAATGAGATAATCGCTTCTTGGCCTTTTGGTTAAGATCAAGTGAGGAGAAAGAGATACAGTATTTACATAACTCAATATTCTCCATTATTTTCATAAAAATTAAAAAGAAAACAGCTTTTCATTTGAGGTAGGATGTGATCAACCATAGTAGCTTTTGGTTTCATTGATAATTTTTGGGGGGGAGAGGAAGGTAAATTAAAAATAACATATGGAACAGAAACTGTCTACCATCATACTTAATCTGAAACAGAGAACTACCTTAACATCTACATTAAAATGACTTAGCTATTGGGGCATCTGGGTGGGCTCAGTGGTTGAGCATCTGCCTTTGGCTCAGGTTGTGATCCTGGATTCTGGGATTAAGTCCCATGTCAGGCTCCCCAAGGAAGCCTGCTTCTCCTCTGCCAATGTCTCTGAATCTCTCTCTGTGTCTCTCCTGAATGAATAAATAAAACCTTAAAAAAAGTTTACTTAGCTCTTCCTCTGTTTTTATTATCATGACTATATTTATCTAAGAGGGTTTGCCCGGGCTAATATTTTGATTGTCTGTTACAATAATTTATACAACCCATAGACTCTTCAATGGAAAACATCAACAGTTTGCTCCTCAAATTCTTTGGATCTCTTGCCACAAAATCCTCTTTTTGTTTCCACAAAACTGATGGATTGTCTCTTGACCTCCAGCTAATTCTATCAAATCCTTGCTTTGAACGACCTACCTTAAACCAAACTTCCAAGTCTTAATAAATTCATTCTTGATTCCCCTTCCCCATGGAAACTGTGAAAGCTCTGTGAGGTGATTTTCTCCCTTATGAAGGTGAGCGGTAAACTCACCTTTGTCTTATCAACTGTTTACTTTGGTGATATGCGAAGAAATCACCTTTTGCATCATATATGTAGACTCATCATTATGGACTAGAGAACCTCAAGAAAGGTTATACCTATGTAGAGGTGAGCTGAAAACTTACCGATGACCCTGTAGGAATTTATCAGGTATGAGTATGGGCAAGACCCTGAGAATATGGACTTGTCTAGCACTTTTGGCAGTTACATTGGGCTAGAATAGCAAAACGGAGGATGTAAGGAACCTCAAACAAATGGTAGATTTTTTCTTCAAGACATTTTCTAAATTCAAAGCTTTGTCATGTAGTAGACAAAAAAGCACCAAAACTTTTGGAAAAGCAAAGTGGACTTCCTCCTAATTTCTTGTGCTTAGGATATAAAGTGCTATGAATTTGGATTCTGAGAATAAAAATGTGTACAACCCTGGAGGGATTTGACCTAACAGTCAGAAACCACATTTCCTTGAGAATCTAACCTGAGAATACGGGTCTGGGCCCTGGAATAGACTTTAGCTGGATCAAACAAACAAACAAAATCAGAAACCAGCAAAAGCAAAAAAAATCAAAAAAAAAAAAAAAAACCACAAAAACCAAAACCCCCCAAAAACTTGCTGAACTGTTGGTGATAGCACACACAGGAATAATTCAAAACTGGAAATTTGTGTGTTCTCAAATGCTAGCGCTCTTCCCTGCATGGCATTTGCCAGATTCTAAATTTGGTCTGGGTGGGAGATTAAAGATGTAAGCCAGAAACCTCCGAAATACAGGAGATTCTTTCATTCTCTTCTTGCTGAAGAGACAAAGAAAGCCTGGGTTCTTAAGTGAATATCCTGGATTGCCATGCCCTAGAAATAGGGGTGACCTGGAGGTACACTGAATCTTGCCAAAACTGTAAGGAAGATTCAACTCAGATTAGTTTCTGATTGAATTGAGATTATTAGCCTTAACTTCAGTAGAGGAATAATTTAACCCTCTTTGGTAGGTGAAGCCATCTGGAACATTTTTCTTTGTTGTCATTGTAATGTATGTGATAAAAAAATAAATTACTACAGAGAGGGTGGGCAAGATTTATGAGCAACGGACAAGGAGAAAAAAGGCTAACAGCAAATGAAGATTGAGCCCTATACTGGAGTTGGCAAGTAAGAACTTTAAAATAATTGCAAAAATATGTTTAAAAAATTTAATTCGAAAAATGACAAAAGAGAGAAATCACTGAGAAATTGGAATCTAAAGAAAAGAATTTACACTGAAAAATCTATGATGGGCAACTTACTGAACTAATTTAACTTAGTGAATGGTGCATTGAATATTAGAAAACGGGGAATGAATGAACGTTGATGAACCAGAGGGCTCATATTCGGATCTTTGCTTGGAACCTGAAACCAATGTGGTACAGAACGCCATCAGAGAAGTATATGCTCTGTCACCCAAATATCTAGAATGCACACCTTGAACCTACTCTTAAGAAATCAGATTTTCCCAGCAAGGGCTCTTTCACCCTGGGAATGCTTGGGAAGGAATAAACTCAGCACTTTCTTTTGCCCCAGAATCTACAGTTGTTACATCTTCTACACACTGGATGGCACCAGAGACAACTATGTCACCACCTAAGGAGTAAGTCAGTCCTGAAGCCAAACCTAATCTTCCAGTGTTCTTAGATAACGTTTGGCGTGATTATTATTTCGTTAGGCTGGACAGAATTGGATTTCTTATCCTGAAGGGGTGTTTTTCAGATTTTGTTATTTTATTTTAAAAGACACTTCTGTTACTTGGGTAAAATATACCTCTTCTCTCTGCCCATGACATTCTGATTTTCAGCCCCAATAAAGCATCATTAAACAGTAAATCCTGATTCTACACTTTCCCACCCTGTGGTGTCAACAGTTCTATAGGTTGAAATAATTTTATGGCAAACTGGATAAAATACAATAGATTTAATATTAAAGTCATGTTTGGGGCACCTGGGTGTCTCAGTGTGTTAACCTCTGTCTTTACCTTAGGCGGTGATCTCATGGTCCAGGAATCAAGCCCTGCATTGGTCTACCCCATCATGGAGGCCTCTGCTTGTCTCTCTCTCTCTGCCCCTCATCCTGCTTGTGCACTCTCTTTCTAAAATAAATAAATAAACAAACAATTTAACTTAAAAAATATTTTAAAAATTGAACCCATGGTTTAAAACAAGTATCAAATTAGCAAAATTAGTGGTAATTTAACCATAAATATGTCCCACAGAAACCGTCAAAGCAATGGGAAAAGCTAGTTTTTCTGAATGAACAAATATCTTGCAAGGAGACTCTACTTTTGTTACTGTGACAGCCTATAGTATTCTTTTTTTTTTAAAGATTTTATTTATTTATTCATGAGAGACACAAAGAGAGAGAAAGAGAGAGAGAGGCAGAGACACAGGCTGAGGGAGAAGCAGGCCTCATGCAGGTACCCCACTGCAGGACTGGATTCCTGCAGTGGGCTGAAGGCAGGAGCTAAACTGCTGAGCCACCCAGGGATCCCAAGCCTAAGGTATTCAGACCAGCTATCTTACTGAAAAGAAAATCATGAATAAAGCTATTTTAAATCTACACAAAAGCATCAAAGGATGAACAAGTAACTGTGTCTTTACTAGACTGAGTACGAAAGCAAGAAAATCTTCATTACCTCACTATGTATGAATAATAGAGATATTTAGAGCCAATGGGGACATGAATCTAGTTAAATTGCAGCAAATTCCAGACCAAGCTCAACTGACAATTTGATGGACTCAGCCCCTCAACCTAACAGTTACAAAGAGGATTCATTCATAATTTTGAAGGGAAATATTATCTACTTAAGTCTCTACTGTTTTTTTATGCAAAATTTTCTTACAAAAATTGTAGCAGCCCAAAGGGCTTGTCTGGTGAACTCTAAATATTTTAGCAAGAAACAGTTTCAAAGTATGCAAAATTGTTAGGAGGATAGACAAATATAGCATACTGTTATTCTTTTTGTATGAAACCCAAATAAGCTTAAAATCAAAGCTGAGAAGAACCTGAGAACAATGAAAACATTATAGTCTGACTTATGGAAATAGATGCAAAAATGCCCTTAATAAAATATTAGTAAATCAAATCCAATGTTACTTAAAGTAGATAATGTAACATGTCAAAGGACTTATTTCATTAATTCACGTGTACTCAATTGACTCTGTGCACACACACACACACACACACACACATGAATGCACAGACATGTTTTCATAATTTCCCTCTGATATCTTTTCCTTTGTTTGGAGAACCGCCTTAGTATATCTCCTAATAAAGTAGATGCACTGGTGATAGATTCTAATACTATTCCTTAATCTAAGAACAGTAAGGATGTTTACAGCATGGGAATCAGCAAATGCTACAAAGGGACAAGAAGATGAATCATAATTCCTTGTGAGACCATTTGTAACTACTTAGCAGACTTTATCTTAAGGACGAAATATTAGTTACAGGAACTTATCGTTATGGTCGTATGGATGTTCAAAGGAAAGTTAGATTGAAATAAAAAATAAATTTTTATTAACTTATTTGAAAGAGAGTGCATGCACTTGCAGGGGGGAGAGGCAGAGGAAGAAGCTGGCTGCCCCCTGAGTAGAGAACCAAAGGTGAGGATCCATTCTAGGACCCCAGAATCATGACCTGAGCAGAAAGCAGACACTTAACCAACTGAGTGACCCAGGTACCCTTTAACAATGTTTTTCAATGCCAAAATGATACAGGAATGGCAGCAAAGCTGATGAGAGTGAAATATTTTTTTAAATATAAAAATATTTGTGAAGAAACTACTTGCAAATGATCAAATATCTGGCATATGATATCATTATAAGAGCTGTGCCTAGAGAAACAACCCTTTGTTTTAAAATATTAATGGATGATTCCTAGAACTTTCTTGCTACTTCCCCATTGCTACTTGGAGTATATTGAATTCTTGTAAAATACTACTAAAAGGTGTTTGTGTTCACAACTTTCTATATCCTCAGAAGTTCATATATCAGGTGAAGGTGTGTTAAATACATGCAAAGTGAAGAAAAGCATCCTTAAACACCTGAAGTGTTTGATCATAGAAAAATACCAGGACCTGCCTTCCTGAGAAACATTTCTTACCACAAAAGGATTTTCACACCAGCCGAAAATTACCTAAGAAGTACTATCCATCACCAAACTTTGTGAAATATTTATATTGTAGATATTTTCTCCTTTAGAATGGCATGCAGTCGTATACAATGAAACATTTATTTGCATCACATGCCAAATTTTCTAGGGAATGGGGTAAATAATCTAGGGCTTTTTACCTCAGAGGGCTACATTTCTCTCATCTTCCTGATTTTTGATTCTAAATTTGACCTCTCCAATCTGCCAAGAATGAGAGAAAATGGAAGTAAAAGAGCATATCTACATTCATCCCGTCATCCAGCATTGAGTCATCTGCTCATATTTAGCTAGAAGGGGGGCTGGAAAGTTGGTATTTCAAATCCTCAAATGTATAGTTAAATTGGTTATAAGATAGAAGATGGAGGTCACTATGTTCTAAGCCCATCTACAACATCTCCGACATCATTTTGCATGAATCTGTGTATTAGTTTCCTATTTCTGTTGTAATAAATTGCCACAAATAGATTGAGTCATAATAATACACATTTATTATCTCATGGCACCGTAGGTCATAGATCCTACATGGATCTCAGTGAACAAAAATCAAAGTGTGGGCTGTGCTGCACTTCCTTCTACAAGCTCTAGTGCAGATTCCATTTCCTTGCTCAATTAGATTATTGGCAGAGTTCAGTTCTCTGAGGTTGCAGAACAGAACACCCTGTCCCTTTGCTGGTTATCAGCCAAATGTCATTCTTAGCTTCTAGAGGTCACCAGAGAAAATAGGCCACATACCACTTTGTGACTTAAAGTCACTATGTTCAAACCTTTTATATATGCTCTAAAGATACATGTATATGTCATATACAATTCTTTGATAAAATAACCTTTTAAAAAGTAGTTTTTATAAAATATAATCACTACATTCTTATAGGTAGTTGTGTTTCTTAATTTTATAAATGTTTTCTTCAGAGGAACATTATATCCAAGTTGTTATTTTGTTAAAGAAAGAATGTATAAATAGCCTTGGGAAGAGGGAATCTTTTACATATAACAACCCTCATCCAAAATGAATTTAGACAAGAGTGTGTGCGTTTCCTTTCTCATTAAATACATATTGTCAATGACGGATTTATTGCCTAGGCTATTTTTTAAAAGAGTTTGAAGATTTTATTTATTTATTCATGAGAGACACAGAGAGAGAGGGAGAGATAAAGTGAGAGGGAGAAGCTGTCTCCCTGCAGGGAGCCTGATGCAGGACTCCATCCCAGGACCCCGGGATCATGCCCTGAGCCAAAGGCAGAAGCTCAACCACTGAGCCACCCAGGTTCCCTGACTCACCTATTTTGAAATAATGGAGAATCTAAATCCTCAGCAACTGGTACAAGCCATGTATTGCAGTCTGCATATACTGGGTGGCCAGAAGTCAGTAAATGATGCTATCTAGAAGACTGGTGCAATATAAAAATCAGAAAAAAAAAAAAAAAAAGGAAAGCTGCATGAGAATAATTTCTTGTTCTCTCCTTCAAAAAATGTGTGCAGCCCTCACTAGCAATCATGGCTTAGTTAAAGTGTATGTTAGTTCGAATGCCCATTTTTCATAAACTATGTCAAAATTTCTTTTTATTATTTCATTATATTATATTATATTGTTATATTATATTATATTATATTATATTATATTATATTATATTATATTAATTATTATATTTGAGGGAGAATAACAGAGAGAGAGAGAGAGTGCAAGTAGGGGGAGGGGTAGAGAGAGAAGATGAAGCAGACTCCCTGCTGACCAGGGAGCACTACGAAAGGCTGGATTCTAGGACCCTAAGACCTTGGTCTGAGTCACCCTTAACTGACTGAGTTACCTAGTGGCCCCTCACAGTTTTTTTTTTAATCATCCTCAAGCACTGTAGCTAATAATGGATAGCATATATAATCAAGTGAATCCAGGGAGTAATTCCTAGAAGCTACTTCATTGTGAATTGACAAACTGGGAAGATGGGATAGAGATACAAAAAGAGAAAATACAAAAGTCTCAAGGAATTTTTAAAAGTATAAAAGAAATAATAATCCTACAAATGTCTGTTAATATTTTATTTGAATACTAAGGAATATTTAGTTTTGTTCCATAATTGTTGTTTAGAATACCAAAGAGTTGAGTAGCACATTTTTGAAAGACTAACCATTAAGAAAGTAAAAAGAAAATAATTCTAAGGTGTCTTTAAATAGATTTTCTTCCAAAGGTAATTAATATTGTGGAATGTCCATTTTTCTCAAAAAATAGCATCAAATTGTTTACCTCTATGAATATGAGTATAAAACAAAACACTAGTGATTTCACTAAGAATTATACTGAAATACAGCCAATACTTCCATTTTTGGTGTTTAAACCATCCCAAATGCTTCTCCATGCTAGGTGGCTAGTGATCGATCTTTATAATGGTCCTGGAATTTCATAGAAAATAGTATGTTTTTACCATTTTATTAATTGTGAATTGTTAAAGACAAGACAACAGGCTCAAAATGGAGCCATTCTAAGTCCCACATCACCTAACCAAAACTTAGTTCCAGTTTTGGCTCTCCCAAGAATGGAATCTAAGACCACACAATCAGGAATTACCTGGTTAACATAAGCTAGGTAATATACCTGATTCCTCCCTGCCATGCCCTATAAGAAAAGTAACTTTGCAATAACCAATTCAATTTTTTTGTTCCTTGTTCCTGCTCCTTTCTTCCTATAAAACCCCTTGCCTTTGTAGCTCTTTAGAGCTCCTTTCTACTTGTTGGATTGGATGCTACCTTTTTCATGAAGTGCTGAAAAAAGCCAATAAGATCTTTAAGATTTACTTAGTTGGATTTCTGTTCTTAACAGAATATACTGAAAGAAAGTGCTTAATGAACTTCTCAAGATATTGGTAAAAAGATTTAAATCGAGTTATCTGAACTCCTAAGATAGCACTGTATCTGTGACATCATGATTCCTGCTTTACTAAATTTCAGAAACAGCAAACACCACCACTACTATCTTTATCATAATCATCATCTTTATCATCATTATCATCACCACCACCACAATCATCATCATCTTCATCATCATCATCATCACCATCATGGTCTTTATCATAGGCATACATAAATTTCTTATGTAAAACATTGAATGAGAAGGGTATAAACATGTTTAGTTCCAAGGATAAAATACAGAAATAAATGAATGTGGTACATTATGTTAGGTGGTAGAGGATGTAGTTGGCTTGATAAAGTAAAATATAACCAAATAAAGAACGGGAACTAACATTGTCATACAGGCATATGTACGATTATAGCTAAAACTGCAGAATGTCATAATTGTCAAAGAACTGTTAATAGATGTTCTCAGGGACAGATGAACTAATCATGTCTTCATGCCAGTGACTAATATGAGAACCTGGAACTGGGAGGATAGGCATTAGTGGTTCTGTTGACAGGGGCTCACTTTCCTTGAAAAAACCAGTTCAGACCATGGCTTTGCAGTACAACCTGAAATCTGGCATTGTGATGCCCCCAGATATGGTTTTCTTTTTTAAAATTCCCCTGGCTATTTGGGGTCTTTTCTGATTCCACACAAATCATAGAATAATTTGTTCTAACTCTCTGAAGAAAGTCCATGGTATTTTGATAGGGATTGCATTAAACGTGTAAATTGCCCTGGGTAACATTGACATTTTCACAATATTAATTCTGCCAATCCATGAGCATGGAATATTTTTCCATCTCTTTGTGTCTTCTTTAATTTCTTTCAGAAGTGTTCTATAGTTTTTAGGGTATAGATCCTTTACATCTTTGGTTAGGTTTATTCCTAGGTATCTTATGCTTTTGGGTGCAATTGTAAATGGGATTGACTCCTTAATTTTTCTTTCTTCAGTCTCATTGTTAGTGTATAGAACTGCCATTGACTTCTGGGCATTGATTTTGTATCCTGGCATGCTACCAAATTGCTGTATGAGTTCTAGCAATCTTGGGGTGGAGACTTTTGGGTTTTCTATGTAGAGTATCATGTCATCAGTGAAGAGGGAGAGTTTGACTTCTTCTTTGCCAATTTGAATGCCTTTAATGTCTTTTTGTTGTCTGATTGCTGAGGCTAGGACTTCCAGTACTATGTTGAATACCAGTGGTGAGAGTGGACATCCCTGTCTTGTTCCTGATCTTAGGGGAAAGGTTCCCAGTGCTTCCCCATTGAGAATGATATTTGCTGTGGGCTTTTCGTAGATGGCTTTTAAGATGTTGAGGAATGTTCCCTCTATCCCTACACTCTGAAGAGTTTTGATCAGAAATGGATGCTGTATTTTGTCAAATGCTTTCTCTGCATCTAATGAGAGGATCATATGGTTCTTGGTTTTTCTCTTGCTGATATGATGAATCACATTGATTGTTTTACGGGTGTTGAACCAGTCTTGTGTCCCGGGAATAAATCCTACTTGGTCATGGTGAATAATTTTCTTAATGTATTGTTGGATCCTATTGGCCAGTATCTTGCTGAGAATTTTTGCATCCATGTTCATCAGGGATATTGGTCTGTAATTCTCCTTTTTGGTGGGGTCTTTGTCTGGTTTTGGAATTAAGGTGATGCTGGCCTCATAGAACAAATTTGGAATTACTCCATCTCTTTCTATCTTTCCAAACAGCTTTAGGAGAATAGGTATGGTTTCTTCTTTAAACGTTTGATAAAATTCCCCTGGGAAGCCATCTGGCCCTGGACTCTTGTGTCTTGGGAGGTTTTTGATGACTGCATCAATTTCCTCCCTGGTTATTGGCCTGTTATCAATGGAACAGAATAGAGAACCCAGAAGTGGACCCTGAACTTTCTGGTCAACTAATATTCGATAAAGGAGGAAAGACTATCCATCGGAAGAAAGACAGTCTCTTCAATAAATGGTGCTGGGAAAATTGGACATCCACATGCAGAAGAATGAAACTAGACCACTCTCTTTCACCATACACAAAGATAAACTCAAAATGGATGAAAGATCTAAATGTGAGACAAGATTCCATCAAAATCCTAGAGAAGAACACAGGCAACACCCTTTTTGAACTCGGCCACAGTAACTTCTTGCAAAATACATCCGCGAAGGCAAAAGAAACAAAAGCAAAAATGAACTATTGGGACTTCATCAAGATAAGAAGCTTTTGCACAGCAAAGGATACAGTCAACAAAACTAAAAGACAACCTACAGAATGGGAGATGATATTTGCAAATGACATATCAGATAAAGGGCTAGTTTCTAAGATCTATAAAGAACTTCTTAAACTCAACACCAAAGAAACAAACAATCCAATCATGAAATGGGCAAAAGACATGAAGAGAAATCTCACAGAGAAAGACATAGACATGGCCAACGTGCACATGAGAAATGCTCTGCATCACTTGCCATCAGGGAAATACAAATCAAAACCACAATGAGATATCACCTCACACCAATGAGAATGGGGAAAATTAACAAGGCAGGAAACAACAAATGTTGGAGAGGATGTGGAGAAAAGGGAACCCTCTTACACTGTTGGTGGGAATGGGAACTGGTGCAGCCACTCTGGAAAACTGTGTGGAGGTTCCTCAAAGAGTTAAAAATAGACCTGCCCTACGACCCAGCAATTGCACTGTTGGGGATTTACCCCAAAGATACAGATGCAATGAAACGCAGGGACACCTGCACCCCGATATTTATAGCAGCAATGGCCACAATAGCCAAGCTGTGGAAGGAGCCTCGGTGTCCATCGAAAGATGAGTGGATAAAGAAGATGTGGTTTAAGTATACAATGGAATATTACTCTGCTATTAGAAATGACAAATACCCACCATTTGCTTCAACGTGGATGGAACTGGAGGGTATTATGCTGAGTGAAGTAAGTCGGTCGGAGAAGGACAAACATTATATGTTCTCATTCATTTGGGGAATATAAATAATAGTGAAAGGGAATATAAGGGAAGGGAGAAGAAATGTGTGGGAAATATCAGAAAGGGAGACAGAACGTAAAGACTGCTAACTCTGGGAAATGAACTAGGGGTGGTAGAAGGGGAGGAGGGCGGGGGGTGGGAGTGATTGGGTGATGGGCACTGGGGGTTATTCTGTATGTTGGTAAATTGAACACCAATAAAAAAAACAGTTCAGAGGTTTAATAATTTCAGATTTAAAAAAAATATTTATTTATTCAAGACAGAGAGAGAGAGAGAGAGAGAGAGAGAGAGGTAGAAGGAGAAGCAGGCTCCAATCCGGGAGCCTGATGTGGGACTCAATTCTGGGTCTCTAGGATCATGCCCTGAGCTGAAGACGGCCCTAAACTGAGCCAGCCAGGCTGCCCTAATTTCAGACTCTTTAGAAAGGGTTAAAGGCATGAAAGTTTAGGCACCCATCTATGCGGACTTTGAGTAGTTCTGCAAAAAATTTCTAACACATTCCTTCACTTTCCAACTCATGGATATTTTATTTTCAAAATATGAATTGGTGGAGTAGCTGTTTGGAGTGCCATGAAAGAAGAGGTGAAGTAATTCAAAGCAAATTACTTTGGGACCAAAACAGTTAAGTTAAATACAGAAGGATGTTATTAGAAAAAGAGCTAAGTGAATGTAAGGTTTTCTTTTGGTGTTATGTTTAGTGTAATTCCACATGGCTGTGTAGTATGTTAAATAAGTGCACTTTCTTTCTTTTTTTCTAAAGATTTTATTTATTTATTCATGAGACACACACACACACACACACACACACACACAGAGGCAGAGATATAGGCAGAGGGAGAAGCAAGCTTGATGCAGGAGTCTGATATAGGACTGGATCCTGGGACTCTACAATCACTCCCTGGGCCAATGGCAGGCGTAAACTGCTGAGCCACCCAGGCATCCCAGATAAATGCACTTTCAATGTTTATTGATGCTCTGAAATCTCTCGATTTTGCCAGATGTCTGAGGTGTGTCCTAGCAATATTCATTTACCCATTAATTTATTTAATCACTCATTCAAGAGAACTTTATGTATGTATGTATGTATGTATTTATAAAGATTTATTTACTTATTCATGAGAGACACACAGAGAGAGGCAGTGACATAGGCAGAGGGAAAAGCAGGCTCCTTGCAGGGAGCCTGATATGGGACTTGATACCAGATCCTGGGATCACATCCTGAGCCGAAGGCAGATGCTCAACTGCTAAGCCACCCAGGCATCTTAGAACATTTACTATTTAGCTGCTATTTTCAATCTCAGGGTATAGAATCAAGGAATGATAACAAATAGAAGTGTGAAGTTTTAGGAGATTATTTATGTAAATAATCTTATATATTTTTAGGATAATCAATCCAAAAATCTTAGCAGATTGAATTTTATTTAATATAAATTTTATTTATATTTGAATTTCATATGAAATGAATAGTACACATTACTATTTTATTCATGAGGGCGGTTTATTATTTAGGCTTGGAGCACTGAAGTCAGATTAATTGCCTGGTATGTATCCAAGCACAGTAAATTGTAGGTTGGCAACTAGAAGTATGTAGAAATACATCATAAACTGGAAGTGGCTACCTTCTTACAAGGGAATGTAGAGATTATAAATGTTCCTCTGATCAATGTGTGGCAAGCAGCTAAAGCATTTACAATTAAACTCATCACACTATTTTTTTAAGTAACAGTCTTCTGAGTGCTGCAATCACATCCTTGTTCCTAAGGCTGTATATCATAGGATTAAACATCGGGGTCACAATGGTATAGAAAAGAGAGAACATCTTGTCAGTTCCTGCAGAATGATTGGATTTGGGCCTTAAGTAGGTGATGGTAGCCGATCCAAAGAATAAAAGCACAACAATGAGATGGGAAGAACAGGTGGAGAAAGCCTTGGCCCGTCCTCTGGCTGTTGGCAACCTCAGAATGGTGGAAATGATTTTGCTGTAAGAGGCAAGTATTAACAGAAAAGGAACTGCAACAAACAACACAGCTAGTACATAGACTGCTATCTCATGCACAACAGTGTCCCCACAGGCTAGCTTGAGGATGGGAGGTATGTCACAGAAGAAGTGGTTGATTTGGTTAGAATTACAGAAATGTAGAGAGAAAATCTGCCATGTTTGTCCTATTTGGCCTGGGACTCCACCAATCCAGGACCCAACAGCCAGTTGGATGCACATCTTGTGGTTCATGATGAGAGGGTAGTGCAGAGGGTTACAAATGGCCACGTAGCGGTCATAGGCCATCACAGCCAGGAGGAAACATTCAGTGGCTCCCAGCATAAGGAAAAAGCACATTTGAGTGGCACAGCCCAACCAAGAAATACTTCTGTCCTGAGTCCAAAGGTTCACCAGAATCCTGGGGAGGGTGACAGACACATAACAGATTTCCAAGTAGGAAAAATTTGCCAGGAAAAAATACATGGGTTTCTGGAGTGCAGCATCAAGACTGGTTATTATTATTATGAGGCTATTTCCAATTAAGATAATAACATAAATGATGGAGAACACCCCAAATAGTAACCCTTGGAGGTTTGGAAGGTCAGAAAATCCCAAGAGTACAAATTGTGTTATTCTGGAACCATTGTCTTCTGCTCTCATCTCTTCAATGTCATCTGTGGGAATGATTGAATCAGAAGTCCAAGTTACTCTGATTTCTTTGGTTCTTGTCTTCTTGCACACATGGCATGCCTGCCAATTTTTCCCATCCTCTGTTAAAAAAAATCTGTAATTGCCAGCACTCTAGAAGTGTGGTGAAGTGTAATTTTCATTATTATTAAATGTATTTGTAAGAAAAAAAGTCCCCATGGCCTTTTTTTTTCTGATATGGATTATATTGCTTTGCTTCTGAAGATAAGATATGTAATTATCATGTCCCTATCCATTGTAACACTCAAAAGTACAAAATCTGAATTTATGTTCACTTGTGACAAGGATTCCATTCTTTCACCTCCTATGTTTTCTCCCCACTTTTCCACTATTATCAATTCAAAATGAACCTCCTTGCACAAGTAAATATTTTAAGCCACCTAAATTGGCATTAGGGCTGAATACAGTTCATTTTTAAAGTAGTGGGCTTTTTTTGGGTATTTCTAAATCTCTTTGAGCTTTGACATTCTGCATGCTTAGACTATTTTTCTGTAAAACAAAATTGATGAACCAAACACTAAATATCATAGGGTGTTATTTTATCTTTAAACTGTGTATTTCAGTGTAAGATCCCTGAAATCAGCTTTTTTTTTTCAGATTTTGCAGAGTGGAGAAAAGGAAGTCAAATGCATTTTATTTCTCTTTTTAAATTTTTATTAATTAATTCATTTTTTAAGACTTTATTTATTTATTCATGAGAGACACAGAGAGAGAGGCAGAGACATAAGCAGAGTTCTGGAGAAGCAGCTACATGCAGGGAACCCTATGTGAGACTCTATCCTGGGACTCCAGGATCACACCCTGCTGAGATACCTAGGCATCCCACAAATCCATATTTTTAAGTTCAATAACATGATACTAACCTTCTATACCCAATCTACTCCAAAGTAACTTGGAAGCATTTTCTAAGTAGCAGCTTGAAAGAATATAGGTTAATTGCAAGCAGACTATTTGGCTTCCTGTCTATCTTAACTTTAATACGCCAAAGTCTTATGAGAGCTATGGAAAATCTCTCCTTGGCATCTCAGAAACAGAAACAGATTCTCTCTCTCCCTCTGCTGGCTCCCCTCAACCCTGCTCTTTCTATATATCTCTTAAAAAAGAAAAAGAAAAAGAAAAAAGAAAAAAGAAAAAGAAAGAAAAGGAAATAAGATGAGGAACAATAAATTTTTCTGAGAGATCCAGGATTCCTTTCTTTGTGTGTGTGTATGTATGTGTGTGTCACACTTTTACATGTATGTATGTTTCTGTTGTACCTGAGAATAGAAAGTGGACAATGAAATTGTTCTTTAGACAGAGGTAAATATGGCATGTGGTACACATGAAGACACATTTGTGATTATTGCTAATTGTAAAGTGCTGCCTACGTCATATTTTAAATTAACAAAACAAAACAAGAAACACTTAAATTCATAGATATACTTACCCAGGGATGGAAGGAATAGAAGCTTTCTGTAAACCAACATCAAAATAAAATAATTAAAAAGTTATATTGTGAATACTAAGTTCAGATAGATTCTTTCAGCTTTGAAAAGAAAATACTTTTGGTCATTAAATTGTGGAGTTTATTTAATTGAGTGAGCAGGGAAAAGATCATTAAAAATCTCTTTTTTTTTTTTTCCTAAAAGGTTAGTTTTTTCCCCCCCTATATTCTTTAAATTAGAACCTCAAAGCCTACCTGAAATGAGCAGGTCTTTATTGGCCAAACAATAGGGAGCTGGTATTTTATTTTAGCAGATGCTTTTGGGACTTAAATCTCTGAAGCTATTACCCTTGGGCTTTGATGTTACACAAACATGTCGGTAATTATACTTCTGGTTCTGTGTAGCTCCCTGTGAATTCAGAAACAGGCAAAGACTGAGCTTTAATGTTTCACTGTCATCAAGTTAATCTATGCCAGAAAGAAAACTCCAAATTACTATTATTTTTTTAAAGATTTTATTTATTTAATATTTATTTTAAAGTTTTAATTTTTTATTCATGAGAGACACGTAGAGAGAGGCAGAGACACAGAAAGAAGGAGAAGCAGGCTCCCTGCAGGGAGCCCAATGGGGGACTCAGTCCCAGGACCCCGAAACCATGTTATTTGTTTATTTTTCAGAGAGAGAGAAAGAGAGAGAGAGAAAGAGCACAGGCAGGGGGAACTGGAGAGGGAAAAGCAAGTCCCCTGCTGAGCAGAGAGGATCCAAGGACCCTAGGATCATGACCTGAGCCAAAGGCAAATGCTTAAACTACAAAGCCACCCAAGTGCTCCCAAAATTATTGTTATTTATTTTTATTGGTGTTCAATTTGCCAACATATATAATAACACCTAGTCCTCTTCCCATCAAGTGCCCCCCTCAGTGCTTGTCACCCAGTCACCCCCACCCCCCACCCACCTCCCTTTCCACCACCCCTTGTTCATTTCCCAGAGTTAGGAGTCTTTCATGTTCTGTATTCTTCAGCTTCTCTGAATTTATATCATTCTCCTCTAGTCAAAGAGAAAAATCTAATGAAAATGAAGTTTACCCCCCCCTTAATCATTTCTAGCTCCTTTTGATTGTTCATTTTGTTTCTTCTGCATTTGAAACATTCTCGTTCATAATCAGTTTACGTATGTTACTACAATTTCAAGGTATTTTCTTTTTTTATTGAAGTGTCATTGATTGGTGTAAACTTCACCCTTTCAGAGTATATAGTTTTTTGGTTTTTAACATATTTTCAAGATTGTTAAACCATCACTATAGTCTAATCCTGGAACTGTGAGAAACCCATTCCTGTTAGGTGCCACACTCCTTGCCCCCTTCCAGCTCCCAGGGACCAATAACCAACTTTCTAATCTGCACACTGTGGGACCCAGGAAATTTAACAAAAATCCCCTACGCCTGGACAAGCAGAGCAGGACTAACTCCATTTTGTGCTACACCTGCCACCTCCTGTATGACCCCCACATAACCTGCTTATTGCTTAAGGCGCTGCCCCACCCTAGTCAAGCCGCTGGGCCCACCCTAATCAGAAATCAGCTCATAACAAAGTAACCCTGCTTTGTGCCCGACAAAACTGCGCACCAATTCTGACCAAAGTAATAGGCCAGCTCAAATGGATACTATAGGGTAAGATGTAATTCAATTGGCCACCTGCGTGTGGATCGACATGACTGTGCAACTTTCTGCATATCCCATGGGCCACTGGCCCCTATAAAGCTGCTACGCCTCTTAGTCTCAGGGTCCAAGTCCCTGCTCCGCTGTGTGGGGTGCACTTGGACCCAAGCCCGAGCTTGTAAATAAACCCTCGTGTGTTTGCATCAGTGTCGGGTCCTCGGTGGTTTCTCGGATTTGTGATCTTGGGCACAACATTTGGGGGCTCATCCGGGATCCGAGAACCCCCAGGACCCCATCCAGAAGGTTTCACGCATGGTGAGTGCACTCAACTTTTTCCACCTTTTGTGCGCATATTTTCTGAGAGCTTTAAACTGTACTGTACCTGTAGGAATTCCGATCTGTATTGGGTCAACATTGGCTTAGGCAGACGCGCTGGCAGGCTGTCGACCGGGGGTCTTGAGGAGACGTCCCTTGCCCCCGCCTGGAGGATGGGGTCCTCATCTGTAAGGAGGACGGAGGTCCTCATTTATAGGAGGACGGGGGTCCTCGTCTGTAAGGGGGACAGAGGTCCTCATCTGTATGGAGGACGGGGTCCTCATCTGTAAAGAGGACAGAGGTCCTCATCTGTAGGAGGACGGGGGTCCTCATCTGTGAGGAGGACAGGGGACCTCATCTGTGAGGAGGGCCAGCTGCCAGCCCTTCGGGTTACTTTCTGTTTTGTCTCTGCGATTGCATAGGAACGTTGGTCTGTGTTATTATGTCCTTGTTAACTTTTTTTTGCATTTGTCTGTGTTGTTGGGTCCTTGTTAATTGTCTTTACTGTCTGTGTCTTGGTGTGGATTGGGGACATAATGGGGGAGACAGAAACCACTCCCCTGTCTCTTATGCTCTCCCACTTCTTGGATGTTACGGAAAGAGCTCGTATTCTGAGCATAGACATACAGAGAGAGAGATTCCAAATTTATTGCATATCAGAATGGCCAACCTTTGATGTGGGATGGCCCCGAGAAGGAACTTCCCACCTACCTATTATCTTACAGGTTAAGGCCGTGATCTTCAGGGACAAACCAGACGGCCACCCTGACCAGGTGCCCAACATCCTGGCCTAGCAGGACATGACCGAAAAATTCCCTTCCTTGGCTAAAACCCTTTTTACACCCCTCAAAGTGCACAACTCAGCTGAAGGTAAGGAGAGACCCCAGGTCCACCGCCAGACTCTAGGGGCAGGTCTCCAGGCTGCCGCGCACAAGCCTACCAATCTGGCCAAGGTCTATGATGTGAGGCAGGGTAAGGATGAGAGTCCAGCAGCCTTCTTAGAGAGAGTTTTAGAGGCTTTTAGGCAGTACACCCCTATGAACCCAGAAGCCCCGGAAACAAAGGCCGCAATTATCATGGCTTTTGTTAACCAGGCTGCTCCGGACATTAAAAAGAAATTGCAAAGAGTAGAGAGACTGAGAGAGAAGAGCTTGCAGGACTTAGCGATAGTAGCAGAATGAGTCTACAATAATAAGATTCGGAAGAACAACAAACCAAACTAAGTGACCGGCAGACCTGAAACTTGGCCAAGATCCTGCTGGCCACAACCATGAATGACCCGCAGGAAAGACGGAGGCACCTCAAGAAACTGGCTTCAGGGACAGGTAAGGAGGATGGCCCTGGTCCCCATCGGGAGCACCCTAAGCTGAACAAAAACCAATGTGCTTATTGCAAAGAAGAGGGCCACTGGGTAAAAAGCTGCCCTAACAAAAGATCTAAGGCCCCTGCCAAGATCTTGGAAATGGAGGACCTAGACAATTAGGGGAGTCAGTGTTGGGCACCCTTCCCCAAGCCCAGGATAACTCTTAAAGTGGAGGGGCAACCTATTGAATTCCTAGTGGACACTGGGACACAACATTCAGTTTTATTACAACCCCAAAGGAAATTGGCAAACAAGACTTCATGGGTGCAAGGGGCCATGGGCACGAAACAATACTCATGGACTACCCGAAGAACTGTGGATCTCGGCACGGGCTGGGTATTCCACTCCTTCATGGTCATCCCTGAGTGTCCCTACCCGTTGTTAGGTCGGGATTTTCTCACCAAGATGGGGGCACAAATTTGCTTCCACCCCAAAGGGGCAAAAGTCCTAAACAAGAAGGGGCACCTGATTCAGGTGCTTGTCCTGAGTTTAGAAGATGAATATCATCTCCACCAAATGCCCTCAGCCCCAATGACTGACATTGACCGTTGGCTGTGGGAATTTCCCCAAGCGTGGGCAGAAACTGGGGGAATCGGGCTGGCCCAGCATAGACCGACCATATACATAGAACTAAAGCTGGGGGCAGACCCTGTCAGGGTACGCCAATACCCCATGCCTCTAGTAGCACGAAAGGGAATCACACCCCACATACAGCGACTACTGGACTCGGGCATATTAAGGCCCTGCCAATCAGCATGGAACACTCCCTTGCTTCCGGTTCAGAAACCGCACTCTAACGATTACAGGCCAGTCCAAGACTTGAGGGAAGTCAACCGAAGAGTAGAGGATATGCACCCTACGGTCCCAAACCCATACACCTTCCTCTCCACCCTGCCTCCAGACAAAACTTGGTATACGGTATTAGATTTAAAAGATGCCTTTTTCAGCCTACCTTTAGCGCCCAAGAGCCAAGACCTCTTCGCCTTTGAATGGACGGACCCTGAGAAAGGCATCAATGGTCACCTCACCTGGACTCGACTACCACAAGGATTCAAAAATTCACTGACCATCTTCATTGAGGCCTTACACGAAGACTTGGGTGAGTTGCATTCCAAGCACCTTCATTTGACTTTATTACAATATGTAGATGACATCCTGTTGGCGGCAGAGGACCAGGACACATGCTTGTGAGGTACCAGGGACTTGCTCCAGACCATAGTGGCCCTAGGATACTGGGCCTCAGCTAAAAAAGCCCAGATCTACAGAGCAGAGGTGAGCTACCTTGGGTACAATTAAAGGATAGACAAAGATGCTTGACGGATGCACGGAAGGAAACTGTCTTAAGAATCCCACAGCCGCAAACTGTCCACCAGGTACGTGAATTCCTGGGGTCAGCAGGGTTCTGTCGCTTATGGATTCCCGATTTTGCTGAGATGGCCAGACCCCTCTATTAGGCCACCAGGCACCAGCAAAATTTTGAATGGACAGAGGCCACGAACAGAGCCTTTAATGACCTTTAAACAGCCCTTACTGTCTGCCCCGGCTCTTGGGTTGTCCGATCTAGCCAAGCCTTCTACCTGTATGTGGATGAGAAAGACAGGGTGGCAAAAGGGGTCCTTGTCCAGTACTTAGGTCCCTGGAAGAGACACAGCCTATCTCTCCAAAAAGCTGGACACGGTGGCTGCTGGATGGTCCCCATGCTTAAAAATTATTGCTGTGGTGGTCACTATGGTCAAGGATGCAGACAAACTGGCCATGGGGCAAGAACTGCATGTTACCACCCCACATGCTATTGAAGGGGTACTCAAACAGCCCCCAGACCGCTGGATCAGCAATGCCCATCTGACCCATTATCAGAGCCTGCTGCTAAACCCCACCAGAATTTTATTTAAGCCACCAACAACCCTGAATCCCACAACGGTACTCCCTAACCCAGACTGGGCCCCCCCCCCCCCCCCCGCATGACTGTCAAGAAATTTTTGCACAGGTGCACGGCATCAGAGCTGATCTCCAGGACCAGCCACTGCCGAATGCGGACGTCACCTGGTACACGGACGGCAGCAGTTTTGTGCGAGAAGGAGTCAGATGTGCGGGGGCAGCCGTAACCACGGAAACGGAGACCATCTGGGCGGAGCCACTGGCAGCCAGAACGTCAGCTCAATGGGCAGAACTGATGGCACTGGCCAAGGCGCTGACCATGGGGGAAGGTAAACGAGTAAACATCTACAGTGACAGCAGGTACACCTTTGCCACCGCTCACATCCACGGAGCCCTTTACAGGAAGAGAGAGCTCCTGACAGCAGACGGAAAGACTGTTAAAAACAAAACAGAGATTCTTGAACTCCTGAGGGCCCTCTGGCTGCCCAAGGCCCTAGCCATCATCCACTGTCCGGGGCACCAAAAGGCAGACACGCCAGTAGCCAGGGGAAACCAGCTAGCTGATTTAAAAGCAAAGGAGGAGGCCCTTATGGTGACCCAGGTCTTAGCAACCTGCTCATGAAGGAGCATATCTTCTCCCACCCCCCACCACACATCATCCACCATTTCATTGACATTAGGACTCCATCACCTTTTCTATACTTAGTGTATCCTTTACTGAATTATGTTCCCTTTGTTCATAAAATATATATATATATATATATATAAATATATAAAATATACTACATTTGAGATTTCAGGAATAAGACCAATGTTTATATTTATATTCTCTAAGCTCCCCAGTACATGATTTGCAAAAGTAACTGCTTTCTAAATATTCATTGCTGAATCTTCTTAGCTATTTAAAATGAAAGGTGATATGCGAAGAATAATAATACAATGTATTTGGGGATTTATCTATTAATAGAATTCATATGTGCAAAAATAATGCATTTAAAGAAGTTCATCTAGATGCAGATAATTCTAAAAAAGCAGAGAAAAAGAGGTAGCCCCTGTCTTATTATTACTAATGGTCCACTAATGAACAATTTGCTCATTATCCTCATAATTTTAGGGGCTGTTGGTCTTTGTTTAATAATAAAAAAATAATTTTTACATCAGGGAACACAAAGTGGTTCTCTTGAACTAATACCAAGACTGCATCTGGTCACTGACCTCATGCTACTTAGTCAACAGGAAACAGGGGTTTCTCTACCAGTTGAGGGTGGTTGTTCCTGAATATAAGGGGAACAGGTGATCTTTACTATAGAGATAGGGTAATGAGGTGTGTTTCTGGAACGTAAGAGAGCCTCTGGGGGCACCTCTGAGAACTCACATGTCCAATATTAAAAAGTGAATGGAAAACTGTAACAGACCCAGATAAAAAGAACTAGAAGTGATACCTATATTGAGGGATCAAGCTTTGGGCCACTTCACAAGACAAGGAAACAAGACAACTGGGATGCTAATTGAAATTAAAGGGGTTATGGTAGAGGCTGTGGAAAAAAGGAAATGCTATGGTACCAGCTATGATCATGTGTCCCATGGGGAAAACAAGACTGTAGGAGTTACAATGTTGTTTTTCCTTTGTTGTGATATAAATATATTGACTAGTATTTCTGTCTCTCCTATTTCCTCTGATTCCTAACATAAGATACATTGAGAAGGCTTAAACTTTTACTTCAAGGTTTTTGCATGTTATGGGATATGAAAGCTGTGTGACAGCCTCAAAGACCCTGGACCACCGTATAAGGATAAATTGGCATATGAAACTTTGTGTCACTCCTTTTCTTTCCATTGCATGTATGCATCTGTTAAAAATAAGCATACTTTTGCTGTTGTCTTATTTGAAAGTGGATTGTGAGTAAAAGACATGCCTCTGAATGGCATGTTGAAAAGGGGGTGGATTATTTGGGATCCTGCTGCCAAGGTGGTTGTGGCTGGGAGCTGCATTTCCCAAATCTTCTCAGCCAGGTTTCAAGATAGCATTATTAAAAAGAGAAATTTGCATGAGGTTTGGGCATAAATAGCCTCTTTCCTTAATGTTTATAGTGGTTCTGCTTTTATTACCAAAGTTATGAATTAAGCAGCTTCAATAATACGGGGACCACAGAGGCTTCAGCACAGACCAAAGAAGAGGGCATAGCTAAGTGGGTGGCCCCAGGAAATTCTGACTATGATAGGGCTAAAAAATAAATTTGGGCTTTGCTGGCTACCACAGAGTCTTGAGAATTTGATAGGTGCCTGTACCCCCGGAGGAAATATAGGATTCTCCCTGGGGGAAAAGCAGTGTGGACCATCATGAAAACTCACCAAATAACAACAGCCCTGCAGACCTCGAAAAAAATACCAATACCCCTTAATTTCAGGTATTTCTTCACTTGGAAATGGCTATTTTTTTTTTTAGTGGTGTAATATTTGGTGCCATAATTATTCAGCATCAAAAGGCAGTGCTGTCGCAAAACTAAGGGTTTCATAGGCAGCTGGGTATGTAATATTGCACCATATACACTCCTCCTAATAGACGCTTATGGAATTTCAGAACTTAGCAAACATGAAAAGCTATAGATAATTACTCATCTGATATTGCTTTGCGTGATTCTCTATAATCTCAGACAAGTAATCTTGGCTAAGTAAAAATAAAAATATTAGAGTACTTTGGTGAGTGTGCAGCTGTGAGTGACTTACCACATGAAACAATCAAAATGCTCAGGAGAAACACTATTGGTCAGAAATCCAAAGAGAAGATTCCTAGGGGAATTTAAAACTGACAGTGATTCAGGCTGTGTCTTTTGGGGATTTTTGCAACAAAGAGTACCTGGCTTTAAACATACTTTGTAAACATTGATATTTCCAGGTCAAAGATTATAAATATTTATTATCATAGAGAAGAAATAATATAATAATAAAAATAAAGCACAGTAGACATTTTTAATTATGAAAATACACTTTGCAGATTCATGCCTCTCATTTCAGTCTTCGAAGTTCCACCAGGTCATGTGGGTTGATCTCTGCTTGAGGATACAGGTGATATATCGCAGGGCTGATTCTGTTTCTGAGATGCCAGAGAAAGATGTTTCATCCCTCTAGTAAAACTTTGGTTTATAAAAGAAAGAAGACAGGAAGGCAAATGGCCTTCCTTGAAATTAATCTATATTCTTCAAGGCGCTACTTAGACAAAATTTCCAAATTACTTAGGAGTAGATTGGGTAGAGAAGGTTAGCATCATATTACTGAACTGAAGTTAAGAAAATAGATTTATTTTGTATTATTGCTTCGATAACATACTTGCCTCTCATTATCTCATTGTAAATATACATTTTAATTAAGGTGAGCTATTATACAAATATATATATTAACATCTATCAAGGGCTGAAAATGGTGCAGGTACTGTTTACAGCATCTGCTCAGTTAACCATCCAACAGCCAATGATATGTGTACCATATTCTCCTCATTTTACAAGAAGTTAACTGAAGCATGAAAAATGAAGTAACTTGTTCAAAAAGTCACTCATTAGCTGAGTATGCAGCTGGCATATGAACCAAGAGAATCTAGCCTCCTTCATCATCCATTAATCTACCATGTGAATATTGTTGTATATTGTTGTATATTACACATGAACAAATACATGCATTCTTTACTATATCCCTTAAAACAACAGGATAAAGCACATTTTAGCATTAACTTCAAGCAAATAATCTTTCAATAGTAGTCTTATTATTTAGCAGCAATTTTGAAACTTTTAAATGCTTTATTGCCTCATTTTACAACTTGAGTTTCGGCTGTATGAAAAACGAGTGTTTGATAACATCCATTGTGTATCTGCTGGTAGTCATGTCACAGATTCCATTTAGAGTTTGTAACTGGGGATTTAGATGAATCCCAGAACCTTATAGCTCATGAGGAATCCACTTTTAACCTTACAGCTCTCTTAGCGGCATCTTTTACATCTTTATTTCTCAAACTATAAATCAACGGATTCAGCACTGGGATAATAATGGTGTAGAACACGGAGATAATTTTATCAGTGTTGGGAGTATACAGATAGGTGGGCCGTGAGTAAATGAAGAGAAGAGTCCCCTGATAGATGGCCACAGAAGTCAGGTGAGAGGCACACGTGGAGAAGGTTTTCTTTCTGCCACTGGAAGAGCGGATCCTCAAGACTGAGCGCAGAATGAAATAGTAGGAGATGACAATGACGATGAAGCAGAAAATTTCCACTGAGCTGCCATATGTGGAGAGAAGCCACTCATTAACTGAGGTGTCTGTGCAGGATAGCTTAAGCAGGGGAGGGAGGTCGCAGAAAAAATGATTAATGACATTTTTATCGCAGTATTTCAGAATAAAGGCAAAGGACGTGTGAACCAGGGAACTCATGTTACCTCCAATGTAGGACAAGACAATCAACCATACACAGATGCCCCGAGACATCACAACTGTATACAGTAAAGGATTACAGATGGCAACATAGCGATCGTATGCCATGGCAGCCAGGATAAAGGATTCTGTATCAGCAAAAGCACAGGAAAAATAAAACTGTAGGGCACAGCCATAAAGGGAGATAGATTTATTTTCTGAGAGGAAATTGACCAACATCTTGGGAACAATGGCTGAGGAGAAACAAAGGTCTGCAAAGGAGAGGTTGCTAAGGAAAAAATACATAGGGGTTTGAAGGTGAGGGTCGGTCCTGATTAACATCATCAATCCAATATTCCCTGTTAAAATTATACCATACAATGTCAGAAACACGAGGAATAGGACAATCTGCAGTTCAGGGCGGGTCGGAAACCCTAAAAGAATAAACTCGGTCACCAAGGTGTAGTTTCCATCCATCAATTCCATATTCTGTGTTGTTTTCTTTCTATGAGAATTCAAACATCCTAAAATGGTTTATTGAAGGAAAGAGGAAAACAGATATAATTACACGGTATTTTATTGTTAGTGAACAAGCAAACAAGTAAGCAAATAAAGACTCCAAGCCCAAACTCCCTTTCAAATATAAACCTGAGAGATGTATTTCAGAATTTAGTAGCTATCAGGTCCCATGGCTGATGGTTTTATCTTACTTGTTTGAATGACTCTGTCTTCCATTGGAGAGTTGGATTCTACATGTAGGGATCTGAATTTGCTTACTTTTTTGTACCTAAATATTTCACAATAGCTGGTTCAGAGGATTAAAGAATTGATGGATCAATGGATGTACTGACGATGATATAAAGAGAAGAAGAATACAGCTATTATTAAACAGAAATTGACTTTAGAGTCTGCCTTAGAATGATGGCTAGAGATGAGTTTGCTCTTTCTGTCCAGATTCAATAGACAGTGGTATGCTGTACTCTTGGCAGAGCAGATGATGTGGTATAATGAAACATTCTGGTTATTTTTTAATGTAAAGTATGGAGGCCAAGAAAATTAAGGCCATTCCACTTTAAGTTCAGCGTTAGCACAAGTACAGCCATCCAAGTCCCCTGTGAATAAGAGCTGAGATTTTCATTACTTCAGTTACAGGAAGAAACAAAACAAAACAAAACAAACAAAAAAACAAAACAGCTTACAGCTTAATGTCCTAGAAAGCCCCATATTAGAATGAGAACAGAGCTGAATCCCCTTGAAAGCCCCATATCAGAATGTAAACAGAACTTGAGAAATTCCTCCACCCCTTCTGGAGGTCCCCTAGACCAGTCCATAAAACTAAGCTGAAACCCACATTTTTCCAGAAGTGGAAAAAAATCAAACCCAAGCTTGAAGTGCAAAAACTTTTCTCCTAATCTTAAAAGATATGCTTGGAAATATTTAAAGCATACAAGTAAAGTATTCAATGAGCTGTGTTAATATTGCCAGCAAGGGAACAAAATGTTTTTGGTTGTTCTCTCATTTATGTAAAGCATATCCTGTCAGTGATTGTGATGCGAACTTCATTTGTTTATGCCAGCTAACCATTCAAACACCCTGTGGGGCAGGCACAGAGAAACCTACATTGTAGTCCAACATCTCATTCACACTCTGAGGCAATAACATGACAGCATATTAATTCCTCTGGTTCCCCTAAAGCTAAGACTGCGCTGTTCTCACTTACTTCCCAACTCCAAGACTCCCTAGTCTGAGGTTGTCCTTCAAAATAGAAGGGGATTAGACTTAGTCTTCTTACAACAAAGGGGGGGGGCAGGGTTATGTGCTGCCTTAAACGTAGGATGTTGCTTCTTCCCTGGGATGTAAACGGGAGCAAGGACAGCAACAAGGTTGGTTCAAATCCTGGTTTAATCATTCCCTCTGGCTCACTCTGAGAGCAACCTGGACCCATGATTGGGCCCTTCCTTAGGTTCCTCTGAGAGAGGGAAATGTGGAGGCCGAGAAAATTAAGGCCATTCCACTTTAAGTTCAGAGTTAGCACAAGTACAGCCATCCCAGAGCTGAAATTTACATTACTTCAGTTACAGGAAAAAAACAAAACAAAAAACAAAAACAAAAACAAAACAAAACAAAACAAAAACAGCTTACAGCTTAACTCCTAGAAAGCCCCATATTAGCATGAGAACAGAGCCCAAACCAGTGGCAGAAAGCCCCATATTAGAATGAGAACAGAGCTCAATCCCCTTGAAAGCCCCATATTAGAATGTACTACAGTGGGACAGTGGTTCATTTATTCTTTTGTCTGTTTCAAAGTCATCAAGATATTTGAAAAAGATAGGATTTTACTTTAGAGTTATTAAGAATTTGGTTAAAATCTTACCTTGGCCACATGTGAGCCATGTGACCTAGTGCAATTTAATATACACATCTTCATCTGTACTGTAAAAATGACAAGTATCTCATACGGTTGCTGCATGGGTTAGAAAAATTTATCTGATTGTCTCTCTCTCTCTCCATCCATCCATCCATCTAGGTATCTATGCTTCTGTGTGGTCACACTTTACAGAGACTGACACATGAGAGGTAAACAGCAAATATTAATTTCAATTGCTCTCTTCCTTCCTTAGCTTACGAGCAGCGCTAGGTGGCAAGGCTGTATAAGTAACGGCTATCGTTTATATAATGGTTACTACATGCAATGCAATATTCTAAGCACATTTTATATAATTTGTTTGTCACACACACACACACACGGGCAGACACACACACACACACACACACACACACTATAACAAAATTACAATGCAGTTACCCTCTCTGTGCTCTTTCTATTACGGATGAGGAAACTAACACACAGAGTTTGAGAGGTAAGATGTGAAAGAAATAAGATTGAAACCCAAGCTCCTGACCTCAAAACCTTGTGATACACTGGGTCTCTTAAAGCTGCATTCCTATGATTAATTTCACATTTTAGATATGAACTTTGAGAGCAATATGCCATGTCATTCAACTACTCATTGATAGATGCAATTTAAGTCCAGGTGTGTATCCTAGAACTAAGCTCATGAGAGCTACCATGAAAGTTGTTGGAATATTAAGAAGGGGTGGCCAAGGTGAGACAGTCTGAGGTGTAGACAGGTGCTGAAAGGTGGAAAAAATACTTATATGTTTACAGAAAAGCAGGGTATGTGTCCGTGAGAATTTCTGATTGGTCACCTTTTCCATTTAGAGAGATGAGAGAGGCATGATGGTCAAGGTAGAAGACAGAGTCTTAGAATTTTAGATTCTTGCTTCAAAAAGTAATGAACAAAATGATTAAATCAAAATAATATAATTCAATTTTTGGTGGCAATGCAAACTGGAAAATAGTATGGAGATTCCTCAAAAAGTTAAAGATAGTACTCCCCTACAATTCAACAGTTGCTATAACAGCTATTTACCCAAAGGATACAAAAACACAGATTTGAAAGAGTACATGCACCCTGATGTGTATAGCAGCATTATCCCTAATAGCCGAACTTGGGAGAGCGCTCAGATGTCTATTGACTGATGACTGATGAATGGATAAAGAAGACATATATACACATGTGCATGATGGAGTACTAGCCATCCAAAAGAATGCAATCTTGCCATTTGCAAAGGCATGTGTAGAGCTAGAGGGTATTATGTTAAGTGAAATAAGTTGTTCAGAGAAAAACAAATATGTAGAATTTAAGAAACAAAACAGATGAACATGTGGGAAGGGGGGAAAGAGAAAAAGAGAGAGGAAATAAAGAGTAAGAGACTCTTAACTACAGAGAACAAATTAAGGATTACTGGAGGGGGAAGTTTGTGGAAGGATGGGTTAAATAGGAAATGGGTCTTATGGAGGGCACTTGTTTTGATGAGCACGGGGTATTGTACGTAAGTGATGAATCATGAATTCTACTCATGAAACCAGGGTTGCACTGTATGTTAACTAACTAAAATTTAATGAAAAATTTGAATGACTCTATAATTCATTACATTCTTCCGAAAGCTATAACAAAACAATCTTAATATAGAAAACAAATTAATTCTATCAGGTAGCCAGTCATGCTGCAGTTTTCTTTGTAAGGAAAAAAAGCATATTTAAAACAGAAATTTTTTAGACCCTTGTAGAAGCTATGTAAAAAAGAATGACCCAAGATAGATTACATGGGTGCAATACTAACTGATGAGTGTGGTTTCTGAACCATTTAGACACAATTCAGTGGTTCTTGCTCTCAAATCCACAAAAGCCTGTTTTTGTACCATGAAAGCCAATCTAGTAACCACAGAAGCCACTTACCAAGGAAGGAGTTGTTTTCCAATTACCCACATGAATAATTTCACCAGCAGAACCACAAGCCTTTACATGCATTCTCATGTCTTTGGGGACCAAATAAATGAAGGATTCCAAACATGCTCATTTCCAAGGGGCACCTAGAGAACAATTAACAGGTTATTGCTATTACGAATTATTTTTCTAAAAAAAGAATTGGCAATTATAATAGAAATTCTGGTAGTGTAAATCTGAATAGGCAGTTTCCATTATAGTAATGTTGTGGTTGTTTGTAATGACACCTGGAATCCTGCAGGATCCCCTTTTTGGTGGAGATTCTTTGGAATAGTTCAAATACTTGAAATTTTGATTTAATCACCATTTAAGTTTTTTCAAAAACCCCATGGAGAAAACAAACAAACAAACAAACAAAAAAACAAAAACAAAAACAAAAACCCCATGGAAGGTCAAAAATCGTTACTTATTTTTATTATCAGATCTGGAAAATTGATAATTCATTCTCATGTCCTCAAAAGCTGAGCACAGGGGAGGTTTACTGTAGAAGCTGATACTGGCATATGCTTTCTGAGAAGATGGAAGGATTTACAGATGAGTATATTTTGCCAGAAAGCATAAATGGCAGAACCATTCCAGTTAGTAAGGACAAGCTCTCTTCAGCTAATTAGTCTTATATATACAGTATCTGACAGTTTTACTACAACAACGGTATTTAAGGGCTAAGGGTAATTAGCGCAACTCTAAATTTTTTTCACAGCATAACATGGGTTTTTTTTTTTTTTTTCATAACATGGGTTTATTAATGACTCATATTTAAGAATCTTAGAGGGAATCCTGTTAAAACCTATAGCCAATGTAAAGGTCTACTTCTAATTCAGGATGGTAAAATGGCCAGCCAGTTTCAATTTAATTGTTTCTAAGGGCAAGAGTTTCACAACTTCAATTTACTGTGGGTGTTCTAACCATTGAAAAATTCTCCATTATGGTGAATGCTGATCTGAATTTATTTTTCTTCCTTATTTGTAGTGTGATCTTCTCATCTATATGCAAGCCATATTGAAATCATTTTGTTTAATCATTGGGTTGATGAACTGTAAGTTAATAATTTAAGCAAAAATTAAAGTTCTTTTAGCGTAACATAGCCATTATGGATTTTTACAATTAAAAAAAATCGACTGTATAAAAACACAAAAATAGGGATCCCTGGGTGGCGCAGTGGTTTGGTGCCTGCCTTTGGCCCAGGGCGCGATCCTGGAGACCCGGGATCGAGTCCCACATCGGGCTCCCGGTGCATGGAGCCTGCTTCTCCCTCTTCCTGTGTCTCTGCCTCTCTCTCTCTCTCTCTGTGACTATCATAAATAAATAAATAAAAAATAAAAAAAACCACAAAAATAAAAAAATTCTACCATGATGATAGTGATGGTATAGAAAAAATTAAGAAATGTTTTAAAATTTTAATAGTTTTATTAAAACTAATTATTGATAATTGTTTCTATACATACTTACATTTTAAAAATGTAATTATTTAGAATTTTATCCATTAAAAGATAAAAATACCTATCTCTTTTCCCTATTCTTACTCTTCAAAGAGGAGAGTAATAACTAACACGAATTGAATGATCTATTTGACCCACAGGCAGAGGTCCAAGTCTTTAAGTTTTGTAAAATGCACCAGCAGCCTTGCTTCTGTAGTAAACATTTGGAATCTTGGTGTAAGTCCTGGGATTTCACAACATTAAAAAAAATATTTTATTTATTTATTTATTTATTTATTTATTTATTTATTTATCTATCTATCAATCTAGCTATTTATTTATTTATTCATGAAAGACACAGACTGAGAGGGAGAGAGACAGAGAGCCTGCCAAAGTAGAAGCAGGCTCCTTGCAGGGAGGCCAATGTGAGACTCGAACTCAGATCCCAGGATGACAACCCTAGCTGAAGGCAGGCGCCCAACCATTGAGCCACCCAGGCATCCCTTTACAACATTTTTTATGATGATTTGAAATGTTCCTGCCATAGTATACAGGAGAGTAGAAGGCAACGTGGAATGAAGGGAATCTTATAATGGTAAATTAATTGTACTCACTTTTGAAGTGCTCTAGGAAAACACAGTTGTTAGATAAATAAATACAGTTGAAATTTAACTTTTTAATATAAGATCTGCTAGTATAGAGCAAGTTTGATATTGGCTGCTAATTTTAGATCTTTGTTTACAAAGAAGGCACTGCAGGTGATGCTGCTTTGCTGCATCTGATTTTATACTATTTGATACCAGAAAATTACACAGGACTTTGTAAGCAATGGATCAGATCTCTCCCATGTAGGAATTACTGAGAGGAGTAAGGGATATAGTATTTAAATAACTCAATATTCTTCATTATTTTCATAAAAATTTCAAAAAAACAGCCTTCCATATGAGGTAGGATGTGATCATTTATAGTTTTTTACTTTCACTGATATTTTTTGGGGGGAGAAAAAAGTAAATTAAAAGTAACATATGGAACAGAAACTGTCTAACATCATTTAACCTGGAAACAAGGAACTAACTTAATATTTACATTTAGATGACTTAGCTATAGGGGCATCTGAGTGAGCTCAGTGGTTGAGCATCTGCCTTTGGCTCAGGTTGTGATCCTGGGGTCCTGGGATCGAGTCCCACAGTGGGTTTCCCAGGGAAGCCTGCTTCTCCTCTGCTTACGTCTCTGCCTCTTTCTCTGTGTCTCTCATGAATAAATAAAAAAAAAAGTCTTAAAAAAAAGATGACTTAGCTCTTCCTCTGTTTTTATTATCATGACTATATTTATCTAAGAGGGTTTGCCCAGGCTAATATTTCGATTGTCCATTACAACAATGTACACAACCCATAGACTCTTCAATGGAAAACATCAACAATTTACTCCTCAAATTCTTTGGATCTCTTGCCACAAAATCCTCTTTTTGTTTCCACCAACTTGATCTATTGTCTCTTGACCTCTAGCCAATCCTATCAAATCCTTGCTTTGAACAACCTACCTTAAACCAAACTCCCAAGTCTCAATAAATTCATTCCTTGCTTCCCCTTCCCCAGGGAAACTGTGAAAGCTCTGTGAGGTGATGTTCTCCCTTATGAATGCGAGCAGTAAACTCACCTTTGTCTTACCAACTTTATTTTGGTGATATGTGAGGAAATCACCTTTTGCATCATATATGTAGACTCATCATTATGGACTAGAGAACCTCAAGGAAGGTTATACCTATGTAGAGGTGAGCTGAAAACTTACTGATGTCCTTGTAGGAATTTATCAAGTGTGAGTATGGGCAAGACCCTGAGAATATGGACTTGTCTAGAACTTTTGGCAGTTACATTGGGCTGGAATAGCAAAACGGAGGATGTAAGGAACCTCAAACAAATGGTAGATTTTCTCTTCAAGACATTTTCTAAATTCAAAGCTTTAGCATATAGTAGACAAAAAAGCACCAAAACTTTAGGAAAAGCAAAGTGGACTTCCTCCCAATTTCTTGTGCTTAGGATAAAAAGAGTGCCATGAATTTGGATTCTGAGAATAAAAATGTGTAAAATCCTGGAGGGATTTGACCTGACAATCAGAAACCACATTTCCCTGAGAGTCTAACTTGAGAATACGGGTCTGGGCCCTGGAATAGACTTCAGCTGGATCAAACAAACAAAATCAGAAACCAGCAAAAACAAAAACAAAAACAAACAAACAAACAAACAAACAACAAACTTGCTGAACTGTTGGTAATAGCACACACAGGAATAATTCAAAACTGGAAATTTGTGTGCTCAAATGCTAGCGCTCTTCCCTGCATGGCATTTGCCAGATTCTAAATTTGGTCTGGGTGGGAGACTAAAGATGTAAACCAGAAACCTCTCAAATACAGGATATTGTTTTATTCTCTTCTTGCTGAAGAGACAAAGAGAGCCCGTGTTCTTAAGTGAAAATCCTGGATTGCCATGCCCTAGAAATAGGGGTGGGTGACCTGGAGGTACACTGATTCTTGCCAAAACTGTAAGGAAGGTTCAACTCAGATCAGTTTCTGACTGAATTGAGATTATTAGCCTTAACTTCAGTGGAGGAATGATTGAAACCTCTTTGGTAGGTGAAATCATCTGGAACATTTTTCTTTGTGATCATATAAGGCATGTAATAAGCAAATGAATCACTACTCAGGGCGAGCAAAGTTTATGAGCAATGGACAAGGAGAAAAAAGGCCAACAGCAAATGAAGATTGAGCCCTATACTGGAGTTCGCAAGTAAGGACTTTAAAATAATTGTAAAAGTATGTTTAAACATTTTTTTTAAATTAGAAAAATGACAAAAAAGCAGAGAAATTCCCCGATGAATTGAAAGCTACAGAAAAGAATTAAATTCATTTAAAAATCTATCTATAATAAGCAACTTACTGAATTAATTTAACTTAATGAATGGTGCATTGAATATTAGAAAACAGGAGGATGAATGAACATTGATGAACCAGAGGGCTCATATTCGGATCTTTGCTTGGAACCTGAAACCAATGTGGTACAGAACGCCATCAGAGAAGTATATGCTCTGTCACCCAAATATCTAGAATGCTCACTTTGAACCTGCTCTTAAGAAATCAGATTTTCCCAGCAAGGGCTCTTTCACCCTGGGAATGCTTGGGAAGGAATGAACTCAGCACTTTTGCCTCAGAATCTACAGAGTTGTTACATCTTCTACACACTGGGTGGCACCAGAGACAACTATGTCACCACCTAAGTAGTAAGTCCTGAAGCCAAACCTAATCTTCCAGTGTTCTTAGATAACGTTTGGTGTGATTATTATTTCATTAGGCTGGACAGAATTGGATTTCTCATCCTGAAGTGTATTTTTCAGATTTTGTTGGTTTATTTTAAGAAACACTTCTGTTACTTGGGTAAGATATATCTCTTCTCTTTGCACATGATATTCTGACTTTCAGTCTCAATAAAGCATCATTAAACAGCAAACCCTGATTCTATTCTTTCCTACCCCTTGTATGAAAAACTCAATAAGTTGAATTAATTTTATGGGATATAGCCTAAAAGACAGTTTATTCAATATGGAACTCATGTTTGGGATTATCTGCTTGACTCTAGTTAAAGTCTGTCTTTAAAATTAGGTGGTGATCTCATGGTCCAGGGATCAAGCCTTGCATTGGGCTATCCCATCAGAGGACTCTGCTGCCCCTTTCTCTCTGCCCCTCATCCTGCTTGTGCTGTCTTTTTCTAAAATAAATAAATAAACAATTTAATTTTAAAAATATTTTGAAAATTGAACCCATGGTCTAAAACAAGTATCAAATTACTAAATTAATGATAATTTATCCATTATCCATCCCACAGAAACTGTCAAAGCAATGGGAAAAGCTAATTTTTCTGAATGAACAAATATCTTTCAAGGAGACTCTACTTCTGTTACTGTGACAGCCTAAGGTATTCAGACCAGCTCTTTTACTGAAGAAATCATAAATAGAGCTATTTTAAATCTACACAAAGCATCAAAGGATGAACAATAAATGATGTATTTACCAAACTGAGCTTGAAAGCAGGAAAATCCTCATCATCTCACTCTGTATAAATAATAGAGATATTTAGAGCCAATGGGGATACAAATCTAGTTAAACTGCAGCAAATTCCAGACCAAACTCAAATGCCAATTTGATTGACTCAGCCGCTTGTCCTAGCAGCTACAGAGAGGATTCATGCATAATTTTGAAGGAAAATATTATCTACTTAAGTCTCTACTGTTCTTTTATGCAAAATATCCATTGTAAAATAAACTAAAAAATCATGAGACATATAAAGAGGCAGGAAGATGTGATCCTTAAAAATAATGATGATAATAATAATAATTCTTTTTTTATATCTTTTTTTATAATAAATTTATTTTTTATTGGTGTTCAATTTGCCAACATACAGAATAACACCCAGTGCTCATACCATCAAGTGCCCCCCACAGTGCCCACCACCCAGTCACCCCCACCCCCTGCCCTCCTCCCCTTCCACCACCCCTAGTTCGTTTCCCAGAGTTAGGAGCCTTTATGTTCTGTCTTCCTTTCTGATATTTCCCACACACTTTTTCTCCCTTCTCTTATATTCCCTTTCACTATTATTTATATTCCCCAAATGAATGAGAACATATAATGTTTGTCCTTCTCCGACTGACTTACTTCACTCAGCATAAAACCTTCCAGTTCCATCCACGTTGAAGCAAATGGTGGGTATTTGTCGTTTCTAATGGCTGAGGAATATTCCATTGTATACATAGACCACGTCTTCTTTATCCATTCATCTTTCGATGGACACCGAGGCTCCTTCCACAGTTTGGCTATTGTGGCCATTGCTGCTAGAAACATTGGGGTGCAGGTGTCCCAGGGTTTCATTGCATCTGTATCTTTGGGGTAAATCCCCAACAGTGCAATTGCTGGGTCGTAGGGCAGGTCTATTTTTAACTGTTTGAGGAACCTCCACACAGTTTTCCAGAGTGGCTGCACCAGTTCACATTCCCACCAACAGTGTAAGAGGGTTCCTTTTTCTCCACATCCTCTCCAACATTTGTTGTTTCCTGCTTGTTCATTTTCCCCATTCTCACTGGTGTGAGGTGGTATCTCATTGTGGTTTTGATTTGTATTTCCCTGATGGCAAGTGATGCAGAGCATTTTCGCATGTGTGTGTTGGCCATGTCTATGTCTTCCTCTGTGAGATTTCTCTTCATGTCTTTTGCCCATTTCATGATTGGATTGTTTGTTTCTTTGGTGTTGAGTTTAATAAGTTCTTTATAGATCTTGGAAACTAGCCCTTTATCTGATATGTCATTTGCAAATATCTTCTCCCATTCTGTAGGTTGTCTTTTAGTTTTGTTAACTGTATCCTTTGCTGTGCAAAAGCTTCTTATTTTGATGAAGTCCCAATAGTTCATTTTTGCTTTTGTTTCTTTTACCTTCGTGGATGTATCTTGCAAGAAGTTACTGTGGCTGAGTTCAAAAAGGGTGTTGCCTGTATTCTTCTCTAGGATTTTGATGGCTCACATTTAGATCTTTCATCCATTTTGAGTTTATCTTTGTGTATGGTGAAAGAGAGTGGTCTAGTTTCATTCTTCTGCATGTGGATGTCCAATTTTCCCAGCACCATTTATTAAAGAGACTGTCTTTCTTCCAGTGGATAGTCTTTCCCCCTTTATCGAATATTAGTTGACCAGAAAGTTCAGGGTCCACTTCTGGATTCTCTATTCTGTTCCATTGATCTATGTGTCTGTTTTTGTGCCAGTACCACCCTGTCTGGATGACCACAGCTTTGTAGTACAACCTGAAATCTGGCATTGTGGTACTCTCAGCTATGGTTTTCTTTTTTAAAATTTCCCTGGCTATTCGGGGTATTTTCTGATTCCACACAAATCTTAAAATAATTTGTTCAGCTCTCTGAAGAAAGTCCATGGTATTTTGAAAGGATTGCATTAAACATGTACATTGCCCTGGGTAACACTGATATTTTCACAATATTAATTCTGCCAATCCATGAGCATGGAATATTTTTCCATCTCTTTGTGTCTTCCTCAATTTCCTTCAGAAGTGTTCTATAGTTTTGAGGGTATAGATACTTTACCTCTTTGGTTAGGTTTATTCCTAGGTATCTTATGCTTTTGGGTGCAATTGTAAATGGGATTGACTCCTTAATTTCTCTTTCTTCAGTCTCATTGTTAGTGTATAGAAATGCCACTGATTTCTGGGCATTGATTTTGTATCCTGCCACACTGCCAAATTGCTGGATGAGTTCTAGCAATCTTGAGGTGGAGGCTTTTGGGTTTTCTATGTAGAGTATCATGTCATCGGCAAAGAGGGAGAGTTTGACTTCTTCTTTGCCAATTTGAATGCCTTTAATGTCTTTTTGTTGTCTGATTGCTGAGGCTAGGACTTCCAGTACTATGTTGAATAGCAGTGGTGAGAGTGGACATCCCTGTCTTGTTCCTGATCTTAGGGGAAAGGCTTCCGGTGCTTCCCCATTGAGAATGATATTTGCTGTGGGGTTTTCGTAGATGGTTTTTAAGATGTTGATGAATGTTCCCTCTATCCCTACACTCTGAAGAGTTTTGATCAGGAATGGATGCTGTATTTTGTCAAATGCTTTCTCTGCATCTAATGAGAGGATCATATGGTTCTTGGTTTTTTTCTTGCTGATATGATGAATCACATTGATTGTTTTATGAGTATTGAACCAGTCTTGTGTCCCGGGAATAAATCCTACTTGGTCATGGTGAATAATTTTCTTAATGTATTGTTGGATCCTAATGGCTAGTATCTTGTTGAGAATTTTTGCATCCATGTTCATCAGGGATATTGGTCTGTAATTCTCCTTTTTGGTGGGGTCTTTGTCTGGTTTTGGAATTAAGTGACGCTGGCCTCATAGAACGAATTTGGAAGTACTCCATCTCTTTCTATCTTTCCAAACAGCTTTAGGAGAATAGGTATGGTTTCTTCTTTAAACGTTTGATAGAATTCCCCTGGGAAGCCGTCTGGCCCTGGACTCTTGTGTCTTGGGAGGTTTTTGATGACGGCTTCAATTTCCCCCCTGGTTATTGGCCTCTACAGGTTTTCTATTTCTTCCTGTTCCAGTTTTGGTAGTTTGTAGCTTTCCAGAAATGCGTCCATTTCTTCTAGATTGCCTAATTTATTGGCGTATAGCTGTTCATAATATGTTTTTAAAATTGTTTGTATTTCCTTGGTGTTGGTAGTGATCTCTCCTTTCTCATTCATGATTTTATTAATTTGAGTCTTCTCTCTCTTCTTTTTAATAAGGCTGGCTAATGGTTTATCTATCTTATTAATTCTTTCAAAGAACCAACTCCTGGTTCTGTTGATCTGTTCCACAGTTCTTCTGGTCTCAATTTCATTGACTTCTGTTTGAATCTTTATTAACTCTCTTCTTCTGCTGGGTGTAGGATCTATTTTCTGTTTTTTTCTAGCTCCTTTAGGTGTAAGGTTAGCTTTTGTATTTGAGTTCTTTCCAGTTTTTGAATGGATGCTTGTATTGCGATGCATTTCCCCCTTAGGACTGCTTTTGCTGCGTCCCAAAGATTTTGAACGGTTGTATCTTCATTCTCATTAGTTTCCATGAATCTTTTTAATTCTTCCTTAATTTCCTGGTTGACCCTTTCATCTTTTAGCAGGATGGTCCTTAACCTCCAGGTGTTTGAGGTCCTTCCAAATGAAGGATTGTGATTTAGTTCTAATTTCAAGGCATTATGGTCTCAGAATATGCAGGGGACGATCCCAATCTTTTGGTATCAGTTCAGACCCGATTTGTGACCCAGTATGTGGTCTATTCTGGAGAAAGTTCCATGTGCACTTGAGAAGAATGTGTATTCAGTTGAGTTTGGATGTAAAGTTCTGTAGATATCTGTGAATTCCATCTGGTCCAGTGTATCATTTAAAGCTCTCGTTTCTTTGGAGATGTTGTATTTAGAAGACCTATCGAGTGTAGAAAGCGCTAGATTGAAGTCACCAAGTATAAGTGTATTATTATGTAAGTATTTCTTCACTTTAGTTATTAATTGATTGATATATTTGCCAGCTCCCACATTTGGGGCATATATATTGGGGATTGTTAAGTCCTCTTGTTGGATGGATCCTTTAAGTATGATATAGTGTCCCTCTTCATCTCTCACTACAGTCTTTGGGGTAAATTTTAGTTTATCTGATATGAGGATGGCTACCCCTGCTTTCTTTTGAGGACCATTTGAATGGTAAATGGTTCTCCAACCTTTTATTTTCAGGCTGTAGGTGTCCTTCTGTCTAAAATGAGTCTCTTGTAGACAGCAAATAGATGGGTCCTGCTTTTTTATCCAGTCTGAAACCCTGCGCCTTTTGATGGGGTCATTAAGCCCGTTCACGTTCAGAGTTACTATTCACAGATATGAGTTTAGTGTCATCATGATATCTATTCAGTCCTTGCTTTTGTGGATTGTTCCACTGGACTTCTTCTTAAAGGGGAATTTTAAGAGTCCCCCTTAAAATTTCTTGCAGAGCTGGTTTGGAGGTCACATATTCTTTCAGTTCCTGCCTGTCTTGGAAGCTCTTTATCTCTCCTTCCATTCTGAATGAGAGCCTTGCTGGATAAAGTATTCTTGGTTGCATGTTTTTCTCATTTAGGACCCTGAATATATCCTGCCAGCCCTTTCTGGCCTGCCAGGTCTCTGTGGAGAGGTCTGCTGTTACCCTAATACTCCTCCCCATAAAAGTCAGGGATTTCTTGTCTCTTGCTGCCTTAAGGATCTTCTCTTCATCTTTGGAATTTTCAAGTCTCACTATTAAATGTCGAGGTGTTGAACGGTTTTTATTGATTTGGGGCAGGGGGGGCGGAATCTCTCGATTTCCTGGATCTGAATGCCTGTTTCCCTTCCCAGATTAGGAAAGTTTTCAGCTAGTATTTGTTCAAATACATATTCTGGACCTCTGTCTCTTTTGGTGCCCTCGGGAACTCCAATTAAAGGTAGGTTTTTCTTCCTCAGGCTGTCATTTATTTCCTTTAATCTATCCTCATGATCTTTTAATTGTTTGTCTCTTTTTTCCTCAGTTTCCCTCTTTGCCATCAACTTGTCTTCTATGTCACTCACTCGTTCTTCCACCTCGTTAACCCTTGTCATTAAGACTTCTAGTTTGGATTACATCTCATTCAAATGATTTTTAATTTCTGCCTGATTAGTTTAAATTCTGCAGTCATGAAGTCTCTTGAGTCCTTTATGCTTTTTTCTAGAGCCACCAGTAGCTGTATAATAGTGCTTCTGAATTGGCTTTCTGACATTGAATTGTAATCCAGATTTTGTAACTCTGCGGGAGAGAGGACTGTTTCTGATTCTTTCTTTTGAGGTGAGGTTTTCCTTCTAGTCATTTTGCTCAGTGCAGAGTGGACAAAAACAAGTTGTATTGGGAAAAGGAGAAAAAGAGAGGAGAGAAAGAAGGAAAGAAAAGAGAAAAAGAAAAAAGGAAGAAAAAAGAAAAAAGAGAAGAAAAAGAGAAAGAAAAAGAAAGGGGATAAAAGGATGGGAGAAGCAAACAGAAATCAAAAAGCAAAAAGAAAAAAAAAAGCAAAACAACAACAACAACAACAACAACAACAAAAAAAATACGGGGGAGTATCTTCTGATTCTGTGTACTTTAAGCCCCTTGACTTTCCCTGGAACTTGTCCGTCTAGCTGGTCTTCTGGGGGAGGGGCCTGTTGTGCTGATTTTCAGGTGTCAGCACTTGGGGGAGCTGCTCTGCCCCCTGCCTGGTGAAGGGCTCAGTGGGGGTTGTTTACCCCGTGAGGCCCCAGGAGGAACAGCCCCAGGGGCGGGGCCAGCTCTGCAGCCCTGGATCAGCTCCCGCCGTAACTCCGGAGCTCTCTGTCTGCAGGGCCTGGAGGCTCCGGGGCGGGGCCGCTGATCTGCTCAGCTCGGGGCAGGAGCGTCCTTGCTGTCCTGGGCCCTCCCGGCCTCTGCCTGTCCCGGGGGAGGCCGGATCCTGGGCTGTGTCCCGGCGCCCTGTGCTCCGGGGCCTGGGCTGTTGGATTCGCGCTCTGGCCCTGCAGCCCCCTCCGCGGAGCCGCCGCCCGAGCCCCTCCTGCTGCTCCCGCCCCGCAGCCCCCTCCGCACGGAGCCTCTTCCTCCGCCCGAGCCCCTCCGAGCTGCTCCCGGGGCCGCACAGCCCCCTCCGCGGAGCCACCGCCCGAGCCCCTCCGAGCTGCTCCGGGTCCCGCCGTGCGCGCTGCAGCCCTTAGGGAGCTCGGCGCACTCTCCCGGGGCGCCGGTGTCTGTTAGTGTCCCCGGGAGCCCGAGGGCATCCCCGCCCTCCTGGGTCCTGCTCCAACTCCCTGCGGGTGCCTTTCCTCCCGGGAAGGTTGGTGCAGCTCCTGCTCCTCCGGGACGGGGCTCTCCTGTCCTGGGGACACTCGCCCCGGCCTCAGCCCGGCTCCTCGCGGGGCCCCTCCCCCTTGGAGGCCTTTTGTTTCTTTATTTCTTTTTCCCCGTCTTCCTACCTTGATAGAAGCGTGAACTCTGATCACTGTAGCATTCCAGCTGTTCTCTCTTTAAATCTCAGGCCGAATTCATAGATTTTCAGGATGATTTGAAGGTTATCTAGGTACTTTGGTGGGGACAGGTGACTTGGGGACCCTACTCTTCTGCCATCTAATAATAATAATAATTCTATAAGAACACAGAAATTACACCAACACTCAGATCTAAACTCTCAGTGAACTTATAATGAATGCAAAGTGAATTACATCTAGGTTTAGGATAGCTAAGTAAAATAAAATTAAGCAAAACAATAACAAAAATAGCTATACATAGACAAAGCAGCCCAAACAACCATCAAATGAAACAGATATAAAAATGAGTATTGATTTCTCCTCAGAAATAAAGGATTTCAAAAGACATTAGAATGACAACATTAGAAGAATGAAGTTTAAAAAGTCAATCTATAATTCTATAATCAGAAAATACATGACACTCAGAATTTTCTTACAAAAATTGTAGCAGCCCAAAGGGCTTGTCTGGTGAACTCTAAATATTTTAGCAAGAAACAGTTTCAAAGTATGCAATATTGTTAAGAAAATAGTCAAATATAGCATACTGTTATTCTTTTTGTATGAAACCCAGTTAATCTTAAAATCAAAACTGAGAAGAACCTGAGAACAATGAGAACATTATAGTCTGACTTATGGTAATAGATGCAAAAATGCCCTTAATAAACTATTAGTAAATCAAATCCAATGTTACTAAAAGTAGATAATGTAACATGTCAAAGAAGGACTTATTTCAGAAATTCAGTGTGGATGAACATTTTAAAATCAATTTATTTAACCATATGAAAAAAATAAAGGAGAAAAACTCCTTTATCAAATTATCTCAATAAATGCAGGAAAAAACCCACAACAATGTGACACATTCAATACATATACCAAGTAAAGTATCCTGATGGATTAGAGGCCTGGGATGCCTGGGTGGCTCTTGGTTGAGCGTCTGCCTTTAGCCCAATGCTGGATCCTGGAGACCTGGGATCAAGTCCCACATCGGGCTTCCTGCATGGAGCCTGTTTTTCCCTCTGCCTGTGTCTCTGCCTCTCTCCCTGTGTCTCTCATGAATAAATAAATAAAATATTTAAAAAAAAGAAAAAGAGCTCTTTCCCAAGCTTATAAGGATCATCTAATTAATTATCTATTGCTGCATAACAAACTACCAAAATATTAGAAGATTAAGTCGGTAGTTATCATATCATAATCTCTGTGAGTGAAATGTGAGCAGGGTTTAGTTGGGTGATCCACAAAGCTGTGATCAAAGCCTTGGCTGGAGCTGGGACATCATCTGAATGCTTGGTTGGGGAAGGATTCAAGTTGTCGACAAAGTTAACTTCTGTGCCATTGTAAGAATAAGGCCTCATTTCCTTGTTGGTTATTTGCCAGAAGCTGTGACAACTTTAGATAAGGAATTATTTTTTCTGCCATTATGCTGACTAGATGGTCAAACTATTGGCAATGGTCCAAGAGTCTATAAAAAGGCAAAGATGGAGATAATTATTGGCCAGAGTACTAAAACGACTGCTTGCAGTCTGAGAAATTGTGCCCATTCTGGATCTCATCTGTGATTAGAGATGTCCTGAAAAGGGACAAAAAGCAACTGCTATGAAGAGTTCTATCATGTACAATGGTAGGGATGTTGTCTTTAAAGTGTAAACACTCCCTTTCCTGTACACACTTGACTCCAACTGCTCCAGGATTATCCAAAGGGTCCAGGAGAGAAGGAACTCACTGAACACCATGGTCTCTAGCAAGGAACTGAAGACAGGAGAGGCCACATACTCCTGCAAATGGGATATACGAATGGGTTCAAGTTAAGCTTTATGTTGTAGCAGGGAGGCCTCAATAACTGCCCTAATCTTGTGGGGGTCCTGCTTTGCTTCCCTGACACAAGGCACAGTAGGCAGCTAATAGGGTGTCATGGGATTAGGACTTGTGAGAGCCCCTGTTTTCAGGAGACTGCAGTATACACTGCAGTTATTATCTCAATGATGGGTAGTCTGGAACTGAGGAGGGTAGTTTCTTGTACTAGAAGTTCTTGGAAAATAATGGCCACCTTTAGAGAACCAGAGATTCTAAGATTCTAAGACTAATGAGGTTGCCAAAGCTTCTAGAATGAAGGACTCTCTGGGAGGCACTAACAGGACAGCCAGTTATATTATAAATTGGGCAGATTCAAGAAACTCTTTTTAAGAAGTCCCATTAACAATGGGACAAATGAGTCAAAGTATAAGTTGGCTTAAGCAAAATCAAAGATATATTGCTTCTAGAGTCCCCAAAAATCTATAAGATATTACCTTTCTTTTAATATTGTGGGTGCTAAGATGATCAATAGGTATTTCTTTATAGTGGTAGGGATAATTCAAGCACTGGTTTACTAAATAATCTTCAGAGGTGAGATCTTATACATTTTGGGAGATAATGGTCCACCCTCTTTTTATGGGCTCCCTTATAAATGTTTGTATGGTAGAAATGAGTCTGTCAAATGAATCTCCTAGAAGAGGACACATTAAATACAGTATCATAGCTATGTTTGTAGAGAGAGATGAATGCAACTAAAATCTTGCCTGAAAAAATGTGTAGGATGGCAGGGACACCTGGGTGGCTCAGTGGTTGAGTGCCTGCTTTTGCCCCATGGTGTGATCCTGGAGTTCCAGGATTGAGTCCCACATTAGGTTCCCTTCATGGAGCCTGCTTTTCTCTGCCTATATCTCTGCCTCTCTTTCTCTTTCTCTCTCTCCCTCTCTCTTGAATAAATAAATGCAATCTTTAAAAAATAAAAAGGATGGCAGGGCTGTTGAGATACCCCAGGCATGGCGAAGACAAAGTGAATTATATCCCTTTAGAGTTGAAGGCACACTGCTCTGAGAGACTATTGAAATAAGCACTGAACAGAACATATTAGCCAAATCTATGGCTACAAAATATTTAACAGTTGTTGATTGACTGAGTCAATAATTTCAATAATGTTTCCTGTGGAGGCTTTAATGAGTGGGACCATGGGATTAAAGTTGTGGTAATCTCATGACATCCATATTTCCAAATAAAAGCACAGGTCAAATTGTGTTTCAAGATGGACAAGGGGTGTGGATTGTCACCAGTTCTCAAAAAATGTCTTGTTTAAGGGCTTAAATCCTTGGCGACCTTGTTTTATAGTACACTGGGCTATTTGAACTATTTTAACTGTGTGGGTACTAGGACAAACATTATGCTCCCCTAAAAGTGTATATGCTGAAGCCCTCACCAATATGGTGGTATTTGGAAATGTAGAGTTTTGGAGGTATAGTAATCAGGGGTCTCCATCACAGCAGAATCAATATGATAAATGATGATACAGAGATGATGAAAGATGATAGATGATAGGCAGATAAATGATAGATAGACATAAAGACATACATAGAAAGGAAAAAGAAAAGTAAAGGGAAACCCTTTTTTTTTGTAGCATTTGATGATTTCCATGCTGTAAACATCCTCACTGTTCTTAGTTGAGGGAATAGCGTTAGAATCTATCACCAGTAATCTGCTCTAGAAGATATACTAAGGCGGTTCTTCAGAAAGAAGGAAAAAACATAAGAGAGAAACTTCAAAAACATGTGTTTGCGTGCATGTGTGTGTGTGTGTGCACAGAGTCAATTGAGTACACGTGAAACCAGGAAACTTGGAATAAGACCAGTGGTTGGATTCATGGCAGTATCCTGGTTATGACATTAACTTATAATTCTGCAAAATGTTGCTATTGGGAGTAACTGGGAAGATTATAAAAGGGAGCCCTTTGTATTATTTCTTACATATTATGATCTATAGTTTTCTTAATTTAAAATATTAGTAGGGGATGGAGACATCTGCTCTTTCTTATGCCTGCAGTCCCATTCCCTGACAATGCCAGAAAACTGTCATATACATTCTACCATAATATTCTTTTAAAGAAGCAAGAGAAATAAAAATTTATCTGTTACAGCAAAAGAATTACATAAATCTTACATTTGAAAAGAAAAAAAGAAATCCCAATAATCTCAGCCTCCACATTGAGAACAACAGCTTAGAATTTTGGAGAGGGCTGGAATTGTGCCTTAATGGTGTTTATGATTATACAACTTCACAAATATGTGAAATCTTGTGGAACTTACACTGAAAAGAATATTGTTTTGTATGTAAATTTAACATTTACTGTATGTAAATTAAAAATAAACTTTAAAATGCTACCAATTAACAAAGTCTTCACTAAGACTTTACATATTTTTTTACATATGCCATTTCCCCGAAACCCTCTAAAGAATATATTTTATCCGTATTAAACAAACAGCATCTCTTTTTAATAAATTTATTTTTTATTGGTGTTCAATTTACCAACATACAGAATAACACCCAGTGCTCATCCCGTCAGGTGCCCCCCTCAGTGCCCGTCACCCATTCACCCCCACTTCCTGCCCTCCTCCCCTTCCACCACCCCTAGTTCGTTTCCCAGAGTTAGGAGTCTTTATGTTCTGTCTCCTTTTCTGATATTTCCTACCCATTTCTTCTCCCTTCCCTTCTATTCCCTTTCACTATTATTTATATTCCCCAAATGAATGAGAACATTCACCATGACAAACAACATCTCTTGGCAACTCCCTTAAGAAACCCTCTTCCAAGATCAGCCTGCATATATAAAAATAATCTCAGATACTGAAAGAAGGTCTGCTTTGCTCCCCAGAGGTGAGTTTTTTTTTATTATGGACTTTCTTATGTACTCAGTCAATAGACCCTGTAGAAGGGGAGACTCACAGACAAAGATGGATGATAGAACAGAATATGTGTGGTGTTTATGTGACAAATATCACTAAAATATTTGCACACTACGGCTAAAATAGTCCTTTATTTTAAAGACAAGAAACAGAAGCTTGTCAAGACAAGAGGATGAATCATAATTCCTTGTGAGACCATTTGTAACTACTTAGCAGACTTTATCTTAAGGATGAAATATTAGTTACAGGAACTTATCGTTATGGTCGTATGGATGTTCAAAGGAAAGTCAGATTGAACCATAACCATGAATCACACTGTTAATCATATGCTCTTCACCTAGTTTTCCCTACTTCAGGACACTGTTTCAAATAATGGTAAAGAAGTCACATTCTTTGTAAACCAAGTGATAAAGTATATCTGCAAAGTCACAGATTTAATAATAATACTTTAAAAAAGATTTATTAATTTATTTGAAAGAGAGTGCATGTACTTGCAGGGGGAGAGGCAGAGGAAGAAGCTGGCTGCCCCCTGAGTAGAGAACCAAAGGTGAGGATCCATTCTAGGACCCCAGAATCATGACCTGAGCAGAAAGCAGACACTTAACCAACTGAGCGACCCAGGTACTCCTTAACAATGTTTTTCAATGCCAAAATGATACAGGAATGGCAGCAAAGCTGATGAGAGAGTGAAATATTTTTTTAAATATAAAATATTTGTGAAGAAACTACTTGCAAATTATCAAATATCTGGCATATGATATTTATAAGAGCTGTACCTAGAGAAACATACAACACTTTATTTTAAAATATTAATGGACAATTCCTAGAACTTTTATGGCACCGTAGGTCATAGATCCTACATGGATCTCAGTGAACAAAAATCAAAGTGTGGGCTGTGCTGCACTTCCTTCTACAAGCTCTAGTGCAGATTCCATTTCCTTGCTCAATTAGGTTATTGGCAGAGTTCAGTTCTCTGAGGTTGCAGAACAGAACACCCTGTCCCTTTGCTGGCTATCAGCCAAATGTCATTCTTAGCTTCTAGAGGTCACCAGAGAAAATAGGCCACATACCACATTGTGACTTAAAGTCACTATGTTCAAATCTTTTATATATGGTCTAAAGACACATGCTTTTCATATGTCATATATAATTCTTTGATAAAATAACATTTTAAAAAGTAGTTTTTATAAAATATAATCACTACATTCTTATAGGTAGTTGTGTTTCTTAATTTTTTAAGTGTTTTCTTCAGAGGAACAGTATATCCAAGCTGTTCTTTTGTTGAGGAAAGAATGTATAAATAGCCTCGGGAAGAGGGAATCTTTTACATATAACAACCCTCATCCAAAATGAATTTAGACAAGAATGTGTATGTTTCCTTTCTCATTAAATACATATTGTCAATGACGTATTTATTGCCTAGGCTATTTTTTAAAGAGTTTGAAGATTTAATTTATTTATTCATAAGAGACACAGAGAGAGAGGGAGAGCTAAAGTGAGAGGGAGAAGCTGGCTCCCTGCGGGGAGCCTGATGCAGGACTCAATCCCAGGACCCTGAGATCATACCCTGAGCCAAAGGCAGAAGCTCAACCACTGAGCCATCCAGGTTCCCTGACTCACCTATTTTGAAATAATGGATAATCTAAATCCTCAGCAATTGGTACAAGCCATGTATTGCATTCCGCATAAATTGGGTGGCCAGAAGTCGGTAAATGATGCTATCTAGAAGACTGGTGTGATATAAAAATCAGAAAAAAAAAAAAGAAAAGGAAATTTGCATGAGAATGATTTCTTGGTCTCTCCTTCAAAAAATGTGTGCAGCCCTCACTAGCAATCATGGCCTAGTTAAAGTGTATGTTAGTTAGTTCATGTTGCCCATTAGTTAGTTGGTTCAGATGTTAATTCAGATGCCCATTTTCATGAACTATGTCATGATTTCTTTTTATTATTTTATCATATTATATTATACTATATTATATTATATTTGAGGGAGAATAACAGAGAGAGAGTGCAAGTAGGGGGGAGGGAGAGAGAGAGAGAGAGGGAGAAGCAGACTCCCAGCTGACCAGGGAGCCTTATGCAGGGCTGGATTCTAGGAACCCGTAAGACCTTGAACTGAGCCAAAAGCCAATCTTTTTTTTTAATAATAAATTTATTTTTTATTGGTGTTCAATATGCCGACATACAGAATAACACCCAGTGCTCATCCTGTCAAGTGCCCCCCTCAGTGCCCCGTCACCCATTCACCCCCACCCCCCACTCTCCTCCCCTTCTACCACCCCTAGTTTGTTTCCCAGAGTTAGGAGTCTTCATGTTCTGTCTCCCTTTCTGATATTTCCTATCCATTTCTTCTCCCTTCCCTTCTATTCCCTTTCACTATCTTTAACTGAGTCAACCAAGCATTGCTCACAGTTTCTTTTTAATCAGCCTCAATCACAGTAGCTAATAATGGATAGCAAATATAATCAAGTGAATCCAAGAAATAATTTCCGCCTCATTGTGAATTGACAGACTGGGAAGACAAGGGATAGGGATACAAAAAGAGAAATCACAAAAGTCTCAAGGAATTTTTTTAAAAATATAAAGGAAACCATAATCCTATAGATGTTAATTGGCACTGAATTCATAGTGATATAAAGATGCATTAATGTTTTATTTGAATACTAAGAAATATTTAGCTCTGTTCCATAATCATTGTTTAGAATAGCAAAGAGTTAAGTAGCACATTTTTGAAAGACTAACCATAAATGAAGTAAAGGAATATCGTTCCTTTTAAGTAAAAGGAATGCATTCCTTAAATGTATTTAAGTAGATTTTCTTCTCTAGGTAGTTCATATGAAGGGATGTCCATTTTTCTCAAAAATAGCACTATATTGATTATATTATATTGATAGTTTGAGTATAAACACAATGCAGCTAGTGATTTCACTAAGAATTATACTGAAATACAGCCAACACTTTCATTTTTGGTGCTTTAAGCCTTCCCAAATGCTTCTCTATGCTAGGTGGATAGTGATTGACCCTTATAATAATCCTAGAAGTTCACAGAAAATAGTATGTTTTCTTTTTTTTTTAAAGATTTATTTATTTATGCATGAGAGGCACAGAAAGAGAGAAGCAGAGACACAGGCAGAGAGAGAGGCAGGCTCCGTGCAGGAAGCCTGATGTGGAACTCCATCCCAGGACTACAGGATCATGCCCTGGGTCGAAGGCAGGTGCTTAAATCTCTGAGCCACCCAGTGATCCCCGAAAATAGTATGTTTTCACCATTTTATTAATTGTGAATTGTTACAGACAATACAACAGGCTCAAAGTAGAATCACTTATTCTAAGTCTCACATCATCAAACCAAAACTTAGCTCCAGTTCTGGGTCTCCCAAGAATGGAATCTAAAACCATGCAATCCAGAATTGCCTGGTTAACATTAGGTATGTAATATACCTGATTCCTCCCTGCCATGCCCTGTCAGGAAAATAACTTTGCAATAACCAATATTTTTGCCTAGTATAACTTCCTTGTTCCTGCTCCTTTCTGCCTATAAAACCCTTTGCCTTGTGTAGCTCTTCAGAGTTCCTTTCTACCTGTTGGATTGGATGCTACCTGATTCATGAAGTGCTGAAGAAAATCCAATAAGATCTTTAATATTTACTTAGTTGGATTTCTGTTCTTAACAGAATGTACTGAAAGAAAGTGCTTAATGAACTGCTTAAGATGTTGATAAAGAGATTTAAATTGAGTTATCTGAACTCCTGGGATAGCCCTGTATCTGTGACATCATGATTCCTGCTTTACTAAATTTCAGAAACAACAAACACCACCACTACTATCTTTATCATAATCATCATCTTTATCATCATTATCATCACCACCACCATCATCATCATCATCATCATCTTCAACATCATCATCATCACCATCATGGTCTTTATCATAGGCATACATAAATTTCTTATGTAAAACATTGAATGAGAAGGGTATAAACATGTATAGTTCCAAGGATAAAATACAGAAATAAATAAATGAGGTACATTATGTTAGGTGGTAGAGGATGTAGATGGCTTGATGAAGTAAAATATAACCATCTAAAGAACGGGAACTAACATTGTCATATAAGCATATGTACAATTATAGCTAAAACTGCAGAATGCAATAATTGTCAAAGAACTGCTGATAGATGTTCTCAGGCACAGATGCACTAATCATGTCTTCATGCCAGTGACTAATGTGAGAACTTGGAACTGGGAGGATAGGCATTAGTGGTTCTGTTGACAGGTGTTCATTTTCCCTGATAAAACCAGTTCAGAGGTTTAATAATTTCAGACTCTTTAGAAATTGTTAAAGGCATGAAAGTTTAGGCCCCCTGTTACAGCTATGTGGACTTTGAGTAGTTCTGAAAATAACTTCTAGCACATTCCTTCACTTTCCAACTCATGGATATTTTATTTTCAAAATATGAATTGGCATAGGAGTAGCTGTTTGGAATGCATGAAAGAAGAAGTGAAGTAATTCAAAGCAAATTACTTTGGGGCCAAAATTGTTAAGTTAAATACAGAAGGATGTTATTAGAAAAAGAGCTAAGTGAATGTAAGATTTTCTTTTGGTGTGATGATTAGAATAATTCCACATGGCTGCATAGTAGGTTGCACTTTCAATGTTTACTGATGCTCTGAAATCTCTTGATTTTGCCAGGAGTCTGTGATGTGTCATGACAATATTCATTTATCCATTAATTTATTTGGTAAATTATTAAATTCACTCAACAAAACATTTATTGTTTAGCTGCTATTTCCAATCTCTGGCTATAGAATCAAGGAATCAAAGAATGTTAACAAATACAAGTGTGAAGATTTAGGAAAGCATTTAGGTAAATAATTTATATATTTTTTTAGTATAGTCAAGCCAAAAATTTTAATAGTTTGAGTTCTGTTTTACATGATGTTTTTAAAGATTTTATTTATTTATTCATGAGAGACACTGAAAGAGAGGCAGAGACATAGGCAGAAGAAGAAGTGGGCTCCCTGTGGGATGTCTGATGTGGGACTTAATGCCAGGATCCTGGAACCATGTTCCAAGCCAAAGACAGATGCTCAACCACTGAGCCACAAGCATCCCTAGTTTATATAAATTTCATTTCTATTCAAATTTCATATGAAATGTGTGGTGCATATTAGTATTTTATTCATGAGGCAGGATTATTCTTTAGGCTTGGGCCACTGAAGACAGATTAAATTGCCCAATACATAACCAAGCACAATAAATTATAGGTTGGTATTTAGAAGTAAGTAGAAGTACATCATAAGCTGGAAGTAGCTAACTTCTTACAAGGGAATGTAGAAATTAGAAATGCTCCTCTGATCAATGTGTGGCAAGGAGCTAAAGCATTTACAATTAAACTCATCACACTATTTTTTTAAGTAACAGTCTTCTGAGTGCTGCAATCACATCCTTGTTCCTAAGACTGTATATCATAGGATTAAACATCGGAGTCACAATGGTAAGAAGAGAAGAGACAACATTTTGTCAGTTCCAGCAGAATGAATGGATTTGGGCCTTAAGTAGGTGATGGTAGCCGATCCAAAGAATAAAAGCACAACAATGATATGGGAAGAACAGGTGGAGAAGGCTTTAGACCGGCCCCTGGCTGAGGACAACTTTAGGATGGTGGAAATGATTTTCACATAAGAGCCAAGTATAAATAGAAAGGGAATCATTGCAAATAATATAGCAACTACAAAGACACACATCTCATTAAGTGAAGTGTCCCCACAAGCCAGCTTGATCAATGGGGGGATGTCACAGAAGAAGTGGTTAATTTGGTTAGAACCACAGAAAGGCAGCGAGAACACCTGACATGTTTGTCCTATCTGGACTGGAATTCCACTAAGCCAGGCACCAACAGCCAGTTGGACGCACATCTTGTGGTTCACGATGAGAGGGTAGTGCAGAGGGTTACAAATGGCCACGTAGCGGTCATAGGCCATCACTGCCAAGAGGAAACATTCAGTGGCTCCCAGCATGAGGAAGAAGCACATTTGAGTGGCACAGCCCAACCAAGAAATGCTTCTGTCCTGAGTCCAAAGGTTCACCAGAATCCTGGGGAGGGTGACAGACACATAACAGATTTCCAAGGAGGAAAAATTTGCCAGGAAAAAATACATGGGTTTCTGGAGTGCAGCATCAAGACTGGTTATTATTATTATGAGGCTATTTCCAATTAAGATAATAACATAAACGATGGAGAACACCCCAAATAGAAACCCTTGGAGGTTTGGAAGGTCAGAAAATCCCAAGAGTACAAATTGTGTTATTGTGGAACCATTGTCTTCTGCTCTCATCTCTTCAACGTCATCTGTGGGAATGATTGAATCAGAAGTCCAAGTTACTCTGATTTCTTTGGTTCTTGTCTTCTTGCACACAAACAAGATGGCATGCCTACCAATTTTTCCCATCCTCTGTTAAAACAAATCTGTAATTACCAGCATTGTAAAGTGTGTTGAAGTGTATCTTTCATTATTATTAAATATATTTGTAAGAAAAAAAATCCATGTTTTTTTCTGATATGAATTATCATATTGCTTTGCTTCTGAAGATATGTGATTATCATTTTGCTATCCATAGGAATACTCAAAAGTACAAAATCTGAATTTATGTTCACTTGTGACAAGGATTCCATTCTTTCACCTCCTATGTTTTCTCCCCACCCCTCAACTCTGTTTTCCAGTATTATCAATTCAAAATGAATCTCATTGCACAAGTAAATATTTTGTAAGCCACCTAAATTGGCTTTCGGGCTGAATACAGTTCATTTTTAAAGTAGTGGGGTTTTTTTTGGTATTTCTAAGTGTCTTGAGCTTTGACATTCTGCATGCTTAACTATTTTACTGTAAAACAAAATCGATGAGCTGAACACTAAATATTATGAGGTGTTATTTTATCTTTAAACTGTGTATTTTAGTGTAAGATCCCTGAAATCAGCAGTCATTTTTTTTAAGGTTTTGCAGAAGGAAGAAAATGAAGTTTAAAATGGTGTATGTGTCCTGAAATACCCAACAGTAGAAGGCAGGCTCATCTAACATTTATGTTCAAGAAAGCAATCCCAATTACAATGTACACCCCTCACAAATTTACCTTATAAAAAAAAATCAACCAAAACTCATCTTTGAGACCTTCCTAAATTACCCAGATCCTCAATAACTGTTATCATTCTGATGATCCCATTAATCCTTTCTCTCTTTTCCTTCCACACATATGTGTCTATGTTTATGCGCGTGAGTGTATCGGGAGGAATGTACTTTTCTCATTGCTATCAGTCGATTATAAACTTCTTTTGATATTTTCTACATCTTTCTACGCAATTCATATTATATATATTTTTTTTCAAAATGTGATTTACTCACTTCTTGAATAAATTACAAATGAGCCAAATTGGTAGTTTCTTTGGAACAGTCTTAGATGCTTATACCTTAGTGTAAACATGAGTTCCTATAAAATGCAGACGTCCCCAGCTTCTCTCCCTCTTATAGATCGAGCATGCCTTCTGTGGTTTTGTGTATGTGTTTGAATTATACTCTTTTCATTCACTCTTGTGGAAGTAGCAAATTGCTTCATTTTTTTCAATATGTCTAGATAACTTGCATCTTATGAGTTAGCTATTTTGGAAGCCAATAGAAACTAACTGCAAAGAGCAGATATGTCTATAACTATATTCTAAGTGTGTTTTATATGGACAATGGTCAAATTTAAGCTAAAAACATAGACTCAGGTAAGCCCTGGTGGCTCAGCAGTTTAGCACTGCTTTCAGCCCAGGACATGATCCTGGAGACCTGGGTCGAGTCCCACGTCGGGCTCCTTGCATGGAGCCTGCTTCTCCCTCTGCCTGTGTCTCTGCCTCTCTCTCTCTCTCTCTCTCTCTGTGTCTCTCATGAATAAATAAATAAAATCTTAAAAAAACAAAAAACATAGCTCAAAAGGGGCAGGAACAACAGTCCATGCAAACCTTGAGCATCCAATGATTTTCTGTGGCTTAGAAAAGGAAAAATTAATGCTAATTTCTTTTACAGTCTACAATATTCCAAACTATATATTAAAGTAATAAAGATATTTAAATTTTACCCCACTATTAAACAATTCTTTCAATGGAAACTTGGTTACAGAGAATGTAAAAATGCTATAAGTGAGTGTAAGATGGTCAGAAATTAGCAGCTGATAGGTGTTATACAAGACTACACAACCAAGGCTGTTTTTCGCTATACCATCCTACACACATTTACTATGCTTTATTCACCTATTTAATTTGACATAGTGTCCAATATATGCACAATTACTCAAATTATTTGTTGAATTAATCACTGCATCTTTCTACACTAGCATGCCTCATGCACCCATATTTGATCAATAAACCATTGCTCTCAGAAACTGCCATTCTATTTATTCTCTTTATTGGATCTGCTCTTCATGTAAGCTCTTCCCTCATTATTTGGTTTCCTTTACATTTTTTTCTTAGTGTTCAAATGGACTAGTATGTTTGAAAAGCAAATTGAAACTAAGAAACTAACAAACAATTAACAAGGAGAAGCAGCATCAAAACTTGCACTCAAGAATATAATGTTCTAGAGGTGCTTGGGTGGCATCTGATTCTTGACTTTGATTCAGGTCATGACCTTAGGGTCATGGGATTGAGCCCGGCATCAGGCTCAGAGTGGAGTATGCTGAAGATTTTCTTTTTCCACTCTTTTTACCCTTCAGTCCAATTGTGCATTCTCTCTCTCTCAAACAAATAAAATATTAAAAATATATATTATATATATAATGTTCTATATTTACTGAAGCTTTTCTGTTTGCCCTCCACTTTTCATTTGTAAAATGGAACAAAATTTTATGAATATTTGATGGAATTCTCAGTGTAAAACCATTTATAGAGTAAAAAAGGATTTAACAATTAATATTTAATAATGATTAAAAATAAATATTAAAATATTAACTGAATCATGTGCTTATATTCTGAACACAACCTCACCAACAAAAGCATCCTCAAATCTTGCAGCATAGCCCTAGTTTTTCTGACTTCTGGAAACCTTTAGATGTTCTACTTATACAACTCACAAAATACTATATCATGCAGGTAAATGTCAATTCTGCTTTTGTTCAAATATTTTGTTTGTTTTCTCTGGTCTTCCACTGAAATAATTTTTTGATGTGGAGATTGGGATTTCAATGGGATCTAACATCTGATGTATAACATGCTTGTATTCAAAACAGGTATATAAAATCAAATTGAAGTTAAGAAATAAAAAATCAGAATTTGGTGGATGTAATTCAGAAGGCTTTTTCCTTTAGAAGTTGCTAAAGATAAAAAATGAAAACATGCTGAGATCTCTTTAGCATCTTTAAACTCATTTATCATGGAACCTCTTTTTTTAATTTATTTTATTTTTATTATTCTTATTATTATTTTTTTTTGAAATCTAACTCTTAACAAGCAAAAATTACCTTTGTTATTAGCTGGATGGAAACTCATTTCAAAAAGGTCCACTTACTATCTTGTTCCTTAGTTATACATAATTAAATTTTCCGGAGATATGATCTTCAGATTTAGTACTGCAAACTACTTAACACATAGTAGTTATGCATGTTAGCACCAAAGATGTTGACAGTGATGATTATCTTGATGATAATACAGATGTCAGTAATCTTTGATATATTGGTCTATTATGTCACAAAGTACTTTATATTTTCTTTCATGTTATAATAATAAGTCAGAAAAATTAAAAGGCAGTCTGAATCAGTGTTTTGAAGTTAAACCAGAGCAACAATATTGACAAAAGATCCCTTTTAAAATTTTCTGTAAATAAAATTTGTTCAGTTCTTTGCTGATCACCAAAAACATGATTGTTAGTAAAGCTAAATTTGGTATTAGACAAAAATTCATGCTTACCTATTTGGATCGAGGTTAAATACAAGGCTTGCCTTTATTGATCGAAGAAGACAGAATGAGAACTGTATTTTTGACAGGTAATTTACTTTTATTTGAAACAGAAGTTAATTCCATTCTAAAATATGTTCACACCTAGTGCTCTTTAAGAAGGAAATATCTTATACCCTTGGGATCAGCTCCTTTCCTGTGTCACTTTCTAATTAAACTAAACCATTCTGTCTGCCAATCAAGGAGTTTGGTACAATAACGAAAAACACATCTGGCCATACCACTCTCTCTAAATTCTCTATGTCTCTTACTTTTTTTTTAAATGATCATTAAGAAATATAAGCAATGTAAAATCAGAAATTTATGGTTACATATTATTTATAATAGAAACTAAGATGTTCTAATAAAGATTCAAGTGTGTAGTGTCTTAAAGTTTATTTCTCTGTCATTAAAAATTCAGAGGTAAGAAATCTAGGGCTGTTGGGGCAGTGATGTCACCTTCAGTGTGAACCTGCCATCATCATGTCCATGTTAGTCAGACAGTCTCATCATTTCCCACAGGATAGAAAGGGAGGAGGGGGTTGAAGGGGAACACTCACTTATTCCTTTCTAGAATGAAAAGGAAACTAGAAGAAACAGCATGCAGAATTTTCAAGCATAATCCCCTATGTCAAATTTAGCCAGAAGACCCTCCCTCTCCAAGCTGGAAGAGAAACTATAAAATACTTCTCTAGGTACTGCCATGAAACCAGCTAAGACTCTATGACTATCATCAACTCCTCTCAAATGACCAAACAAAAATACCAAGGAGTTATGGCACCCAGTTCCTCGCCAAGTATATTTTCAGGTTAACTGTGGCTCCTTGTGGTGTAATAATAATAAAATAAGAGAATTTAGATATTTTAGATAGATGTTCAATTGTTCCAGTGTTGTTTGTTAAAATGAACATTCTTTTTGTTTTCCACTGAAAAAGATAATACATATTGTCCAAATGAAATTGATTCCAGGACTGCATATTTGGTTTAATATCTAGAAATCAAGATAATGCACCATTTTACCTGAACTGGACAAAAATACATGATTATCTCAACAGATGCAGAAAAAGCTCTTGACCAAATGTAATATCTATTCATGACAAAAACTCTCAATAAATTGAGCTTCATTTATGCTATTTTATGAAGTAATCTACAACAAGTATCACTCTTACTGATAGAAAACAGAATGATTTCCCCTAAATCAAGAATAAGACAAGGAGATCCACAATAACTATTTATATTTGACAATGTACAGGAAATTCTACACAGTGCAGCAAGACCAGAATAAGAAATAAAAGACATACAGATAAGAAAAGAAGAGAAGAAAGAAAAGAAGGGAAATAGGTACATATTTTCAGAAGACATAATCTTTTATACTTTTACTATCAAATAAATATACAATATAAATAAATATATTACCTAATAGAGAAAATATAAATATATAATAAAGATACATAAAACCATCGGAAAATGAGTGAAAATATCAGTGAGGGTGACAAAACATGAGAGACACCTAACTCTGGGAAACAAACAAGGGGTAGTGGAAAGGGAGGTGGGCGGGGGGTTGGGGTGACTGGGTGATGGGCACTGAGGAGGTCACTCGGCGGGATGAGCACTGGGTGTTATACTATATGTTGGCAAATTGAACTCCAATAAAAAATAAATAAATAAATAAATAAAACCATCTCATATATCAATTGTAAATAGACACACGATTCAATTACAATGGAACACAGGTCTAAATAGATAGATGTTTCTCTAAATAAGATATACAGATAGACAATAAGCACATGGAAAATTCTCAATATTATTAGCAATGAGGGAATTGCAAATCAAAATCACAACGTAATTATATTTCATGCCTGACAGAATTACTATAACCAAAAATGAAAATAATAACAAATTCTTATGAGTATGTGAATTGGTTAGAATTCTTACATATTCCTTATCTGGATGTAAAAAGAAGCCATTTTGGAAAGTTTGCATACTCCTTAAAATGTTGTACATAAATTTATTTAATGACATTTCAATACCACTTCTAGGTATATACTCCAACCACTCCCTCCCCAAAGATACATCTACATAAACAGTTGAACATGAATATCTATAGCATTTTTATTTATAACAGCCTTAAATGTTTAGAAAGGCCTCAAATGCCCATTAAGCAAATAGATAGATAAACAAATGTATATGCATATGCTACAAGTGAATAAACCTCCAAAAAATTATGGTAAGTGAGGAAAAAGTTACAAAAAGTAACACTTTATGATCACCTTTATGTGAAAAGTCTGTAATAGCCAAATCTATAGAGAAAAAGTAGATTAGTGGTTGACTAGGGCTGGGGGTATGAGTAGGCAAGATGAGAAGTGGTTGCATAATTCTATAAATGCACTGAAATTATTGAACTGTTTATTTTATTGAACTGAACTGTATATTTAAATGTATGTTTTTTGTATGAGAATTATATTTCAGTACATACATTAAAATCAATTATAATGAATGCAATTATTGATGAACAATACAAAGTAAAATTAAATATGCAATTCCTTTTAAATACCATGTATGAAAAAATGCTTAGGAACAATTTCAAAAGAGAAGTACAATAATATACTGACAACTACACAAAATTATTTTTTTAAGTTTTAAAATTTTTAAATATTAAAGCTGGGAATATTTAATATCATTATGTTGGTAATTATCCCCTATGTGACCTTTAGACTGTATATAATCTCAATCCAAGTCTTGGATGGCATTTTTGCAGAAATGACCAGTTGATCCCACTATTCATGTGGAAAGTCATTTGGAAATCTGACAGATGGAGTCTTAAAAAGGAAAAATGGCTAGACATGAAATTCCGTATTGATTCTTGGATTAAAGGCAATGGTTTGACTGAATGGTCAAGGACTTGGAAGGAATATAATTGAAAATTGATGACAAGGAGGTTTTTGTTATTTTTTTAAAGATTTATTTACTCATGAGAGACACACACATACAGGGAGAGGCGGAGACATAGGCAGAGGGAGAAGCAAGCTCCATGCAGGGAGCCCAGTGCGGTACTGGATCCCGGATCCTGGGATCATGTTCTGAGCAAAGGGAGATGTTCAACCCCTGAGCCACCCAGGCATCCCAATACAAGAAGTTCTGAAGATAATATGTGTGGATAGACTTCTCTGAACATGCAAAAAAAAAAAAAAAGTGAAGATCTATGTGTTACATTGAATGCTTACCAATGAATCACTTTAGACAGGAGAATTTTAATAATCAGGCAGACAGGGTTACCCTTTCTGTGGTTACTATTTAGCCTTTTAGCCAACTATACCTGTCATGGCACGATGTCTTCATGAACAGAGTGGACTTGAGGGAGGGAGAAGGTTATACATATGCTCAGCAACATGAATTTCCACACACCAAGCATGACCTGATTAGAGCCACCACTTTATGTTCAAATGTCAGTGGCAGAGACCAGCACTGACACTCTTAGACACATGGATGTGCGCGTGCACACACACACACACACACACACACACACAGACTTATTTCAGGAAATTGGGTATGAGACTATTGGGGCTGGAAAAGCTAAAATGTGTAAGGCAAGGTAGCCTCCTGAAAATCTCAGAAAGAAGCTGTCTTGAGGAAGAATTTCTTCTTTCTCAGGGGAACCTCGTCTTGCTTTTGAGGCCTTCCAACTGATTGGATGAAGCCTACATTATCAAGCATGATCTTCTTAAAATCAGTTTATTTCATTTTTTAAATTTTTATTTATTATTTCATTTATTTATTCACCCAGGACCCCAGGATCACATCCCGAGTTGAAAGCAGATTCTGCACCACTGAGCCACCCAGGTGTCTCCCAAATCAGTTTATTTAAAATTTTTTAAATAATAAATTTATTTTTTATTGGTGTTCAATTTGCCAACATACAGAATAACACCCAGTGCTCATCCGTCAAGTGCCCCCCTCAGTGAACGCCACCCAGTCACCCCCACCCCCCACCCTCCTCCCCTTCCACCACCCCTAGTTCATTTCCCAGAGTTAGGAGTCTTCCATGTTCTATCTCCCTTTCTGATATTTCCTACCCATTTCTTCTCCCTTCCCTCCTATTCCCTTTCACTATTATTTATATTCCCCAAATGAATGAGACCATATAATGTTTGTCCTACGTTGACTTACTTCACTCAGCATAATACCCTCCAGTTCCATCCACGTCAAAGCAAATGGTGGGTATTTGTCGTTTCTAATGGCTGCATAGTATTCCATTGTATACATAAACCACATCTTCTTTATCCATTCATCTTTGGATGGACACCGAGGCTCCTTCCACAGTTTGGCTATTGTATTCTTGGTTATCAAAATACTCATAGTTTGGAGACTTTAACATGATAAATATTCATGGTGTGTAAAAGCATGATACATAACTGTACGATCTTACTTAAAAGTTTATTTTAAATGTTAACCACATCTGCAAAATACTTTTAGAACAATGCCTAGATTATGGTTTGACTGAACCCTAGGCACTATAGCCTAGAGATGCTGACATAAAGAACTACCCATCACAGTCATTGCTGGTCAACTTGGCAACTGCACAAATTTCCTTAAGCCAGATTTAGTCTCCAAATAAAGGCAATACAAATACATAATTCCACTTAACCTGATACAAGTATTCAACCTGCAACCGTGAACATGCTTACTCTTTTGCCAGACAGAAAAGAGAAGATGCAAAGTCCTTGGGTGATGTTCACTCTGGTTCTTGATATTTTGACACATTCATAACAAAAAGAGGAAGAGATACTCATAACAATTATATTCCTTGTTTCTGAAACTAATCATAGGTCATCGCTACTATTTATAACCATCTTCTTTCAACACCAAATTCGTATTCCCTTAGCCCTCAGAAAGCATTTCAGTTGGTCGTGGTTATTTCTTTGGTGAGGTGATCCAAAACTTCATTCTTGAATGGTCTGTAGCTCTGTTTCAATGCACCTGTTGCAGTTTTCCATTGGATTTAATACTTTCCTTTGAAGTTAATAGCAGGGTACATTATCTATATCTATATATCTATTATATATGCATATCTATTATATATGCAGTATATATTTTATTTGTATCATATGTGATACACAAATTCCTTAAATCTTAGTTATGATATTTTCTTTCACAAATACTTCTGATTTTATCAATTCTTTCACTTATGATCTACCTTTAATCTCTCTACATGAGTACTTCATGTATAAATAACAAAGTAGGGATCATTATAGAGGTCAGAAGAACACTGGTAAAGTAAACTGCAAAGGTCAGGAGAATCTCTGAGTATCCATGGTATAATAAAGACATTTCTTAAAAGCTCTAAAGAATACCTAACTAGTTAAAGAAGTTTGATTATTTGCTAGAGACAGATTTTTTAAAAAAAGAACAAAGCACAAGAAAGACAAAATGCTTGAGAGAACAGAAGAGTAAGACATACATAAAAAATGTTATGGCCAGAGATATTTGGTTGTTTCCCAAAATATTTGAATGGCAAACATAATGAGTTCATTCAATTAAACGGTGATTTGGGAAAGGACACATTCCCACAAGACAGAAAGACATTTTTTAAAGAGCACTATTTGCTTTGAAAGAAAAATATTGATTAGAAAGTTATCTGCAACTCCTAATATTTAAATAGTTTAAAATTTAATTTCAATAGAATTTAACTAGATCCACATTTTCAGAAGAATGATATTTAATTGAAAAAAAAAAGAATGATATTTAAAACACTCTGTATCAAAGAAAGAAATAGTTTCACTCGAATCCATAAAGGTAAGTGTAAACTTTTACATCAAAGGTCTTATTTACATTTTAGATTGGCTTTCTGAGATATTGTATCTTCAGTATCAAAATTCAGAAAGTCTAAATATTTATAGAATATTAAGGGAATAATCTAATGAACTTAAAACTATATTTCAGGACACATCTATCCTTTTATTTGTTTTTCTATGAGCAGATCAGTGAGCTAAGCAATAAAAACATTGGAAATTTCCTACTTTGAAAGGTAACATTTGTCATAATGAAACAAAACATTCAAATATTTGGGGCAGTTTTGACAAAAAATTCTAATGTAGCAAAACTTAGTAAAGTGGGAACTGGATATTTTAAACATAAGTTTGTACCCTGCCATCAATGAAGTAAATAATTATTTCTAAAGAAATGCTGTCTTGAAAAGAAATCTGAAACTTTTAGGGCATTGAAAAATTATTGATATTAGATTTTTCTGATTAAGGAGATACTACAGACCCTGCAAACATAACTGCCTGTTTGTTGTCCTTATCTAAGGGGATTTAGTGCTCTGAGGTAATTAGCTGGATAAAACAGAGAAATTTTCCTGTGTCCCTGAGAAAAAAAAAGTCCAACTGCAATGAAGTTCTGTCTATTAAATGTACAAAAGAATAAACTCTCTGTTTACCTTTCAGCTTGAAGGGCTTTTGACAATGAATAGCGTTAATTTCAGAGTAGTGGCATGACCTTCTTTGCTCTATACATAATGCAGGAACACATACATGCAATCAAATTATGCTTATAATACAATCTCATCTCCAATGCTAGGCATGGTTTTAGTGGATTTAAAACATTAGAAACTATTATATATTTTAATGTTTTACTAATTATTAAGGTGAAATTTTAGTTGTGAAAATACTTAGAAGAAATCTCAGGTTGTCATTTCCATCCCCTCCTTCCTACCTTCCTCCATCCCTCCTCCCTTCCTGCCTGCCTTCCTTTCTTCCTTCCTTCCTGTTGCTTGAGTTTCATCTGGTTCCTGATTCATTTATTCTTTAAGAGTCATTTGAGAAAATAAATTGTACACAGCTTTACGGGAGATGTAGGTAATCTCTTTGCATTGCAGAACATTATAATTTCATTGGAAATTTTTGGAAATTAGACACAAAATCACTTAAATGTATAAAATCATTCATATAAATGTATATTAAATATAAAACCATGGAAGTAGAAGCTGTCAAACAGAGTCTGAAATATATAGTGGAATTAGAATAAGGTTTGCAGTCAGAGACTGTTGGATCTCTGCACTGATTCTTTATAACTCAGTTCTCTCCAATTTTCTGGGTCATTAAAAAATTGAAGATTAACTTGTGAATCCTGCATATATCTGATCAATATATGATAACTTCCAATATTACAGTAAATCCTCATTATTGGAATAGACTGAAAAATTATCAAATTCACAGAGAAAATGTACATATTATTAAGGAAAGATCTTTATGGTATTATAATATCTAAGAAGGGAATTAGAAATTAGATAGAAACTGATTATTCTAATTCCTTCATTTCTAGAGCCTTTATTGTGCAATGGCTCATTTAATATTTATAATGTTTATAATATTTATAATGTTTGTGAAATTAAAAAAAAACTCATCATTACTTCTTATTCAGAACTTGCATCAAACCCCATTTGAGCAAATTAGTTACTCAGTAACTTGTAGATTGTTAGTTTCCAATTTATTTTCCAATTATTTATTAATTCTACTTTGTTCTGTTTTTCCAAAATGCTCACCTATTAGAATACTAGAGAAGACTAAAGACAGGACCACCATGTGAGAGGAGAAAGAAGTAAATACAAACACAGCATGAGAATAGCATATCCTACACCAACCTCTGATGGAGAGTATAGTGCATGACAGTTAATAATGGGAATTATTATACATTTATGAATCAAATGCATATTGAATGGTTTATGTACATTAAATACCCAGGAAGGATGTAGTATATAAATATGATATTTTATGTTCTCTTCGTTTTACTTGTTGTAGTAAAAGTAAGTTGGACTTTTGAATTGTACAAGCCTGAATTCAAACTTTAATAATGCCATTTATTTGTTGTGATCTTGGTTGATTCATATAACATTTTCATGTTGAAGTTATCTTACAAATAGAATGGTAACAGAATTACCTCCCAGCACCATTATGAGGATTGACTAAGACAACATCTGTGAATATACCTACCACAATGTAGAATCCCTGCTTTGGAAGTTACATGCTTAAATGCAATCTTCCTTTAGATACTGGAATATGTGCATGTCCTCTACTCGGTACTATAGGAATGATACCATCATACCAGAACTTTCCATTTTCCAAGTACTAGGTGAATCAAACACAGAACTTAACAAGGTGATGTTGGCACTACAGAAAGATTTGTAGGATGTACTTTAGGAGCTCGTTGGAAGAAAGAACATGTGTAGGGAGACAATAGAGCTCAGAAAGGAGAGCCTGATAAATGAACTGGGAGTTTTGTGTTACTTATAGAATATTTTAGTAAAATAGGTAAACATACGATCAGAGTAGGAAGGGCAACCTTCCTCTTGGATCCTTTTAAAAAGGGATTTTTCTCCCTTTGACTTAAGTCTTTTTTTTTCTTTTTTTTTTTTTAATTTATGATAGTCACACACAGAGAGAGAGAGAGAGAGGCAAAGACACAGGCAGAGGGAGAAGCAGGCTCCATGCACCGGGAGCCCGACGTGGGATTCGATCCCGGGTCTCCAGGATCGCGCCCTGGGCCAAAGGCAGGCGCCAAACCGCTGTGCCACCCAGGGATCCCTTGACTTAAGTCTTGATTGAAAACATGGCTATTCATATCAGGAATTAAATCTCAAATGCGATATTTGCAATTTGATAAATATCTGTTTCCCCATTGATAGCCAGTTTTGAATGACTTTCAGTTGAAATAAACTGGCTATAACAACCATTCATTACAAGACAAAAAAAAAAAATCACAGAGACCACTCAGGAAAATCACTTTCTTCAGCTTATTTATTAATATATAATGGCATGATGACACAAAAATATTTGAGACAGCTTAAATCCAAATGTGAATGTATATAAATATTTTACAAGAATAACATGAAGAGGAAGTTCGGTTTGCCAACATATAGTATAGTACCCAGTCCTCATCCCATCAAGTGCCCTTCTAAACAAAATTGTCAAATGGCTTCTCTAAAATGAATATTTTTATTAATTTTATTAATGTGATACCAATTAGACATTGATATTCCTATCCTCAAAGCTGATAACAAAACACAGCCTTACTCATCTCATTATATTTTTAAAGATTTTATTTATTTATTGATGACAGAGAGAAAGAGAGGCAGAGACACAGGCAGAGGGAGAAGCAGACTCCATGCAGGGAGCCTGATGTGGGACTTGATCCTGGGTCTCCAGGATCACATCCTGGGCCGAAGGCAGCGCCAAACCACTGGGCCACCGAGGCTGCCCAATCATCTCATTATTAGTAACAAGAAAATATATCAGTTTTCAGCAGACCTAATTCCTGAAAGGAATATTTTCTGATCAATAATATTTAGTGACAGAATGGACATTTTAAAAACTTATGGCTTAACATTAAATGCAGATGCTTCTCTAAGACTCATTGTTAGTGACTTTATCATTTTAAAAGTGCAGTACACTTATTTTATAGGCTAACAAACTACAACTCAGGCAGATAAAGTGATCTCACATGTTGAATTCTTTATTTTCACAGATGCTACCCAGAGACCAAACTACAGAAGGCAATTTGTCTTCAGTTGTGGCATTTGTTCTCCTGGGATTTTCTGACCTTCCTAACATCCAGGGATTTCTATTTGGAATTTTCTTTCTCATCTACATGTCCATCTTAATAGGAAATGGTCTTATCATAATAATTACAAGGGTAGACTCTGTTCTCCAGACACCCATGTATTTTTTCATTGCAAATTTTTCCTCCCTGGAAATCTGTTATGTGTCTGTCACCCTCCCCAGGATTCTGGTGAATCTTTGGACTCAGGACAGAAGCATTTCTTGGTTGGGCTGTGCCACTCAAATGTGCTTCTTCCTCATGCTGGGAGCCACTGAATGTTTCCTCTTGGCAGTGATGGCCTATGACCGCTACGTGGCCATTTGTAACCCTCTGCACTACCCTCTCATCATGAACCACAAGATGTGCGTCCAACTGGCTGTTGGTGCCTGGCTTAGTGGAATTCCAGTCCAGATAGGACAAACATGTCAGGTGTTCTCGCTGCCTTTCTGTGGTTCTAACCAAATTAACCACTTCTTCTGTGACATCCCCCCATTGATCAAGCTGGCTTGTGGGGACACTTCACTTAATGAGATGTGTGTCTTTGTAGTTGCTATATTATTTGTCATGATTCCTTTTCTATTTATACTTGGCTCTTATGTGAAAATCATTTCCACCATCCTAAAGTTGTCCTCAGCCAGGGGCCGGTCTAAAGCCTTCTCCACCTGTTCTTCCCATATCATTGTTGTGCTTTTATTCTTTGGATCGGCTACCATCACCTACTTAAGGCCCAAATCCAATCATTCTGCAAGAACTGACAAGATGCTCTCTCTTTTCTACACCATTGTGACTCCTATGTTTAACCCTCTGATATACAGTCTTAGGAACAAGGATGTGAAGACAGCACTGAAAAAATTATTACTCAAGAAAACAGTGTAAGCATCATACAGATCACTTTTTAATACATTTGTTTCATAGCTATCACAAAAATAAAATTAAATTCCATTCTACTTATGTTTACTGATGACACAATCACTCATATTTATTATGTAATCATTGGCGATTATTGTGTGTTTTAGAGTTCTGGCCTAAAGTCACTTGTAGCTGCATCTTTAACAAGCCAATTAATTAATTTTAAAATCCTCTATTCTTTAGGACAAGTTAATTTTTTTCACAGAATATTATAAATTTACCTACCTTAAAAATTTTCAGATGATTTTAACTGCTAGAACTATTTTTTAAAATGTGTAGAAGTAGGCCTGGACTTACCCATTTGTCAAATATTTACTAATACTATGCTGGTATTCATGACACATTCATTTCTTCCTGACAGGTTTTCACCTAGATATGTGTTAAGGGAGTGAACACAAGACAAGTTATAAATCATACTGAAATTGTAAACAGAAATTAAAAACAAAATGAAATTATTTAACTGTATCCACTTTCTCAGTATGAATTCAGAAAATGTTTCCATGTGTAACCAGAGGAAGTCAAACACCTGATCTGGCTCTGTCATTCTGTTTTAAATATAGTTCATGATTGGATGAGGAAATGGGGTAAAGTGGGTGATGGGCATTAAGAAGGGCACTTGAGGGGATCCCTGGGTGGCGCAGCGGTTTGGCACCTGTCTTTGGCCCAGGGCGCGATCCTGGAGATTCGGGATCGAATCCCACATCGGGCTCCCGGTGCATGGAGCCTGCTTCTCCCTCTGCCTGTGTCTCTGCCTCTCTCTCTCTCTCTCTGTGACTATCATAAATAAATAAAAATTAAAAAAAAAAAAGAAGGGCACTTGATGGAATGAGCACTGGGTGTTATATGCAACTGATAAATCACTAAATTCTACCTCTGAAACTAATGATACACTATATGTTAATTAATTGCTTTTAAATAAAATAAAAAATATATTTCAAGTATAACTTTTCTCACACTTAAAGAACCTATTTGAAACTTTAAAGGGGAGAAAGCAAGAAAAAAACATTTACATACGATTACTCAATATCACAAATAGTAATATATACACATTGAATGCCCAACACTGTCTGCCTATAAGTTATAGGTAAATTAGTGTAACGGTGACTATTATTTCCCCTTTTATCCTTGTTTCATTTATATAAAATAAGACTCTTTTTACTAGAGAGTACAGATAAAATCAAGAACTAATCAATCATAAGTATCCTACAGATAAGAAGACTTAAGGTATTTATCAACATTGCACTTAAAATCCACTTCTCTGTTTTGAGTGTGCAACTCAGAGGATACTGTCATTATTTCTAAACATTTTTTGTTAATGTTTGAAGACTGTATTATTTATCCAACAACTATGTCACTTTATAAGTTTGCTTATCCTTGTAGATATTTGTCCCTTTGGATTAGTTTCTCTTTATAAAGGCTTGCATTTTTAAAAAATTATTTCTTAATTTAAATTCAACTAGCCAATATATAGTACATCATTAGTTTCAGATGTAGTGTTCAATAATTTATCAGTTGCTATAACATCAGGGTTCATCACCTTACTTGAAAGGCCTGCATTTTAATTATAATATTGGATGTATAAGTTTGAATTTTCATTTTTAAGGACTAGCATTTTAACCTTCCACCTTAACATGATGCCCTATGTCATATTTGTTTTTATAAGTATGGATGGATGTAAATATGTTAACCTACCTCATATATTTTCTTACACATATGAAGAATTGCATATATTCACCATGGTGATAATGATAGGATGTTGAAGATAATGACAATATATGTGAGAATGCTGTTTTGATCTCTTCTTTGTCAAGCACATGCTATAGTGTAATGGAAATAGCATTAGTTCAGGAATCAAGATAGCTGATTTTTATTTCTAATTTACCTTAAATGTTCATTCTTGAGCAACTCAACTGTTATTTGTAAAATTGTCTATAAAATAGTAATAATGTCTAATATTACTATCTCATAACAATATTATGAAAATATAAACATGATCTTTGAATCCAAAAAGTCTTGTTAAAAATTCAAAAATTTTGGAGAAGAAGGCAAAATCTAGTTTTCCAGAGAATTAAGGGTACACTTTTTTTTTTTTTGAGATAGAAAGAGAGAGGGCAGCCCCAATGGCCAAGGGGTGTGGTGCCGCCTTCAGCCCGGGGTACGATCCTGGAGACCCAGGATCAAATCCCATGTCAGGCTCCCTGCATGGAGCCTGCTTCTCCCTCTGCCGGTGTCTCTCTCTCTTTCTCTCTCTCTCTCTCTCTGTCTTGAATAAATAAACAAAACCTTTAAAAAAGATAGATAAACCATTAGCCAGCCTAATTAAAAGGAAGAGAAAAAAGACTCAAATTAATAAAATCATGAATGAAAAAAGGAGAGATCACAACCAATACCAAGGAAATACAAAAATACAAACGATTTTAAAAACTTATTATGAGCAGGTATATGCCAATAAATTAGGCAATCTGGAAGAAATGGATGCATTTCTGGAACACCACAAATCAACAAAACTAGAACAGGAAGAAACTGAAAATCTGAACAGGCTAACCAGGGAGGAAATTGAAGCAGTCATCAAAAACCTCCCAAGACACAGAAGTCCAGGGCCAGATGGCTTCCCAGAGGAATTCTATCAAACATTTAAAGAAGAAACCATACCTATTCTTCTAAAGCTGTTCAGAAAGATAGAAAGAGATGGAACACTTCCAAACTCGTTTTATGAGGCCAGCATCACCTTAATTCCAAAACCAGACAAAGACCCCACCAGAAAGGAGAATTATAGACCAATATCCCTGATGAACACAGTTGCAAACATTCTCTACAAGATACTAGCCAATAGGATCCAACAGTATATTAAGAAGATTATTCACCATGACCAAGTAGGATTTATCCCCGGGATGCAAGACTGGTTCAACACTCATAAAGCAATCAATATGATATATCATATCAACAAGAGAAAAAACAAGAACCATATGATCCTTTCAACAGATGCAGAGAAAGCATTTGACAAAATACAGCATCCATTCCTGATCAAAACTCTTCAGGGTGTAGGGATAGAGAGAACATTCCTCAGCATCTTAAAAGCCAACTATGAAAACCCCACAGCAAATGTAATTCTCAATGGGGAAACACTGGGAGCCCTACCCCTAAGATCAGGAACACGACAGGGATGTCTATTCTCACCACTGTTATTCAACATAGTACTAGAAGTCCTAGCCTCAGCAATCAGACAAAAACAAAGAAATAAAAGGCATTCAAATTGGCAGAGAAGAAGTCAAACTATCACTCTTCGCAGATGATATGATACTGTACGTAGAAAACCCAAAAGCTTCCACCCCAAGATTGCTAGAACTCATACAGCACTTTGGCAGTGTGGCAGGATACAAAATCAATGCCCAGAAATCAGTGGCATTTCTATACACTAACAATGAGACTGAAGAAAGAGAAATTAAGGAGTCAATCCCATTTACAAGTGCACCCAAAAGCATAAGATACCTAGGAATAAACCTAACCAAAGAGGTAAAGTATCTATACCCTCAAAACTATAGAACACTTCTGAAGGAAATTGAGGAAGACACAAAGAGATGGAAAAATATTCCATTTTCATGGATTGGAAGAATTAATATTGTGAAAATGTCAATGTTACCCAGGGCAATTTACACATTTAGTGCAATCCGTATCAAAATACTTGGACTTTCTTCAGAGAGTTAGAACAAATCATCTTAAGATTTGTGTGGAATCAGAAAAGACCCCGAATAGCCAGGGGAATTTTAAAAAAGAAAACCATAGCTGGGGGCATCACAATGCCAGATTTCAGGTTGTACTACAAAGCTGTGGTCATCAAGACAGTGTGGTACTGGCACAAAAACAGACACATAGATCAATGGAAAAGAACAGAGATTCCAGAAGTGGACCCTCAACTCTATGGTCAACTAATATTCAACAAAGCAGGAAAGACTATCCACTGGAAAAAAAGACAGTCTTCAATAAATGGTGCTGGGACAATTGGACATCCACATGCAGAAGAATGAAACTAGACCACTGTCTTACACCAAACACAAAGATAAACTCAAAATGGATGAAAGATCTAAAAGTGAGACAAGATTCCATCAAAATCCTAGAGGAGAACACAGGCAACACCCTTTCTGAACTTGGCCACAGCAACTTCTTGCAAGATAAATTCATGAATGCAAGGGAAACAAAAGGAAAAATGAATTATTGGGACTTAATCAAGATAAAAAGCTTCTGCACACCAAGAGAAACAGTCAACAAAACTAAAAGACAACCTACAGAATGGGAGAAGATATTTGCAAATGACGTATCGGATAATGGGCTAGTTTCCAAGATCTATAGAGAACTTATTAAACTCAGCACCCAAGAAACAAACATGAAATGAAATGTGCAAAAGACATGAACAGAAATCTCACAGAGGAAGACATAGACATGGCCAACAAGCATATGAGAAAATGCTCTGCATCACTGGCCATCAGGGAAATACAAATCAAAAACACAATGAGATACCACCTCACACCAGTGAGAATGGTGAAAATTAACAAGACAGGAAACAACAAATGTTGGAGAGGATGTGGAGAAAGGGGAACCCTCCTGCACTGTTGGTGGGAATGTGAACTGGTACAGCAACTCTGGAAAACTCTGTGGAGGGTCCTCAAAGAGTTAAAAATAGACCTGGCCTATGACCCAGCAATTGCACTGTTGGGGATTTACCCCAAAGATACAGATGCAGTGAAACGCTGGGACACCTGCACCCTGATGTTTATAGCAGCAATGTTCACAATAGCCAAACTGTGGAAAGAGCCTCGGTGCCCATCGAGAGATGAATGGATAAAGAGGATGTGGTCTATGTGTACAATGGAATATTTTCAGCCATTAGAAACGACAAATACCCACTATTTGCTTTAACGTGGATGGACCTGGAGGGTATTATGCTGAGTGAAATAAGTCAATCGGAGAAGGACAAACATATGTTCTCATTCATTTGGGGAATATAAAAAATAGTGAAAGGGAATAAAGGGGAAAGGAGAGAAAATGAGTGAAAATATCAGTGAGGGAGACAAAACATGAGAGACACCTAACTTTGGGAAACAAACAAGAGGCGGTGGAAGGGTTGGTGGAAGGGGAGGTGGGCAGGGGGTTGGGGGGACTGGGTGACGGGCACTGAGGAGGGTATATATATATATATATATATATATATATATATAGAGAGAGAGAGAGAGAGAGAGAGAGAGGGAGAGAGAGGGAGAGAGGGAGAGAGAGAGAAAGGGGGGAGGGGTAGAGGGAGAAGGAGAGAGAGAATCTTAAGCAGGTTCCATGCTCAGCACAGAACCTGACACAGGGTTGAACTGAAATCAAGAGTCTGATTCTCAACCAACAGATACCCAGGCACCCCTACACATTGTATTTTTAAAGGCTAAAAATTTAAACATGGAAATTATTTTAACTTCCACTATGTTAATGCAAATCCTTCTACAACAGCTTCCAAATTTCCCCTATCATTCATTTGGGGAATATAAATAATAGTGAAAGGGTATTTCCCTTTCAGGGAAGGGAAGGGAGAAGAAATGGGTAGGAAATATCAGAAAGGGAGACAGAACATGAAGACTCCTAACTCTGGGAAACGAACTAGGGGTGGTGGAAGGGGAGGAGGGTGGGGGGTGGGGGTGAATGGGTGACGGGCACTGAGGGGAGCACTTGACATGGTGAGCACTGGGTGTTATTCTGTATGTTGGCAAATTGAACACCAATAAAAATAAATTTATTTAAAAAAATTCCCGTATCTTTTTAAACAAACAAAAATCTAGTTTGATTTGGCTTCTCGAGTTATACACAAAAAGGATTTGGGTTCCTGGGCATCAATGATCTATAATTGTTTGCAAACATGGAATATCATTTAGATTTATATCAATTCTTCATATCATGTTATTTTCTTGTCATGTCTCTTCTTGCTTCCAGTCAATTGATTTTCAGAGTATAGACTTCTTTTTTGTCTAATGTCTTTCCCATTGTCATCTATTATTTTTCCTTATCATTCTGAAAGAAAGCAGGCAGTTGTTAAATTATTTTACTTGAATTCTAAACGTGGCCCCGCTTGAAAAAAAAAGAGCACAGATTTCCTGAAATCTCGTTTCCTTTCATTTGACTTAGGATATGAAATAATTTCTTAATGTTTACGTATATTTTCAGTATGTAAACAAAATGTATGGAGAAGACTGTTGATTAATTAATGGACTCACTATTTTGCCAAATATTCTGACTGCCATAGAATAATGACCCTCAAAGAAACATCATATATATCAGTGTATGTGTATGGCAATAGTTAATTATCAAAAGTATAATTAATTGTATGAAACCATCTAGAAATTAATGTCTACTAATGTGCTGGAGTACACACACAAACATCCAAGAACTCTGTCATCTTTCCTATATATCTAGTTAGCTAGCTAGTGATCTATTTGCCTTATATGCCAATGGTAAACACAAACACACACCTAGGTACTTTTTGTGCATACAGCTTATTATGGAAAAGTTTGACAATTCTCCTTTGAACTTTTAGCAGCATTTTTCCAAAACATTTTGCTTTCTAATCATATATATATATCATATATATATACATATATATAAATCATATATATCATATATATATAATCCATCAGAAAGGATGAATACTCACCATTTAAATTAATGTAAATGGAATTGGGGAGTATTATGCTAAGTGAAATAAATCAATCAGAGAAAGACAATTATCACATGGTTTACTCATATGCAGAATATATGAACAAGTACAAGGACGCTAAGGGAAGGAGGGAAAACTGAATGGGAAAAAAATCAGAGAGGAAGACAAACCATGAGAGACTCTTAACTCTGGGAAACTGAAGGTTGCTCAGGAGGAAATGGTGGGGGATAGAGTAATTGGGTGATGGGCATTAAGGAGGGCAGTGATGTGATGAGCACTGGATGTTGTATGCAACTAATGAATTATTGAACACTACATCTGGAACTAATGATGTACTACATGTTGGCAAATTGATTTAAAAATAAAGAAGAAAAGTTAACTTCTTAGCACTATGAATGAATTATTCTGGATAACACAATCTAAAAATAAGAAACAAAGTTTATCTTGAAAATAAAGATATTTATAATCTACAAAGTACATACATTAGGTGCACATATTCATTATATTTTTAAAAATTTGTGGGACACATAAATTTTTAGTGTGATATTACTACTGAAAGTGGTATCTTGTTTGTTTCAAGTTTTTATTTAAATTTCAGTTAACATACAGTGTATACTTTCATTGTAAGATGACTAGGTGAGAAAATAATTGTTGATACTGTTCACAGATTTGGAGGGGGAATATCTGGAAATTCATTATCTAGCAAAAAAGAATCACAGTGTCCCAAGAATATAGCTCTTATCTGCCCTTCTATAAGAATGATTAGTTGACATTTATTAGAGTTATTAATATTTGTAAATGTTCTCCCCCTATTTTATCTTATATCTCAATTTTCTTTTTTCTGTATTAGACAGAAAAGACAAGGAAAATGGAGGGAAGTTTTTATATCTGTCTCATTCCATTCCACATATAATAAATACCTTTGGGAATTATCTGATTTCTGATTGGAATTTTTCTGGAATTTTTTATTGTTGATATTATCTTTCTATTTTTTAATTTGTTTCTATAGCCAATCATTTCCATTATATCTTTTATAGTTTTGATATGTTCATATGCAAGTGAATAGAACTGAGTTTTTCACTTATGGACTAAAGTTCTAAAAGCAGGTGCAAGCTTCAATGTATTCTTTTTTAATTGGAAAAACTAGTCATAAGTCATGCTTCCTTTGAGATCTGTTGCCTACATATACAAAGGATTCATTATATAGACATAAATATTGACAATTAATAAGGTTAGTTATATCAATACAAATAGAGAAAGAACATAAGTTATAATCATAACCTAAGCAAAACCATGAGTTGGAGGCTCAATCAAATGAACCACCCAGGTGCCCCTATAGTAGATATATTTCATACAATTTTCTTTTCTTTTCCCTAATTTTCCCATCACACTATCATCTCTAGAAAATCATATTAAAATATATATTCCCATAACTTTCTCCACTTTATATATGAATTTTAATAATAATATTCGCTTTTATCAAATCATAAGACTCAATTGTATAGAAATGATTAATCTGATAGTAGCATAAATTGTGCTTAATATTGACTGATATTGGTGCACCGAAATCATTTAGAAAACTATGTTTCCAGTGAACAGTGCTTTTTTCTTTAGGAAATGATTTCTTGAGGCACCTGTGTGGTTCAGTCAGTTAGGTGTCTGCCTTCAGCTCAGGTCATGATCTCACTTTTGTGGAATCAAGCCCCACATCAGGCTCTCTGCTCAGGGAAGTCTGCTTCTCCCTTTGCCTGTGGCTTCCCATACTTGTGTGAGCGCTCTCTCTCTCTTTCTCTCTCTCTCTCTCCCTCTCTCTCTCAAATAACTAGTCTTTAAAAAATGATTTTTTTTTGTAGAGTCATTGCTAGATATACACATTTCCTTATTTTAATGTTTGTTGTAAAAAAAAATGTTCATTGTCAACCTGGTTCTTAAAGTATCTGTTACAATTCCACGGAAATGAATGATATGGTTTCCAGTAAGTGATATAACAGAATTTATATTACAGCTACATCTATTACATCAATCCTTGTCAAAAGTTCTTACTAAGAGAGGACAATAAAATACAATAAAACTATAAAATTACCAATGGAATGACTTGGTATTTGATGACATGTACATAAATGTATGACTTGACACATTACAATATTACAAGTAACTTTTAATTTGGAAAAAAATTTACCATTGTATAAAAAATATTAAAGTTTAAAATAAATACCAGTTGATATTTCAACACTGATATCTAAGGAATCAATTCCTGCAAGTATAACATTTTTAATAAAGTGAATTATTTACATAGCAATTTTCTCAAAGCTGTTATGACTTCCTTGTTCCTTAGACTGTATATGAGAGGATTAAACATGGGAGTCACAACTGTGTAGAAAAGAGAAAGCACTTTGTCAATTCTTGCTGAGTGACTGGCTTTGGGTCTTAAATAGGTAATAATGGCTGATCCAAAGAACAACACCACAACTGTAAGATGAGATGAACAGGTGGAGAAGGCTTTGGCCCGACTTGTGGCTGAATGCAATTTAAGGATTGTGGAGATGATTTTGCCATAGGAAATAAGTATCAACAGAAATGGAACTGTGACAATCAACACGGCAACTATGTAGACCATCATTTCATTCACAAATGTGTTCCCACAAGCAAGCTTGAGTACTGGGGGGATGTCACAGAAGAAGTGGTCAATTAAATTAGAGCCACAAAAGGGCAGAGAGAAAATCTGGACTGTTTGCCCTATCTGGACTGGAATTCCACTGATCCAGGAGCCAGCCGCCAGCTGAATACAAGTTTTTTGGTTCATCATTAAAGGGTAGTGTAGAGGGTTGCAAATGGCCATGTAGCGATCATAGGCCATCACTGCTAGAAGGAAACATTCAGTGGTTCCCAGCACAAGAATGCAGCACATTTGGGTAGCACAGGCAACTAAAGAAATTGTTCTTCTCTGGGTCCAAAGGTTCATGAGCATTCTGGGGAGAGTAACTGATACATAGCAGATTTCCAAAAAGGAAAAATTGCCTAGGAAAAAGTACATAGGGGTCTGGAGAGAAGGGTCCAGTTTTGTTATTAGAAAAATGATGCCATTACTCATCACAATAATGATGTAGATGACTAAGAACAGTCCAAATAGAAGCCACTGGAGATGGGGAACATCAGCAAAGTCCAAGAGAACAAATTCTATCAGTTCAGTTAGATTATCTTCTGGTGGTTTTTCTTGGTGTTTCATCTGTGGAAAGGGTAAATTTAGCATGTACTGTTATTTTACCTTAATGGATCAGTTCCCATTCTCTAAGTTTTATTAGGTATCTACATTCAGTTTTTATAGTCACTGTAATTGTTTCTAATTTAATAATGTTACTATTTGTGTATTTCTCACTTTCTCAGTTTAGATCCTGTGGATTATCACTGAACGCACTCCCTTGAAATTTCCTTTAAGAGCATTCTATACACTTTCTGAAAAACCAAACTATGCCTTGCTCAACATAGACACTGGGAAAATTGGCAATCACTGAAAATAGAGCTCCAGCTATGCCATATGATCTAATTCTTAATTATATTTCTTGACAATCCTGTTGTACTTCCCTATGATTTTTCTCTACCATACTTTAGTAGAACTGTATCAGACTTTGTCTTCCCCATACATTTGCAACTTTCTACTTGAACTCTTCATTACTCTATCACTTCTTCACTTGATGATCTTGATCTTACATTTTCTTATTATACAGTTCTTATTATTGGGCAGTCTACAAAAAAGAGAATATTTTATCACACATGGGGGAATAAAACAAATACCTTTTGGTAGGATACTAAATGGGGCATATTATTCAGGAAAACTTGCCTTGGAACATAGATACAGATGGACATAAGAGAGTGATCTTAGGAAAACAAGAATAGCCTGGAGTGTGTTCATTATCTGGGGTATGTGTGTGGGAGCAGTGGGAGAAAAGATGTGCGTCTGTGTGCAGTATGCATCTCCACTATCTCTGCTCCTCCTCAAAAACTCTCCAGATAAATTTATAAACTCATTTCTCTTAGAGATAAGAATATTGAGACTCACTAATGATAGATAATTTGATGATGTGCATATAGGTGTTCTGAATACAAATCAGTGCCTATTTTTTAAAGATTTTATTTGTTTATATGAGATAAAGAGAGATTGGGAGAGCACATGTGAGTGGGGGGAGACACAAAGAAAGAAGGAAGAGGGAGAGAATCCCAAGCAGATGCCCCATTGAGCATGGAGCCTGACTCAGGCTTACTCCCAGGACCCCAGGATCATGATCTGAGCAGAAACCAAAAGTCAGATGCTTGACCAACTGAGCCACCTAGGTGCCCCAGTGCCTACTTTTCAAAATTGGACTTGAGTTTGAATCCTAACTCAATAATTTATTATCTGTGTGGTATTTAAAAAAAGACTTTATTTTTCATGAGAGACACAGAAAGAGAGGCCAAGACATAAGCAGAGGGAGAATAAGGCTTCCCACGGGAAGCCTGATGTGGAACTTGATCCCAGGATCACGGGATCATGCCCTGAGCCAAAGCAGATGCTCAACCACTGAGCCACCTGGGTGTCCCTTTATGACATTAAGCAAAATTGTTTAGATTTTTTAAAGTTTGCTTTCTTATTTGTGATACTTCAATTAAATAATACTGGTAAAATTACCTATCAATTTTATTCTGACTTTTTATTAGTTATGGTTTTATAACAATAATTATGAATATACTATGAATATGATATTATGTTCTTAGGTCTTTAGTCTCCAGGGTTGCACCACATTGTTTAATGAAATTATATTTAATAAAATTATTGAGTTACTTGTTGGTGATCATGTTTATTTTTTCATTCTTTCCTTTCATCAGGGCCAGGACTAGGGTAAGGTGAGTGAGACTCCTCAGATACAAAATTTAAGAGGCACTCACTCATTCTCAGAGCTGATTCTGTGTTGCATAAACATGAAAGTGAATGAATTCTTAGACATTTCACCCTTGGAATTTCTGGGCTCAAGATTCGTCCTCAGGCCTTCCATTTCTCCATTCTGGTGTGTTTGGACTTTGGCCACCAAACTGCATACTACAGTGCCATGGATAAAGGAATACAGTCTTGCCAAGATGGGCTGGATTTAAGTTACGGCTCCACCATCGGGTATCTCTGTGACCTCAGGAGAGATGCTTCATCCTTGTGCATAGTTTATTCAACTACAAAACTGGCTAACTATTTTACCAATCCTTAGTATTTTTATATTAATTAACTCATTTCATATGTGTAAAACAACTCGAAGCACTTATAAAACTCTCTCTAAAGGTAGCTACTATCACTTATTAAAAAATAAAATTTATTCTTCTGAATTGTATTCTCTGTTCTAAGCAGCATGAAAAAGGTTCTCTAATTTACTTTTTCTTTGTTTCACATGATTAATGTGGATATTGAATAAGATCTCAGAGCAATCAACAAAATGTTATAAAAATGTCAAGCTCTTAAGATGTGAATTCTCCATGAATTCTCTGCTAATAATTTTGTTTATATTATTATCTCTACTCTATGAACCTAATGTCAAGAGTACTTATCACCGTTCAGCCAAGAGTGTTGCAGTCTGGCTAATTCCTTTTATATGCCTTTTCTTCCACTAATACTATAGGCCTTGGGAAGTAAGGACTGACTGTTTTTCTAGTTGGGATTAATATGGATCTATAGATCTTGTACACCTAAGAGCGTGCTGAGTATTTAATCCTGAAATTAGGTAGAGAAGCAGACATGTTTAAAAAGAATCATTATTCTCAAAGGAGAGAAATGGATAAATAAACAAGACAACAAAATTCCAATCTTTATGTATCTCTTTTATGAATGGCATTTATTTAACATAAATAATCCCATGCTTATTATTGGAAGAAAATTACTTCCTGTGCTAAATAAAATGTAATTTCTAACTGTGCAAACCCAACATCTTGATGATTAAACAATTGATGTATAACATGAATTAGTGAGATTTATGTATGTATTTTCAAGAGCAGAGCAAAGCAGGGCATCCCAGGTGGCTCAGTGGTTTAGCGCTGCCTTCAGCCCAGGGCATGATTTGGAGACCAGGGATCAAGTCCCATGTCAGGCTCCCTGCATGGAGCCTGCTTCTCCCTCTGCCTGTGTCTCTGCCTCTCTCTCTGTGTCTCTCATGAATAAATAAATAAAAATATTTTTTAAAAAAGCGGAAGAAAGCAGAAAGAACAGAGATTTGCTTCATGTGCTCCCACAAAATTATGCTACTTTACTTCTTGTAAATATTTAAGTTCTTATTGATAAGGGGAAATAAAATTTAACGTTGTAATAGTTTTATTTAAAGCCAAGCTTTGACTCTGTGAAAAACTCCAACTGATTAAGGGAAGATATAACAGCACTCTACTTCAGTTAAATGCTGGAAGCCACCTGAGCTTCAGCTATATTTATATATTTAATATAAATTATCAACTTAAACCTAAAATTAATTTAAAAGCAATATAGAATTTAAAATTATTTTCACTATTTTCTGTCCTTAATTTTATTATTATTATTTTCTTTAAAGTAAATGTTCTTTGGATTCCCCAATGGTTGTAACATTATTTCATGAATTGCTTTGCTTTAAATCTCTCACTGAATTATCAAGTTGCATGCATAAATATAACACAAATTTGTTACAGTGTATTGGCTCAAAATGAAGTTTCCTATAATATTGTCTTTACCTAGAAAAAATACTTCAGATCTTACAGTTTTCAGTATTTCAAAGTGACTTAATACTATTATTCATTAGTATGATTTCATTGTAAATTTTATTTAATAAAATCAGAATTATATGAGTTTCTGTTATAAAATGATATGTTTGTTACTTTGCTAAAGACTAATTTTAAATTAAAAATATGATCTAAGTTTAATATCATTATAAATTAGTTCATATTTACCTTTCTTCTTTGGGATGCTGCTGATTTCTTTCACTACAGAGGGTTTAATGGTTCTGTTACTATAGTTGAAAATCACTTATTTCATCAAAGATATGCAAGATACCTTTATAATACCTTGTTCTTTCTAAACATGAACTGCTTTTTAAGTGAAAGTTAGGTAGCTCTACCCCAGGGATCTCTTCCACCTCACAAATTTACATTTCTAATTAGAAGCATCACTATAGTACTCTCTGATGTGTGGTATTTTATTTTTTCTACATAGCTCTTGGTCTTCCCAGAATATTTTCGCTTCAACCCCTCCATGTAACAGTGCACAGGACATCTTATTTCTTAGACATGAACAGGGTGTTGAACATTACTGAGAACATCCAAAATTGACACACAACCAATTTTCACTTTATCTATCATAAATGTTCCATAAGGAACCTTTGTTTCTATCAGATTGAGATCTTGAACTCATTTTTCTTATGTTCTCCTCTATGATAGGTTCCTTGATCACTAGTTAGAGGCTGGCCTGTGCAATCATTGTATTAAATATTCTGATGACAAATGTTATTTTTATGTACAAAACTATTATACTATTGGTTTCTTCATGGCCACCTGCACATTCTGAGATTTAGCTATTGAGTGTATTACACAAGTTTCAAAAAATTGACATTTTAACTCAAGGTTCATCTGAATAGGGAGGTTTTTTTTTTGTTTGTTTGTTTCTTTTGCAGGCATACCACAGTCTTTTTCCAATTTCATTTTACATCATTAAGGTGTGAATATTTTCAAGTTTTACTTAGGATAAAACCAGAATCTTGAAATAAGTCCAGCTGAAATCATGAGAAAGACTCTGAGCAAATGGTTTGTGAATTCTAAGTTTTAATTCTGGGAAAGGCAATTTTTTCCAACAGATTGTTTAAGAATTATGACTTGGGATCAATTTTTCATGTCAAAAATAGGATGTTCCTTCCAGTTATTTAGTAAATAATGATGTCTATGAGTTTGGGATTAGGTAGGGAAATTATTTCAGAGAGAAGGAACTCCTATAGCAATGTGATAACAGGGAGTGATTAAGAAAGCCAATTATGTCTACTAGGAACACACATCTTAGATCATGGAAGGCTGTGAGGAGGGGGACAAGGGCTGCACAGGAGGCCAGATGTCACAGAGCTCAGCAAGGAAGTGAAAGGTCAGCCTGGCTGGGGCTACTGAGGATGCACATCTATGAAGCAACCCTGCTGAGGACTTAAAGTCTATTGGCAAGGTGTAGTGCTCAGCATGGGTACAGAGGTCTTCTGATGCCATAAAATAGAATATTGAGGAAAAAATACTCAAATACAAATGAGAATTTGTCATTCAATAAATATAGCCTACCAAATTGGCAAAAAATGGACATTTAAACCACATGTTCTTGGGATAACTGGGCAGCCAGAGAGCATATATTACAGCAGGAAAACTCACTGCTCACATAGGCTCAAAAACCTTGGTAAGTGAAGTGATGAAAGCATTCTAAGGAGAAGGTCTTATAATTTTGGAGTGATGAAAGCTTAGGACTTAAAATTTAGAAGTCAGGACACAAAAATTGAAAAAAAAAAAAGAATGTGTCAAACTAAATAATACTGCAAGACAAAAGAAACAATCCTCAAAGTACGATCATTAGAATTGATACAATAGCAAAAATAATTATAAATGATATCTCAAACGAAGGGCTCTTGGCTTGTTCTTAAATATCAGCCCAAAGTCCAAACTATAAACAGAAAAATGTACTAAACAGATGAAGTAACAATTGACAGAAAAGAGAGAAAAAATATTCCTTAAATAAGGACAGATATTCAATCTAATTTATTAAAAATAATTAAATTGTATTATTTATTTATCTATTTCTTTATTTTTAATAATGAAATTTTAATCTGAATAATGATTTAGTTTAAAAATATTAGGGGCATTTTCCTATGCATTAAAACGTGGAGAGGAAGTGGGGACCATTGACCAGTCTCACAATAGTGGTTCCTTTTTTTTTTTTTTTTTTTTTTTAAAGATTTTATTTATTTATTCATGAGAGACACACACACATATAGAGATAGAGACACAGGCAGAGGGAGAAGCAGGTTCCATGCAGGGAGCCTGACATGGGACTCTATCCCGGGTCTCCAGAATGACGCCCTGGACTGAAGGCAGCGCTAGACTGCTGAGCCACCCGGGCTGCCCTAGTGTTTCCTTTTTGTATCAATCAATAAAACATGCACACACATGAAGTTACACAGTCCCATGATATAGCAACAAGTGCACACTTGCAAAATATTGGAAGTCCCATAAGTGTGAAAAATCACTAACTTGAGCCTTAAGTTTGATACTGTCTTCAATTTTTTTTTCTCCCATAGCGGTATTGTGCTTCTAAAATATGAATTTTATAATTTACTCAAATTTTTCCAGTTGCTTGCAACAAGAACAGCTTGCTGCCACCCAGCACATCTGAAACAGAAATGGAAATTACTTATTTGATTTCAATGTTGGAAATAATAGGTGGCTTATTTTTAAGAATGTCCATTTATAGAAGTCTTAATTCATGTCTTCTAAATGATTCAGTACTATCAACAATCCCAAACCACTTTTGTTGTCAATTTTTTTTCAATGAAAAGCAAGTCATTTTTCTGAATTAATTTCAGGAAAAAATATAAGCATGACATAAAAATAATAAAAAAGTATTAGTTTTTTTCTTTCCAGTGCAAACATGATGTTTATTAAAGAAAACTTAGCAAATAAATATATGTATAAAATTAGTGGGCTTCCTAAATACTTCTTTTAACCTTAACTAAAAGTTTATGTATATATAATACAGTTATGGCTGGTCTTACTCAACAATATGCTTCATCCATGTTATATATACTTGTGTTTTATTCTTTTTTTTTAAAGATTTTATTTATTTATTTATTTATTTACTTATTTATTTATTTATTCATAGAGACACAGAGAGAGAGAGAGGCAGAGACACAGGCAGAGGGAGAAGCAGGCTCCACACAGGGAGCCAGACATGGGACTCGATCCTGGGTCTCCAGGATCACACCCTGGGCTGCAGGCAGCGCCAAACCGCTGTGCCACTGGGGCTGCCCTGTTTTATTCATTTTTATTTCCTTCTGGTTTGCCTCTGTGTTAAGAATCACAATTATTTCTCATTCTAATTTGATAAGGATTTACTTTTATGATTGATGCAAAGACGAACATTCTTGGAGATGTCCCTTTGCCCACAAATGCTTGCATTTCTGCTGGTACATACCTAGGAGTAATTTCTCTAGATGAAAGCAGGCTGTCTGCTAAAGTTGTGTACCAATTCGTATACTGGCATGGGGAGAGTTTCCATTACTCCACATATTTGACACATGTGATATAGTTAGTCCTTCTTGTTTTAAATTTTTGTCCTTCTGATGGGTATGCCATTCCGATATTGTGATCTTAATAGGAAGATCTCATGTTGATCTCTGGCCTTGACTGCTGACACAGGGCTCCTGGAACTCTTGTAATTTCCTAAGCTATAAGCATACTTGGAGTATCTTTTCTTCTAATATTTGGTCTTTGACCCTGGTTCCTGACACAGTGCCCCTGAAACTTGTAATTTCTTAGGTAGAAGGAGTGTCTTTTCTCCTAATGAGGCAACCTTGGGTGGGCTCCTGGATGGCTTTCAGATGAGGATTGACTGATCACCAGAAAGGACCAAGCCATGACAAGTCTTAGAATTTTCAGCTTCCCTCACCTACATTCTGTGGAGAAGAGAGAGGGGTTGAAAATGGAGTTAGTGGCCTGCCATTCCTATGTGGTGAAGCCTCCATAAACATCTTCGAAGCTAGGGCTTGGAGAGCTTTCCAGGATGGTGAACACACCCACGTGTCCAAAGATTGTCCTTTCTGCCCCTGGATGCCGCTGAGTAAGCATCATTAAAGTCTCCCATGTCTAAGTCGTAGTCTCCCAAAGAGCCCGAGCAGCTGCAGAAGCTCTTCATTGGAGGTTTGAGCTTCAAAACAACCGATGAGAGTCTGAGGAGTAATTTTGAGCAACGGGGGATGCTTAGGGACTGTGTAGTAATGAGAGACCCCAACACTAAATGCTCCAGAGGCTTTGGGTTTGTCACATACACACCGTGGAGGAGGTGGTCACAGCCATGAATGCAAGGCCACACAAGGTGTATGGAAGAGTCGTGGAACCAAAGAGGGCTGTCTCCCAAGAAGAATATCAAAGACCCGGTGCCCACTTAACTGTGAAAAAGATTTTTGTTGGTGGCATTAAAGAAGACACTGAAGAACATCATCTAAGGGATTATTTTGAACAGTATGGGAAAATTGAAGTGATTGAGATCATGATTGACCGAGGAAGTGGCAAAAAGAGAGGTTTTGCTTTTGTGACCTTTGACGACCACGACTCTGTAGACAAGATTGTCATTCAAAAATACCATACTGTGAATGGCCACAACTGTGAAGTGAGGAAAGCCCTATCGAAGCAAGAGATGGCTAGTTGCTTCGTCCAGCCAAAGAGGCCGAAGTGGTTCTGGAAACTTTGGTAGCGGTCGTGGAGGTGGTTTTGGTGGGAATGACAACTTTGGTCATGGAAGGAACTTCAGTGGTTGAGGTGGCTTCAGTGGCAGTCAAGGTGGTGGTGGATATGGTGGCAGTGGGTATGGCTATAATGGATTTGGTAATGATGGAAGCAACTTTGGAGGTGGCGGAAGCTATAACGATTTTGGCAATTACAACAATCAATCCTCAAATTTTGGACCCATGAAAGGAGGAAATTTTGGAGGCAGAAGCTCTGGCCCCTATGGTGGCGGAGGCCAATACTTTGCCAAACCACTAAACCAAGGTGGCTATGGTGGTTCCAGCAGCAGCAGCAGCTATGGCAGTGGCAGAAGGTTTTAATTACTGCCAGGAAACAAAGCTTAGCAGGAGAGGAGAGCCAAAGAAGTGACAGGGAAGCTACAGGTTACAACAGATTTGTGAACTCAGCCAAGTACAGTGGTGGCAGGGCCTAGCTCCTACAAAGAACACATGTTTTAGACAATACTCATGTGTATGGGCAAAAAACTCAATGACTCTATTTGTGACTAATTGTATAACAGGTTGTTTTAGTTTCTGTTCTGTGGAAAGTGTAAAGCATTCCAACAAAGGGTTTTTTTTTTAATAATAAATTTATTTTTTATTGGTGTTCAATTTGCCAACATACAGAATAACACCCAGTGCTCATCCCATCAAGTGCCCCCCTCAGTGCCCGTCACCCATTCACCCCCACTCCCCGCCCTCCTCCCCTTCCACCACCCCTAGTTCGCTTCCCAGAGTTAGGAGTCTTCATGTTCTGTCTCCCTTTCTGATATTTCCCACCTATTTCTTCTCCCTTCCCTTCTATTCCCTTTCACTATTATTTATATTCCCCAAATGAATGGGTTTAATGTAGATTTTTTTTTTGCACCCATGCTGTTGATTTCTAAATGTAATAGTCTGATCATGACGCTGAATAAATGTGTCTTAAAAAAAAAAAAAAGATTGACACATCTCACTGCATAGGGACAGAAGTTCATGCACTCAGGAACCTCCAAGACCTCACAATATGTATGTATCTTTCATCTGGCTTTTCATCTGTAATCTTTATCATATGCCTTAATAAACCCATAAACAGAAGTAAATATTACCTGGAGTTCTATGCATCACTCTAGCAATTTAATTGAACCCTAGGAAGGAGTCATGGGAACCTCAGATCTATAGCTAGTTGTGGAGGGAAAAACCCCATCTATTTGGTGACCAGAAGTGTCAGAAGGGAAATGCTCTGTGAGTAGTAAAGGAGATTCACAGGGAAGGAACACACAGTAGAGAGGGATGAGTTTTCCCTATCACAGGAGAGAAAGGCTGAGTTTTTCCAAAAGAGCCATAGTTTCTTATTTGGTTTCCATTTGCATTATGATTCTTTTTCTTTCTTTCTTTCTTTCTTTCTTTCTTTCTTTCTTTCTTTCTTTCTTTCTTTCTTTCTCTTTCTTTCTTTCTTTCTTTCTTTCTTTCTTTCTTTCTTTCTTTCTCTTTCTCTTTCTTTCTTTCTTTCTTTCTTTCTTTCTTTCTTCTTTCTTTCTTTCTTTCTTTCTTTCTTTCTTTCTTTCTTTCTTTCTTCTTTCTTTCTTTCCTTCTCCTTCCTTCCTTCCTTCCTTCCTTCCTTCCTTCCTTCCTTCCTTTTCTCTCACTGGCTATTTGGATTATTCTCTTTTGTGAAATACTTCCTTAAGTTTCTTGTCAATTTTTTCCAAATTTTCCTTGTTTTTAATCTGGAAAACTTCTTTATATATAATGGATTTGAACCCCTTGTGTTGAAAACTTCCTCTCTGAATGGCTCCCTTGAATGAAGAAGTACTGATGTAACACAGTTCAACTTATCAATGTTTTCAACTATAGCAGCTAATTTGATTAAAATGTTTTTCTTGCCCAAGGTTATACAGATAATATACATTACCTTTAAAAAGCTTCATTGTGTTGCATTTTGTATTCAGTTTTACAAAGTATCTAGAATTTTTTTATATAAATGACATGAAATAAGAATCAAGTTTCTTTCTTTCTCTCTCTCTTTCTTTCTTTCTTTCTCTTTTTCTTTCTTTCTTCTTTCTTTTCTTTCTTCTTTCTTTTCTTTCTTTCCACACTTGTATCCATTTAAATCAATACAATTTATTAGAAGGCCATCTTTTCTGCAGTATTCTGTAGTACAAACTTTGACATATTCAGGTGTATCTATATTCTATATTCATTCAACAAATATTCTATAAAAGCTTTCCACATATGGGGTGCCTGGGTGGCTCAGTCAGTTAAGCTTCTGTCTTTAGCTCAGGTCATGATCTCAGGGTCCAGCGTCCAGAGTCCTAGAAGGGAACCTGCTTCTCCTTCTCCCTCTGCCCCTCCCCACCACTTGTGCTTGCTTGCTTTCTTTCTTTCTTTCTTTCTTTCTTTCTTTCTTTCTTTCTCAAATAAATAAGAAAAATATTTTTTAAAAAACCTTTCCATAAAAAAAACCTTTCCATATATAATATTGTTGACTTCTTAATGTAAATGATAAAGAGGGAAAGGAACTAGAACATATATTATGAATTTTAGGGAAAAATTTGGAACATGAATTGCTAGATAAAAGATACTACATATTTTAGTAAACAGTCTCACATCAGCAGTGAATTTGTGTTGACAGAAACTAGTCCACTAAATATGAAATTTGCTGAGGGACACCTGGGTGGCTAAGTGATTGAGCATCTGCCTTTGGCTCAGGTCATGATCCCGGGGTGCTGGGATCAAGTGCCACATCGGGATCCCCACAGGGAACCTGCTTCTCCCTCTGCCTATGTCTTTACCTCTCTCTCTCTCTCTCTCTCTCTCTGTCTTCCACGAATAAATAAATAAAATCTTAAAAAAAAGAAATTTGCTAAAATATTTGTTTCTTGTTTTAAATACAACCACTTGGGATGTAGCCCTGCTACCAGAAGGTCCAGGATAAAATGGGAAGTTCAGGAATGAGTAAAGATAATCAACTCATATTCAAGCAGGAAAGTAAATTACAACATAACTCCTGATTAGACAACAGCAAAATGAGAGGAAAAACAGATAATAAGTTCAAATCATTGGCTAATGCAAGAAACATTAAGTAGCCACTTTCTCAAGGCCATCATGAATCTTTACTCCTTAGAGTATATATCATGCATGGGTTTAAACATCATAATGACAATGGTATACAGAAAGAGAAATAAATTAGTCTATTCTGAAAAATATATTTGGATTTGGGTCATAAATATGTAACAATTTGGGATCCAGAGAATCAAGCTACAACTATGATGTGAGATGAGTAAGTGGATAAAGCTTTGGCTGGTCTTGTTGCCAACAGCAACTTCAAGATAGAGGGGATAATTTTACTATAGGATCCAAGTATCAGTGAAAAAAGAATAATAATAAAAAGCACAGTAACTATAAAAGCTAACATCCCATCCAGGAAAGTGTCCCCACGGGCCAGCTTGAGTAGTACAGGGATGTCTCAGAACAAGTAGCTGATTTGGTTAGACTCACAAAATGGCAGAGAGAAAATCTGGCATGTCTACCCTATTTTGACTGGAACTCTACTGATCCAAAAGCCAGTCAATGTCAGCTGGACATGGAGCTTGTGGTTCATAACTGGAGGACAGGATGGAACATGACAAATGGCCATGTAGTGGTCATAGGCCAACGCTATCGGGAGAAAGCATTCCATGTTTCCAAGCATAAAGAGAAAACATATTTTTGTAACACAGGCAGAAAAAGAAATGTTTCTTTTCTGAGTCCAAAGGTTTAGGAGCATTCTAGAAAGAATGACAAATACATAAAATATTTTCAGGAAAGAAAAATTACTAAGGAAAAAATTAACAGGCTGGCCAATTCTAGTTATGAGAATAATGATGCCATTTGCCATAAAGATTATTATGTAGATGAGAAAAATATCACGCACGCACACACACACACCCACACATACACACCATTCAGGGACTGGAAAACGAGAAAATACCAAAACAACAAATTCCATCACTGAAATGAGATTTGCCTCTGGTCATGTGTGTTTATGTTCCAATTGTGAAAATAGTGAATTTAGTCATTTATCCTGTGAGTCCAAACTATTTTCTGTGGACTAGAGGAGTTTGAGGAATTAATATATAAAATTTATCTCCATTCAAATTCCAGCGTTTGATATCCTAGCTTCAAAGAGCAAAACTGAATCCAAAGGTGAATGTGTGCTATATCCTAAACATATCAACATCGTTAACATATATTAGTAGGTTTGAATTTTACAGTGGTTTCTCTTTTTTTTTTAAAGAATTTGTTTATTTATTCATGAGAGAGAGAGAGAGAGAGAGAGGCAGAGACATAGACAGAGGGAGAATCAGGCTTGTTGTGGGGAGTCAGATGCAGGACACAGTCTCAGGACCCCAGGAGCACCACCTGAGCCAAAGGCAGATGCTCAGCCACTGAGCCACCCAGGTGCCCCTATAATGTTCTAAAATAAGTGAAGAATATTAATACAAAAACATATTGACATAAAATAATTCATACTTTGTCTTCTAGGTTTAGTTATAGCTGTTATTTGCATCTTCAGTAGAACAGTTTAATTACATGCACTTTATATATATTATATATTGTATATGTATATAACTATATGTAATATAAATGTATACATAGGCTTATAATCATATATATGAAAGAAACTTTTGTTTTAATAGGAAATTGACATTTTTTCTCATAACTGAAACATATTTATTTCAAAATATACATGCTTTCAAAATACCAAGTTTCCTTTAAATAAGAGCATCCCTTTTATTCTACATTTCTTTTTCATATATGACCTTAACTTTATGTTTCTATTTGTCACTCATTATAATTTGTTTTTCCAGATATCCTGGACAAAGACAACCTTGTGGACAGTCACCCAATGGAATTCAAGTCCCCTGGCCATCCACCTTACCCCCATACTAGATCTTGGCAGGGAGAAAGAAAATTCTTGAGAAAGCAGCACCACTTAATTGTCCACTAATATTCACTGGAGAATATCTAAAGTCAAAATTGTGCATGTCAAACCTTTTCTTAATACACTTTCCCTAATGTTTTTCATTTGATCTTCCATATGGGCCTTTGAATACAGAAACACTAGAATTCTATTATCATTACACGTGCGTGTTTTATTTGTGATCAATTTCTTTTCCTTTTTTTTTTCCTTTTAACTGACACAATCCTGACTGGAATATTAATTAATTACTTTTAAGATTTAATTAAGTAATTTATTTATGTATTTGTTATATAGTGAAATCTCAAAGAGAGAGAAAGCAAAAGAGTGTATGAATGGTGGGAGGAGTAGAGGGAGAAGGACAAGTAGATTCCTCTCTGAGCATGGAGCCCATTGTAGGGCTCCATCCCATGACCCTGAGGTCATAACCTGAGCTGAAATCAAGATTCAGATGCTTAACTGCCTGTGCCACCCAGGCACATCTAATTAATTATTTTTTAATTTTTATCAGATAATATGGATTCTAGTTCAATTTATACCTTCAGTCTGTGTTCAAAATAAATATTTTAAATAGAAAATACATCAGAGGGGAAAAAAAACCCCTACAGGGTCTGCTATTGTTTCCAGTCTACTTCCTTAATCTGTGTGAAATTTTTTTGTTGGCTATAACTCAGATGTATTAGCTTATTCCCATATAACATTTTAATTTGCAATTAAATATTTGACTTTTTTTTTCCCTTTTCTCTCCCTTCTTCTGGTTCCAAGACAAAACTCCCCAGGCTTGCCTCAGTTTGTAAGTTTTTAAATGAAACTATGATACATACATATTCAACTGATTTTCAATATTTTTCAAGAAAATCTTTTGTCTTTTTCTTTGAGTTATTATTGCAATAAATTATATCATGACCTTAAAATTACTTTAAAGGCATTGGGCAGTTGTAATTAAGGTCAAATACTAGTTGAATTTAAATTAGGGAGGTAGTCCAACTGGGCCTGACCTAATGACGAAAGTTCTTAAAGTCTAAGTACAGCAGCGAGATCCAGGAAAAATATCAGAGATTCAAGGTGAGGGAAGTGGAAGAAGGAAGAGGGCATGGAATATCTTTGGCTTCCAGGAGCACAATGTCACCCAAGTAGTACCCAAATTTCAGCCTCTGAGATCCTCAGCAGAAAAACAAGCCCCATCATGCTGGACTTCTACCTATACAAACTGAAATAATAAATTTGTGTTAAGTTGCTAAGTTAGTGGCCATTTGTTATACAGCATTTGAAAACAAATGCAATAGCTTAACAGGTATTGAATTTAATTGTTAGCATTGAGTAGACTTTTTGGAAAAGTCTAATCTCTACTTTGGGAATGTCTGAATGCTTCATTTTTAATTCTTGGTTAAGATAAGACCGGTGGACTTTTTGATATGGTAGGTAAGATCTAATACTACCCTGGAGACTCCAATCAGTTTCATTATTGATGGTTTATAACTACCTAACCGGTCTGGCAATCCTTGCTTGATTACATGACCCAGACTCAACTCCCCCTGCTCTGTGAACTCCCTAAACATGTAGATTCCTTGCAGGATTCATTTGATTTCAAGCAAGTGAACACTCCTCAATATAGGAAGGAAAAGGGACCTGGGAGGTTCTTGGTCTTATCTCAAAATTCTAATGCTCCCCTGTGTTAGAGAGAAGGGCTCCAGCGAAGCGGTGCATGGTGGCCTCTGGAGGCTCCGGAAGCATGCCTCTGTGGCTTGCCCAGGGCTGGGGTGTTGGAAATGATAGAACCTGGTACACATTATTTGCCTTTAAATAAAATCCTTGTGAGTACATTCTGCGGCATATAATGAAACCTTCCATAACCAAACTGGAGAAAGCAATGCAACTGTATTTATTTTCTTTTAGGGTTAATAATAACTATTTTCATGAATAGAAAATATTTGATTCATGATTTGGCATATTCAGAAGGATGTCAATAGGAAGTCTCAGAAAATTTATTTATTTATTTTATTGTCATTGAGTTTAAATAGACTTACCTTAATTTGTTGTTTCATAAGCTTTATTTCAAAAGATATTTAATTTTTAACGTTTTTAGGGCTTTTAAAAATATTTAGATATTTATTTGTTTTTTTTTTTTCAAATTATTATTGTCAGAAAGTACCCCAAAGCATTTCTATACATCTTTTTTGGTACTGAAAGAGAGACATGCCCAATTTATAAATTTACCATCTATATGATCTCAGATAATCATGCACATTCATTTTTTAAATTTGATTTATAAATCTACAAAAAAACCCTATTGATCAATATTTGTGTAATTTTTGTATTCTACATTATCTGTCTGATTTGTCAAAACCTGAGAATCCCTTCGTTAATTCTACACTCATTGACATTTTTCTCTTTTCTTCCTTTGTTTGATTTCAAGATTGTTTTATTTATTATCATTATTTAATGATTACTAAGAGGCATTTATTTTTGACTATGTCCAATTTATAATCTTAAATTTGTCTCTTTGTATCTATTGTAAAAGTCCTTTTGGTAGTTTTTATTTTATTTTACTTATTTTAAAAAGAAATGACTGCTAGTGTTATGTATCTTGAATCCTCTTAGTAAAAAGAATCTATTGATTCTTTCAAAAGTCAAAGATGATTTGATTGATATTGAAATTTCTCTGCTAGATGCTAAATATTCCATAAGACATTTAGTAGCAATGAGAAAAGGGTAATGTAAGAATTTTATTTGCTATATGGTTTTATATATTCTGAGCAAAAGTTATTTCTTATAATTTACATATTTTATTATCTTGTAATAAATAAAAAATACAAATAAAAATATAATAAAAAACAGAAATCATTGAAATCCTGTCAGGAAGCCAGTTTTCTCTTCAAATCCACATCCTCTCAGATACAAAGTAGGCTAACATGCACAATACCCACTACCAACTTGCACATGTAAAATGTTGTATGAGATTATGGAGTGCTAACCTCTATTTTACAAAAATAGTTATGGTTTTTTTTCAAGATTTTATTTATTTATTCATGATAGACAGAGAGAGAGAGAGGCAGAGACACAGGCAGAGGGAGAAGCAGGCTCCATGCCAGGAGCCCAACGCAGGACTCGATCCCGGGACTCTAGGATGGCGCTCTAGGCCAAAGGCGGCGCTAAACTGCTGAGCCACCCAGGGATCCCCAATAGTTATGTTTTATACATACATTTACTTTCTCACATGTCAGGAAATCTTGGAATTTCTTCAGTGAAGCAGCTATAAATCATTGTCTTGAAAGGCTGTGTTGTATTCTATGGTGTAGATGTATTCTATTGTCTTAATATGTTCCAACAGAGAGCACTTTCCCTTTGCTTCTTATTTTCTTTTGCACTATAAAAAACCCTTTAATAGACACTCTTGAACAAACACATTTAATAAAAATTCTTAAATGCAGGTAACAATTGTTCTTGGATAAATATTATTTCTACAAGATGAGTTTTCATTGATAGAGTTCTTAAAATAAAAGGGTATTTTACTTTTTCATTCAAAAGAAAAAAAATGCCAAATTACTTCCCAAAAAGATACAGAATTTATTCCAGAGGATTTCAATACAAGTGCTTCAATGCAAAGACTATTTACATGGTGCAATACTTTCTTAGAGCTACTGTAACAAAATATTACAAATTGAGTGGCTTAAAACAATAATAATTGAAACTCTCACAGTTCTAGAATCCAAAGTCCCAAATCACAGTATTGTCAGGCTCTCCTCATTTCCTCTAAAAGATCTAAGGGGGAATCATTCTTTGTTTCTTCTAATTGTTGGGGGCTCTTGATTTTTATTTTTTTATTCTTGGTTGTATCACTCCCATATCTACTTCCACCTTCATATGACTTTCTTCTCTGTGTATCTATCTATTTTTTAAAAAGATTTTATTTATTTGTTCATGAGAGACACAAAGAGAGAGGTAGAGACATAGGCAGAGAGAGAAGTAGGCTCCATGCAAGGAGACTGATCAGGACTTGATCCCGGGGCTCCAGGATCACACCCTGGGCTGAAGGTAGGTGTTAAATCACTGAGCCACCCAGAAGTCCCTCTATCTATTTTTTAAATTTCCTCTATTTCTCTGTTTCATAAGGACACTGGTCATAGGATGTAGGGCCCATGTTAAATGAACACAATCTCAATTCCTTGGACATTATTACATCCCCAAAGAACTTTTTCTCTTTTTTTTTTTTTTCCAAGTGAGGCATATTTGCAGATTCTAAAAGGACATCTATTTTAGAGAGACCAACATTTCAATGTGCTACACATTCATTTAGATAGTTTATGGTGTTTGGGATCCCTGGGTGGCTCAGGGGTTGAGTGCCTGCCCCAGGGCGTGATCCTGGAGTTCCAGGATCGAGTCTCACATTAGGCTCCCTGCATGGAGCCTGCTTCTCTCTCTCTATGTCTCTCCTTCTCCCTCTCTGTGTCTCTCATGAATAAATGAAATTAAAAAAAATAATTTATGGTGAAAATTCCAGAGATGTGTAATACTAAAGAGGTATTACCAAAGCAAAACCTGAAACTGTCGGGGATCCCTGGGTGGCGCAGCGGTTTGGCGCCTGCCTTTGGCCCAGGGCGCGATCCTGGAGACCCGGGATCGAATCCCACATCGGGCTCCCGGTGCATGGAGCCTGCTTCTCCCTCTGCCTGTGTCTCTGCCTCTCTCTCTCTTTCTCTCTCTCTCTGTGACTATCATAAATAAATAAAAATTAAAAAAAAAAAAAAAACCTGAAACTGTAATGGAAGGGAATTATGTCACCAGAGTAAAGGGGAATCCTCCAGATTTGTAGTCTTAAAGCAACATGGGCAGTGACAAGAGATAGACAGGCAAATACAAAGAAAACACTAAGCTTCTCCTGCTTTCACCATCTTGGCTGCTGCTGGGTTTTGTTATTGGCTAAATTCAATCATAGGTACAAAAGAGTTAGCAAATATATCTGAAGCAACAGGAAAATTAAAAAAAAAATGATCACGGCACATGACCCTAATCCCTGCTTATAAGATACACTGAGTTCAGTATCATTGTATTGCCCATGGAATCACTTAACTCACCTAGTTCACCATAGTTCCCTGTCATAGAGGACAGATGGGTCTTCAAATCAGATTGTTGCAACTGAGATTATTTGTCTTTTGATTACACAGAAGCCCTTGACTTAATCCTATGAAACTAAGGTTCCTTAACATAATGTGAGGTTGATATGATTACATTAAATATCATTATTGTGGAACAAAACTAGAAGACATTTTTTTTTCCACTGTCTCTACATGACAAACATATAAGCAAATTCTTTCTGTAATTTCAAGTATCTGAGTCACGGTAATAACTTCGTTAGTAGTTTTCTCAGTGCTACCATGATATCTTTGTTCCTCAGAGTATATATAAGGGGATTCAATGTTGGGATCAAAATGGTATAGAAAAGAGAAATCAATTTCCCAACTCCTTCAGATTGATTTGGTTTGGGTTGTAAATAAGTGATAGTAGCTGTTCCATAGAATAAGACTACAACTATCAGGTGAGAAGAACAGGTGGAGAAGGCTTTAGCCCTTCCTTTGGCTGTTGACAATTTCAGAATGTTGGAGATGATTTTGCCATAGGAAACAACAATCAACAGAAAAGGAATCATGACGAAGACCACTGCAACAACATAGACTGCTATCTCGTTCAAAAATGTGTCCCCACAAGCAAGCTTGAGTACTGGGGGAAGGTCACAGAAGAAATGATTAATTGTGTTAGACCCACAGAAGGGCAGAGAGAAAATCTGGCATGTTTGTCCAATCACAACTGGTACTCCACTGATCCAGGCAACAGTCACCAGCTGGACACAGACCTTGTGGTTCATGACGAGAGGGTAATGCAGAGGGTTACAAATGGCCACGTAGCGATCATAGGCCATCACTGTCAGGAGAAGACATTCTGAGCCTCCAAACATAAGGACAAAACACATTTGTGCAGCACAGGCAAAGAAAGAAATATTTCCTTTCTGGGTCAATAGGTCCATGAGCATTCTTGGGATAGTGACTGTTACATAACAGATTTCTAAGAAGGAAAAATTGCTAAGAAAAAAATACATGGGGGTCTGGAGAGCAGGGTCAATTCTTATTATCAATATTATGATGCTATTACACATCAGTATAGTTAGGTAGATGACTAAAAATATCCCAAAAAGAATCCATTGGAGATTGGGAATATCAGAAAACCCCAAGAGAACAAATTCCACAATGGTAGTAACATTAAAATTTTCTGTTTTTAATGTGTTCTCCATCCACAGATACAGTAAATTCAAGATGGTTAATTCACTAACTTTTTTTTTTTTCCGAGAGAGAGAGAGTGCAAGTGGGGGGGGGGGGGAAGGGGAAGGAGAGAGGAGAGAGAGAGAGAGGAGAGAGAGAGAGAGAATTAATTTCAAGCAGGCTCTGCACCCAGCATGGAGCCTGACACAGAGCTTGATCACATGACCCTGAGATCATGACCAAAGTCAAAATCAAGGGTTGGAAGCTTAACCGACTGAGCCACACAAGTGCCCCAATTCACTAACATTTTTGAACCACATTTTTCTCTCCTTTTACCTGGAGTAGATGCATGATTGAATTTATGTAATCTCTTAAATTATTTCCACCATCACTTTGCTCTGTTTCTAGGCAATGATATGTGAAACCTCAGAAATGAACTGATATGCATTGTCAATCAATTCAAGAAATAAAATCCTAATATATATGTTTTATACTTGAATATAATAACAGTAGAGATAAAGAGAAGTATACATTGTTATTTACAGCATATTGTACAGGAATAATATGTAGTTATTTTACTCTATTAAGTGAAATTATTTTTCTATTGCTTTTGTCTGGGTTCATCATTTTTTTTTCTGTATTGGTTGGTTTATTCTATCTTCTTTCAATTCAAATATTTGCCCTCAAAATTTTTTTCACTTCTCATTCAAAATGAGGTTTAAATCTTCCCATTTATATTCCAATGAGAATCAATTTCTTAAACCGATCTTTTGTTCCTGGGGGAATAAATATATGCAATATTATTGTTCTACTCTATATATCTCTCCCATCAGTCTGCTAAATATTGAGAGCATTAATCTCATCATGCTATTCAATAACTTTTCCTGTTTATACCCTCTGTGTAATGCATGATAAATTCCAATTAATCTTTAATCCAATCAAGAAAAATGACTCATTCATCACAATCTTTTGCCATATATTCCTTCTTACCTATGTAAGATTCTGCGATGCACTGTCATATAATTCCATTGCAACCAAATCCAACTCACTTTCTTTATATTCCCTGGGTAATTTAGACTATTAAAGTACAACTTCTATTAAACCTAATTATTATTTATTCTGAGCATGCAAATGGCCAGAGGATAAGAATGGGACTAACACACATATGCTGTACACACACACAGAGTCTTCACTTAATATTGCCATCTAATATTAGGCAGTCAATACCACTTAAGAATTCCATTACACTTTATTAATATTTGTTCTCCAACTTTCCAAAACAAATCTTATGCATTTTTCTATTTCATCAAATCCATTACTCCCATCCCCACTTTATCTTTCTTCCTATCAGCAGATGTATTTGGGTTTAATATTTTGATAAATAAAACTGAGCAAATTCATATTTCCCATTTCCATTAGAACTAGTTTTTAAAATTACTTTAAATGAATCATTTTTATTATAAATTCATTATTATTGTTTTTTTTACATATATCTAATTTTGCTTTATCATTAAGAAAGGTAAGAATTATAGGATCATGCTAAATAGAGCTGAGGCTGGCCCCAAACCTGCCATAATAGTATAATGATTATTTGTATCAGAGTTACTTAAGAAGCAGCCAGTGCAAGAAGAGCACCCTGAGACTCCTTCCTTGGTCTCCAGAAAGTATAAAATAAATTTCCCATATGAAAGTTACTCTCTGTGCCAAGAGGTAGAGAGACATTCTTCTCTTTAGAAATAGGGAACTCAGGGTGGAAAACCATATACAAACAAACTTTGTAACTTTTACTAATTTACTACCCCAGTCCAAATTCTGTTTGGAATTCCTTTGTCTAAAATGTATAAAAGCAACATGCTTTGATCACTTCTTTGAGTCGTTTTTTTTTTGTTTGTTTGTTTTTTGTTTTGTGTTTTTTTATTTTTTTGGTATTGGGCATCTGTCCATGCAAAATTAAATCTTTTTTTTTTTTCCTCCTGTAATCTGTCTCATGTCAATTTCTCTTAAGCCACAGAAGAATCTTGAAGGGTAGAAAAAAATATTTCCTCCCCAAGAGTATTTGGGGAGGAAACTCATTTTCAGATAAAGATCTAGACACTGTATACTTTTCTATTTTGTTTTTTGTATTTTTAGCCTCAAAGTTAAAAGTATCCTTAAACAAAATAGCCCAGCAGCACAATTACAACTTACCTTTAAAGATTTGCATGAAGCTATCTATGTGAATGTAGGTGTTTTGTAACCTGTAAACTTTGTCAATAAGTCACTGTAATTTGACAGTATTCTTGCTGGCTTCAAACATTAGCTGCTTTTAAATAAGAAGTAGTCATGTTCATCCTGGGGGACATCTTCTCTTGTGTATCGTTTTGATTTCCAGGAGACTGCTTCTGTTTAGTAATCATTTGAGTTTTTTTTTTTTTTTTAACTTTATAGATGACCTGTCCTTCTCTTCAGGCCCTTCTTGGCATAAAGCTCCCCTATTATGGGGGGAGTCCCTTGGGAGAGAAATTCTATTTCATTGTCTAGTATTACTTTCAGGGAAAGAGTTTAAAAACGCTTTTATCTATTATATTTCATATCCTTAATAATTGGTGTGGATTTGCTTTTATGACTTTTATTCTGTAATTCACCCAGATTTAGATTATCCTCGGCCTTAGAAAAATGTGTCACATATTTTATCACATGAACATGGTATGCTTGGTTCTTAAATATATTAAGGGGTGAGATCCATTTTCTAAAGTGGAGAACTGTGTTCCTAGATTAAATTTTGTGAAAATTGAAGCATGTCGTGTCTGCTGGCACGAGAAATCCAGATATGGTTATGGTATCTACTCAGGCATCAGGGAAAGTATCTAGCTGACTCAAAATATAAACTACCTAAAAAATAAGCATTTTAAACAAAATTACTTAAGAAAGAAAGAGGGAAAAAACAAATTTCCTGTTAAAAGCCTTTTCCGGGATCCCTGGGTGGCGCAGCGGTTTAGCGCCTGCCTTTGGCCCAGGGCACGATCCTGGAGACCCGGGATCGAATCCCACGTCAGGCTCCCGGTGCATGGAGCCTGCTTCTCCCTCTGCTTGTGTCTCTGCCTCTCCTTCTGCCTGTGTCTCTGCGCCTCTCTCTCTCTCTGTGTGTGACTATCATAAATAAATAAATAAATAAAAAAAATTAAAAAAAAATAAAAAAAAAATAAAAGCCTTTTCCTAGCTCAGCTACTTCTAGGCAGGTATGGAGATAAAATTATCATACATAAAGTTGCAAACTCAATATCTACTCCTACTTGTTGTTTTTTTTTTTTTTAAGATTTTATTTATTTATTCATGACAGACACAGAGAGAGAGAGGCAGAAACAAAGAGGGAGAAGCAGACTCCATGCAGGGAGCCTGCGGTGGGACTCGATCCTGGGTCTCTAGGATCACACCCCGTGCTGAAGGCGGCGCTAAACCGCTGGGCCACTGGGGCTACCCTTTCCTACTTGTAATTATATTTGTTTCTTCCTTTTTGTGGTTCTTTGACTATTTGTTAATATAGTGTGCTTCTATTTGTCATAATAATGTGTTTCTGTTTGTCCAGATAGTATGTTTCCAAAACTGCCTTTTATTTTTGTATTTTAAGTCTGCTTTTCTTCTCTATAACATGATTCTTATACATTGGCCCTCCGTACTCTTTTATTGTGACTGATTTGGTATTGCTGAGGGATTTCATTCATGTTTACATACAAATGGGAACTTCATTCATGATTTGCCTCAAATAAGATCCCTGTTCCTATAGGCTGGGACAAATTGAATGTCCATCCCCCATTGGAGTAGACTGATCTAATCCCTATCTTATTCTTTAGACAGAATTGAGTGTTTCCTTATTCAGTTAAATATTACCATCATGAAAAAAACTTAATTTAAAAACTAAAAAAATGGATAAATATACCAGTTGCTTCACAAAATAAACATCTTCTACTCTTACTACAGTACAATTTTGTGATCAGCAATCAAGAAATTCTGCTTTGTTTCATGTTGGAATCCCATTGTTTACTAGTTTGTTCATTTTTTGATTCCCTATTGCACCTTCAGCATTCAGACAGCTGAGAATTAAATATAGAAAATAAGGAAACAAATACACTCTTAGGAGCCTCAACATAGAATAGACACATCACTTTGTGCTATTGTAGAAACTAATCACATGGTCTAATGTTAATCTGAGAGGGCTAGGAAATATTGTTTACTGTAGGTCAAAGAAATGGAAATACGTTTGGGGAGCATCAAGCCAGCTTCTGCCACTCTGCTCAATTCTAGTCACTAGCAGTATGCTATAGCATGCTATAACATGTAAACCTTTAGATTGAAGCTCTAATGTGGCATTTACCTAAAAGTAATTATTTGTGGTACATATTTATATTTTTGCATTTTTTGAAGATATTATTTATGTCTAATGCAATGTCATTTTTATTCTTAAATTAGCAACATTGAGACACAGTTTACATAAAGATTGCAACCTTCAAAATATATTCAATGAGATTTAAAATTTGATGAAATCTGACATGTATATACACTTGTGAAACTATCACCCCAGTCAAGATACAGAATATTCACATCATCTTGAAACATTCCATGGGCATCTTCACAATCTATTTCCCTTCTACCCCCACTTCCGGGAAGCCACTGATCTGGTTTCTGTAGCTTTAGATCATTCATAATCAGTTAGAATGTCCCCTTTTATCCTGGAGTCTTTGCTCAGTGTGAGAAAGATTCATCTATGGTGTATATAACAATATTTCATTCACTGTCACTAAAGAATTGGACTCCATTGAATAAATATGCTTTAATGTGCTTACTCATTTATCTGCTGATGGGATTTTAGTTGTTTCTATTATAGAAAAAGGAAAGAAATTTTAAATTGCACTGAAATTCAGTTTATTAAAAAAATTATTATTTTAGTTGTTTCTATTATTTAGTTGTTTCTATTATAAGTGCTGTGTATATTTATGAACAAGTTTTGGAGTGGGGTATATATTTTCATTACTTTTGGGTAAATATTTAGGACTGCAATGGTTGGGTTAGATTTTAGGTATAATGTTCAGGCTTTTATGAAATTGTCAAAATGTTTTTCAAAGTGGTTACAATATTTTACACTTCCACCAGCAGTGAATAAGAGTAATAATAGCTTGACATCTTTGCCAACACTATATATCATTAAGTTTTCACTTTTTGCCATACTGATGGTGAGTTGTGATATTTCTATGGTCATGATTTGCATTTATCTAATGGCTAAGTATGTGCATATTTTTATATTCTTATTGCCTATTTGCTTACTTTTTTGATGAATGTTCAGTTCATTTGTTCTTTTTTGTTTTCTTTCTTCATTGTTACTATGTTGATTGACAAATATTCTTTATGTATTCTGGATACAAATTCTTGGTCAAAACATGCATAATAAATATTTTTCACATAATACAATGCTCAGTTTGTGAAATTAATTAAAAATCTATCTAATTGAAATCATTGCCTTAAAAGGGAAAAATTAATATTCAAAAAATCTAGTCCTTCTGTATCACTTTTAGGAATAGTAGCATTTAATAATTACACTCAATAAATAAAATGATGTCAAGTGCTAAATAAATGTAATTTCTAAATGTACAAACCCAACTTTTGGCAACCAAATTATCAATGTATGACATGAAATTCATAAGATTTGTGCGTTTTTCTCCACCAGGTAGAAAAAAATGCACTTATCTTGGATGCTGTCACAAAGTTACTTATGTAACTATACTTTCTTGTGAATTATTTTGAATAAATAAAATTTAATGATCTAATATTTCTATCTTATTTTGTTTCATTTTTTAAAGATTTTACTTATTTATTTGAGAAAAATAGCAAGATAAACTTGAGTTTATCTTGAGTGCAGGGGGTCGGGAGTGGGAGGGGAGGAGAAGCAGCATCCTGGCTATGCAGGAAGCCCCACATAGGGCTGGATCCTAGGACTCTGGGATCATGACCTGAGACAAAGGCAGATGCTTAACTGAGCCACCCAGGGACCTCTAATGTTTCTATTCTAAATCACCTGAAAAGAATCTAAGTGGTTAAGAGAATGTGTAACAATATTCTAAATCAGTAGATATTAGTCACGGTCAGGATTTGTACCTAATCTTCAGCCATGTTTGCATACTATATAAATTAGCTATTTAAATCCTGAAATTTATTTTAAAACCAGTTTTGAACTGAAAACTCACTTTCACTATTTTATACATCTTTAACTTTATAAAATATTTTCTTTTCTTTTAATAAATGCTCTTGGATTCTTGGGTGTTTATGATTTTATTTGCTGGATTTTTTTGTTTTAAATCTCTTCTTAAAATATCATCAAAACAAAGATGAATAAATACAATACTTATTTGTTATGATCTTGACTCAGAATAAAGCTTTTTTTTCCTCTTTTACTATTTACTACATTGACAAAAACTATATGTTATTCAAATTTTCAGTATTTAAAATATCAAGAAGTCAAAAAGAAAAAGAAAAGAAAAAAAGAAATGGGCTGACTGAGATGAAGAAATAGCCTACAGATAAGAGAAGGAAATCATTCTCTAACCTTATGAGAAGATACTCAAATCTGTTCATGAAAAAGGAAAGAAATTTTAAATTGCACTGAAATCAGTTTATTAAAAAAATAAACATTTCTAAGCATTCCCTTGGGAAAACACATTATTTACCTTGATCACATGGGTGAAATGCACAAGCCCTGTGGACAGGACCCAGGCATTGACCCCTATTCCAATTGTGTTCACTCTGAATCAAACCAGCTTGTGAGTTTACCCAGTTTTGCTTTTGGCAACATTGTTGTACTTACAAAAGATGGTGAGCCAACTACTGTGATCATGTCAGTTACCTTTCTCTGATTTAATGAGTCTTAATTTTGATATTGTCATCTATTATTTTTCACAGCTAATCAGAAGCCTTCCAAATAAAACTTTCATAGTATGTCTAAATTTGTCTAGTGCTTTCAGCAGGAAAATAGGCTTGCTGTGACCATGTGCATCACAACCAGAAGTGGAAATTAATTTTTATTTGTTTAAATATTGGAAATTATACATAACTTGATTTGAAGGATGTCTACTATGCACTTTTGATTCATTGATCCAACACAATTCAGTGGTATCACCAGTGTTGGATCATGAGGTTTCTGGTTGGTTGTCATGATTTTTGAGGAAAAAGTCAATTGACTTTATTGACTTGATTTCAGCCCAAGACAAAATTATTACATTGAAAGAATAAAGAGCATTAGGTTTTTGTTTTCATTACTGACAAGATGTGTTCATTAAAGAAAATGTAGAGGAAAAAAACAAAAACAACAAAATTGTCTCTCCTGTGTGAACATTTTGGTGTATTCCATCTTTTTAAAACATAGTTGTGTTTGATTTAAATCCTATGGCAGAAATATTTATGAACTGAGAGTCATGTGAATCCTTATAAAACAAAAATCTTTGCAACCACTGGTCAAGTCAGCTATAGAAAAATATAAAGGCTACAGGTGCTTCATTCATTCCTCTCCAATGGGAGCCATTAAATCAGTAGGTATCCCAAAATATTGTCTTTTGACATTTCTCTAAAAGGACATATACAGTATGTTTATGGTTTATTTTATTCATTGATATATTTCATTCAGGTTGTGCACAACTGTGTTTTGTTCATTTTGATAGAACTCTGTTTTTCCTTTCTATGAAATTTACACTGTTATGTTACAATTTTTATTTGATAAGTGTTTGCTGTTATGAAGGATGCTAAAATAAACATTCTTAGAGGGGTCTCCAGCACTCATGTGTATGCAGTTCTGCTGGATACACACCTAGGAGTAGGATTCTCTAGACAAAGGCAGACTACATGGGGTAACAAATCACATGCTAACATCAGATGAAAGTTTCCTTGCTACATCTTTTACACATTTTCTATGTGAATGAGGAGAGGGCTTTTATTTATTTGAGCTTTTCCTTAGGTATTTTCTAAATCATAACAAAGAAAATTCAGTTTGATGAATGGTAAAATATCTAAAAGTATAAGCATATAAACATTTTCAAATATTGCCCAAAGGCTTACCATATCCTTTACAATCTAATAATTTCATGAAAAGAAAAAAATACATAAAAAGGAAAGTATCAAAAACATTAACTATACTATTCCTTAGTTTCCTGTTTCTGAAATAAAGCCTATTTGCTATAAGTAAAAAAAACAACTATAGTTTTAGGGGGAAAAAGTATATGATGTCAATTACTTGATAAGCTATATATACTTTTCAGTAAAAAGTATCCATCACTACTAACTTTAAGGGAGAAGTAGAGTGGTGCCCTGAATATAGGATTGGCTGGATACATAGTTTCTTGATGTCTTATCAGCAAGACAAACCTGTGGATATAATCCTGGTATCAGAGTCCAGCAAAAAACAACAAGCTCAGCAATGAGCAGAGGTAATAAATATATAATAAAGTAGGAAAGCAAACTGAACATTGATTTTTGATTACACAATGGTAGAATTAAATAAGAAAACTGACAATGAGTTCAAATCATCAGCTAATACATTAAATATTAAGGCAACAATTTTCTCAAGGCCATCATGGCATCCTTATTTCTCAGAGTGTATATCATGGGATTAAACATTGGGGTGACAATGGTATAGAAAAGAGAAAGAAATTTGTCTGTTCTGGAAGAATGTTTGGATTTGGGTCGTAAATATGTGATGACTGCAGAACCAAAAAACATGGCCACAACTATGACATGAGATGAGCAGGTGGAGAAAGCTTTGGTTCGTCCTGTTGCGGATGGCAACCTCAGGATGGTAGAGATGATTTTACTGTAGGATCCAAGTATCAACAGAAAGGGGATCATAACAAAGAGAACAGCGACTGTAAAGACTAACATCTCATTCAGGAAAGTATCCCCACAGGCCAGCTTAAGCAGTGGGGGGATGTCACAGAAGAAGTGATTGATTTGGCTAGACCCACAAAATGGCAGAGAGAAGATCTGGCATGTCTGCCCTATCTCGACTGGAACCCCGGTGATCCAGCAGGCGGTCACCAGCTGAACACAGACCTTGTGGTTCATGATTAGAGGGTAGTGCAGAGGGTCACAAATGGCAACGTAGCGGTCATAGGCCATCACCATCAGAAGGAGGCACTCTATATTCCCAAGCATGAGGACAAAACACATTTGTGTTGCACAGGCAAACAACGAAATATTTCTTTTCTGGGTCCAAAGGTTTGTGAGCATTTTGGGAAGAGTGGCAGATACAAAACAGATTTCCAAGAAGGAAAAATTACTGAGGAAAAAATACATGGGAGTCTGGAGAGCCTGGTCAGTCTTGGTTATGAGAACAATGATGCCGTTTCCCATCAAAATTATCACATAGACAAAGAAAAATATTACAAAAAGAAACATTTGAAGATTGGGAATATCAGAAAATCCCAAAAGAATAAATTCCATCATCGAAGTGAGATTTACTTCTGCTGTTTTTTTTTCCATCTGTGAAAATAGTGAAATTATTTTTATCTTTTATAAAAAAAGTTCATCGGTTATCTTTCGGGGGCTGTTTTCTAATATCTAATAGACTAATAGATTTGGAGGGAATTAGCACATAAAATTTCTATTGTTTATTAATTTCCAGCTTTTTATAAACTAGGCTCAAAGAACACAACTGAGGCCTAACAGAAAATATATGCTAAATTCTAAATATATCTATCTATTTAGTATTTAATACTAGGTTTAAACTTGAATGAAAGTGGTGTGTTCTAGAATTACTAGTTTTCAATTTTTGTATGTTTGTGTGCAGACCAAATTAGTCAATTTTTTTCATATTGACAGAGTCCTGAGTCAGAAACTTTTACACCACATTTTCTCAGTAGTATGTACCATCAAATTTTGAGTTATATACATATTTTTAAAATTTCTCAGTTCTTCCATGAAATCTTCTGTAAGTACAAGGGTTGCCTTCATTCCACATGGTACAGCAGTGTTGCTATTTGTGCAAGCATGTTATTTGAAACCATTCTGGTTTCATTTATTTATCAAAATAAAATAAACAATATGGTTATAAGGTATATAATGCAAGATCTTTTACTTATCGTATTCAAACATGCAGTGGATGTTTGATATTAAGTAATAATGACAATATTGAAGGAATTATAGCAATGATATGATTTCTGAAACTCTGCCTAGTAAATTTATTTTCCAGTGACCTGCTACATGCCATTGGCCAATTTTCATTTTAAAACTGTCAGAGAAAAAAAAATAAAAATAAAACTGTCAGAGATTAAAACATGAAAATCAGGCACCTGGGTGGCCCAGTTGGTTAAGCATCTGCTTTAGGCTGAGGTCACGATCCCAGGCTCCTGGGATCAAATCCTGCAATGGGCTCCCTGTTCAGCAGAAAGTCTGCTTCTCTCTCTCTCTTTCTCTTTCTCTCTTTTCTCTCTCTTTCTCTCTGCCCCTATCCCCCACCCCCTACTCATGCTGTCTCTCTTGCTCTCGCTTTCTCTCTCTGTCTCAATAAGTAAATAAACAAATTTTTAAAAACACAAAAATCATAATGGAATGCTATAAATTATTATAAAATATCATTTTTAGACTCTTCCCAGAAATATCAAAGGCAGCGAATATATATTTTAGCTAGAGAGTGAGCAGTATATTTTGATCATGAGTAATTAATGAGAACTACAGAGACCCAATAACTTTTCATGTATTGAGATATAGGTGGACAATATAGAAATTTAAACAAGAAAGGGAATTACATTGTCATTAAGTAATATCTGGGAAACAAAAGACAATTGATTTTAACTAAGATATCATTATGTTGCTCAAAGGTGTGCAATAAGATCTCTTACTTAGTATAAAATAATCTTCTTGAATTAAGTGTCGATGTCTTTGTGGTACATTATAGATGGAGGTACTTAGGCTCAATGAGTTGCATGCCTAAAAAAAAAAAGTTCTATTGGGTCCCAAGATTCATGAGCATTCCGGGAGGGTAACAGATACATAGAAGATTTCCAAGGAGGAAAAATTGTCAAGAAAAAACAAAACTATCCGGTAATCTGGAGAACAAGGTTCAGTTTTTTTATTAGAAATATGGTTTTATTATCCATCAGCCTTATGATACGGACAATGAAGAACAATCCAAGTAGAAACCGCTGGATATGGGGAATTCAGCAAAATCAAGAGAACAAATTCATGAATTTGGTTAGATTTTTCTTCTGGTCACTTTTCCTGGCTTTTCAGCAGTGGAAGAAACTTAGTGTGTACTTTTCAATTTACCTCTCCTGACTGCTTGTTCTTCAGACTGTCTCAAAGTGTCCAGATGGGCTTTCATGATCATTGAGCTGGTTACTAATTTAAGGGTATTACTATTTATATGTGTCCCACTGTTCCAGTTTAGGTCCTGTGGATTATCACTGTTAAAGCTCCCCTGATAGTTACATTAGGGCCATTTCACAATACTTTCTGAAAAGAGCCCATGATAAAGAAATGATACTCCACTCAGCACAGGCTCTGGAACCTTGACTACTGTGAAGACAGACCCAGAGCTTTGCCATATGACCTGACAATTAACTGTACTTTTTGACAATCATACTGTACTTCTCCATGCATTTTTCTGTTCAGTAGCTCTTTTTTTTTTTTTTTTTTTTTTTCAAAAAGTGTCCTTTCACATATATTTTCAGCTACGGATATTAGGCCTTCATTCTTCTATTCTCACTTGTTGATCTTGAGCATAAATATCCCTATTATTCAGTCCAAATTATTAAATTTTAAAAACATATATTGTTAGAACTGTTATTGTGCACATTTAGAAGGCTGCTAAGTGGAAAACGTAAGGGAGTTTTATTCAGAAAGATTAACTTGAGAATACTGTTCCATATAAAAAACATTAAAGAGGATTGATCCTGGGAAAAGAGGGACAGCCAGGAGTGTGTTCACCACCTGTGGTTTGTATCTATGTGGCCACAGGGAGAAAAGATATCTGACATCTGGCTTAATCCTGCATGCTATATGCCGCCCCATTGTCTTTGTCGTCCCTCCAGAGAACACTTCTTCATAGCCTTTTCTAAACTCACCATCCTATAGAGGTGAGGATACTGAGTCTCATGAGAGGTAGGTCATTGGCCAATTGCACCCATGTTTCGATTGTAAACTAGTGACTTTTTTCTTTTACTTTTTCTTTTTCTTTTTCTTTTTCTTTTTCTTTTTGGTGTGAATTCTATTTCCATGATTTATCATCATTTGTAAGATGTTAAGCAATTATTTAACCTTTCTAATTTCTGCTTCCTCATTCATAAGAAATGAATGGGAGACTATTGACAACACTATTACCTATCAAATTTAAACTTATTGTTTATTAGTTGGGATTAAGTTATGATTATATTTTGCTCTTTGAACATACTCTGCAGGGTTATAGTGCAACATCTAACAAAATTGTATGTAATAGAATTATCACATCTCCTTGTTGTTGATCACTCTTTTCCACTCTTCCCTTTCACTGGGGCCAGGACTAGTGAGAAGAAGGAGACTCTGGAAAGTGACTTTAAGAGGGGCTCAGTCATGCTCAGGTCTGCTCCTACACTTGTACAGATCTATCTCCCTATGAGTGCCTCCTCGGACATTGCACCCCCATGTCTCTTGGCTCACCACGAGGTCCGCCCAGCTTGTCTTTCATCTCTCTGTCTTTTTTTTTTTTTATCTCTCTGTCTTGATGGGGTGGCACATTGTCTACAAAATTTAGCATCAGCGCAGTGTCGTGGGTAAGGAGTACAGTCCTCCACAGATGAATAGAACTGAAACATGTTCACACCACTGCTAGTTGTGTGACTTCATGCAAGTGACTCTATTCTCAGCTAAAAATGAGCCAGCCGTTGTTCTTATGCTTCTGGTCATTACATAAATTAAATCATTTAATATATGCAAAAACCTTAAAGAAGCCCTGACATTTATAAAAGTTTATGCAAGTGTTAGTTATGATTAAAAAAAAAAACTAGGTTTTATTCTTCTGGATTATACTCAGAGTTCCACACAACTTGGAAAAACACCCCATAAATAACTTCTCTTTGTGTCACCCAAGTACTATAAAATGCAATGAGATTTCGAAGCAATCATGAAATGTTATAAAAATTCCAAGCAATTCAACACTCAAATTGCAAACTCTCGATAAATTCTCTGCCAATATACAGTTTTTCTGTAGTATTATTTTTGCCTACAGGATGCATCTCTGTTCAAGACTTAGTGCTGCAATTTGCTAAATTCCTTTTGTTTGCCTTTCTTTCACTGACACTAAATTATCTAAGAGGATGGGCTATAATTCCTTTCCTACTTGGGATTTATATGGATTCCCCCAAATTACAATATAGCTAACACAGTGCTGAGTATTTGATTCTACAATGAACTGAAGCAGTAGATACTATTTAAATGGAATCATCACTCTTAAAAGGGATAAAAGAATTAGTACAAGCAAGAACAAAATAATCCAATATTTGTGTCTCACTTTTAAGAATGGCAGCATTTAATTTAAATAATTTCACTCTAATTATTTCAATGTAATAACCTCCAGTGCTGAATAAAATATAATTTCTAGTTGGACAAATCTGACTTTTTGACACTTAAATTATCAAGGTAAAACACAAAACATGTAAGATTTGCTTATGTTATTCTCATGAGGGAATGGAGTAGAAAGAGCAAATATTTATTCCATGTGCTCTAACAAAATCATTGATATTATTCTCCTTTCTTGTAAATGTTTAAATATTTATTCATCAAGAAAAATAAAACCTAATGTTCTAATATAGCTATTTTTACATTCAAACTTCTATTCTCCTGAAAAATCCAAATGATTGAGAGGGACTGGACAACAGTACTCTAAATCAGTTTGGTTGGTCATATCAACATGTCTACCTACTTCAGTTATCTTTGTATATTTGCTATTCATTAGCAAACTAAACCCTCTAATTAATTTTAAAACTTTTTTTATTTTAAAGAATAAAATATTCCCTGGATTTCCCTAAAATTGTGATTTTATTAGCTAAATTGTTTAATTTTAAGATCTCTTAGTACAATATCATTAAGGCTAAAATTAAGAAATAATGTGTATTCATTACCAGAGCTTGGCTCAAAATGAAGTTTGTCTCTGTTATTTATTTACCATACTTACAGAAAATATATCAGTTATTCAAGTTTTCAGTATTTCAAAGAGATTTAATATCACTATTTAATATTATTATTTGACTGTAAATTATATTTAATAACAGAAATAAATATGTAGTACTTGCTTTAATATGACACATTTGCTGCTATATATTAAATATTAATTTTTAAACTTAAATATATTATGATCAAAGCTTATAACAGTATAAAATAGTTCATAATTACCTTTCTTATTTGGAAAGATAGTAATTTTTTTCTCACTGTTTAAATATTCATATTACTTTAGATGCAATCACTTACTCCACCATTCAACTATTAATTGTTCTGTTCTTTCCAAAAATAAAGTGCTCTTTAAATAAAAAAGTTATCTTTACACTGTGGGATTTCTCCCATCAGACACACTTACATTTCTAATTAAAAGTATCACTTGGGCACTCTGTGATTTGTTACATTTTTTTCCAGATAGCTCTCACTCTACCCAGAATACTTTCTCTCAGACACTCTGTGGAATAGAGCATGGAGCGCATCTTATTTGTTACCTATTGATAGGATGTTGAGCAATATCATTTAAGTCCATCCAAAACTGACATACATCCAATTCATCTTCTGTTATGAACACTCCATACCGAGCTTCTGTTTCTATTAGACTGCTCCCATCACACTTTCCTGAACTGTTTTCGTCTACTCTCCTCTATAAAAGATTTCCGGATCCATGTTTAGGGTTCTGCCTATAGCTATAAATGTTTTGAAGACAAGTAATATTTTAACTCATCAAACTGATATTTTAGGTCAGCCTGGGTGGCTCAGCGGTTTAACACTGCCTTCAGCCCAGGGTGTGATCTTGGAGACCCGGGATCGAGGCCCACGTTGGGCTCCCTGCATGGAGCCTGCTTCTCCCTCTGCCTGTGTCTCTGCCTCTCTCACTCTCTCTGTGTCTCTCATGAATAAATAAATAAAATATTTTTAAAAACTGATATCTTATTGACTTCTCCATGAGTACCAAGGCAGCCTGAAAGCCAGCTGTTGGATGTATCATACCTAGTTTAAAAATTAGTTTTGTAACCAATATGACTATTGACAGGGAGAAATTCTGCATAATACAGCATTTTGCCACCTTCCCCTAAATTTATTTTCAGTGTGAACCCACTTTTAAGTGGAAATGCTATCCACCTCATGTAGGATAATAAATGTCTTGAATTTTCCAACTGAAGGTGGTGGAAAGATGCCACTAAAACAGTTGGTATCTTCTAGGCTTCAACGACAACGGTTTCCAACACTTAGATTGTTTAAGAATCCTGGCTTGGAATTGATTCCTCATGTCAAAAATAAGATGTTGCTTCTTATTATTCAGTAATCTGTGATTTCTACAAGTTTATGAGTAGGAAGAGAAAATATTTCCAAGGGAGGGAACTCCTACAGTAATGTGATAGCAAAGAGTTATTAGGAAAGCTAATTGATATATCAGGAACATGTGCAGAAGAACATAGAAGGCCAGAGAGGAGAAGGTGAGAGTCCTCACAGGGGAGTCAGATGTGGTAGAGCACAGCAAGTGAGTGAGAAGCGGGCTGGGCAGGAGCTACCGCGGGACCACATCTAAGAAGCAGCTCTGCTGAAGGTTCAAAGCCTCATAATCAGCACTGTATAGTGCCAGGCATAGACACAAAGATCTTCTGATGCTCTAGAGTACAATTCCAGAGAAAGGCTCAAATACAAAAGAATTTGTCATTCAGTAAAGATAGCCTACCAAACTGGCTATTTTAAATGTGGACATTTAAAATACATGCACTTGGGACAGCATGGAAACTTCTGGAGAAAAAAAAATACAGATTTTTTAGTAATACATTACACTACAGTAAGGAAATCTTCTAATGATCCACATGGTTAAATATTTTAGAAAAAGAGATAATGAAAGAGTTCGAATTTTTTATAGTTTTGAAGCACAGGAAAGCTTTGGCTCAAGATTAGAAATGCAGGCCATCAAAACTGAACAAAAAATAAAACAGCTACATAAAAATAGTAATTCTATGTGATAGAAACAAACTTGGACCAAAAGTAAAATCAAAATACTATCGATAATGTTGATATAATGTAGTATCTCAGATAAAATGCTATTTGCCATTATGAATAACCTCTACTTAAATATCAAGAAGTCCAGAAAGAAAGAGGAAGAAAAAAAGGAAGAGAGGAAAGAAGGAAGGAAGGAGGGAAGGAAGGAAGGAAGGAAGGAAGGAAGGAAGGAAGGAAGGAAGGAAGGAAGGTGGGCAGATTGGCCAAATAAATGAAGTGATAATTTATAGAAAGGGAAAGAAAATCATCCTTTAAACACATGAAAGGATCCTCAATTTCACTCAAGAAAAAAAAAGACTAATTGGGGAAAATAGAATTTTTTTTTTTAATTTATTTATGATAGTCACAGAGAGAGAGAGAGAGAGGCAGAGACATAGGCAGAGGGAGAAGCAGGCTCCATGCACCGGGAGCCCGACGTGGGATTCGATCCCGGGTCTCCAGGATCACGCCCTGGGCCAAAGGCAGGCGCCAAACCGCTGCGCCACCCAGGGATCCCTGGAAAATAGAATTTTGAAGATCAACTTTGTGCAATTTAGAATTTGTGAAAGCTATTTTTGCTTTGTCCTAACTTTACTGTGCTGTCAGAGAAATCCCCTCTGACTCAAGGTATGTCTAGGCCAGGTGATTATCAGAAAAATCTTAGCATTATCTTTAGCTTCTCAGAGTGCCAAACTTTCTGATACATAAGGATGGGACAGATGATGGAATGATGGAATTACAAAGTCATCATTGTGGCATTAGGAATTAAATTGTTTCAAAAATGGCTTAAGATCAATAACATGTGGGATCCCTGGCTGGCCCAGTGGTTTGGCGCCTGCCTTTGGCCCAGGGCGCGATCCTGGAGACCCAGGATCGAATCCCACATTGGGCTCCCAGTGCATGGAGCCTGCTTCTCCCTCTGCCTATGTCTCTGCCTCTCTCTCTCTCTTTCTGTGACTATCATAAATTAAAAAAAAAATTTAAAAAAAGATCAATAACATGTGATTTGAAAGGGAGAATATTTATGGCTAAAGGAGAAGTGGTCTCCAGATATTTCTGTTCCCCAATCAATTTTATTAAAAAGTTTTCTAGTACCTCCCTCCAAAAAAAAAAAAAAAAAGAAAAGAAAAAGGAATAAATATTTAAAGGGCACAGATACTTAGTTTATAAGAAATCTTAGGACATTTTCCCAATGTAATCACTTGGAAATACACATTTTATATACTAATGGTGAGGGTGTGCAAGCCTTGTGGGAAGGAATGGTACACCATCATTTATTCCTTGAACAATGCAACTTACACACATATGAGTCTCTGTAGTTTTGGAAGCATTGTAAGCAATTCTGCTGGATACATATCTAAGGCTGAGAGTCTCTAGATGAAGGCAAGCTCTTTTTTTAATTGAGTTCCTGTCCATATACCAGCATTGAATGAAAGTTCCCATGGTTCCCCAATCTGATTCCGGTAGGGAGTCCTTCCATTTGCTCTTTGTCAAGCATGCCTTAGATATTGTTGGCTGTCATCACTTTCAAAACTTTAGAATTGGCCTGTTAAATTACACACAAATACACCCCCCCACACACAGATGGGATTCTACTCTGTCATTGAATTTGTGGTTCATAGTGAGGAAAATTGGCTTCTTTTCAATGTTGAGTCTTCCAGTACATTGTTTTAATATCCATTTATTTATTTATTTTAAAGGTCCTTCAAATTATTTCATAGTTTACTAGATAGACTTTCTACATATTTTTATGAGAATTATAGCACTCAAGTATTTGATATATTTGATTCTATTTGCACATTTTTGGCACAGTGCTTTATATATCAAACTATGTTTGCCTCTTTTAATAAAAATAAATTAATTTCTATTTATTGACTGTATTCAGCAAACTTGTTAAACTCATTTATGAACTATAATAATTTCATTGAAGATTCTGGAATATTTTCTCTATAGACATACATTTATATCATGTGACAATTATAGTAACTGTCGAAATTTTTACTCTGCCTTTCTTCTCTTTTAATCTGCACTTAATTATCATTTTTCTTTTCTTTTATATAGTTAATCACATATAAAATTCTGTTGTCTAGGCAAAAGTTTCATTGGTGAGATAAAAGAGATACATAATACCAGTTATTATGGGAAACTGTTTTGTAATTTCTGACTACCCAAAACAAATTAAACACCACCAAGTACTGGAAATACAATTTTTATGCATATGATTGTATTTTTTTTGGTTATTTTATGTAAGCTTAACAATGTGTTTTCCTAATTTTAACTGTTTTTCCCCAATAGAATATGTTACACAAAAATAGATTTTTTCAAGCCATTTTATACATTCTAGATCAGACTTATCACCTTCTGACTACTCCTGAGTGACCACAATCAGTGCCACAAGACAAAATAGTCACCCAGCTGTGTCCTGCCTGAATTCCATACATTTATGAGATACAATGAAGTAGTATTATTCTAAGTTAAAAAGTCTGGAGTATTTTTTTTTTAATGAAGCAGTAGAATACTGGAACAGAGGCATTACATAATTGTTATAAAATCAACTTTCTTGGTAGTTTTTCTTCCATTATTTCTCTAGATTGGCACCATGTAGAAATATTTGATCATCAGTTACTATTAACATTCTGTGCTCTGAAATTATTGTCTTAATTCATTGGTGTTGTTTTCATAAAATGATATTACTGGAACCATATCTACTCAGATTACAAAAGAACTAACTAGGTAAATTAGGGTGTGCCAAAAATAAATAGTGTGAACAAGTATTATGTTAAAGGAGAGAGAGATTTTAAAAAAATAAAACTTCATTCATCATTTAATCCAGTATGATTGAAAATGGACTCAAATGAGTTGCCAGTATTTACTGGGAATGCTCTGAAGGAAAACAAACCAAAAAAAAAAAAAATGGCTTTCTTAATGGAACTTCTTGCTATTTGTTTGGGCACCATCATGATTCTCTTTTCAGATGTCACCTTTCTCAACTAGGAAGACTTGGCAGAATGATACAGTGAATACTTCTAGCACAATGATTTTAGTTTCTTTTTTAAGATTATTTATTTATTTATTCATGAGAGACAGAGAGAGAGAAAGAGAGAGAGAGAGAGAGGCAAAGACACAGGCAGTGGGAGAAGCAGGCTCCATGCAGGGATCCTGATGTGGGACTGGATCCCGGTCTCCAGGATCACACCCTGGGCTGAAGGCGGCGCTAAACTGCTGAGCCATTTTATGACTGGGTTGTTTGTTTCTTTGCTGTTGAGTTTAGTAAGTTCTTTATAGATCTTGGATACTAGCCCTTTATCTGATACGTCATTTGCAAATATCTTCTCCCATTCTGTAGGTTGTCTTTGAGTTTTGTTGACTGTTTCTTTTGCTGTGCGGAAGCTTCTTATCTTGATGAAGTCCCAATAGTTCATTTTTGCTTTTGCTTCTTTTGCCTTCGTGGATGTATCTTGCAAGAAGTTTGTGGCCGAGTTAAAAAAGGGTGTTGCCTGTGATATCCTCTAGGATTTTGATGGAATCTTGTCTCACATTTAGATCTTTCATCCATTTTGAGTTTATCTTTGTCTTCCTCTGTGAAATTTCTGTTCATGGGCAAAAGACATGAACAGAAATCTCACAGAGGAAGACATAGACATGGCCAACAAGCCCATGAGAAAATGCTCCGCATCACTGGCCATCAGGGAAATACAAATCAAAACCACAATGAAATCCCACCTCACACCAGTGAGAATGGGGAAAATTAACAAGACAGGAAACAACGAATGTTGGAGAGGATGTGGAGAAAGGGGAACCCTCTTGCTCTGTTGGTGGGAATGTGAACTGGTGCAGCCACTCTGGAAAACTGTGTGGAGGTTCCTCAAAGAGTTAAAAATAGATCTGCCCTATGACCCAGCAATTGCACTGCTGGAGATTTACCCCAAAGATTCAGATGCAATGAAACGCCGGGACACCTGCACCCCGATGTTTATAGCAGCAATGGCCACGATAGCCAAACTGTGGAAGGAGCCTCGGTGTCCATCAAAAGATGAATGGGTAAAGAATATGTGGTCTTTGTATACAATGGAATATTGCTCAGCCATTAGAAACAACGAATACGGTGATCCCTGGGTGGCTCAGCGGTTTGACGCCTGCCTTTGGCCCAGGGCGCGATCCTGGAGTCCTGGGATCGAGTCCCGCGTCGGGCTTCTGGCATGGAGCCTGCTTCTCCCTCCTCCTGTGTCTCTGCCTCTTTCTCTTTCTCTATGTCTATCATAAATAAATAAATAAATAAATAAATAAATAAATAAATAAATAAACCTTTTATAAAAAGTCCTGGATTGTTCAGATAACTAGTTCCAATTTCTCTTAACAGCTATCCATCTCCACTAGTTTAAAATTTTAGGGAGTGGAAAAACTTGATATGCATTGCTAAATTGTACAACTTCTACAATATCTTTTTTTTTAAAGGTTCTACTGCTCATCCATTCTTAGATTAATGACAGTTTAAATTGTAAATAAAAAAGAGGTAACATGCATGTGTTAAATGCACAAAACTTCTAAAAATATAAACTAGAATCATTCAGAAGTTATTCTCTAAAGGCTAACGATACAGTATTCTTTATTAGCTGATGTCTTTTTGAAATGAATAAAAAAATACATGATGGGGGAAAGGAACAAGAATATTCTCACATTTTTTTCTATATTTAGGGAAATAGTATTGGGACATTAAATGTTAAATAAGAGAGGCTTTATTTTTCAGTAAAATAGTCCCTAATTACCAGTGAATTTCTTAGGGACAGTAGACTACTAGCTCACTAAATATGAGACTTAATGAAAAATTAGTTTCTCATGGGCAGCAGCAGAATCTGGATATATCAGAAAGTCCAGAATAAAACAAGCTCAGAAATGAGTAAGGATAATGAAGTACACAGTTTATTCATTCACTAGTTGATGCACATTTTGATTATTTCTAGCATTGCAATATAGTGAATAAGGCTGTTATAAATAATGCAATGAGGACTTTGTGTGAACATATGTTTTCATTTGTCTTAGGTAAAGAGCACAGAGCAAGATTTCTGAAGTAAATGGTAACTGTATTTTCACTGTAAGAAACCATCGGATTGTTTTCTAAAGTGGCTGTACCATTTTGCTTCTTACTAGCAACACATGAGAGCTCCCTGTGCCCTGTATCCTTAAGAGAACTTTCTATTGTTATTTACTATTTTTTTTAAAGATTTTATTTATTTATTCATGAGAGACAGAGAGAGAGAGAGGCAGAGACACAGGCAGAGGGAGAAGCAGGCTCCATGCAGGGAGCCCCACGTGGGACTCGATCCCGAGTCCCCAGGATCACACCCTGGGTGGAAGGTGGCGCTAAACCGCTGAGCCACCCGGGCTGCCCTGTTACTATTATACTTTAAAACTTTTAGTCATTCTAATAGGTGTATAGGATTATATTGTGGTTTTAAATTATATTTCCCTCATCCCAAATGCTCTCGAAAAATTTTTCATGTGCTTGAAAGATACACAGTTAACATCTGTGTATCTTCTGCGATGATGTGTTTATTTAAATTTATGTCTATCTTTTATTGTTTATTCTTCTCTCCATGTTACTGAGTTTTTAGGATCTTTATATATTCTGGATATACTGTTTATAGGGTAGCTATTACATATTCTGTACAAGTCTGTGGCTGACTCACTCCCGCGACATTGTCTTCCACTAAGCAGATATTAATTATGAGGAACACTTCATCATTTTTCTTTCCTCTGATTCATGAATTTTGTGTTTTACATACAGATTTGTGACTAGCCCATGGTCACACAAATGTCTTATGCTCTCTCTATAAACGTTATAGAATAAGGTTTTATATTAGGGCCTAAGGTCCATTTTGAGATGAGGTTTTTATTTGGGGCAAGGAATGAGTCGCTGTCTCCTTTTTGTGGAGTAAGGTTATTCTACATATTTAGCATCATTTTTTAAAAGATTATATTTTCTCCATGAATTTTTCTTAGAAGCTGTCAAAAATCAACTGATTATGTTTTGTGAATGAAATTCTGAAGACTACTGTACTCCATTGATCTAGTCTATCTTGTCATGAATGCCACACTCTATGTTAGTTTAGCTTTGTGGTAAATCTTGATCAACTTATGGGAATCCTCCAATGCTATGTTCTTTTTCAAAATTGTTTTGACTACTATATTTCTTTTGCCTTTTTATATGAAATGTAGAATTATCCTGTAATTTCTGCAAAAACACTTGTTTAATTTTAATTAGAGTTACACTGAATACGTGGGTATTTTGCATTTAATGAATATATCTTTGTTCATAATAGAACTGGCTACAAATACCGTCTTCTCAGTTGGGATGCCTATCATTTTTTTCCTTCCTTCTTGCCTCCCTAACTTCCTCATCCTCTCTCTCCCTTCCTTCTTCTTTTTTCTTTCTTTTCTTTTTTTCCTTGCCTTTCTTCCTTCCTTCTTTCTTTCTTTCTTTCTTTTTCTTTCTTTTCTTCCTTTCTTCTTTCTTCTTTCTTTCTTCTTTCTCTTTTTTCTTTCTTTCTTTCTTTCTTTCTTTCTTTCTTTCTTTCTTTCTTTCTTTCTTTCTTTCTTTCTTTCTTTCTTTCTTTCTTTCTTTCTTTCTTCTTTCTTTCTTCTTATCTTCTTTCTTTCTTCTTCCTTCCTTTCTTTCTTTCTTTCTTTCTTTCTTTCTTTCTTTCTTTCTTTCTTTCTTTCTTTCTTTCTTTCTTTCTTTCTTTCTTTCTTTCTTTCTTTCTTTCTTTCTTTCTTCTTTCTTCTTTTTCTTTCATTCCCTTTCTTCTTTTTTCCTCCCCTTTCCCTTCCTTCCTTCGTTCCTTCATTCTTTCCTTCCATTTCTTTTCCTTTCTATCTCCCTTTCATCCTTTTTTCTCTTTATTTGTCTCTTCCTCTCTTTTTCTCTTCCTCTCCCTCCCTTCCTTCCTCCTTTCCTTCCTTCCTTTTTTTCTTTCTTTCTCTCTTCCTCTCTTTCTTCTTTCTTCTCTTTCTCCCTTTATTTCTTCCTTTTCTTTTTCACCCATATTCTATGGCCAACATTCTTTGCTAATTTAGAAACTCTGAGTGTACAGTTCAGGTATCTATGTATTATTTACAATTTAAAAAAAATTTAAGTACATAACTAAGTACTAAGATATAGATTAGTATATGGGATCCCCAAGACAAGACAGGACCACATACAAGGCAAAAAATTGACATTTATCTCTGCCACATCTCTAATATTCTAATGAACTATATAAAATACTGTAGTTGTCTGTACCCTACATCATATCTCCTGTCAATACTTGCTATTCATTTATTTATATCTCCTTTGTTAAACTCTCAATGAACTTATATATATCTCTTGAACTACTTAGAAGTATAGCACTTTAAAAGTTAAATAAGTACAGGGCACCTGGGTGACTCAGTGGTTGAGTGTCTGCCTTCAGATCAGGGTGTGATCCCGGGTCTTCAGATCGAGTCCCACGTTGGGTTCTCCGCAAGGAGTCTCCTCTCTCTGCCTATGTCTCTGCCTCTCTTTCTGTGTCTTTCATGAATAAGTAAATAAAATATTTTAAAAAATAAAAGTTCAGTAAGGACGATAAGCCTTATTAAGTGATTTTGAAGTCCATTATAGGTTATGCTTTCAAATTATTTCATTATGTACATGATTACAGAATTTTGAAAGAAGGAAACAAATATTTTTCCCATGAAGGAGAAACTACATTTTCCGAGAACTTAAGTCATCAACCCAATGGCATGTAGCTATTTATATCAGAGCCAGGATTATGTTGTGTAGCATTAGATTTCTTTCCCAGCCCTACGCATATATTTTTCCCACTGAGAATCAGGTTGTATGAGGCCAAAGTGCATCACATAGTCATTTTTCTCATGTAGATAATTACTCCAGAACTAGTCACTTGTTCATTATGCAAAAAAAAAAAATTAAGTCATCTTGTTATTTTTCTGTCCCAGAAGAGAATTAATGCTTTTTGTCCTTGGGGCATCATTGTGGACTTCAAGAAGAGCTTGAGAACCTGGCACACGAGTCCAAATGCTTAATATTTGTAGTGTACCTTAACTGAGTGAGCAGTTTATTTCCACAGGTAAGAGGAAAGGTTTTTCATACCTTACAAACTATTTTAGAAGCTATGAACGTAAACTTCAAACTAGATTCTACATTTTAAATTTAAATCTAAGATAGAAATTTCTAGTCCACTTACTGTTGAATTAAAAATTGAATGAAGGTATTCCAGGGAATATAGTAGGAGAAATTGGAAAGTTCCCATTATATTTAGATCAATAGAGCTATAAATTAGAAAATTGCTTTAATTTCTTCGATGGGCGGTAACAGTGAGAATGAGGATAGTAGTAATAAATGGCTATATTTAAAATTTAGGAAAAGCATTAGGTGGAAAAATCAGTTATAAAACAGGCATTAGGTATATGCCATTTTGGGATCATAGATCAACTTAAAATTATTTTGCTAGTTAGCTAATCTACAAGCTACTGCAGGTTTTTATTTTGTGTGTCTTAAGTGTACTTAAGCCCGATGGCTTTTTAAAGAAATTCAAATATATGCAGATGTTATTTTGTATTGATTCGAGGGGATAGCACTTCCAGAATTAGCGCATGTCACAGCGGGTCTTCAATATGGACATGTGGAAGTAGCTTAATATGTGTGACAGAGAAACCTGGAATTTAATCTTGCCTCTGTTAGTAATTTACTATGTGAGTTGGGTTAATTTACAGCTCCAGCTGGTCCTCTGTGTTATCATCAATAAAGGGATCTGAATTATTTAGTTTGTAGGTTGCACACAATGAAGCACACAAAATTCCTAACATCTTGTAGCCTCTTCATAATTTATGGCAATTGTCATCAGATCTTGCTTTCTTCTCAAGCTTAGTGTTTGTAGTACAGTTCTCATGGCGTCCATGTGGTCTATTTCTGACTGTATTAGAGTTGAGGAACTCTTGATTTTAGTTTGGGATCTGTATTTTGCCTTTCAAGCTTCTGTCTTTGAAAATCAGCTAGATGTAAAAATAATCAGTTCTAATGTCTTTAAATGTTAGTTGACAGAAATGCCTGTTTGAAGAACCATCTTGGATAAAGTAAATGAACCTCATATTTTCTGTCATAATTTGGAACAAAATGTACCTTTATTCATAAACTACCTTCTTGCCCTACACAAATGATCAGATATCAAGAGTTATGGGAAATTATTATGGACAAAACTATGGGGGGGATTTGAGTAAACATACTATTATTTTACTGACATGTCCAAAATCAGTATGCAGTGACAGAGCTACATTTTTAAGATGTCTGATACCACAGGATATTAGGATTCATTAGGTTTAGTCTCATGAGATTGGTATTTTAATATGTAAGTGTCATCTAAGAGATATATACACAATAAAAGAATAACCACTTGGGATTCTTTCATTATTCAATGCTTTGATGAAAAATTGATCTTCTAACTCCATATTTATTTTGTTGTAATTAAATAAAATTTGGAAGTCATATTTCATGTGTATGTGCCCCTCACGTATAACAAATACTTTACTAAAACATATTTTAGTGCATCTCATATATAAGCACTCTGCAATCACATGATGTTCATGTAGATGAACAAGAGATGCACAAAAATTTTGGTCAATCTTAATCTTTTGTTAGAAGCATAGAATTCTATTCCCGGGTCATATTAGGTGCTAATTCTGAGATTTTAATCCAGGATTTTAGAGTCTTAGTATAATGTTCTTTGTCTTCCACAGGTGTGCTACTTCAGACACATCAGTTAAGTAAAGGTTAGAACTGTATTGAAACTGGAATTTCCCATATGTATGTCAGTCAACATGTATTTCTTAATGGAATCCTCTAGTAGACCATCTATTAGTCCATTTTCAAAATTTGCTTTCATATTTTAATTTCTTTTCACTCTGTTTCTTTCTACCTACTTAATTCCTATTTTGTATCTGATTCTCTTTAGTAAATATTTATGTACACAATACATGGATTCTTGAAAGAGAGAGAGAAAGAGAAAACAACAAAAAATTTTGAAACATAATGTATTTTTTGATGGTCAAGCAATACAATCATACATTTTAATGTTGCTAATTGATGGTTTTATAAGTTATTTTATCACATAACCATTCAAACTAAGTTATTTTTTAAGAAAACATTTGAGTGTGTGTGTTCTCATGAGTAATGTATAAGTTGCCTGAATTAACAGAGAAGTCAATATTTAGCTTCATTACATTTTTTTTTTTGCTCTATAATTCTCTAAGGATCAAATGAACATTTTTTTTTTTTGCTTTGAAACCCTCATATTCAAAAAGCTATTTATTCTATGTATTAAGAAAGATTTTCATATGAATCTGGGAGGAATTTTTGGGGGGAAAATAAAGGTGGATTTTTTTTTTCCTTCTAATAATAGTTCTAAGCTGATTTTCCCATTCTCTCCTTGATGTGTGGGTATCTCAGTATAACAAACATGGTGTGCTTCATTTAAGTTATAAGTCAATTGTAGCTCACTGAATTCACCAGTCCTATACACTATAGATTTTCTACTCCTTTATAAATTTTGGTCTATGACACGCAGAGGAAAAACAAGAGTCGCCATGCCAAAATCTGCCATCTAAATATGGTAGATGCAATATTTAATTGTTTCAGGGATGGAGGCTTTTAATCCATTTACTGGTGACTCTGCAACATTTTGTTCATTTGTTATGTGCTTATGTTTCTTCATGCTCCACTGGGTAGGAAACAGTCTGACAGCCTAGAAAAATAGAGCAGTAATAAAACACTATGGTGTGCTTATATAATGATTTTATTGTTTTAGAATTCACTGGTACAATTTTATTATCTATTATCAGGTGATATTTATTTCATAGTAAATATAGAAATTCTATATGCAACCATAACCCAGTAAAGGAATGGCCATGAATCATTTTTCACAGAAATGTATTTCAAAATACACCCAAGAGCTCTGTGAGGATAACGACCATATGTGTAGAGAAAGATCTTGACTTGGTACCAAGTTAAAATTTGAAAAACAATAAAAGTAAAATAAACTATGGAGAGACATGGGAAAACTGGAAATTGAACCACATGAAGTGCCATTGTTTTTCCCATGGTAAATTTAGCCAACAATGAAATGAAGTAACTTGTTTAATCTGTTTGTTCAGGGTAATGCATCCATGAGGACTCCGTTTCTTCATTGCTGCTTATTCCTTCAGTGCCAAAGGTATCCATACATCCTTCTAAGAGACAAACATGAGGATATGACTGAGTAGATTATATTTTCAAAAAAAATATATTGTCTTTAGAATCTATGAGTAGAGACTGAAATGTCAGCAGTGCTGTCAGATTCAGATTTGTGCAGGGTTCAGATGGAAAATGTGACTGAAGTCACCACGTTTATATTGACGGGCTTCACAGGTGATTTTAAACTGCAAGTTTTCCTATTTTTACTATTTCTAGCAATCTACCTTTTTACAATGATAGGAAATTTGGGAATGGTTTTATTGGTCCTTGGGGATTCTCGGCTCCACAACCCCATGTATTATTTTCTGAGCGTGTTATCATTCCTGGATGCCTGTTATTCTTCAGCTGTCACTCCAAAAATGTTAGTCAATTTCCTAGCAGAGGATAAAACCATTTCATTCCTTGGATGTGCAGCACAGATGTTTCTCTTTATTTCTTTTGGGACCACAGAATGCTTTATTTTAGCTGCAATGGCATATGATCGCTACGAAGCGATCTACAACCCTCTCCTGTATTCAGTTCGAATGTCACCCAGAGTCTATGTGCCACTCATAATTTCCTGCTATGTATGTGGATTCCTGCATGCTACTTTACACACTGTGGCTACTTTTACTCTATCCTTTTGTGCATCCAATGAAATTAGACATGTCTTTTGTGACATCCCTCCTCTCCTTGCCATTTCTTGTTCTGACACCCACACAAACCAGCTGCTAGTCTTCTACTTTGCGGGATCTATTGAGATATCCACTATTCTGATAGTCCTGGTCTCTTATGGTTTCATTCTGGTGGCCATTATGAGGGTGCATTCTGCTGAAGGGAGGCGGAAAGTCTTTTCTACATGTGGCTCTCACTTAACTGGAGTGTCAATTTTTCATGGTACGGTTCTCTTCATGTATGTGAGACCCAATTCCAGCTATGCTTTGGATCATGATATGATAGTGTCAGTATTTTACACAATTGTGATTCCCATGCTGAATCCTATCATCTATAGTTTGAGGAACAAAGATGTGAAAGATGCAGTGAAAAGGGTATTTGGTAAAAACTGGTTTGCCAATTAAGTATACTTTTCACACTAAACATCCAATTGAAAGAAATTAAGACTGCTGTAATTGTCTTCATATCAAAAAGCTATGATTAAAGTGTTTTGTTTTCATTTATTAGTGTCTTTCTATTCTTCTTGGACATGTTTAAATAAAGATCATAGTCAACTCACTGCTAGTGTGGTTTTCACACAAGCAGAAACTGTGTCATCCATTTGTTTCTGAAACTGAATAAAGAGAAACCAATTTAAAAAGGAGTCAGGAGGCCAGCAGAAGGAGCACTTACACCTACCACGTGTCAGTAAGAGAACCAACAGGAAGAGATGTATCTTATATTCCTAATAGAAGAAGAATTCTTATTTTACCAATTCCAGCAAGAGGAAGGAAGGTTTCCTCCTCCCCTGGCAACAGCCCAGCCAATGAGAGACAGTCACAACCCAGCCAATGCAAAACCACTATACTTTGAACTCTGTTTACTCCAATAGACTTTTTGTTTATAATAGCCTTTCCCAAGTCTCCCCTTCCTCTACAAAAGAGAAACTCCTCTTCTTTGTTGTTTGAACTTGCCAATGTTTTTCCCATAGCTTGCATGGCCCAAATGTAATTCTCTGCTACTTGAATAAACTCATTTTGCCACTAAGATAATTAGCTGTTTTTATTTTTAAGGTTAGCACTTTTTATAAGGCTAACTGTCATATTGGACACAACATCATTTTGAGCTAATTATTCCTCAAAGATCCAATCTCCATATAGAGCTATATTCTGAAGTAGTAGGGGAGAAGACTTCATCATACAAATATTGGGTTTATTTACACATACATACTCATGGAGTCACATATGCATTCACTCTTCAGATTAAATTGTAGTACTATCTTTCATCTCCATGTAACTCAAATTGTATAGGCTCCCACAGTTGCAATTATAAATGAACATTATACTCATATCTGACTATCTTGAGCAAATACCACCTCATTCATAGCAAAATCACAACTCACATAATCCCAATTCACTTTTCAAGGAGTCATTTGTATCTGACTTCAGATTGAACACTCTCTTCTAACCTTTAATCTATGCATTGGCAGCAGTCTAATCCCAGCCTGTGATTCTGGGACCACAGATAGTGTGTTCAAGTCCCTGGTGTTCTTACCATGTGTTTTTAAGGATGCATTTCTTCCCTTATGATTATTTTATGCAGGACATGGACATTAAATCCACTTTTACTTCCTCATAGAACACAGAGACCAGGCATTAGCATTAATCAAAATTATACTTAAATTCAAGAATGACAAAAGACAAGCACGATTCGGGGTAAATTACAACCAGCTGGCAGAATTAGGTTGACACAACTAAGCCCCAATCTATTTTTACGGGTTCTCTACAAGCTTGGTACAAACTCAGCTTTGGCTCTGTTTTCTCTCCACCCTGTGATGCCCTTGCAGATGGCAAAGCTCCTCATTGCCCATGTCTAAGAAGCAAGTACAGAAGAGAGTCTTTATCATACACACATTGAGCCCTGCTTTCTCTTTTTAAAAGTAATTAATCATCTATTTATTTATTTGACAGAGAGAGAGCCAGAGAGCAAAAGCAGGGGGAACAGCAGAGGAAGAGGGAGAAACAGGCTCCCCGTTGAGCAGGGAGCCCAATGCAGGGCTCCATCCCAGAATCCCAAGATCATGAACTGAGCCAAAGGCAGACACTTTACTGACTGAGCCACCCAAGCTCCCCTAAGCCCTGCTTTCAACAGGCCTTATTTGCATTGCAAGGATAGATCTCCTTCAAAGTTAATTATAGGCATACAACAGAGACTTTGCAGGTTTAGTTCCAGACCACCGTAATGAAGTAAATATCACAATTAAGCAAGTCAAATGAATTTTGGGGGAGGTTTCCAGTGCATATAAAAGTTATGTTTACACTATACTGTAGCTTAAGTGTGCCAAAACATTATGTTTTTTAAAAATGTTCATACTTCAAGTTAAAAACACTATATTGCTAAAAACAAAAAACAAAAAACAAAAAAACAAAACAAAAAAAAAAAAACGCTATCATCTCAACTTCCAACAAGTTATAATCCTTTTGCTGGGGGTGGGGGGGTCTTGTCACAGTGTTGATGGCTGCTGACAGATCAGGGTGGTGGCTGATGAAGATGGGGGCAGCTGTGGCAATTTCTTAAAATAGGACAACAGTAACGTTTATTGCATTGATCGACTCTTCCTTTCATGAAAGATATCCCTGTAGCACGTGATGCTCTTTGGTAGAAGGCTGTTTCATCTATAGTGAAAATCTGTTGTTTAGTGAGGCCACCTTCATTAATATCTTAGCTAGATCTTGTGGATAACTTGCTGCAACTTCCCTATCAGCACTTGCTGCTCCATCTTGCACTTTGATGTTATGGAGACATTTTCTTTCTTAAACCTCCTGACTTCTACTGGCTTCAGAGTTTTCTTCTGCATCTTCACCTCTCTCAGCCTTTATGGAATTGAAGGGAGTTGTCCATTGCTCTGGATTAGGCTTTGGATTACAGGAATGCTGTGGCTAGTTTGATCTCCTATCCACACAACTAAGACTTTCTCCATATTGACCATGTTGACAAGAAGGCTGTTCCACTTTCTTATCATTTATATGTTCACTGGAGAAGCACTTTTAATTTCCTTCAAGAATTTTTCTAAAAAAGTAAAAAAAAAAAAAAAAAAAGATTTTTTCTTCTTTTGCATTTAAAACTTGGCTGTTTGGTGAAAGAGGCCTACACCCTATTTTGGCATTGAGCATGCCTTCTTCACTGAGCTGAATCATTTCTAGCTTTTTATTTAAAGTGAGACGTGTGTGACTCTCCCTTTCACTTGAACGTTTAAAGGCCATTATAGGATTATTTATTGGCCTAATTTAAATATTGCTGTGTCTCAAGGGTTAAGGAGGCCCAAAGAGAGAAAGAGAGACAGGAAAAGCTGGTCAGTGGAGCAGTAAGAGCACACACAATATTTATTAATGGAGTTCATTGTCTTATATGCAAACAGTTCATGGCATCCTCCCAAATTACAAATGTAACATCAAGGATCACTGATCACTGAGTAACATAACATGTCTAATAATAACAAAAGGCTTGAAATACTGTAAGAGTTACCAAAATGTGATACAGAGACGTGAAGTGAACAAAGGCTGTTGGGAAAAGAGTGCCAATAGGCTTGCTCAGTGCGGGGTTGACACAAAATTCAATTGATATAAATGCAGAAAATTTTAAAAGCCTCCCTCAGGTCAAATGTTGTATATTAGTACTCTTTCCTCTGTGGGAGTCAACAGAGATAAAAATGCCTATAAGTTAATGTTCTATGTCTCCAAAAACTTGGTAGTATTTTGCAGCTCAAGTTCTCATCTTCACATGGGACTTGCCTCTGGCATGGCTGCCCTCCTCATCCAAGAAGTCAGGCTGAACCTAGAAAGTCCACCCTTCTCCTGGGATTCACATGACTGGGACAATTCTCCAGACACACAAGAGTTTTGTCACTTTCAATAGCCTTTCTATGATATTCCTATTTCTTTCATCCTTTTTATTTTTATTTTTTAAAGATTTATTTATTTATTCATGATAGACAGAGAGAGAGAGAGAGGAAGAGACACAAGAGGAGGGAGAAGCAGGCTCCACGCCAGGAGCCCAACATGGGACTCGATCCCGGGACCCCAGGATCACGCCCAGGCCAAAGACAGGCGCCAAACCACTGAGCCACCCAGGGATCCCCTTTCATCCTTTTTAGACTGGATTTCCCATATGTAGTGTCTAATACAACATTCTAGGGGCATACATTTTAGAGGGAAATAAAATTTTGATATTCATGTATAGACTGATAGCATAGTTTAGAATACCAACACTGTATACACTGATACTCACCCTTTGTTCTGCTGCTGCAGACGTCTTTCAGAATTTTAATATTCCAAACATAATAGACAAGTCTGATCTTATCGGAGGAGGGGCAGTTCTAGAGGTGACGTTGCTAAAAACTAAAATGACTGGTCCCGTGATATTTGTTTTGGCCGTGCTTTCACATTAACATCTCTAAGATCTGTTTTCTTATGATATGTCTATCTCTTATATACAAAGCTATATTTTGTTAAAATTGAATATTATTATTATTACCTTGATAATTGTTTCTTAATATATGTTGTTCATTTTTCTTCTATAAGTTGAGGTTTTATGCCAAGAAAAATTGTAGAGAAGTTGTGTTATGTGCACTCTCTCCTTTTAAAGGACTCTGATGGTAAATACAGCTGGGTGATGCAGAATGTGGAGGGAAGTAAAGGTACTCTGTATTTGGAAAGGAACATTATAGGAAGCCTGGTAGGAGTACCCAAGGTCCTGGAACGGGTGGTGCACAGAGGTTTACAGAATTCAGGATTGTGTGGAGGAAATGGTTACAGGAAGAACAATGTTGACTAATATGAGTTTTATAAATTTTTTTCTTTAATGTTCAAAATTACCCTTTCCTATCTTTCAACACAGCTCTTTGTCATTAAAACACTATAAAATTTCTTTTAAAAAAAGATTAAAAAAAAAAGAGATAGGGCTCTTGGATGGTGGCCCAGTAGGTTAAGCAGTAGACTCTTGATTTTTGGCTCAGGTCCTGATCTCAGAGTTGTGGGATCGAGCCTTGTACTAGGCTCTGCACTCAGGGAAGAATCAGCTTGAATATTCTCCTTCCCTCTCTCTCACTCTAAAATAAGTAAATAAAAATCTTTAAAAAAAAGAAAGAAGGGAAATTGCTGGTTTCTTCTTCAGGAAGGGAGAAAGAGGTAAAAAAAAGTAACTTACACAACCCAGAATTAACATTTTAATAGTTTTATAAAAAATGTGTTTCAATTACTCAAGTACCTTTATCTTCACCCCCCTCACACACACATGCTTTTATCCTCTATATATATTTACAGTATATCTACTTAAATTATCATCAAGTCTTCTAATTAACACAATGAAAGTAAAGGGGATGAGCTAGTATTTTATACTAAGACTGGATTCTGGAACTGAGATAATGTGGCACCCCTTTTCATATGTGAATTCAGCTTTAGGGAATTAGCTGATGAATCACCAATAAAAACAGATAGGATGTCAACTCTGTAACATGTTAACTGTACTCATTGCTGATGGATTCAAATTTTTCTTTTCTTTACATGACCCCACCTGATTATAATGAAATTGTTGATCATAAGCAGATAAGACATCAGTAGTTCAACTTTTGCTATTAGTCATGCTTTTAATATAACATAGTTAATTAGATGTCTGTTATTTTTTTATGCAGTGTGTTGGGACTGGAGAGATAAAAATGAATAACCTCTTTGTGTAAAAGAAAACATTGGCCATATTCTGGAATCTTAAACAAGTAACAACAACAGCAACCTTTAATAATAGAACCTTTAATAGAAATGTGTTATTTTAAGTATTTCAATACTTTGGATTAAGTTTGAAATTAATTTACTATTTAAAAATAACCTCCAGATTTATTTTATGTTAGATAAAAATATGACATCATTTACATAAAATAAGTAAGAGTCATTGCAAAACTGGAGAAGAACCAGCATGAGTATATGAGGACTTGATAAATAAGTAACAAATTTTATAGAGTTATGTTTCTGAGTCATAGTACAATCCATTTTGGTAGGGATTTTTTGAATGCCACCATAACTTCTTTGTTTCTTAGACAATATATTATGGGGTTAAACATTGGTGTCACAATGGTATAAAAAAGAGAAAGAAACTTGTCCATTCCTGTTGAATGACTGGACTTTGGTCTTAAGTATGTAATGATGCCTGATCCAAAGAATAAAGCCACAACCATGAGATGTGAAGAACAAGTGGAGAAGGCCTTGGCTCGCCCAGCTGCTGATGGCAATTTCAGGATGGTTGAGATTATTTTCACATAAGATGCAAGAATCAACAAAAAAGGAATAGTGACAACTAGAACAGCAACCTCATAAACCAACATTTCAATCATGAACGTATCCCCACAGGCAAGCTTAAGTACTGGAGGTATGTCACAGAAAAAGTGATTCAACTTATTGGACCCACAAAAGTGTAGAGAGAAGATGAGGTAGGTGAACCCTATGTGTACTGGAATTCCAGTGATCCAACAGCCAGTTGCCAATTGGATGCACAGCCTGTTGTTCATGATGAGAGGATAGAGTAAGGGGTTACAAATGGCAACATACCTGTCATAAGCCATTGCAGTCAGAATGAAGCACTCACTGGCTCCAAAGATCAGAAAGAAATACATTTGAGTAGCACAGGCCAGAAAAGAAATATTTCTATTTTGTCTACAAAGATCTGTTAATAATCTGGGGACAGTGACCGACACATAACATATTTCCAAGGAAGAAAGGTTCCCAAGGAAAAAATACATAGGAGTCTGGAGGGAGGGATTGACCTTGGTTATTATGATAATGAGGCTATTACCCATCAGAATAATCACATAGATTATCAGAAACACCCCAAAAAGTAGTCCTCGGAGGTTAGGAACATCAGAAAAACCAACCAGGATGAAATCCATTAATGTAGTGTGATTCGCCTGCAGAGGATTTTGTCCTGTGGATTCCATCTACAAGCAAAATGATTTCAAGGCTTAGAATTCACTTGTTGCTAGGCTCAGTTGCAGAACAGGGCAAATTAAACAGATGGTTTAAAATCCACTGACAAACAATAGATATTCAGCTTTTATTTTGTTTTGTATTGTTGGTAATAAAAATTGCAGTATATAAAAACAGAAAGCAATCTTAAACTCTAATCTCCCTGCAAATACTAATAGATATATAAATGAATAACACACTGAAACAGACAACAATAAAATAAAAGCAAAACGTGTCAGGTACCCTATTCTCAGGATAAGAACTTTGCTAGTTAACACAGGACGTTCTTTAATGAGAAATGTGCCTCCTTCCTCATCACTCTGGAATCTACTGTATTTTGTTTGTATTGTTTCTGCCTAGCATCTTTTAATTTACAATCCATTTATATTATTCTTTCTTGTTTGGTTTGATGTTTCCCATGTGAACTGCATCTCAGATAACCACAGGACAAGGTGGTCAGTAAGACTGCATAGCCAGCCCCAGTTCAGGCCAACCCTGGCTACAGTATCTGGGAAAGAGACTGAGACTCTTTGGAAAAACAGAGAATATTACCTAGCTTCCATCATAGAAAACTATTTCATTTAATATATCATACAAAGTTATATTAGAAATAATGCATCATAGCAAGTCATATATTTAAAATGTAAAATAAATTATATACAATTTTATTATAATAAGTCCTTAACCCTACCATGGCCCCCAAAATCATAGTAACTCTGCTTATCTTTCAAATATTATGATTCAGGAATAATTAAATAAGTTTGGTTCTTTTATGAGATATTTAAACTAGGAAAAGGGAAAATAAAATGTGCAAGAGAATTTGATCTTAGTGTTCATACACTTGATGCCAAACATAATGTGAGATCTGTTTTTGCATACCTTTTCTTCTTCCTCTAAGTATGAGTTTCTAAATATATGTAGTATATATTATTAATATACAATACATGATTAATTTAAATATATATTATGAACATATATTTTGTAGTATATATTATAGTTTATTTTGGATAAATACTGTGTATTATGACTATAATATATCCAGTTGACCCTCGAACACTGCACCAACCTTACTCTGGGCAGCCCAAAATCTTCTTTTAGGGAGGGTATGTGATGTGATGAGCACTGGGTGTTACAGGCAACTAACTGATGAATTATTGAACTCAACATCTGAGACTAATGATGTACTATATGTTGGCTAATTGAATTGAAGTAAAAAGAAAAAATCTGCATATAACTTTGGCTCTCTCAAAACTTAATTACTAATATAAACAACTCATGTTTTGTATATATTATGTATTATATCCTGTATTCACACAATAAAGTAAGAAAGGAAAAAATGTTACTAAGAAAATCATAAGGAAGAGAAATCACTTTTACAGTGTGTACTGTAAAAATCTATGTATAGTGGACCTGTGTGGTTCAAATCCTTATTGTTCAAGGGCCACCTGTATTCTAAACATCTACAGCTGACTAACCACCAGGGAGTACAGCACTAAATGCAGTGTAGACAGAGTCTACCTAGCTCCTTCCATAAATAAGCATTTTTAGACCACCTAAGTTAGGTCTCTGCCATGGCACTACACTCTAGACACCACAACCCTTTTTGTGATGTCCATCTAGACTTCATTATTACTAACCTGTGACCTTTTTAAGATTGTTACATACTCCAAAACCCATATTGCCATGACTTTTGAAGTCTCTTCCTCAATTTCCCAGTCTCCAAATTCTCCTTCCTTCTTCCAAAATACAATCCCCACTTTTCTTCTTTTGAGACCTGGTTCTTCTCACCTCTGACAGATCCCACATGACTGAAACAATGTATAATTTATATTTTATGTTTACTTCTGACCAATCCTAAATATTTCCCTCCTTCATTCAGAGAATCCTCCATTCTGACTTTAATTTTTCAGAAAATTTTCAGAAACTTTCAGAATACTCTGAAGATAAAAGCCCTCTCCTGGCTAACATAAGTCAAGAAAAGGGATCAAGACCTGGATGTTTCAGGTTCAAATAATATGTTCTATAAACTGAGACCAAGTGCACGCTCCCCAAATCCCCTTTTGCCATCATCTCTACCTTTGTTTTGTTGATCTCTTTCTCTGTTTTCTCCTCTTTTCACACTTTGGTAATTATTTCTCCATCTTATACCTTCTCAAAACTTTCAAGATTTTATACCACCTTTCTTATATATTTCTTTTTCTTCAGAAGTTGTACGTTAATGAAAAACAACTGCAATAGAAGAATTAAATTTTCAATGACCCAGACATGTTTGATGAATGTACCAGGCAATCAATCAACATACATTTTGTAGTATACGTGTGGTTTTAATGGACAAATTTAGTGCATTCAATACAAAGTAGACTAAGGATAATAAGGGAGCGCCAGACAATTTATTAAGGTCATGATGTCTAATCTGGGACTTCATCAGATTTTAAGGTATCACAGAAATCATTTTGTAGGGACAGCCGGGGTGGCTCAGTGGTTTAGCGCTGGCTTCAGCCCAGGGCCTTATCCTGGAGACCTGGGATCAAGTACCACATCGGGCTTTCCTGCATGGAGCCTGTTTCTCCCTCTGCCTATGTCTCTGTGTGTCTCTCATGAATAAATGAATCTTAAAAAGAAAGAAATAATTTTGTGATGTTTACTTTTAAGAGAAAGTAATAAAGCATATTCCAGGAATAAATTGCCCTCATGTGCTCCTTCAGTTTCATATTCCAATAGCTAGTCAAATGCTTACAGGGATGAATGATCTTTTAAATAATTCCCCCTGGGTAGTGGCACAAATGAATATTTCCCATCTATCTCAGCAATCACGCTGCATTCAACTAGATTCAAATTCACTGACCAAAGAAGTTCATATTGAGTAACTTACAACAGAAATTAGATATGTTCTGGAAAACTGTCCTTATTCAAATGATCAGAGCTCAATTTTCCTTTTTTGATGCTGTAATGATAACATGTAACTCAAGGAGTTGTTTTGCAGACTAAGCAGCATAGTTTGCATTAATCACTTTACTTAAAATAAGTTGTAGTTCTAGTAGACACTATTAGATAATTATCATACTTATTGATATATCATTATGATTTTAACTTACATATATTTTTTCTTTTGAAATTTTCTCATCTTAAACTCTTCCCTGGAGAAGACTTTTCTTAACCTAGGAGAAGAGAGAATGTACAGGTCATGTTTTGGCAGGAAAACAGATTAAAATCAATAGACTTGGGCAGCTCGGGTGGCTCAGTGGTTTAGCGCTGCCTTCAGCCCAGGGTGTGATCTTGGAGACCTGGGATGGAGTCCCACGTCGGGCTCCCTGCATGGAGCCTGCTTCTCCCTCTGCCTGTGTGTCTGCCTCTCTCTCTCTCTCTCTCTCTCTCTCGAATAAATAAATAAAATCTTTTAAAAAAATCAATAGACTCTTCTATGCTGGAAAGATACTAGCCAGCAGCAATATCTGGGGAAAAACCACTCTAACTGGGATTTTATTTTCAATTTTTTTCTCTCATCTGTGCCAGTGTCCTGTACTTTGAGTAAATTAGACAAGTAGGCTTTGTTAAAGGTATATAAGCAAAATTAAATTAGAAAGTTTAATTTAAAAAAAGAAAGTTTAATTCAAATCCTATTTAATAATGAAAACATCCTGAGAGAACTTTCTTCAACTATTTTCTTTTCTGAAATTGATCTATTTTCTTTATTAACAGTTAAAGACATTGTGCAGTTTTAGCATGAGAACTTGAGTTCTTCCTTTACCAATATTTCTATTTTAGCAGGAACAAGCATAGCTATGGACAGTTGAGAGGCCTGATTATTTGAAACTACTTTTTTATTGTTAGGTTTTGAACAATTATTATGTGCTAACCGGTCTGTTAATGACGTTCCCTGTGTTATCTTGTTTATTGCATTCTGAATGAAGTAGGTACTATTATTATTCACATTTTGCATAAAAAGCCAGAGGCATACAGAGATTAAACAATTTGCCCAATATCAGGAAGCTCGGATGTGACCTGACTTCAAACTCACCCATGTAATCAAAGGGTCAATTTTCTTAATAAAAATACAGTGGGCTTCATAGAATTTTATGGTGATGGATGGTAGTTGCACTTGTGAGTATAGGATAATTTACAGAGTTGTTGAATCACTATGTTGTACACTTAAAACTAATGTAATATTGTGTGTTTGTATGTCAATTATACTAAAAAAATAACCTTAATAGGGTCCATAGAATATTGAATAGGAAATACAATTTTGAATTTAATATTTTTAGTAATATGAATACAACTAAGAAATATAAAACATTTCACAATCACAAAAAGATTCCATGTCCATTTTATGTATCATTTACTTTTATAAAAATGAAAGATTGATACCTGTAGTTATAGTTTGTATATTTCAAGTTCAGAAGATTTATCTCATAAAAGAATCTAATTGGAAGAAAGTATTTCCTTTATGGCTTTTGATTCTTGAATTGAAAAATATGTGAAATAAAATAAGCAGGGTAAAATAATTACTGCTTACCTCTTTATACTGTGGAGAAATCACCGTGTCACTCTTTAATAAAGACTATGATCTTATGTCATGTAAATTTTGGTTTTCTATTACTCAAGGAACAAATTCCAGCCATTCTTATTTTTCTATGAAACTCATTCTTTACTTAAATTGAGTAGTGGAGGTTTGGTAGAAAATAGCCCCTTATTCATTGCAGGGGCATCTTCTCTCCATGACATGTTGCATTTTTAAGCTCAATAATCTGTTTATCAGGTGGTAATTTAGAGAGTAACCAAGGCTGTCTCCAGTTGGATCAGTGCTACCTTGAAGATTCCCTCCCTATGGAGTATGGTCTGAGGATCAGTAGCCTCCTGGCTACTCCTCTTTACCTTTCTTGCCATCCTCTCCTTCTTTGGAGAATAGAGCAATTCCCCTACTACTCTTAAAGTTGGTCTATATTAAAAAAAAAAAAAAAAAAAAAAAAAAAAAAAAAAAAAAAGTTGGTCTATATTTATGCATGAAATCTGAGGATACTAAATTTAGAATTATTAAAACACCATTTCTTAAACTCAAATAATGCAATTTTGCGATTATCTTGAGTCCATGCATCATCTGGATTGTTTATATGTGAAGGTCCTCTGTGCCATAGGTGGGATTTTTTATTTACATATACTTACATGAGAAAAAAATGAATTTGGACAGGAAGATTCAGTACATTGAATTTCAAATTTTCTATAATCATGAAGTTGAAGATGGGAAAATGATATGATGAGGGTTTTAAAAATATTAGGAGGGAAAGGTAGACTGAATATTGTTGCTATAAACCTTTGGTAAGTTATCAAAATAATTAAGTTACTACATGCAGCTTTTCTCTATTGAATCATTCAACGAGTGTCTAAGTATATAACGTGTTGTGCTATGGACTACATGAGGCTCAGAAAACTCTGTACTCTATAGATTGTTTTGACTGTCAAACATCTGTTCTTCTATTAAAGTGACCCATTTATTCCTGCAGGCAAAGTTAAATATTTCTACTATAATGCTCTCATAGCCCTCCTATACAACTAATTTGACCCTTATGATATTATGTTTTAATTTTTATTCCATAATTTGACCTTCTCTTCTTGTCATTGGCTCCTTTATTCCAGGGCATTTGTGTTGTTTACTGGTTAACATTCAGCTCCAAGTATGGAGCCAGCCACATAGAACATTCTGGGGCTTTTTAGGGACTCAATAATTCACACTTGTATCATTTAATCTTTCTAAGTCACTAATCATATTTATTGTGTTATCTTCCATTGTTATCACTGACTAAAATGTCTGAAAATGGGATTAGATAAGAGTACAGCATACTCTGTCATGGACAAGAGTGGAAGCCAGAAGACATTCAAGTTTAAGGGGGTGGATTCCAGTAATCTATGTGGGATCTGATGGTGGCTAAGGTGAAGATTGAGGTTGTGTATCCATTGTGAGGCATGGTAACAGGATTTACATAGAGATTGTTTCCAATGGCTTTCTTTTGTTTTGATTCTCAATTTTACCACATAAAAAATCAGCTACATTAGAAAATATGACATATTTATCATTCTCCATCACTTTCCCCACATAATCTAGTCAATCATCAAATTGTGCTGACTCTATGTTTTAGATATTAGTTAACTCCACTTATATCCTTCATGGACATAGACACTCCCTTAGTTCATATCTTTGCAATCTTTCTTAATTGAAATACTTTTAAAAAAATTATTCTTTCTTTTCAAAAGATAAAATTTTTATCTCACATTCATCAATCTTCTCTTTAATATTTCAAAGATAACATTTTTTACAATGAAAATTAAATCATGGCATTTTTTGCACTTCATTTCTTTTATTGGCTCTCTTTGGCTTTAATGATAGTAGCACGCAAAATGCTAGAAACTGTGTCTGTGAAATTCAATTTTCCTTCTTCCTTTCTTTTGATTTCCATAGTAGCTAGGATGTATTTCCAGTCTCTTTTGCACCTTTTCTGACTTAATTTTTGGCAATGAAATAGAAGGTAGAACTCTGTGTGCACATTTACTCACTTGCTTGAGAGGATATCACCTGCAATTCCACTCCTCCCCACTTTGGTTGGCTGGCCCAGAAATGACCGCAGCAACCATGGGACCAGCCAGTAAAATATGTCAAAGTCACCTATCCTGGAATGATTATTAGACTTGAACCTCACACTAAACCTGGGATCCTGTCCTATATTATTCTTCCTCAAAACCCTCAGAATCATAGGGATTTTTGATTCTTCTGCTTAGCAAATTAACATAGATACCTTGCTTTTTCTACTCACCCTCTGCACACATTTTCTAAGAATATTCTTCACTCTGACCTGCTCATCATACATGGCCACTATGTACCACCTGACTGCACACATCTGGCCCCCGTTGATTGGCTCCATAGTAGTTGTTATACCAAACATGGTTCAACCAGAACCATTTCCTGCAATGGTGTGAATAAGAACCAAGAGGAAGCCATTTACCCTCTGTGCCTCTGGATGTATTTTTTTGAATTTGGAAATTGCTGGACACATCTCCTTCCACACTGATTGGAGGAAAGTCAGAACTCAGACATAGGATACATAGAGGAAAATTAAACAGGTGTGTGAACACTATCAAACTTGGCATATAAAGGGATCCCTGGGTGGCGCAGCGGTTTGGCGCCTGCCTTTGGCCCAGGGCGTGATCCTGGAGACACGGGATCGAATCCCATATCAGGCTCCCGATGCATGGAGCCTGCTTCTCCCTCTGCCTGTGTCTCTGCCTCTCTCTCTCTCTCTGTGACTATCATAAGTAAATAAATAAAAATTTAAAAAAAAAAAAAAAAAAAAAAAACTTGGCATATAAAAAATAGTGGAAGGGAATAAAGGGGAAAGGAGAAAAAATGAGTGGGAAATATCAGAAAGGGAGACAGAACATGAGAGACTCCTAACTCTGAGAAACGAACAAGGGGTGGTGGAAAGGGAAGGGGGGGGTTGACTGGGTGACAGGCATTGAGGGGGGAACACTGGGTGTTATGCTATATGTTGCCAAATTGAACTCCAAACAAAAAACAAAAAAAAAACACTTGACATAAGAAGATATGAGTCCTTTTTTCAAGTTATTTCCCAGATCTGGATCTTGTGCTCAGGTTCTGGCAGCTTCTATGGGTACTATGAGACAGTCCATTAATCATGCAGTATATCCTATTACAATTTGGTGAGTTTATTTTGTATTTCTGCAGTTTTTAGTTAGAAATCTAGCTGCCAAATGTTTCTCCATGCCAAATCTCAGTGAAGAGAGGCACACAATCAGATGCTAACATTAACTGTATGTAAAAAATAATTCGTGAAACTCTTGTCACCTAGACCCTGAAGTGTTAGTGTCATCCTAGTCTCTTCCCCAGTAAGGTGAGCACAGGTGATAATGACAGTTACATTTTCACTGAGAGAAGTAACAAAGGGGTAATGACAGGGAAGTGGAATAAGGAAGCTAGAGCAAAGAGAATGAGTCAGATGGTTCCTGAGCATACATGATTTAGTCTGCTCATTTCATTCCTTCTTGTGCTGTTTACCTGGTACATAAACTCCTCTTAAAACATTTAAAAGTCCCTAGCTGAATCAGTCTATCAACACATTCTGCATGCATGGAATAAAAGATCATCTTAAAAATCCCATCCATTTCTTTGGCTTTCTCTTTATAATTCGTGTACACTGCCTTGCATATAGTAGCCTCCTGTTCATACATTCTTGAGTATTTAAGGCTAATTATTTGTAATATATTTTAACTATGTCTTGGCTAGTATTAGCACTTAAACTTCTTTAATGACTTCCATAAATTACATCACTTTTAATATGAAAATTTATAATTTATTTTATTTTTTGAGTTCACATTGTCCAGTATTTATAATTTATATTGTCATTTGGAGCACGTTACTTTGATAATTTTCAATATCCATGTACATGGGAATTTTCAATGTTATTAATGTCTTTTTATTTAATTATGATATCATATAAAATGCTATATATCCTTATGTTTTATAGAATATATTGATTGCTTTGGGTTTGGGACATCCTTAGGAGTCCAAACTCATTCTACACAATCCAGTGTCTACGTAGCAGTTAACATTATTGTCAAACTGTTAGTTTTCATGACTATTGTACAACTATGCGAACTGTGATGATATTAGGTCAAGTTACAGTGCCATAAATCCTGTTATTCTTACCAAAATTCATCAGTTTTATTGCTCTTCACATTGTTTCTAACTTTTGGTTGATATCCAGAGCTCTGAAAAAAATGACTTAACATTTTTAAAGTATTTGTTTTATTAAAGATATAGTGATCATGGAGGTCCTTGGTCCCCCATTATTGAAGTCCTCTACATTTCTTTTACTTCTTATTTTTTGATTGAAAACATTGAAATCACTTATTAATATCATTCATAATCACATATATTTTTGATACTATAGACAGAAAGCTAATCTAGTAATCACCACTAGATATATCTTCATATTTGTATTATCGATATTCAGATTTTCTAAAGTCTATTTGGTGACAAAATGTAAAACATTGCTTTTTTTTGTGTTGGAATGTCAATTTTCACCATTGAAGAATCACTGCAGGAATTAGGATGTTTTCACAGCAAAAATATTAGGATCTGTTCATCTGAACCAATCAATAATAGACAGCTACTTCATATGGGTATCACATGAAGTTATCAGCCTATCCTCAGGGGATAAATTTAACACACATGGCATTTTAATTTTTATTTATTTATTTTTAAAGGTTTTATTTATTTATTCATGAGTGACACAGAGAGACAGAGGCAGAGACATAGGCAGAGAGAGGAGCAGGCAGGGAGTCCCAGGTAGGACTCAATCCCAGGACTCCAGGATCACACCATGAGCTGAAGGCAGGCACTCAACCGCTGAGCCACCCAGGTGTCTCCACATGCAATTTTTAAAGGGAAAAATAAAAATTAAGAAATAAGAAAATAGCATATGTTGCAATGCCATATGTTGCATTTTTTATTCATAAATTTATTTTATTGGTGTTCAATTTGCCAACATATAGAATAACACCCAGTGCTCATCCCGTCAAGTGCCCCCCTCAGTGCCCGTCACCCAGTAACCCCCACCCTCCGCCCACCTCCCCTTCCATCACCCCTAGTTCGTTTCCCAGAGTTAGGAGTCTCTCATGTTCTGTCTCCCTTTCTGATATTTCCCACTCATTTTTTCTCCTTTCCCCTTTATTTCCTTTCACTATTTTTTTATATTCCCCAAATGAATGAGACCATACATGTTAGAAAAAAATAGCTGGTTCGATTCCAGGTTTCGGCACCAAAAAAAAAAAAAAAAAATAGCTGGCAACAACCATTTAAAAATAAAATTTGTTTCTTGAACTCTGCTTGGCACCATCTTATGAGCTCATGTTTGTTGTCTATATTGGACCCTACCACTGGAGGTTAAAGATACACCACTGCAATTAGCCATAGATACATCTTTAGTATTTACTTCTTAAGTGTGTTTTTCCTTTTGATTACTCTCACCAAACCTAGCATTTAGGTTCTCTTCTGTGACAGGTGACTCGGGCATGATAATGTTATTATTTGTAAAATCAAACCTCAATCTTTATTTCACATGTTTTTAATGCTACTTATTTTGTTTCCAAGCTAAATAAACTTTCTGTTTTCATGTGACTCTGAGTCTGTAACTTCCTTTTATCTTTCTGCTTCTCTCATCAGTGTATAAATGAATCTGACACACTCTCAGCACAATATTAGCTGATAAATTATATTTTATTTTAAAACACATGGTTAAAATGACCATAAAACTTCAGGAGGTTAAAGGTTAGGAGCCCAATTATGACGGCTTTTAACACAGATCTTCATCCAGTTGATCTTCTGTTTGCAAAACCTCAAAATTACATGGCCAATATTCACTACCTTCCTCTTTAGGGAAGATCTGGATGTAATAATTTTTGTTAAGTAGCTGGAATATACCAAGAATTCTTCTAATATTTGGGAATGATACAAGGACATATGCAATGATTTCACATTAAGATTAATCTTAATCACAAAATTTAAAGAGAACCTTAAAAATAGTACACACCAATTTCCCACCCAAAATAGTAAATAATACCTAAGTTTAGCAACAATGACCACATTTCTGTGTTCTGCTACAACAAATTCTATTTGCTCTGTTTTCAATAAACCTATTTTAGATTGTTTCTATAATGCTATGTATTTCAATAAAGCTGTATATTTTATTTCTTAAAGATTTATTTATTTATTTTAGAGATGGGGGGGTCAGAGGGAGAGAGAGAATCTCAAGCAGACTCCCCACTGAATGTGGAGTCTGACACAGGGCTTCATCTTACAACTCTGAGAATATGACCTGAGCTGAACTTGAGAGTCATATGCAAAACAGACTGAGCCATCCAGGTGCTCCAAAGTTATACATTTTTAATACAGCTTTTTGTACATTCCTTTTCTACAAACTATATCTTCTCACATCACCTTAACTTTTTCGTATTTATTTTTTTTCCCATTCACCCAACCACTTAGATATTATCTTCTTGATGAAGTATTGCTTATTATCTTCATCTTTGGAAAAACGTTTACTATGAGTTAACAGAGTATCTTTATTTTATTTGAGCAGTGTTAAATTAAATAGGATTATTACTTGACCTATTTCAGCACCTAATCTTTACTTAGTTATTGTTTACAAAGGTATACCTGCCATTTTTAATGGACTGATGGAAATTATCTTGTCCATATTAATTTATGCATAATAAACAAAATCCACAATTATTTTTATGTATAATTCCAAACTGTATGTACACATTTTTCTGCTTAAACACAGGATTTCAATATTAATAATATTTCTTTATTTTTGGATGTTTATTTGGATCTATCTGATTCTTGAATATTGATTCTTTGACTATTTCCAACTTGTCTGTTCACTCAGTGTAATAATTAGAAGCCTCAGCGGCTTTACAGATTAAAATTATTTTGAGTTTTTTATTTTTTATTTTTTAAAGATATTTGTTTGTTTATTTATTTATTTATTTATTTATTTATTTATTTATTTATTTATTCATGAGAGACACAGAGAGAGAGAGGCAGAGACACAGGCAGAGGGAGAACCAGGCTCTATGCAGGGAGCCTGATGTGGGACTCAATCCCGGGACCCCAGGATCACACCCTGAGCCGAAGGCAGATGCTCAAGCATTTAGGCCACCCAGGCATCCCAAAATTATTTTGAGTTAAAGAAAAATCAACAATATTTGGAGTATATTTGCATAAATGCACTTTACAATATACAAGAAATTAGGATACTTTAAAAATGTTTTTATGATTTCCTGGGTAAAAATTAATGAAAATTTACATAAGAAATACATATTTAAGTAATTAAAATAGACGATATAATTAAGTAATTATAGCTCTCCAAATTAGAAGTATTTGTAGATTCTGTAAACGAGACTAAGTAAATGTACAAAGTTTATCTCCATATTAGCAAAGCATAACTTTAATATTGAATTAAATTGATTTTTACTGGCAATTGATTGTTATCTACAAGCAGGAAATTCATGAGCTTATTTTAAAAATGTGCCAGATACACCCACTGAACATTGATCTACTCCTTTTGTAACTATGCACTGATTAAACTCTGCAGCAGCTGAATGCGTGGGTATGTAACTTTGTGGCATATATTAATCCAAGAGACAGAAAGAGAAAGAAAGGTTGGAAATTTTGAAGAACAAAGAATGAAATAGGAGATTTGTAATTGATACATTCTAAAGAGATGGCATTTCTCTTGATAGCATATTTGGACAAGCTAACATTTATTCATTAGTGAATATATAAATATGTGAAGAGAAGAATATAGGGAAAAAGGTGATAAGTTTATGGTAAAATTAAATATAGTCCTGAAATTCAATTTAAGCATCCTTCCAGGAGATAATTCAACATATTAAACTGTAAATCTATTTTAAATTAAAACATTATAAGGATATCTGATATGTAACAATCTCTACACACCACAAAATGGTAGAATAAATTGCATAAGAAAAAAAATAATTCAATGATTACAATTATTCTACATGGCTTTTTTTCATTGATATATTTACTTTTGAATGTAAATACTGAATCTCTTTCATTCTCTAACCAAGATTTCATTAAAAATAAGCCCTATTTTTTAAAGACCCAGCAAAAATAAAGAGAAATTAGATGAAAGTCCTAGGTCCATATATAAGATTGATGATTTACTTTATATCTAATTGGGTGCACGCAAGTGAGTTAACATACTTAGAAATATCCTAATGAAAAATCTAAGATTCAATCAACCTAGAAAGTTCATTTAATACCTAGTTCAGAAAATTTACTAAGGAGATCAGAGAAATGAAGGGAATCCTTGTCCTGATAGTTACATTCCATAAAGCTTTCTTTACTTCTCTATTCCTGAGGCTGTAGATCAGAGGATTCAACATGGGGATCACCACTGTGTAGAACACAGAAGCCACTTTGTCCTTATCCAGGGAGTAGCTGGAACTAGGTCTCAGATAGGTGTAGATGGCGGTGGCATAGAACAGAGTTAAAGCTGTCAAGTGAGAGCCACAGGTTGAGAATGCTTTGCGCTTCCCCTCCCCTGAATGCATATGGAAGATTGAAAACAGAATGTAGGAATAAGAGGTCAGGATGACCAACAAAGCCCCGACCATATTCATACCAGCAAATGTGGAAAAGATGCTTTCATTCAGGCGTGTGTCAGAACATGAGAGTCTAAAAAGTGGAGGGCTGTCACAGAAGAAGTGGTGAATGACATTGGAACTGCAGAATGGCAAGCTGCTTATATAACTTGTGTTAACCATGGAGTTCAAGAATCCTGCTGTAAAAGCCCCTGCTGCCATTTTGAGGCAGACAGTCCTGGACATGATCAAGGAGTAAAGTAGTGGGTTGCATATGGCCACATAGCGGTCATAGGCCATTAACCCAAAGAGGATGCATTCAGTTGTGGCCAAGGCGATGAAGAAGTACAATTGCAGGAAGCAGCCAGCAAAGGAGATGGTTTTCTTCTCTGACAATAAGTCTACCAGCATCTTTGGGGTGATGGTGGAGGAGTAACAAACATCCACAAAGGACAAGTTAGCCAGGAAGAAATACATGGGTGTGTGAAGTTGGGAATCAGTCCTGATTAAGAGGATCCTCCCAACATTCCCCAAAACAGTAAGTGTGTAAATCACCAGAAAAAGCAAAAAGAGGATGACCTGTAGCTCCATTGTGTCTGCTAATCCCAACAGGATGAATTCAGTTAGTGAAGTATGGTTTCTTCTGGTCATTTGTTACACACTTAGTTTGCTTAAACTTGCATTCGGTGTAAATATTTTCTTCTCCTAAGTTTATGAGCAATAAACGTGTTAATGAAGTCTTTCACACATGAGAGAATACAACAAGGTAGTAAACAGAGTGATGGAGGAAGAGGAAATTGGGGGACAAACAGATCAGCCTTTGAATTTAATGAACAACTGTCTATATTGAATCAGAGTCAGGGCCTCTCAGCTCACTAGGGAAAGACCACACACTCGCATTCGGTTTCTGCAAAATTTAGATATGTTGTTCTGTTCTTTCATTCCAGCCAACATCCATATACAAATGATAACAATATTCTTACTGCAAACTCTCTCATTCTGTAAACAGATATGTGTGTTTAATTTTTTTTTTCACTCAAGAGCACTCTGAATATTTTTCAACACCAAAACTCCCAGGAATCATGCCTGTCTACCCCAAGTAACAAATATTGGGGCCATTTCTAATTACCAATATTTTGACACCTCTCATTGACTCAAGAATAATTCTGTGAGGTTTGAAAAGTGAAGGAAACAATTGTTCTTGTACAAATACACTCTCAATTAACATCATGTAGTAGCAGACATACTACTTGTCCACCTCACTGAGTAGTAGCATCAAATCTTGCTAAATTCCTTCCTAGTATCTTACCTGTATAGATTAGTATTTTCTTTTTCATTAGGAATTCTCGATTGAAGTTTAAAAATCAAACACAAGAAATTTTTGTATTTAAATGAAATATAATGCAATGAAAATGTGAATTAACCATTTGTTAAAACTTGAGAGACCTAAAAAATTCACATTGCCATGCTTTTATATAGTTTTTCAGAAAGAGAAAAGGGTAACCATAGGAACCAGATTATGTATTTTAATTGTGAGTCAATCCTCTACAGGCAGAAACTCCAGTGTCAAAGGAAAACACTTTATGATCACATGCAGATATACGGAATCAAACATTATGTGGATCTTGCATCATAAAGGCACTCTTGATCTCTGTGTTACTTTAAAGTCTTATCAAAATAATTGATGAATTATTATATCATACAATGCATATTAACTACATTGGAATGTAAAATAACTTAGAAAGCAGTCTTTTGCCAATGTAAAAAAATCATTTTAATTGGCTATTCATGTTTCTTCTTTGTATTTGTAGCTTATTCCAAATGAGTACATGGCCCAATACCAATATATTATTCTTCCCTTATCTTTTCACTAATTGAAAGAATTATTTTTCTTTCCCACCCCTTTTGTGTGTATACGTGTTTACAGTGTGTGTGTGTGTGTGTGCACCTTTGCCTTTGTCTTGGCAAATTTATCCTTTAATCCAAATATCTTGCTGAGTGAATTTAATGACAATGAGAAACTAAATACATTTTAAAATGTTTAAAGAAATATTATACCTTAAGTAAATAAGATAATGGATCAGAAAACCTAACTTCTTTTTTTATTATTTTAAAATTGTGTTGGCTTTTTGCAATTATTGTCTGGTGGAACAGGATATTTTCCATATCTAAATACAAGTAAAAAGAAAGTGGAAAAAAAAACCCACATTGAGCAACATTATTAATTTACACATTTTATAACTGAGGTTTCAAGTTATTAGATGACTTTTCAATAGACAAACTATGAAGAAGTGGAAGAATCAATTTGAGGACAATCTTCAACAGAAAGAAATAATAGAAATAATACCCACCTACCCACCTACCTAACTTTCTTGTCCCATCTCATTTTATCATAGTCACTTAGAAGATTATAAATATATGTAAATACATATATGTTACATGTTAACATATGCACACGTATTTGCATGTATCTTTCAGTAAATACAATCTTCCAATCATCAGCACAGACAGGGTATTTTTGCATCTAAAAAAGAATTTTAATATCATGCAAGATATTAATTACTTAAAAGCTTGACTTGTAAGGATGTCATTCTTATGCCATTAAAAACTACCTCCTAACCGATCTCTAAAAAATCCATAATATTTTTTTAGAATGTATAAAAATTAATTAGCAATGTAAGAGATGGAGTGCTTCAAAATATTTGTAATTAAACAACCAGAAATGTGAATTAAGAGAGACAGAAGGATAATTAGCACAGTGAGTCTTCACAGATGCAAGGAAAGGAGACAATGTTATAAACAAAGAAGAGATCAATATTATTATGCCAAAATAAAAACAAAGATTGAAAAAAGATTAAATTTGTTGAACAATAGAATATAATTACAAGTCTTGAAAGGAGTTTCACTGAAGAAGTAGAAAGAAAAACATGAAAAAATTTAAATTTACAACATAGCTAACTAAAAACGATAAAATTTTGAGTTGGAAGCTGTCAGTTTTTTAAGGTCAGGCTTGATGCGCCATAGGTTTCCTATGGTAAATTATCACCATGTCTAGGTACACAGTTTGGTGAGTTTTGACAAACACAGTGTTACAAACATCACCACAATCAAGACAGAATGTTGCTGCCAACCTAGCAAATTCCATTATGTCCCTTTATAGACAGTTCTACCCATTTCTCCAGACTGACAATCACTGGGAAACCACTGATGCAATTTATGTCATGCTTTTGCTCTTCACAGGGTGTGATCTAAATGGAATCACAGAGTTGCTAGAGGAGGTGATTGAGAGGATGTGACCTCCAGTTGAGTTGTGAGCTGAACCTAGGCAATCAGAGGTTCTTTACTCTTTTCTTGCTCTTGAAATGCACATTTTGCCCATTATTCCAGTGTTAGCAGCCATTTTGAGGACATAGCCTTGAGAGAGTAAGATGTTGTCAAGACCATCGGAACTGAAAACATGACTGAATCCAGAAAAGGCCTCTATATAATAACTTTTAAGATTCTGGTGAGCGGATGTGGAAATCTACTTGTTTTGCTGTCTCCCAAAACAAGTGTTGTATATAAGTTACCTTGCTTATTAAACCTGCCACCATCTGGAATGATCTGCCTCTTTCTTAAATCTCTCCTTGCCATCTGTGTTTGAGGCTAGTTTGCAGACCAACCATAGTGTGTAACTTTTTGAGTCTGGCTTCTGTCCCTCATGGTAATTTTGAGATTCAATGATGTTGTTACTTTTATCCATTTTTCCCCTTTGTATTACTAGGTAGTAGTTCATTCTATAGATGTGTCATCAGTTGGATCTGTTTCCAATTTAGAGCAATTATGGATAAAACTCCTGCTCATCTATGTTTTTATTTATCTTGAGTAAATAGAAGTAAAATTGCTGGAAGCTATAGTAAGCATAAGCTGTTTAAGAAATTGACAAACTTTAACAAAATTATCATGTTGCTTTTTATTGTCAACAATTTTGAGAGTTCCTGTTCCTTTTTTTTTTTTTAAAGAGGGAAAGAAATTGACAAACTTTAACAAAATCATCATGTTGCTTTTTATTGTCAACAATTTTGAGAGTTCCTGTTCCTTTTTTTTTTTAAGAGGGAAAGACATTTTTTTTAAATGTGCAAACAGTCTTTGCACATATGAGCAAGAGAGAAAGAGAGAGAGGAGAATGTGTATGTGAGCAGTAGGCAGGGGCAGGGAGAGAGGGAGAGAGGATCTTCCAGGCTCCACACCCAGCATGGGGCTCCACTTGGAGCTAGATCCCACAACCCTGACATCATGACCTGAGCCAAAATCAAGAGTCAAACTCAACCAACTGAGCCACTCAGGCACCTCTGTTTTATTCAAGAATTTTTAAATTAAATTTTACTTCTGGTCTACCACTTTTCCCTTGATTTTGGTGTATGATTTGATGTAAGTTTCCTTTCTCCCTCCCTCCCTTCTTGCTTACTTCTCTCTCTCATTTCCTCTCCTTTTTTTTTCTTTGTCTCTTTTTCCTTTTCTCCTTGTTTTGCTTTTGTTTATTTGTTTGTTTGTTTTTGGCAATGTCCAGTTGATCAACCAACCAGTGAGTTGAATCTTTCCCTGGTTTTCAAGGTCTTCAAGTTCTGGGAAACCGGCATTTCTCAGCACTCCCCTAAACTGCTTATTCGAATCCAGGCTCTAGCACTTGAGTTGATAATATTTGTTATTCAGTGGTCAGGCCACATGCACATATCAATTCCATAAAAAGAGTAAGCAACAAAGTAGGGCTGTCTTCTGTAATGCAAGCTCACTACATATCTATCAGGGTTTCCATGTCCCTATAGGATAATGAGGAGCTGACAGGGATAGGTCATCTCTTTTGAAGACCTCTGAGTTATAAACTTCACCAAGACCCTGATCTTTAACCGAAATAAGTGGCCATGGTGTTTGCCTTCAACTTCCTTATCACAGTAACTAATCCAGGTAGCCATGACTTCTATAACCTGGTCAGACTAAAACAACATTCTTATGATATTATTTTCTTAATGGGGTATACTGTTCATAGGTACCAACTTTTCTGTCCTACACAGATGACTCCTTTTATAATAATACAGGAAAAATAGAAAACAACATAGCTGCTCAAGCAGGCTTAGAATGCTGATGATATTCTTGCTGTTTCTTCTATAATGTGTTCATTTCTATTATATAAAGATAAACATTTAAGGGCTCAAATATTGAATATATTAGAATTACTTTGCACAGAGGGGAGGAGTGGGAAATACATCTTTGAGTAGACAGATATCATAAAGTTTGAGACCCTACATTCAGTATTGGATCTTTGCTACTGGTGGCCTTCTTTTTAATGCCATCAGTGACTTGCTTTATGCTAAATCCAATGGACTTATTTCATTATTTATCTTAACAATCTTTCTAAAAAATTGTACACATCTGTGAAACTTTCTTTCAATGTATTGATTCCTTCTGATTATTTTATAGACTTTCACAGAAGGTGCATGACAAATCATCTCTAGTGTTTTGATGATTGCATTCTCTTAACCTGTTATAAATTTACTCATCAAAAGGATATTACAGTGTATGAGATGCACAGTATTTTTTATATTTTCACATGTCACATATTCAGTTATTAGCAAACAAAAGTGTCTACATAAAAAAGAAATCTTGAAAGGATAATTTTAAATAAACTAAATTTTGTTAATCATTGAGCTTCATCATAGAGGATACTCATTTTTATTGATTCAGATTTCTATACATCTTCATATTATGATATATGATTATTGTATACCTTAAATATTTTATAAAAAACTTCAGAATCAAAGATAGAATAAAGCCCTTAATTAGAAAAAAATTATTCAATTATAATCTCAGGACACATTAATAATAAAATTGATCATTTCAGTTACTTGTTCATATATTTTTTCTTTTTTATTTTTTTCTAACAAATTTTTTGGAGTACAAAGCTTTACCCTTATTAACCAGGTTAAAAGAACAGTCTTTGTCATATAGTGGACAAAAAATATTTGTGAAAAAAAATTGTGGATAAATAAATAAAATGAATTCACCTGATTATATTTTAAACTGTAAATTTAAAAATATTTAAGTCATTTTTATAAATAATTAGATATAATTAATCACTTCTTAGATTATAAACATTTTTATCTATGTAATTTATCTAAAGATCAATCTTAAAATGCTAACATTTTATTCTAATAACTTTATTCAAATTAATAAAGCAAATACATGTAATAAATTGTAAATATTGTAGGAAAATGGGTTTTTATTTTTTTTAAAGATTTTATTTATTTATTCATGAGGGACACTGAGAGAGAGAGAGAGACAGAGACATAGGCAGAGGGAGAAGCAAGCTTCATGCAGAGAGCCCGATGTGGGACTCGATCCTGGGACTCTGGGTTCATGCTCTGAGTCAAAGGCAGATGCTGAACCGCTGAGCTACCCAGGCATCCCTGGATTTTTAATTTAGTCATTTCTGTTGCTGAAATGTATGTGTGGATTTTTTTATACTTAGAAGAATGAAAAATGTTGATTCATTAAGTAACTCTAATGTCTATTGATTTCTCTTGAGATTCAATAAGAAATGGCATAATTAGGAAGCATTCTGAAGCTGAACCCTATATTTTCCCCAATGAAAAAGGTAATAATTCACAATTTTCAAAGGGATTTGTTACATTAGAATAAAAACAGGAGTCTTGATTTCTTTATCATATAGTGATTATTTTTCTCTGAGGATAATCATCAACACAGTTCTTATCTCTTCAGTAATAATTGCACTGTATATTCTTTTAATTTAAGCTAAAAAAATGCACCAAAGATTATTGTGGAGGAGACCCATTGGGCATTCACTTTGAATGGTTGATCTATCTCAAAAGGTAGTAGCATCAGCAATGAATATTTGTGACTTAAAAAGGTGAAATGATGATGCTTTACAAAATAGTAGAAATCACTTTTAATGGCATGTCTTCTTTTACAATTCAATGATAAAAAGTTTAGGATTTAGTTGCTTAAAGTTTGATTTCAAAAGATTTGTCGTTGCAAAGGTTTTGTTTTGTTTTGCTTTTATATCTTCCTTTATGTTAATGATGATGCAAGACAAGCCAGGCAAATTGAATTTGGAGGCTCAGACATAATTCCAATTAAGACCAAAGATTACATGATTAAGTTGGCATCCTATAATGAAAACCAATAAACAAGACTAGAGATATTACTTTAAAATTATATAAAAGATAATGGTGTTCAATGTTGTCCATTCTAGGTCACAATTCAATGGAAGATACAGCTAGCAGAAAAAAAATGAAAACAGAACTTTAAAATCCATATGAAATATATTCATGGAATATAAATAAAATAGCAAATTATGAAAAGTTTTACAAAGTGATCTTTTTTTATTTTTTTTATTTTTTATTTTTTTCAAAGTGATCTTTAAATACAGTGCAATTCCAAAAAAAATTTCAGAAATGTTCTGAAAGTAACAACTAATTTAAATACTTATTGAATAACCCCAAACAAAAAGGCCAAGCCATTTCTGAAGAGGATCCTAACATTATTGGTTAGGAAGGAAAACTTACCAGTGAAGAAAGTTTAACAGAGGCTGATGATCAAGACAAGACAGAGTCCAGAAACAGATTCGCATGTAAATAAAAATTTAATACATTACAGGATGTCACTGAGGGTGAATGGAGACTTTTTTTTTCTTATGTATTAGAGAGAGAGAGAAGGGGCAGAGAGAGAAGAGAAAATCTCAGGCAGACTCCTCACTGAGCATGGAGCCCAATGCAGGGCTCAAGCTCACAACCCTGGGATCACAACCTGAGCCCAAACCAAGAGTTAGACACTTAACCAAGTGAGCCACCTAGGTGCCCCAAGAGCATATGTTTTTAAAAAACGGTGAGGAAAATACACTGTCTGGATTCAAAAAAGAAAAGATCCCTACTTAAGACAATAGACAAAAAATAGCAATTCCAGATGTTAAGGACTTAAATACCTGACACTCCCACTATGTTGGCAAAAAAGAATATGTTCAATATCTGACCATAACAAGTATTAGTAAGTATATGGAAGGTATTACATGCTATTATTGAGAGTATAAATATGAGTAAGAAATTTAGAAAACATTTTGTTATATTTTAAAGTTGAACACAAGTATACTGTCTATCCAATCAATACCACATGTAGGGATGTACCCAGACTTATACCTGTGTACCATGAGACCCATAAGGTAGACTCAAGCATTAGTCATGATAGAAGGTAACGGACAATTTAACTATGACACATTAAGAAAAAATAGTACTACAAAACTTTAAAATTAAAGAGCTTGGGAATACATACAAACGTAGGAAAGCATTAGAAACAGAATACTGGGGATGCCTGGGTGGTTCCGTGGTTGGACCGAGACATGATCCCGGGATCCAGGATCAAGTCCTGCATCGGGCTTCTTGCAGGGAACCTACTTCTCCCTCAGCCTGTGTCTCTGCCTCTCTCTCTTTCTGTTTCTCTCATGAATGAATAAATAAAAATCTAAACAAACAAAAAAGGAAACATAATATTGAAGAAAAGCAGAAGGATAAACTGGATGCCATTGCATTTGTAATATTCAAAAATTTATTTATGTTTTTAAATTTTATTTATTTATTCATGAGAGACAAAGAGAAAGAGAGAGAGAGAGAGAAGAGAGAGAGAAAGAACAAGTGGTCGGGAGGGGGAGAGAGAGAGAATAGCAGAATCCCTGCTGAGCAGGAAGTGATTTTTAAAATTAAAAGCTAGGGAATGAAAAATACAAAAGAGTAGTTGTCACTGTCAAGGAAGCAGGATAATAGCGGTGATCACACAGAATTTTTGATTTGGGCAATACTCAGAATTCTTTGTTTTTTCACTTCACTTGGGAGGTGAGTTTATATGTATTCATTTATTTTTATTTTCTAATATTTATTTTATATTTTTGGAATACATTAAATTTCACATTTTACATACCAAAGAATAAAGAAGTTTGAAATCTTAATTAAAAGGAATAAAAGGAAAACACTTGGGGAATTTTTTTTTTTATTGGAGTTCAATTTTTCAACATATAGCATAACACCCAGTGCTCATCCCATCAAGTGCTGCCCTCAGTGCCCCTTACGCAGTCACCCCCCCCCCACCTCCCTTTCCACCACCCCTTGTTCGTTTCCCAGAGTTAGGAGTCTCTCATGTTCTGTCTCCCTTTCTGATATTTACCACTCAATTTTTCTCCTTTTCCCTTTATTCCCTTTCACTACTTTTCATATTCCCCAAATGAATGAGACCATACAATGTTTGTCCTTCTCCGATTGACTTACTTCACTCAGCATAATACCCTCCAGTTCCATCCACGTCGAAGCAAGTGGTGGGTATTCGTTGTTTCTAATGGCTGAGTAATATTCCATTGTATACATAAACCACATCTTCTTTATCCATTCATCTTTCCATGGACACCGAGGCTCCTTCCACAGTTTGGCTATTGTGGACATTTGCTGCTATAAGTGCTTAAAGCATTTGTCCACTGGAAATCCATGAAGACCTGGGGGCACTTGCTGCGGCCTTAGCCTAGCTCCTCGCAGGGCCCCTCCCCCTTGAATGCAAAAATTTTTTGAATTTAATACTTATGTCAGAGGTGCCCAAGACTGCCAGCAGGTTTGATGATTTACTAGAAGGACTCAGAAACTTAGAACAGCTATTATAATTAGGGTTTATTAAAGATACAGACTTAGGTTAAAAATTTCAAAAGAAAAAGGTGTGTAGATCAGTGTCCAGGAGAATCCAGGCATAGATAGCTTCCTCTTGTACTCTCCTGGTGAGGTCACACAGATCAGCACTTGGTTGTCTTAGCTATGTTCCCTAAGGATTCTTATGAATTCTTGCCAACTAGAAAAACTAGTGTACAGGTTTTTGTTTCTGTTTAAGTAGGCTCCATGCCTGGTGTGGAGCCCAACGTGGAGCTTGAACTCAGGACCTTGAAAGCAAGATCTGAGCTAAGATCAAGGGTCAGATGCTTAACTGGCTGAGCCACCCATGTGCCCCAGTGTACAGGGTTTTAGTGGAGGCTTGGAGAGCCCACATTACTGTCCATAGGTATTTAGTCTCCAATTGATCCACCCCAGAATTCAAACTGGCACTTGTCATTAATTACGTCATTAACTTAAACTCGTGTCGGACCCCAGGATACAAAGGTACTCTTATCAGGTAGGATATTCCAACGTTTCAGAAGTTATCTCTGGGGGGTCAGTAAAAGGTCAGTCCTTGAAGACCTATGGAATATGCAGAGTCTGGACAATCCAGGCAGGCTGAGTCAGCCCATTATGGTACAGTTCCAACATGAAAACCTTGGTGACAGCGATTCTTTTATAATTGTAACTTGGCTTTTTAGTTTTGCCAATATAGAAAATTAATGTATTTATAAACTATTAGTTAATTATCCTTTATGAATGTCATCAGCTGATTACTTCCATTTATAATTAGTATTCCCATTATGGTACTCTTCCAACATAGCCATGATACCCTATGTGGAATGTAGCTTTTCAACGACATGATGATTTCTCTCCTTCCCTGCCCCACACAAAAGAAACAAACATCCTGAATAGTTTTGTTTTTCTTGGCAAGGAAACAAAGAACTTTCAAACATTTTGTCTCCACATGTGTAAATCCCAGGTTCCTGAAAAATAAAAATTAGTTTGACTCTCACTATCACATGAAAATATACAACTATCTGCAATATTGAAGACCAGAATATCATATTGCATCTGCAAATATTGGCAATCTAGAAACCTTGTTTCTGTGGGTCTAATCAACTAGGGAATGTTGGTATATCTTCCATTTTGAGTTCTGCACCCAATTACTAATATGTGTGGCAGGCAGGGGGTTCCAAGCCCAGATTATTACTCATGTTTCTAACAGACTGGCTGTTGATTGGAGCTTTCAGTGACCCTCTTCTTGGATTATAGTTTAAGGTCTCCACTCTAAGTTTCCTTCCCTGTTCAGATACCCATCACAAAAGGTTGTTACCTGGACATTTGAATGAAATGGCTATAAATCTGGGGTTCCCAGGACCTCTCCATGGGTTTTATTGAACTGCTACAGTGGCTCACAGAACTCCAAGACACATTTTACTAACTGGATCACCAGTTTATTATAAAAAGACATAACTCAGAAACACCCAGATGGAAATGATGTGTAGGATGAAGTATGGGGAAAGGGTGTGAAGCTTCCATGCCTTCTTAGAGGACACCACGGTCCCTGAATCTCCAAGTGCCCATCCATCTGGAAGTCCCCAAATACCATACCTTTCAGTTTTTATGGGGGCTTTATTACATAGGCATGATTGAATAAATTATTAATCATTGGCAATGGATTCAACCTCCTGCACTCTCCATGCCCCCTTCCCAAACTTAGATGAGCTAGGGACATTCCAAAAGTCACTTCATCAGTACCAAACAGAAGATATCTTATTCTCTTCCAACACGTAGGAAAATTCCAAGGGTTTTAGAAACTGGGATGAGAACCAAGTATGTATTTCTTATTTTAAGTCACAATATCACACCTTTCCTCAGTGGAAGCACACTTTTCTAAACCTTGAGTGTTCTATCATATGAGAGATGCAACATATTGATAAGCAGCTTTCAATTCTGGAGGGTACATATACTGTATGGGTGAGCCCACTTTTGAGCTCACTTTTATGCAGGATACATAGCAAAAAATGGCTCTTCAGACTACATTGTGAACAGTTCTATACCTCAGTCTTTTTCATGTAACATTCTAACATTCCCCAAATGGACATTGGGATATCACAATGTTATGTGCACTAATAGAAGCCTTCAAAGATTTTAAGATCAAATTTCTTTTTTTCTTCAGCAGATTTACTCTTCTCATTTTGAAAAATAAGTATTATCTTGCTACTGGGTTCGGTTGAGATTGAGTATCTGACCATAGTATACCAAGTTATCACGAGTCCTAAATTTCCTATTATGAATATGGAGTTATAAGATCTCTTATTGATAAAGTCAAGTACTCCATGAAGAACATTATTTCATGGAATTTGCATTATGTGAAACTGGGCCTGAACAATCCTAAAGATCCATGTAATTTTCAAGAGACCTTCACTTGCTTTCCCAGCACAGCATGGCGCCAAGGGACTTCTCTATGCCTAATTAATGGAAAAGTTAAAACAACATAAAACAAAACAAAACAAAACAAAAACTAATCCTGGTTGTTGGCAGGCTCTACATAGTGTAGTGATTACTGCAACGAATGCATTGCCACAGTATTATTACCCCAGGCTAAGGATTTCCTGAAGAATATTGGAAAATATTGGATAATTTATCCATGAAGAAGAGCTTCCAGAAATAAATATTTTTATCTACATTTCTTGGTAGGAGAAATCTATTTCAGGCCAGCCAGTTGATTGGGAACATAAAAGAATACAATTGGTAGTGAAGGAGAGGTTCAAGGACGTTAGACGTGGATGGGCTTTTTGGCATGGGTTTTGTGCATTCCTAAAAAAATAATAATAACACATTCCTAAAAATGATTCCTCCCTACTCTGGTTCAACTGCTTGTGTGCAGGAAAGCAACACTTCCTGCAAGGGATACAAGTAGTGGTTGCACTGCATCCAGTGCAGGAATGCCAAAAGGCCTTTTCAGACCCATGACAGGCTAAGAAGATACATAGTTCTTTTTCTAGTTCCATAGAAACTAAAGCTTGAATATGTGCACTACTCCTGGCTGATCAAAAATTCAGTTCCTAACTTTGAGTCTTTTGAATGTAAAGCAAAATAAGGGATTAATTTCACAACAGCTGACAATGGAAGGGTTGGCAATTGTGGTACATGAAGCAGACTGTTCCTGTGGAGCTATCCTCACTCTTATCTATTTCCTTTGGTTCCTGCCAAGTTTCTCAACTAATCCCCCATCTTTCTTATATTCCAAAGTAGCTAGCCAATCCATTTTCTTCTTTCCTTGAGCAGAGCTGTTTTATTGTTGTTCGTCCCCATATCACCGTTTGTAAAACAGGATGTCACTCTTTAAAGTGAAGGATACCTCTGTAGTTTTGTTTAAGATTATATTTATTTATTTTTGAGACAGAGAATGAGTCATAGGAAGAGGCAGAGTGAGAGAGAGAAGCAGACTTTCGGCTGAGCAGAAGCCAAAGGCAGGACTTGATTCCAAATCCAAAGATCATGACCCAAGTCAAAGGCAGATACTGAACTAGCTGAGCCACCCAGGTCCCCCACCTTTGTGCTGTAATAACAAACTTATACTCCTTGTAGAGAGGGAGATTTTCTTTACAATCATTTTTTTTTAAATGCAACTAAGAGATTATTATTTTTAAACTATTTTTCTATTTCTTTCTGGGATATGTATAGGGTTATCAAATCAAATGGGGGGGGGAGAACAGTGATTTTGGCATCTTTTTCTCTCTCTCTATCTCTCTCAGAAATTTGTAAGCTATATTTTTCTAGCTCTTAATTCTTCACACACATATCTGTTTTGATTGACAAAAGATGACCTTTAAAAAAAATTCACTGATCCTGGGCACCTGGGGTGGCTCAGTGGTTTAGCACCACCTTCAGCCCAGGGTGTGCTCCTGGAGGCCCGGGATCAAGTCCCGTGTCAGGCTTCCTGCACGGAGCCTGCTTCTCCCTCTGCCTGTGTCTCTGCCCCTCTCTCTCTCTCTCTCTGTGTCTCTCATGAATAAATAAATAAAATCTTAAAAAAATACACTGATCCTTTGCCTATTAAATAAACCCTCTTGTAGCAACAAAAGTGATTTTCATTTTCCCACTAGATAGAAGAAAAAAGCTAGTTGTGCGCAATGTCTGGCGTTCCGGATTTACCTGTTCTCCATTCTGTTTACCTTAAGAATCTTAAGGTGCAGACTCCATACCAATGTCAACAAATTAAAATCCAGAAACTGCATTTTAAGTATTAAGAAATACTGCTGTAAATAATGGTATAATTATTGAAGAAAGCTAAGAATTATTTTTAAAGATTTTCTTTTATTTTAGAGAGACAGAGATAGGGAGAGCACAGAGGGAGAAGCAGACTCCTTGATGAGCAGGGAGTGCAATGTAGGACTCGATCCCAGGACCCTGGTATCATAACCTGAGGTCAGATGCTTAACCGACTGAGCCCCTAAGGTGCCCTAGAAAGCTAACAGTTATTAAATGAATATAACCTGATGACAGGGGTCTAGGTTTTACATGCATTATCCCAATCCCCACAAGAATCTAATAAGATGGGCAATTATTATTCACAACTTAAAAATTAATAAAAATCAGGTTAAATAAGCAACTTAATGTCTCACATAGTTGTCACATAGTTGTGACATAGCAAAACTAACATTCAAATTGAGGTTGTCTGAGACATAAGCTCTTACTCCTGCAGCTTGTCATCCAAGGCTTATTTTCTTATATGGACTCAGATAGCTGAAAACCAAACAAAAATCAGGGTTCTTGGAATTCTTCTCAATAGCATTGAGATTGTACTTTAGAATCCCCTCACATGATTAATACTTTAAAGCTTCTTTCCGTATCTGATAGAAATCATAGCTCTAACCGGAGAAAGCATTTTTATTGTTCAGTATTACTAAAATATTTTTGTTGATATTGTTATTTTTGTAATTAAACATCACCCAGTGATGGAGACATGTGTTATGTTGTAACTGGCTGCACTAGAGTCCATTTCATTACCATTTTCATCTTTCTCATTTAAAGTAAACCATTCAAGTCACACCACTGGAAAGTAAATAGTTGCCTATCCTAAGTCCTCCTGGGGTTGAGGATTATCTTGGGGTCATGTCCCACTCGTCACCGACTAGAAGATAAATACTCATCCATTGTAAGACCCATTTGTAAAATTTCAAGAGAAGGGTTGTCAGCCTCTTGTACAAAATAAATTTTACGATTCAAAATTCTAGATGGTGCCAAAGTAAGTGTCTGCTGTGAATGTAACAATGTAACAAAGATAATATTTTCTTAGATAAAAGGTATGTTTATTTATTCTCTGTGGTGTTTCTTAGTTTGTGTGTATACATGGGCCGAGGGAGTGGATGGGGAATGAGGGGGCTTAAATCTGACTTTACCTTACCCATGGCATTTCCCAAAAGCACTGCCTGATTCATTGTGCCCATTATTGCCAGGCAATGAAAGCTGACTGTGCCTACTTTGGAATGTGGGGAAATCCAATGGTCTAGTTAATTGAGTAAGCTTAAGTAACTCTCATCAGTAAGCCAAATCTCACCTGCTATAAGCACATACATATGTTCACATAAAATATAACTATGTACTGCTTGTTCCTATAATCATCACTTCAGGGAACGTAAGACTTTGGAGTCAGATGTTGAATTATTGAATAATCATAAGGGCATTAACAGTAATAATAGACAATGGATCCATATTATGCATCTATAATGTAATAAGCTCTATAAATGGTGCTATAAATTATCCAGTTTAATCCTGACTGCAACCTTATGGACTATTATTATGCTAACAAACATAATCAAGAAATTTAGGAATACAGAACTCGAATGATTTATAGAAACTTAGATGCCACATATGAAGTTAACATCAATCTTGCCTACCTAAATCCTATGTGTTTAACTGGTACCTTGCAGTGCCATTTGTTTGCTATTGTCAGTGAGAAAATAAAACTTGTTTTTTTAATTTAAAAAAACCTGATTTTAGAATTTCTACTACTCATTTCCAAACAAAGATGAAAGTTTCCTATGTAATCATGAAGCTTTTGAATACATAGACTCATTTGCCTTATAGGATAATACTATACAATAAATAAAGCAAGTGTGATTTTTATAAACAAGGATAGGTTGACACAAAGATTGAATAACTTGTAGTCCAAGAACCAGAATTAAAGACCAAGGATCCAGACAATTACTCTTTTTCTATTTGCTAATCTTCCTTGCCCTAGCCTCTTCTGTACCTATTCAAGCCCAATAAGCAGGCAAATGTGATGATCTGGAGATCTCAGTGTAGAGTGTTTTTATTCTTATAATGAAGCTGAGGCTAATCATAATATCTCAACTGATACAATCTTTGGGAACCGATGGCATGAAATCTCCTAAATTTGGTATACTTTTGCTATTTAATTGATCCTTTAATGTTAATTCTTTGGTTAGAAGTTTGACAAAAATGACTAGAGGTAACCTTTTTATGATTATCGATTCTTTAATCATGGCACCTGTGCAAACTCTTATTTAAAGTCCAATATAAAATGTATATACAGCAAGTAATTAATTACACTTTCTTTAACTACGTTAATCATTGAATTGATTGTTTAACCTCACTTCAGAGAAAAAAGAAAAGACAGATTTAAAGAGAATATGAAGATTATATAAGGCTTACACACAACATTGGCACAGCGCAGCCACTTAATTTTTTTTCTCTTTCAAGACATCTTTTTGACACCTTACATCTTTTCTCAATCAAGTTCTTCCTCTTTAAAATCTGATTCCCAAAGAAGACAGACCTATTTTCTCAGTGTATCTAGAAGATTGCAGGTCATTTTTTGGGGGGAGGAGCATTTTTGGGGGGAGGAGCATTGTCAACAAGCATGACAGACAGAACAGACATCCCTTATTCATTTGCCTTCTTGCTCAGTGTAGTGTTATTCTAACATTACAAACCCTTAACTACCTGCTGAATATATTCCATCATGGTATAATTTATTTTTTTTATTTGCATTCATCCTGTTTTTTCCGCCTTAATTAATTTCCTTCTGGTTATGCCACATAGCCAGTTTAGAAGTCTGCTCATAAGTACAGAAATACAGTTGATCTTCAAGATGTTTTGTGTTTCTGGGACCTTGCATTGGACATTGTCTTACCTCAGAGGAAAGACAGAGACATAAGCCCAGGGAGAGGAAAGCAATAATTATAGAACATGTGCAAAAGATTTACTACTGCCAAACAATATATTTGTATAGAACACACACATACGAGACACAATGGCTTTTTTTTTTGAAGATATTATTTATTTATTTGACAGAGAGAGAAAGAGAGAGAATAAGCAGGGGAAGTGGCAGGCAGACGGAGGAGCAGGGAGCCAGATGTGGGCCTGGATCCCAGGACCCCGGGATCATGACCTGAGCCGAAGGCAGATGCTTAACCAACTGAGCCACCCAGGTGCCCAACACAATGGCTTTTCTTCACAAGAGAGCATGGATCATATAACCAGGATGCCAAAGATAAGATGAATTTTGAGACATCTGAATATTTTATTTAGAATATAGTTGAAGGGTGCCTAGCCATGCAGGCAGTCCATTAAGCCTCCAAATCAATCTCAGCTCTTGATCTGAAAGTTGTGAGTTAAAGCTCTGTGTTGGGCTCCATGCTGAGTGTGAAGCCTACTTAAACAATCATTCAATCAATCAATAAAATTCAGCATTGAGTAAGCAATTAAAAGGAAACAAAAAAGGTCAACTTATTTTTTAAATTATTTTTAAATAAATACTCATATTAGTGTTTATTATATGCCAGTAACATAAATATTTTACAAATATTTACCCATTTATTCCTCTAACCATCCCAGAGCGATTAAATAACTTTATCAAGCTCACACAACCAGTAGGTAGCAAAGCTAAGATTTGAACTAAGTCATCTCTTATAGTAACTACTGTGTCATAACTGTTACATTAAACTACTTCCCATGATCACAGATACTCTTCTGTAGAATTATCTAGCTTATCTGTGGGCACTTTTTTCCTAGAAATTTTCTCAACTTTCCTTTCATGGAACAATGTAATTTTAGGATAGAAAAATAAAGCTTTGCTTTAGGGATTTTGCCAATTTTCACAATTCTTTTAGGTATTATCAACCAAGCCACATTCAATCTCCTTCAGCTCTAACTAATATCATTTCTTAATGTGTACAGCTTTCGAAGAGTTGCTGCATCTCAAAACACCAACTCTGAATAACATCCTTCAGTATCAATGTAGATTTTTAATTATCTCTTTTAAAGAAAATGACAAAAAATGAAAGCAAACCAAATAGATCCCAAAACATGTGATAACTGTGATTTTGTTATCCTTCTATTTGCTTCCTTAAAGGGAGAATAAAGATATTCTTGCTTCATACATCACTCAAGTCAACTCACATATTCTGATGCCATCTATTTGGGACAAGAAAAACAAGAAAATCAAGATGTGGGAGAGCAATTATACCATGCCAACTGAGTTTCTTCTTGTTGGATTCACAGATTATCTACCTCTCAGAGTCACACTATTCTTGGTATTTCTCATAGTCTATACACTAACTATGGTAGGAAATATGAGTTTAATAATCCTAGTTAATATCAGTTCAAGCCTTCAAACTCCTATGTATTATCTCCTCAGCAACTTGTCTTTCTTAGACATCTGCTATTCTACAGCAATTGCACCTAAAATGCTGGTAAATTTCTTAGCATCCAGGAAAAGCATCTCTCCCTATGGCTGTGCGCTACAAATGTTTTTCTTTGGTTGTTTTGCTGATGCTGAGTGTCTTATTCTGGCAGCAATGGCTTATGACCGCTATGCAGCCATCTGCAACCCATTGCTCTATTCTGCATTTATGTCTAGGAGAGTCTGTATTTGCTCCATTGTGTTGGCATACTTCAGCGGAAGTATGACATCTATGGTACATGTGTGCCTCACATTCAGGCTGCCATTTTGTGGCTCCAATATTGTTAATCATTTTTTCTGTGATATCCCACCTCTCCTGGCTTTATCATGTGCAGATACCTATATCAACGAGCTTTTGCTCTTTGCCTTGTGTGGCTTCATTCAGACCAGCACTTTTGTGGTGATATTTATCTCTTACTTCTGTATTCTCCTCACTGTTTTGAGCATTAAGTCCTCAGGGGGCAGAAGCAAAACATTCTCCACTTGTAGTTCCCATTTTATAGCAGTCACATTATTCTATGGAACACTCTTGTTTACATATTTACGTCCCACCACCAGCTATTCCCTAGACACTGACAAGGTAGTTGCAGTGTTTTATACTGTTGTCTTCCCCATGTTTAACCCAATAATCTACAGCTTTAGAAACAAGGATGTAAAGAATGCCCTAAAAAAGCTATTAGAAAGAAACTGGACTTTTAAATGAATGAGAATTTAAATCACTTACGAATATTCCAGGTATAGTCTATTCTTCTAATATCATCATGCCATGAATACCTTGTAGGCCAACTATTTGAAATTTATCATTTTTTAGGAATAAAAATAATTTTTTATCCTCAATACTTTAAAATACTCATCTTCTTGTGTAGAAATGTGCTCTCCAAAATTATTCTATTCCATGAAATACACTTGACATAAACACATAATAATAATTGCTTTCTAATTAGTGTTCACAAAATGTTTTGTGCACTGATTCATTATATTCTTTATTGTGTTATATTAAAGGTATATGTTGAATTGTCTGTCAACTTACCCATAATAGAAGCTCATTGGCAGCAGGGGATATATATCTTGGTTTATCATTCCAACTTCTATATAATACTGGATATATGGCATATTCTCAGTATATGTGTATTTAATGGGTGAATAAATGGAATAAGTAGATGGATGGAAAGATGAATGAGTAAATGTAGCTTTCCATGTCTGGGAAAGTGAGTCTAGATTCTGCACTTGCAGAACATTTATCATTAGGGACATTTGATATCACTTATGATAAATGATGGTGGTTTCACTGGCTCTTAGGAAATTAGATAGAAGTCACATAGCAATAGTCTTTAATACTAGAACAGAGTGAAGTTATAACACACTACTTTCCTTTGGGCTGATTAGTGTAAGAGATCCTGTTCCATTCATAGTGGGTATATGTGAAAACCAAACATTTGTGAAGATCATCAAGTATATAAACTGTATACATTGCTAATTATTGCCCATATGTTACTGAATTAATCTTTGAGTCCCTAACTTCAGGAAGAGGGTGAACAATTGCTCTGATCATTTTATTCTGTAAATTGACAATACACGTCAATTGAAGTATAAACACTTCTTTCTCTGGGATCGCTTTTGGTGATTGAATTATCAAACACTTTCTGTAGTTGATTTTGATCCTTCAGTCTCCATTTCCTTCCTTTTTTTTTTTTAATCTGGACAAAGTTGAAGGAATAAATTGTGTATTTTATTGTGTATTTTCTAGTAAACATGAAAATATGAATGACTGGATTAATTTATACTAGATGTAAGCCTATAAATGGCTATAAGACAACAATAAGATATTGCCCATTGACATGAGTTGTTTTGAGGATTAAATGAACTAATATATGTAAAGCTACTAATAGGATTTGAGAATTAGATGATCAAATATATATCAATCTCCTAGAATATATGTAAAACTTGTACTGCCAATTACAATGTAATGGTATATAATTGTTTATTATTTTCTTTTTTTAAAATTTGTATTTATTTATGATAGTCACACAGAGAGAGAGAGAGAGAGGCAGAGACACAGGCAGAGGGAGAAGCAGGCTCCATGCACTGGGAGCCCGACGTGGGATTCGATCCCGGGTCTCCAGGATCGTGCCCTGGGCCAAAGGCAGGCGCCAAACCGCTGCGCCACCCAGGGATCCCTGTTTATTATTTTCTAATATTATATTACTATTTGATTTTAAGAATCAGCAAAGTTTTGATTCCCAGAAGAGACTAGGCATTTCTTTTTTTAAGATTTTATTTATTTATTCATGAGAGACACAAAGAGAGAGGCAGAGACATAGGCAGAGGGAGAAGCAGGCTCCCTGTGGGAGGCTGATGCAGAACTCAATCCCAGGACCCCCAGATCACCACCTGCTCTGAAGGCAGATGCTCAACCGCTGCCACCCAGACGTCCCTTGTTTTGTTTTGTAAATTCTACATACAAGTGAAATCATAACATACTTGTCTTTCTCTCACTGACTTATTTCACTTAGCAGAATAGTCTCTATCTCCATCCATGTTGTTACAAATGGTAATATTTCATATTTTTAACTTTTTGAGAAAATTCCATACTGTTTTCCAAAGTGGCTGCTCTAGTTTGCACTTTCAACAATAGTGTAAGATGACTTTACTTTCTCTACATCCCTATCAGCACCTGTTGATACTTGTATTGTTGATTTTAGATATTCTGACAGTATCAGGTGATGTCTCATTGTCGTTTTGATTTGTATTTCCCTGATGACCAGGGATGTTCAACATCTTTTCATGTGTCTGTTGGCCATTTGTGTATCTTCTTTGGAAAACTGTCAATTCATGTCTTCTGCCCATGTTTTAACTACAGTGTATTTGTAAACTATAAAAATGTTAAGAGTATATCTAATTCAGAGTTCCTAAAAGTAGCACTATTGACATTTTGGGCCAATATTTCTTTATTGGGGAGTAAGAGGAGCGTACTCTGTACAGTTTAGGGTATTTAGCTAGTCACTAGATGCCGGTAGCATCCTTCCTATCCAGGACGACCGAATATATCCAAACATTGCCAATGTCTCTCTGGAGACAAAATTACCCCTGAGTGAGAACCACTGAGCTTACTCAAGACTATATATTTGTCCGGAAACCAAGTGAAACCCATTAGCATGAGGTTACTGACTGAATATATCAGAATAATAATTCTGGTAAGAAACTCTCAGGTGTGATTTTGTTTTGTTCTGCATTATTTCCCCAATTTTGATTTATTTCTAAGATCTACTTTGATAATATGCATAAACAGAGAAATTTACATACTTTTAGTAAAATATACATATAAATTTAAAGTTGGTGAATATGTATTAAGAAGTAGGCTACAGTTGAGAAAAAAATATAATAAAGTATGGTATGTGTGGTCATTACGGCTTATGACATTTATTTTTCTGCTTCTGCCTATGGTGAGAAAGAATGTTCCCATAGAAGCTATATTATGTTTCATTATATTACAAGAAATCAATGCAGTACAAACTTAAAATACTAAAATGATGTTCCCTCCATAATAATATCTGCATTTTAATGCAGATCTCTCTATTCATGTCAGAAATAAGTCTATGTGACAATTCTATATCTTTATTACCCTTACATTGAGCATTGGAGGTCAGGGACAAGTGAATTTCATGGCAGGATTTGAAAAATACCATTTTTTTCTAGGGACATAAAGCAAAAAATTCGTCAGTCATATTTAAAAGATATCTTCAAAAGAATACATTCATAAGTAATATTTTTCTCAGAAATAAATATAAAATATTTTCTTAAAAAATATTTTCTTGAAACACATGAGATATTTACCAAGTTGATACAGACCAGGGGTATTAATTGAGAATCCATACTTTCTCTTAGTCAGCTGCTAACTATGCTAAGGACATGCCATAATTTATAATTGATATGTTGTTATTAGTTCTAATTAAGTATGTATATGCCCCATTGCCTTGTTATATAAACATAGTTATCATTGTTTATAAAAATCAAGATTTTATCATAACACACCATTTTCCCCCTATAAGATGGTAAAGGATCTTATGCACCACATAATTATCATTTTTGTTTTAGGTGTTCTTGAGCAAACTAAAGAAAAATTTCCTGGCACCACCTCCTGGTGTCATCCCTCCTCAAAGATGGAAGCAACATCAAGAATACTGTTCTCATCAGTGTTTAACCCATTCTGAGATAATGTATGATAATCTGGCTGGATCAGTCATCATTATTGAGAAGCAGGATATGCAGCTTTTAACGTTTATTCTTAGAGGAACAACCATCCCTCCTTCTTCTTCTCAGAGGATAGGGTCTAATAGCCATATGTCATGGTCAAACCCTGTTTTAGCGCTTTTCCACAAACTCAAAATTCACTAGTTGGGAGAGCACCAGCTTCTTTTAAAGCCTGATTTCGAGGCTGAAAAACAAGCTTTACAATTGAAACCATGAAAGAAGATGAAATCCTGGCATTACCACAAAGGGGCACCACCACATGTCTGGGTGAGCAAGAGCTGGAATCCAAACCTTTCAGGTGGACTGTAAAAATAATGCCAGATTATGTGACCTGAGTTGCCACCTCAGCATTTGTTCTCGTTGCATATTGCTCTGCTACAAAACTTGGTGGCTAAAAAATGACGATTCATTTTGCTCAGGAATTTACCATGTGGGAAGGGTTAGACAGGGGTCATCTTCCTGTTCCCCAGTATCTGGTGTCTCATTTGGGGTCACTCAAATAGCTGGTACTGGAATAGCTGGAGGTTGACAGCCCATCTCTTTTTTGTGCAGTCTTATGGATTCTCCTTTGGTCTCTCCAAGTGTTCTCTTCAATAAGTTGGCCTCAGAATAACCCAAGAGCAAGTGTTATAAAAAAAACTAAGGCAGATATTCTAGTTTCTCATGTCCTAGCCTCAGAACTCCCAGAACATCACACCTTTTGTCTTCCATTGAGAAGTAAGTCATAAAGGTGACCCTAGATTCAAGGGGTGGTGTGTCAATGAATCCACCATCCATCTTTAATCCACCACAGCATTGCATCATAGTTGATTTCCTTAATTTCTCAACCCTATATATTTTTCATAGAGGCATACAAGTGGGTAGCCAGTAAAGAATTAGTTTGGAACAAATTAGCTTAACCCCAATTCTTTCTTTCCTATCCAAAATGGTGGCTTCCATGATTTCTAACTTATTAAGTCAGTGATCCTTTCCATTTCCACTAAAAAGAGTTGTTGACAGAATCCCTGACATTACTGCAGGAGCAAATATGTACATTTAGGACTGTGAACGTAACAAACAAAAATGTGGTGACACCTGAAGCCTTTTACTAAACCAGGAGTCCACCATCTAAGACTCCTCCAAGAGGGGATATCCAAAGACAGTGATGGTACACTTTAGATGATCATCTAGGGTTTTTTTTCCCAATTTAGAAGTCTGCTGATGTTGATCTATATGTAATACAAGTCATGAACCAGGATGCATATATGTTCTTGGCTGCTTATTTATCAAGCCAAACATTCTGGTCTAATTCACTTGTCCCCCAAATTGGGTGGTCTTCTTGATCATTTGGCATAGCCTGACTGGTGGACTTGAGTTGATTTTGTCAGCTCACTTACCTTCATCCAATAGAAAGACCACCATTGAAGTAGTAGTTAGATCTTTTATACTTTTCAGATACCTGAGAATCACTGCTCCTTAATATCCAAGCCAAAGTATGATTGAATTGTAGGTCAGGGAAGACATATGGAAAAATGAGGTTGGTTAAGTGACAAGCCCCAGGGTGCAGGCCATGTTCACATGAGGCTGACAGGGGTAGACATTTATCCATACAGAAAGATTAGCCTTTTCAGGACTAATTTTCCAGTATATAAGGTGTCATATGAATCAACCAGCCCAGAGTTGATATCTCCATCACGAAAACAAATATATAACAAGGCTAAAATCTGTGGCTACAGTGTAAAACTAGGCAGTTTTACTTGGAAGTTTTTTTTCCAGTGACCAGAGGAACTGTTTTCATCTGGTGGGTGTGGTAAGCCGAATAACAGCCACCCAAAGAGGTCGCCTCAACATTCATATGCTGCAAAGCATCAACCCTTCCCATGACTTGATGAAGATCAAGAACCTCTGGTCCAAACATCATAAGTGCAAATACAAGACGTTGGGCTGAAGTCTAATCTGTTAGCTCAGGCTTCATAGTTAAGGAAACACCATCTTTCCTGTTTTAATCAAGGGGATGGAGTCCAATTGCTGATGTTGAAGCTTTATAACATGTGGCTTCACTGCTTCTTCACCTCAGCATCTTCCTTTACTGTTTTCATATTGATCTGTACCTGATTTCCATGCAACTTTGCAAGAGGACAACCTGTAAGGAACCACTCTTGAATAAGTTAATTCTTATCTATCATTCCTGAGGAATAGCCCGTCTGTGTTAGCTTTTTATATTAACAAGCCTTGCTTCCCATTTCACTAGTGAATATATTTTCACAGATTTTATGTCAGCCACTATGATCAGTATGAGTGCTGGCATTTATAGAGGAATTGGCTATTGTTGATTATTCTGCTTGTAGTGCAAGGTTTTATTGACTGTTCTGGAATGCAACTCAGTAATTCATTTATATCTGGCATCTTTAGTTATTCACACATGCACAAATATCTTAATCAACCCCTTGATATTTTATAATTTTTACAAATATTATTTATTTCTACCCAAAACTGTAAAGATTGTAAGTAGAATAATATAAAATATATTCAGTTTTCCCACTAATGGTTATTGTACAATTCAATATACCAGCCATTCTGTTAGGCACTGCTAGAGAAAGACATAGAAAGATTTTGACTATGGGATTCTCTGATAAAAAGGCTTGTACATTGACATAAAATCTGACCTATATCTATAAAATAAGGTTAAAGAATGTCTGTGATGTTGAATGCGAAAGGGGCTAAATTGTAGTGTTTGCCAGACATATGTCTAGGGGTTGAAGACTGCCTAGTATATTCTAAGAATGGCATTCTAACAATTCTTCTTAAAATTTTCAATTTCCAATTCTTACCCTGGTAACAGGTCAATTCTTTATATGATTGAACTTTGCACTATGAAAGTGAAATTATAAAAGCTTTTAAAATAATGATGGAAATCCTAACGTCTGTCCTAGGCTATCTATTGTTTTACAATTTATATTTAAAATCATATGGATATTCTCTCTCCTCCTCTCCTAGCACTATCTCTCCACCTCTTCCTCCCTCCCTTCCTCCCTCCATCCTTTCTTCCTTCCCTTCCTTCTTCCCTCTCTTTCCTCCTTTCTTTCTTTGTTGTTTACTACTGGATTTCATTGGTACATATAGAAAGGTATTTTTTTTAATCCAATGTCACCAGAGTTCCATGATACGTAAGAATTTGAATATAATGAAGTTTTCAGTGTGTGATTAGCAATTAATATACTGATAAGTTATCAACGTATCAGACTTCAAATATCACTTATCTAAAAAGCTGGAAATTAACTATTGTGAATAGTGATTTTCTTTTTGGAATATTGAGCAAATTATTCCCCATCTATTTCTTGAAATGTTAGTTATTTGTTAGCTTCAAGAACCACTTTTACATACAAAAAAGACTATGTACTACTAATTTTCTGTTTTTTTTTTCATTTTTTCTAATTTTATTTTAAATTTTTTTACTGGAGTTCAAATTGTCAACATTTAGCATAACACCCAGGGCTCCTCCCGCCAAGTGCCCTCTCATGGCCCATCACCCAGTCACCCCAACCCCCTGCCCACTTCCCCTTCCACTACCCCTTGTTCATTTCCCAGAGTTAGGTGTCTCTCATGTTTTGTCACCCTCACTGATATTTTCACTCATTTTCTCTCCTTTCCCCTTTATTCCCTTTTGCTAATTTTTATATTACCCAAATGAATGAGACCATATACTGTTTGTCTTTTTCTGAATGACTTATTTCACTCGGCATAATACCCTCAGGTCCCTCCACCATGAAGCAAATAGTGGGTATTTGTCGTTTCTAATGGCTGAGTAATATTTCATTGTATACATAGACCACATCTTCTTTATCCATTCATCTTTCCATGGACACCGAGGCTTTTTTATTTAATAAGCAATATTTTGCTGTAATAAGTATAAAAATCATCGTTTTTCCTTACATTTTGATTCCATTGTGAAACAGGGTGGTCTAATTGTATAACTAGTAAATTACAACAATCACTTTTTCTTTTTTTTGTTAACAATCACTTTTCTAAGGGCTCTTAAAAGTTGCTACAATCTGTAATCTTATTTAATTAAACTCTTTATATTTTAAATTGAATTTATAGATTTCTTTTTATTTCCTTAAGATTATTAGGTTAACAAATGAAATCAACACAGGAATATAAATGCTTTATATTCTAATAATGAATATATAAATATGGTGAATTCCAAATTGTCTTATTATTTTTATAATGTTTAAAATCATACTGGGATACCTGGGCAGCTCAGTGGTTGAGCATCTGCCTTTGGCTCAGGTCGTGACCCAGGGTCCTGGAATGGAGCCTGCATTGCGGTCCCCACGGGGATCCTGCTTCTCTCTCTGCCCATGTCTCTGCCTCTCTCTCTGCATTTCTCATGAATAAATAAATAAATAATATTTTTTAAAAAATAATAAAATCATATTAACATTCTCTTCAATTTTCAACAGAAAACCCAATTCTAAGTCAGTTTCTGATTATGTATTTGAATTTGGTTCACAAATATGATCATTCTGATAATCTAATATAACAAGTTCTCTTAAACTCTGTTTTATGAATTTAATTTTATCATTTCTATAATAAATCTAACCTTCCCAGGATCCAAAATACTTCTCCATTTTTGATGCAAGTAACCCGTCTCAAGAAAATCAGATTCCATTTCAGAAAACTTAGGTTGTATATCAGCCAAGATATTTTTGGCCAGCATATAGGCTTGTCTTCTTGTCATTGACACTGATCCCTTGTTTGAGTTATTGTAGCAACAACTTCACAAACTGTGATCCAGTTGGTGCTAGAGCATGTGCCATTAATTTGACTATATTTAACCATATTCCTTTTTTTCCCTACTTCTAATTAGCAATCCAATTTCATTATGTAGCTAACTCCATTCCTTCATTTACCGTTTTGTTGGTTTCTGAAAATCTTTTCTCTTATTACATGGCAATATCTTCTAATTTGTATCTAAAGACAATCTAATGTTGTCTTATTGGAATTTTCACAACTGCATATATATTTTTTATTTTTGTACAATATTTGGATTGACATGATTTCACTATTTTATTTTCATATATTGTAACTTACTCTGCTTTCATGTTAAAATTAACAACACATCTTAACAAAACATCTGCCATCCTCTCCTAAACACACAATAATAAATATATTATTTGTATGATTAAAAAGAGCAATATAAAATTATGCAAAAAGCTAATAAAGTTATGTGGAATATATGTAAAATCTCCACAGTTTCTCATGTGTCTACTACCACCTTGGGAACATAGAAGCTATAAAAGAATATAAGACATAATCCAGAGCTCTGTGATGTCTGTTGAATTATTAGAAAAAAGAAAAGCATGTATTTTTACATAAATAAACCAAAAAGAGAGTATACAATTCAGTTACTTCTATGTGTATGAGTATGTGTGTAAAATCTCAGAAAAAATTAATGTAAATTATTGTTAAAGTTTGGAAAGTATGATGTCATGTATTAATTTATATCAATTTCATAATGAACCAATAAGGTTGATATAACACGTGTGAATATCCCCATTTCACAGGAATAAAAGACAATCTCAACTGTTTCATCATTAGAACATTTGAACATTTGTCTGAATAGCATATATGTAACTGGAACACATTTCTTTTGTTCCTGCATTGCATTTAATCTCTATTTTGTGCCTTTACCCCAAGATGTGTGAATGTTTTATTTATAAAAGGAAGTGCATTTTATCAAAGTGAAAGCAGAGGCATCTAGTGAATGGTGTTTGAAGAGAGCTGCAGGGGCATGATTAGCTCCAATCTCCAGAGACCAGAAAGAATGCTAACGATCCAAACTGTGGACATCTGAGATTCACATCTACACATGAGCTACAGTTCGTGTCCCCAAAAGAAAATAACCAAACATTAAAAAATCTCTACTCTCAGCATTTAGTCTTTTAAGAATCATGAAAACCTGGTCTTCTTCACTAGATATTCTAACTCTGGACTTCGTTTTGTTGTGAATATATTTAAGAAGTGGTAATGTAGGTTTATTTAAAACTTTTAATATTTCCTATCTCCTCACACTAGAAGAATATGTTAACAGCTGTATGATTTCAGTATTGTTCCCAAAGAGCCAGAAAACAATGTCCTAACTTGTGGGTTATTTATATTTTAAAGGTTTCAAAATTTCTCATTTTATGGGAAAAAGGGCAGTATTTGCATAATACCTACATTCTATATTTTCGTGTATGCATGTGTGCTTACAGTATTTAACATTTGATTTATATAGTAACTTAAGGCTACTTGTCCAATTATAAAAAATTCTTTAAGATAGAATATCTAAGAATTATAATGTATTTTAACTATATCACAAGGAAAACCATTTCTTTCATATCTATACAATATTTTAGAAATATTTTTGATATAATTTTATTTTAGAATTCCAATAATATTTTAATAATTAGTTTCTATTTTCCTTGAGTTTGTATGTATTGTTTTTAAATCAGACTATCCAAGCTATAATCTGGGGGTCTCTCGGTATGACAAGGTTGTTGCTGGTAAATTTTTTACATCTTTATTTGTGATTATTATTTTTTATTTTTGTGTGTCATCCAATTTTTGCTTCCTTTGTCTTATAAGCAATTTTTAGTCATAAATCATTCAGTATATGTTCATTTCAAATTATAAGGACATGTATATATTTATGAAGTTATAGAAATGTGAATTTAAACATCTAATAATATTTCATATCATATTTCATCAGTTCTATATTTATTTGTATATATTTAATAATAACATGAACAGTAAAAGAAGTAATATTTACATGCAATATTTTATAACAAATTTATTTATAAGCATTAAAATAATACTTTGTCAGTAAAGCTCCACAAAAGCAAATAGTGAGATATTTTCATTTAAATTAACAGCAATGCACCCATTGTATGGAAAGCCCATTATTTTAAGAATCATTAACTCATCTGATAGGCATTTGGCTGGATTCCTTGTCTTATCATAATGAAAAATGCTTTCAACTTTGCGATTTCTCTCACCGATATGCCTATCACTAACTGTGTCTCTGATGATTATATATTTTCTAATGTCTCTTTGGAGTCATAAATGAAAACCTCAGAGAAAGAAAATGTTTTTAAACAAACATATGTTTTTAAACAAAAAGTGTCCTTATTTTGTCCTACCATTTCAAGATATTATTCTGAAAGGTAGTGAAATCTGATCATGACATTGGTTATAAAATGTTTTCAGTGTTTTAGAACACTATGTTCAGAACACTCCTACTGCTAGTATTTTAAAGTAGCCTCTCATTTTATCAGGAGGACAACACTGAGTGATGGGAAAAGCCCTGCATTAATGACAGAATAAATCTCTGTTCTAGTTATAATTCTAACAGCATGTGAGCAAATCATATTTAAATCTTTGGTAACACTTTTCTCTATAGTTTTTTATTATGAGTTCAGTCGACAAAATTGTTGCTAGAAATCTTTTTTTTAAAGATTTTATTCATTTATTCATGATAGACACAGAGAGAGAGAAAAAGAGAGAGCGAGAGAGGCAGAGGGAGAAGCAGGCTCCACGCAGGGAGCCCGATGCAGGACTCCATCCCGGGACTCCTGCATCACACCCTGGGTGGAAGGCAGGCGCTAAACCGCTGAGCCACCCAGGGATCCCCTGTTGCTTGAAATCTTTACACGAACTTATTGAGCTCACATTTAGGTTTCTCCTTCCTCCCTTTACTCCAGCACACAGTTTCTGTTTTTCTGTGCTGTGGTCTTGACACACGCCCATCAGTATCACACATCAGTTCATTGTTACATGCATTATGTGAAGCCTTATGCCTGCCAAACTGGGAGGAAATCCATTTTTTCCTTCTCTTTCTCTAAATGATAAATGGCAAAATTATACAAACTCTGCTGTATTGGTTCCTTTTTACAGTTTCTTATAACAGGCAAAATCTACAGCAAATCAGGGGCTGAGCTCCAGTGAAACTAAGACTTCATTCTACTACACTCCAGGAATGAGAGGTTCTCATTTCACTAAACAGCCTGCAGGAGAAAAAGATCACCACTAAGAAACATACACAAATGGCTTTTCACCTCCAATGTTTTTTTTTTATTCTTGTTTCTATTTTTGTATTAGGTTCAGTTTATTCAGGTTAAAAATGTGACTTTACATTTTACAATATGGTATTGACAAAAAAAAAAAAATACTGGTACTTTCCACACATCATTCCTTCTTTGCCTTGATACAGTTGGACCTGGATTCACTATGCTTACCAAGGCCACTGATCTGAAATTAGTTTATAACTTCAGTTGATAAGGGATGAGACTATACTCACAGAATGAAGGTTTTGCTTTTGATTTAGCAATACTCAAAAGATCGCGTCGGAAGCTTATCCTTATCCTGACCTCAGCAGACATCAAATTCCATGGGTGCACAATCCTTCAAGAGCTCATGCCTCACACAGTGCCTTGCTTAAGATGCATGTTTGTTGGTCTAAGCCACCAATTTTTGGTAACTGGTTAGAGTGGCAATACAGATTATAATATGCTATATAATATAGTACCTACATCTCTTTCTATTCACCTCCCTTCTTTACTTTTCTTCATAGCACTTGTTAGGAGGGGATATACTATATACATACATGCATGTTGATTTCTCTAATAATGGATGACATGTTTCTTGTTCACTACTTCATTTCTAGCAAATATGACATTTCTTGACATAAAGCAGTAATAACACCCACTGAATGTAAGGAAAGTACAATTTGTTAATATTTAACCATAAATATTATTGAATTAGCATTATATCATGTCAAAAAACAAGTGCAACTAAGTGATAGCCTCCATTTTTGAAAGCAGAAATATCTGATCGATATAGTTTCAGTACCTCATCCTCACATTCTGCTTCCCAACATTGGCTTTTGTAGGGTTTTGTTTTAATGGTGATAAAAAATGAAAGATGCAAAGGTGAAGTGATCCAAAGATGCAAAAGGGAAGGATTTTTAAATTAAATTGTACTGCTATTTTTGTATTGGCCTTAACAATATTGGATGAAGAAAAATTGTTCTATCTCTTTTTCTCAGTTCAGCTCTTATGGAGGACATAGTCATTGATCTTCTGACTGCAGAATCTGAGCAAAAGGTGAGACATAAAAAAGTTCCAATGTTTGAGATTTAGAAAGGAAAGGGGTTGCATATTATGAAAGTCAGCACCATGAGTTAACTAGGTGTTGAAAAGTAGGAACAGTTTGGCTAGAGGATAAGGAGATAATTTTTATTACAAGGAGCCAGAGTGTGTAGCCCATGTAAGCAGAAAACTTGTGTATGTCTTAGAATGAATCAGAGGTCTGATATGAGGAATATTTGTGTTTGACTGTCAATTTTATCAATTAATACTTTGTTGATCTAAAAGAGTTTCCTCCTCTCAATATTTATGATGTGGAAATTGAGAAACAGGGAATAAAATAATTTCTAGTTCTGAAAATTTGAGTAAGTATAGATGGGTTGCCTAATATACCTATGGCCCACTGCTAAAGTCAATTTATTTTCTTCAACCAACTACAGCATAAACATAAAAGCCCCAATACTATTATGGATACTGAATCATGGAGGAAATTATACATGTATCTTTTTCATCTGAGTGATATCATCTTGTTCTGCAACTGAAAACCTATATAAACTTGAATGAATGGCAGGTTGGAATCATACAGGGGTGAAGGAATTCCTTCTGGTAGGTTTAACAGAAAACCCTAATTTGCAGATCCCTCTTTTTTTGCTTTTCACCCTTATTTACTTCACCACTCTGGCAGGTAACTGGGGCATGATTATGTTGATCTGGTTAAATGCCCAACTTCATACTCCTATGTACTTCTTCCTTAGCAACCTCTCTTTTTGTGATATCTGCTACTCTACTGTCTTTGCTCCAAAGATGTTGGTCAATTTCCTATCGAAACACAAGTCCAGCACATTTTCTGGTTGTGTTCTACAGAGTTTCTTTTTTGCAGTATATGTAACCACAGAAGGCATCCTCCTATCTATGATGGCTTATGACCGCTATGTGGCAATAGCTAATCCTTTGTTGTATAGAGTCATAATGACCCAAAGAGTTTGTATTCAGATGGTCCTTGCATCTTACTTGGGTGGGCTCATTAACTCACTGACACATACAATAGGTTTGCTCAAACTGGACTTCTGTGGTCCTAACATTGTGAATCATTATTTCTGTGACATTCCCCCTCTTCTGAGACTCTCTTGCTCTGATGCCCACAACAATGAGATGCTGCTTTTAATATTCTCTGGGGTCATTGCAATGTTCACTTTCACTATAATTATGGTCTCTTATATGTGCATTATCATGGCCATCCAGAGAATCCGCTCAGCTGAGGGGAGGCGCAAAGCCTTCTCTACTTGTGCCTCTCATCTGACTGCCGTGACATTATTCTATGGGTCTGTGACCTTTAGTTACATCCAGCCAAGTTCCCAGTATTCCCTGGAACAGGAGAAGGTCTCTGCTGTGTTTTATACATTGGTGATCCCCATGCTAAACCCATTGATTTATAGCCTACGAAATAAGGATGTAAAAGATGCAGCCAAGAGGTCCATATGGTGGAAGAGAACTTAAAACACCAACAAAACTATAATCAGGGATCCCTGGGTGGTGCAGCGGTTTGGCGCCTGCCTTTGGCCGAAGGCGGGATCCTGGAGACCCGGAATCGAATCCCACATCGGGTGCATGGAGCCTGCTTCTCCCTCTGCCCGTGTCTCTGCGCCTCTCTCTCTCTCTCTGTGACTATCATAAATAAATCAAATTTTTTAAAAAAGCCTATCATTAAAAAAAAAACTATAATCAAGGTAGTCTCATGAATTTGAAGACATGAGTGTTGAATTTGACATGAAAATGTAAATTCAGTCTATTTTACCATATTCACTGTTCTTATGATTTAACATTTTCATTCTCTCAAGAGCTAGTACATTTTTTAAACAAATTCTGATGCTAAGCTCTGAAAGAATGCACCATGTATTTAAAAGACTCTGACATTGATTCAAATGAAAAGAACACTCCAACGATAGGAATTTATAATTTATCAAAGGCATTCTTATCTCAGAGAAAAAAATGTAATAGTTTCTTGGCATGATTTTCTTGGATCAGACCTTTCTTTTTTGTTGTTCCAAAAATGCTGTCATCCAAGTAAAGACATATATCTCCATTTTTATGTTTAAATTATGTATCTTAATGGTATCTTAGAAAAATAGCTATAGAAGAAAATAACTGTTATTAGTTATAGTTTATTCATTCAACTCACTTCTGTTTAATCCTTTTACTTGTACCAGTTACTCTGTGACATTCAAAAGTAAAGAGATTTAAGATAATATACGGGGCAAAAGCTGTTAGGGGAACAGGTAATGAAGAGATATGGTAAATGAGTTTGCAAAGTATTGTGTGAAGATGAATGTATTACCTAATGTTATATCTCAAACTTTTGGGAAGCATGACTTTGTGATGCATAATATAAAATAATATTATGTCATTACTATTTTAAGGAAATATATACGAAATGGGCATATAAACACTCATACATACATAGATATATTAAAATAGGGATTGAGAGACTGATAAAGCAATTAATCAATTGCAGTTAGTATCTATAGGTAAGGAACACAAGAGAGATCATTTAAATATTATTGAAAATCTGTCTTATTCTTGACTCTGTACTATAAGTTTGAAATGTTTCAAAATAAAAAAAAGTTAGGAAAATATGCACTTTTACTTGTGGATGGAATAACTTGTGATCAAAACAGCATCTATGCAAAAAAAACACACACAAGAAAAGCAAGATAAGATAACACATTATCTGTTGAGTAAAGTGAGTAACTATTGAAGAGAAGAGAGTTGTAGTAGTATAGGTTTCAGAGAGGGGTGAACTTGGATATGTGAGCATACTTAGTCTCACTGATTCAGGGCACACTTGATAATGCAGCGTCGTCTTGCATGGAGGGCTCTGTAGAGGAATCAGAAGACTCAGGAGAGGGTCAGGCAGATATTTTGCAGGTTTCATCACACATAGTTGCATTTCCTCTCAGGGTATTAGCCATATTCTGTGTCTGAAGAGGCCTGAAGACCAGATAAACAAATAAACAGAAGTATAGACACACAGTAAGCTGTAAGTAAGATGGTAGATGATAGATAGATGAAGATGATGATGATAGATAGATAGATAGATAGATAGATAGATAGATGATAGATAGATAATAGATAGATGATAGATAGATATGTGAATATCTAATAAGCTGTAAAAATAATAATAATAATAAATAAATAAATAATAATAATCTAATAAGCTGTAAGTAAGTAAGTAAAATGGTAGATGATAGATAGATGACAGATATTTAGATAGATAGATAGATAGATAGATAGATAGATAGATAGATAGATGATAGATATGTGAATAGACATTTAAATGGAGAAATTCTGGGGACACCTGGGTGGCTCTGCTGATTAAGCATCTGACTCTTGACTTTGGCTCAAGTCATGATCTCAGGTCATGAGATTCAGCCCTGTGTTGGGCTCTGTTATGAGCATGGAGCCTGCTTAAGATTCTCTTAAGATTCCCTCTGCTTCTGCCTCATACCCTCTAAAATAAATAAATAAATAAATAAATAAATAAATAAATAAATTCTGAAAAACACAGAGGAACATTTGGTATTGTCCAAAACAAAACAAATATTAAAGGTTGCAGTATATCAAAAGCAGGGGCTCCTGTGTCCTGTAACTGTTCTGGAGGAAAAGAAAACAGTAGTCCTTTTGACAGTTATGCAGCCTAACAAGATGAACTGGATTATATAGGAGCTTAAACACACAGCTGCTTTAACCCTCAATAGGAAATTGAATGAGATGGAAGGTGGAGAGTGTAAGAAAGCCATAGTTCTGGGGTACAGGCATAGATTGAAGTCTCCCACTCCCCAGCTGTGCTTAGAAGACACTAAATCCTGCTAGAAGGAAGAGCTAGCAGCAAATGTAATGTGGAATTCCTGCCCAAAACATTTGCTAGATTTTGGTCTTGCTGTAGGCCAGGCAAAAAAGGTTAGAGTTTTCTTTCTGGAGTACAAAATGATTCAGATTTTGCAGATTAAGATGGAATCTGGAGAGAGAGTGAATTTTGTCTCAGTGTTTACATGCTTGGTTGACAAGTTCCCAGCAGACATAGAGGCATCAATTACAAGGCTGACTGCCCCCTCAAGATATTGGCTGCAATTTGAAGATGTGCAGGCACATCTCCTTTTACTATGCTTCACTTTATTTAACTTCCTAGATACTATGTTTTCTACAAATTGAAAGTTCATGGCAGCTCTACCTCAAGCAAGGGATCAGCACCACTTCTCCAACAACATTTGCTTACATTGTATATCTATCACATTTTGGTAATTGTTGCAATATTTCAAACTTTTTCTTTATTAAGCTATTTGTTACTATGATCCATGATCAATGATGATGACTCACTGAAAGCTCAGATTATGGTTAGGGTTTTGTGGCAATAAAGTAATTTTAGGAGCACCTGAGTGGCTCAGTCTGTTGAGCATCTGCCTTCATTTCAGGTCATGATCTCAGGATCCTGGGACCGAGTTCCAAATTGGGCTCCCTGCTCAGCAAGGAGTTTGCTTCTCCTTCTCCCTCTCTCTCCACTCATGTTCTCTCTTGCTATGTCTGTCTCTGTCTCTCAAGTAAATAAAATCTTTAAAAAAGTAAAGTATTTTTAAACTAAGGTATGCACACCAACGTTTTTAGACAGAATGCTATTGCACACTTAATAGATTATAGCATGATATAAACATAACTTTTATATGCACTGGGAAACCAAAAAACTCATTCAACTCACTTTATTGCAATATTCACTTTCTTACAATATTCTGGAACTGAACCCACCATATCTCCATGATATGCCTGAATAGCGCAGGGTGGCTAAGTTCACACCACCAAAGAGTTAAAACTGAATTTTCTGCAGTGTTTAAGAGCTAGGGGGAGAGAGGCTCACTTCTTAATCAATATCTTGGGAAATCTACACCCAAACAAGGACAAGACAGAAAAAAATGAGATATAACTTTAATCCAGCCCAGAACGAACCCCAATAATAATTGAATTAACTTAACCTATCATCCGTTATGCCTTTTTAGAAAGAGTGAAGCCTTCCCTTGTGGAAAGTAATATCTTCTTCACTTTCTGTGAATCTGTAATCACATATAAAGAACCGGAAATTATTTTTAATAAGGGTAAGAAAGAGTAGAAAGAGCTAGAAACCCTAACTTTAACTCACATCATATACAAAGATTGATTTAAGATGGATCATAGAAGTAAATGTGTGAAAGACGAAAAAAATAGAGTCTCTAGAGATAAACATAAGTCTGTCTTCATGTCCATCAAAATGGACAAACATTTCTTAATAGGGATATACAAATAATAAAATAAAAATAACAGTGGAAGAATAGATCTTTGTTTTATTTATTTATTCTTTCTTCCTCCAAAGCTTTATTTATATTCCAGTTGCTTATATATACAACACTCAGTGAGGTTTCTGTTTTATTTTTTTAAAGATTATTTATTTATTTGTTTGTTTATTTATTTATTCAGAGAGAGAGAGAGGCAGAGACACAGGCAGAGGGAGAAACAGACTCCATGCAGGGAGCCCGACACAGGACTTGATTCCAAGTCTCCAGGATCACACCCCCCGCTGCAGGTGGCACTAAACCGCTGTGCCACCAGGGCTGCCCAAGGCTTCTGTTTTAATTGAGGACTTCTGTCCCTGGATATATACCATTACAAGATTAAAAAGGCAAGCCACAAACTATGGAAAAGTATTCATAGAGTGTGTACTGACAAAAGATTCATCCAGAATATACGAAAAAGAACTACCAGTCAATAAAAGACAAGACAACTAAATATGAAAAAATTAAAAAAACAAAGTTTATATGAAAAACATTCAAAATAGCCGATAAGGATATGTTAAAGTGTTTAATATCATTACTGACACATTTCCAACAGTGTATGAAAATAGTACAGGCATTTAGGAGAACTGTCTGATGGTAACCTGAATATATGGCTAACTTATGTCCCAATATTTCCCAGATATAAGTGTGTGTTCATAAACATCCATGAACAATAATGTTCTAAGCATTTTTATTCATAATATTTATAATTACAAACTAGAAAATAAAACAGACCATTTTATAACAAATTAATGAATTTTTATATATTCACAAAATGGAAGGCCAAACAGTACTTTTTTTAAAAAGCTACTGATACACAATATTATAAATAAATGTCACAAAAATTATGCTCAATAAAGGAAAGCAGACACAAAAGTCCATATTTTTAAAAAAATTCATATGTAAGATTTGTGTAAGGTTTAACAACAGCTAAAATTAAGTTATGGTAATATAGCCATGAAGGATCATTCTGTAATGCTGGAAATACCTGTTTCATTATGATTTATGTGGTGGTTATGCTCAGGTACATAAACATAAAATGAAATAAATTGTATACTTGGGGCACCTGGGTGGCTCAGTTAGGTATCTGCCTTCAGCTCAGGTCATGATCCCAGGGTCCTGCAGTCAAGCTGCACATAGGGCTCCCCATTCAACAGGGAGTCTGCTTCTACCTCTCCCTCTGACCCTCCCCCATATGTGCTCTCTCTCTTTCTCTCTCTGTCTCTCTCTCATAAGTAAAAAAAGGAAATCTGAAATAAATTGTACACATACTGTCAGGGCACTTTACAATATGTGTGTATGTCTTTGTGTGTGTATATAATTCTTAAACAAGTGCTCAGGAGAAAAGACAAAAATTAATTTCAATGAAAATATGGAAAGCAAAGGGAAGGGTAAATTGGAGATGTGTGGGTAATTATAAATTGTGATTGAATTTTGGCTGTACAATAATAATATTCTATTAGGTGATTTAAAATAAATAGAATATAAATGCATGGAAACAATAATGCAAAAGGCAGTGTTGGGTCAATGGGGTTAAATCTTTTAAGGCTTTACTATCATAGAGAAAGTAAAAAAAGGAACAGAGTGCACTGTATTTAATATTTCAAGCTGCATTATTTTAAATAGAAGTCAATCAATAATAAATAGTAAATGTAAACATTATAACAATAAATAATATAAATTGAGACATCCTAAAACCTTAACAGGCAAAATATTTCTTAAATAAGACACAAAAAGTTCTGACCATTAAGGATAAATTAAGGGACTTTGACTTATATTGATACTTAAAAATATATTTGTAGAGTGCAAAAGTAAACCACAAAGTCAGCAAAAATATTTTTACTGCATAGATATGAAACTCTAATCAAAATTTATAAAGAAATCTTACAAATCAATAAAACTAAGACAAAATAAAAACAAAGGGTGAGGGAAGGGGTGAAAGTACATATAAGAACATCATGGGGATCCCTGGGTGGCGCAGTGGTTTGGCGCCTGCCTTTGGCCCAGGGCGCTATCCTGGAGACCCGGGATCGAATCCCACGTCGGGCTCCTGGTGCATGGAGCCTGCTTCTCCCTCTGCCTGTGTCTCTGCCTCTCTTTCTCTCTGTGTGACTATCATAAATAAATAAAAATTAAAAAAAATAAATAAAAAAAAATAAGAACATCATGCAATAAATATTGAAAATATCCCACTTCCAGAAAAAATAGGAAAGTTGCTCTACTTTACTACTAATCTAGGGAAAGAAAGTTAACTATAAAAGAGATGACAATAAAAATAGTGTAGGATACCAGGGGCCGCAGGCTGGCTCAGCTGGTGGAGCAAAAGTGACTCTTGATCTCAGGGTTGTGAGTTTGAGCCACATGCTGGATATAGATTAAAAAAAATCTTTAATGAAAGATTATAAAACATCAAGTGCTGGTGAAGAGATGGAGCAGCTACAACTTTCATAAAATACTGATGGAGATGTTACTCAGAACAACAATTTTGAATAAATAATTGTCAGTACTCAATAAAGCTGCACTTAGAAAATACAGAGTATCAACACTGTATCAAATATATCAAATATATAGGTTTTTTAAGATTTTATTTATTTATTCATTAGAGACACAGGGAAAGAGAAAGTCAGAGACACAGGCAGAGGAAGAAGCAGGCTCCATGCAGGGAGCCCGACCTGGTACTCGATCCCAGGTCTCCAGGATCATGTCCTGGGCTGAAGGCGGAGCTAAACCACTGAGCCACTTGGGCTGCCCAAATATATAGCTTTTAACAGAAATTTTCAAGACCTACAAATAAAAAGAAAAAATGTAATAATACACTAGACTTGAGCAGTGGTGAAGGGTGGGAGGAAGAAGTCAGTAGAAACTGAATGACCCAGATGTTAGAGCAGGAAAAGATTTTAAGCACTATTATAAATAATATATTTAATACTTACCTGGCAGGGGAGATACCATGATCACAAAGGTGGTTTTCCCAAAGCAAGGCTTATCCATTATATTCCCAAATGTAGCGATCCAAAGGGGCACCTACACCCCAATGTTCATAGCAGCAAGGCCCACAATATTCAAACCATGGAAAGGGCCCAGATGTCCATCAACAGATGGATGGATAAAGAAGACGTGGTATATATACATATACAATGGAATATTACTCAGCCATCCGTAAGGATGAGTACTTACCAATATATACATCGACATGGATGGAACTGGAGGGTATTATGCTAAGTGAAATAAGTCAATCAGAGAAAGACAATTATTATAAATTTCACTCCTACGTGAAATATAAGAAACAGTGTGGAAGAACATAGGGGGAGGGAAGGAAAACTGAATGGGAAATCATCAGACAGGGAGGCAAACCATAAAAGACTCTTAAGTATAGGAAAGAAACTGAGGGTTTCTGGAGGGGAAGTGGGTGGAGGGATGGAGTAATTGGATGAAGGCAGTAAGGAGAGCATGTGGTATGAGTCCTAGATGTTATATGCAACTGATAAATTTATTGAATACTACATCTGAAACTAACAACGTACCATATATATTGGCTAATTGAATTTGAACTAAAAACTAGATAATATGTTCAAATAACTAAAGAATAAATATATAAAGAATTAAAGGAAAGTGTTACAATAAGTATTCATCAAATAGAGAATCTCAATAAAAAGAAAAGGATTAATAAAAATACCAAATTAGAATTCTGTAGTTAAAAATGCAATAACTGAAATGAAAAATCCACTAGAAAGATCCAAAAACAAACAGGAGATAGAAGAAAGAATCAATGAACTTGGAGCTAGTTAGCTAGAAATCATCCCATTTGGCAAACAAATATGAAATGAATGAAGGAATATAAACACAGTCTCAGAGATTTGTGTTGCATGATTCAACATATCAATAGATACATAGTGGAGTTCCTACAGAAAAAGAGAAGAGAAAGAGGTTAAGAACAAAGCAAAATAAACTAAAATAAAACCAGAAATAGTAATGGACAACACTGCCTATGTTTGGTAAAAAAAAAATAAAAATAAAAATAAAAAATAAAATATAAATTTAAAAAATTTAAAAAACACAAGAACAAAAAACCATTCAAGATTTTACTGGACGGGCACTGAGGGGGGCACTTGACGGGATGAGCACTGGGTGTTATTCTGTATGTTGGCAAATTGAACACCAATAAAAAATAAATTTATTATTAAAAAAAGATTTTACTGGAGATTTCTATCACATAACACATAATACACAAAAATACACAATAATAAGTTCCAGAAATACACATGCTTATATGTGAAAGCCAGAACAATTCAAAAGTGAGGCAAAAAATACATATGGAAGAAATGAACAATATGAGATAAAGGAACGATATGAAATGAAAGAACAATACAAAAGAAAACAATACAAACTAAATGAATAATACAAAACAAAATGCTAAAGTCACTCAAACGAGAAAGGAAGAAGCACAATTTTCGTTATGCTCAGGTGGAATTATTATGTATGTAAAAGACAAAAACAATATACAAAAATGAAATGTTTCTGTGTATTAATAGCAAATAATTCAAAGATTGATAAACTATTCCATTGACAATAGTGCAAAATTTAGGAATAAATTGAACAACAACAAAATCAATACTTAACGATAAAGACATGAAAACTATAAAAAATTGTTGAGAGGAATTGGAGATCTAAATAGATATTCCCTGTTAATGAATTGGAACACTCTACTGTTAGGTATCTATCCAGGTGACCTGAGTAGTCCTGCCCATTCAAAACTTTTACTCTAGTATTTACAACAACAATCTTTTTTTAAGGATTTATTTATTTATTTATCTGAGAGAGAGAGACAGAGAGACAGAGAAAAAGAATGTGGGGAAGAGATAGAGGGAGCCAGAGAAGCAGACTCCCCAAGGAGCGGGGAGCCTGATGCAGGATTGTAGGACTCGATCTCAAGACCCTGAGATCATGACCTGAGCCAAGACCAGGAGTTGGATGCTTAACCAACTGAGCCACCCAAATGCCCCTACAACAGCTTTATTCAATGTAGCTAAATATTGCAAACAGCCCAAATGTCCAGATGAGTGGATTAGCAAAGTGTGTTATATCCATACAATGGAATATTACTAAGCAATAAAAAAGAAAAAAACTAAAGATTTATGTAACAACATTAATGTTATTAAAAAACAATATTAATGTTCTTAAAAATATTATCCTGACTCAAAAAAAATCCAGACAAAAAAATCTGTATTATCCCAATTGTATGAAACTCTGCAAAAGCAAATTTTACAAATATAGATGTACAACTAATCAGCAGTACTTTGCAGTTAGAGGTCAGAGATGGCAGTTTCTTAGAAAGAGAAGAAGATACTCTGAGGGTTATAGAAATATTTTATGTTTTGACTGTGGTAGTAATTGGTCTGGGTATATGTTTGTCAAAGCTCATTAAATTATATACTTGAAATGAATACTGCTTATTGTATCATAATTATCCCTCAATAACTTTTATTTGGAAGAAGTTATTATTTTCTAAAATACAATACTTCAATGTGTTGTATTAATATAACTTCTGAATTATATTTTTCATGAAAGGCTTCTTTCATGACAAATCAATAAATATATGCTAAATTCATTTTAAATAAAGCTGCCTAATTTTTCTAGATACCAAATTCAATTGCAGCCCTGTCAATGTTATAAATATCAATACTTAAAAGCTTAACATCAGTTTTTATTATTAACAATGCCATTAGATATTAGTTTAGGTATCCATTTAAGTATCTGATGATTGGTATGAGGCCTCTTCCCAGAAATAGGTGCTTTTAAAGATAACATTGCATGGGGTGCCTGGCTGACTTAGTAGAGTATTTGACTCTTGACCTTGAGATCCTGAGTTTGAACCCCATGTTTAGTGTAGAGATTACTAAAAAAGAAAAGAAAAAAGGAAATAGTATTGCCTATAACCTCAGAGGATTGATAGATCTACAGAAGATACAGGATCTGATAGGGACTTTCTGAACTAGTTTTTGTTTTTTTTGTTTGTTTGTTTTTTCCTCCACAACTGAGAGCCTGTGTCAACCAAGGAAAGACAAAACTGTTAAATTGCAAAATAAAATGTGTGCTTATTTGGGGACTTAGAGATTGCAATCCAAGAGAGACAGATTCATCCAAAACCAAAAGTGTGCTTAGGAGAAACAAAGGAGTTTAGAATATTTAAAGAGGGGAGAGGGAATTTATATAAGTCATTTTGAATGAAATGAGATTGGTGCTGTATATATCTCTAGTTACAGTAACCTATGTGTAATTGGTTGCTAGAGCTAGTATTAGGCAGAAAATCCATTTGTGTCCATTTTAACATAGAATACGTTTTGACTTCTAGCCCCACCCTTCCTATGTCCTCCTAACTCCATTTTTTTAAAATTTTTATTTATTTATGATAGTCACACACAGAGAGAGAGAGGCAGAGACATAGGCAGAGGGAGAAGCAGGCTCCATGCACAGGGGGCCCGATGTGGGATTCGATCCCGGGTCTCCAGGGTCGCCCCTGGGCCAAAGGCAGGCGCTAAACCTCTGCGCCACCCAGGGATCCCCGCCTCCTAGCTCCATTTTAAATGAACATCTTAGTAATATTTACTCCATTTTATTCTCTCCTTTGTCACCTGCAAATAGACATTTATACAGCTTTTTCAGATACTTCTTGTCCTTGATCTATAACTTCCTAGGAGAAAAGAGGATATTGGTCTATGAAACCTAATCTCTCTGTATTTCTGATATATATTTCTCATAATTCTTCATATATGGACTGGTAATAAATTATATACTTGAAAAATCCAGAATGCATCAGGTACTTAGAATGTTCTAGGTCTTCTAAAATAATGAATCATCTTCCGGCCTAATTCAAGTTTATTTATTTATTTATTTATTTATTTATTTATTTATTTATTTATTTAAGATTTTCTTTATTAGAGGGAGAGAACAAGTGTGTTTGTGTGTGAGAGAGAGAGAGAGGAAGACGGAGAAAGAGAGCGAGAATGCACCCAGAGGTAGAAACAGACTCCTCACTGAGCAGGGGCCCAATTCGGCCTTGAGCCCAGGACTCTGGGATCATGACCTGAAGGCAGATGCTTAACCAATTGAGCCACTCAAGCACCCCTAATTCAAGTTTAGAATATCACCTAATCCCCACTCCTACCACCTGCTCTCTTAGTTTTCAATCAGGAAAATAAGGAATGTACATTTAGGAAGTTAAAATGAAATCACTTTTAGAATAAACAATAAAGGACAATTCTTATTTACAGAATTGTACACAAAAGATTATTTACAACTAAATAAATCATATTTACAATGTCACACTGTGAGGGAACATTGTGAAATATTGCTACTAGATTTCCTTGTTATTCATTTTGAGACTAAGCCAAAACGCCAAAAGTTGTCTCTCAGCAGACACATGCTAGAAGGAATAAACCACTCAAGATATAGATGATTGGATTTATTTCAAGGAAAGCTTTGAAGAAATAGAAGTTTTAATGTTTTTTTATCCCATCCTCACAATCCAAGAAATCAAAAGAATATAATTTTTTTAATTGCATGTTTTTTTACTACCTTAAAGCCCACTGATGTTTGGGTTTTAGTTTCACTTTTGTCTGTGTGTGGATGTATATATGTGCATGTGTGTTTTCTAACATGTAGGCCCAACCAATGGGTTCTTCTGAAAAGCTTCTCTTGCAAAAATACCAAGCAGGTATCACTATCTATTCTATTGCGTTGTTTTTTCAGAATTTATAGATTCTGGTTTTTTCCCTATACTTGCCCTACATTTCCTTCTATTCATTCTAACATTCAGGAAATTAAATGCCTTCAGGGAGCCATTAAGGTCTTGAGAGTTTCCTAAATCCCTCAAGAAACACAGAGGAACTTTTAATCATGTATTTACTATATCCTTTCAATCAGAATATTATCTCCAGGGACTCTATTCCCATTTGAACCTAAGTAAATATATAACTAAATTTTTATCTAACCCTGTCTTCTGACATGATTGTTTTTTGACCATTTTGCTCTTGCTTTCATACCATGGGTGCTCTGCCTATGGTTATCATATATTAAAGGAAATTTTTGAATTTAATCGTCCTACCTGTAACTACTATCATTTATTCAATTTGTATTACTGTAAGTGTTAGACAAATTTAACTTTTCCGTGTGATTGATTGATTGATTGATTATTTGGGGAGGAATACAGAGAAATAATCCATTGGAATGAGTGACTATAAGGTTCCTAAATAAGCTAAAGTACTGAATATTTTTTTCTTCCACTGGTAAGTGAAACTCACTTATTTGACTTTCAGACAAATACATTTTGCAAATTAGCTAAAAATACAAAAAACAAGATGAAGAAGGCATAAAAATTATGTTCTAATTTTATTCTTATAAACCTAGAGTGGGAAGGATTTATAATCTGGCCACTTATTCTCACTCCTTATCCTACACTTCAATTTCTTTTTCTACATTAACATAAAAAAATCATTAGGCAATGCCTACTGAAACAATGAAAAATCATTTTTTTAGTCAGTGTAAAATATTCTTCCCTAAAGGATGAATTGCAATCTGTCATAATTACATATTTCCATAGGGATTACTCACCCATCAGTGTAGAAATCCTAAAGCTAAACAGTTACTTCATTTCTTACAATTTCAATAAATTTGTAATGTTGTGTTGTTTTGTTTTTAAAAAGACTTTATTTATGAGAGACACAGAGAGAGAAAGGCAGAGACACAAGCAGAGGGAGAAGCAGGCTCCATGGAGGGAGCCCAATGTGGGACTGGATCCCGAGACTCCAGGATCATGCCCTGGGCTAAAGGCAGGCACCAAACCGCTGAGCCACCCAAGGATCCCCTGTTGTCTTGTTTCTGAGTTATACCTACTATACTAAAAAAATAGTGTCTCCCAAGTGAAAGGATAATGAAATATCTCCCTGTAATATATAGAGGTAAAGCTATAGCCCTGTGAACTATTTAAAATATTTATTTCTATTTTCTATATAATATAAAAAGATAGCTATTTTTCAAACAAAATATGGTAATAATCAACAGTTGTGCATTAAATGGAAAAGACAGGGATCCCTGGGTGGCGCAGCGGTTTGGCGCCTGCCTTTGGCCCGGGGCACGATCCTGGAGACCCGGGATCGAATCCCACGTCGGGCTCCCGGTGCATGGAGCCTGCTTCTCCCTCTGCCTGTGTCTCTGCCTCTCTCTCTCTCTCTGTGACTATCATAAATAAATAAAAGTTAAAAAAAAATAAAAATAAATGGAAAAGACATTGCATATTTGAGGAAACATGTTGCAACATCCAAAAAATATTGTAAAAAGTATCTGTATGTTTTATAGATTTGCTTTATTTTATAGGTTTACTTTGCTCTTTATCAGAAAAAGTAAAAACTTTGTTTCCTGAGTCTCCTGAGTAAGATATTTCTATTGGATACCAAAAGCCAATTATAACTTGCTGATCGCCATGTTTACCATTCCAGCTCAGTACCCTTTCCCCTCATTCCCAGTGGACATTTTTCACGGAAGCTAATGCCTCCAACTGTTTCCTAAGGATAACCACAAAGTTTTTGGATGTTAGGGCTTAGTATTTCATCATATCCAACTTACCAAAAAAATGTAGAATATAAGCTAAACATGAAGGCATAAGTGGAATTTCTCAGTTCAAATGCCATAATACAGTTAATTCTTATTGATGTATTTGACATTAGCTGCCATTAAATCCAAAATGAGAACTTCATTTTTTTAAAGATTTTATTTATTTATGTTTTCTTTTTTCACTCATGGAGTATCCTTTTGGAATAGACTAATAAATAGTACTTGAAGAGACCAGATGCTTTCTAGTTAAAATTTTCTAATTTTATGGGTAAAATAACCAGGAAAGAAAAGTCAACGGCTCAAGTTGCACAGCTAGTTAGAGATTCCAAGTAGTTTTGATACTGTGGCATGATTCTTCTCAATTGACTCCAATTTTTTTATCATTAACAGGTACCAAGAAATACATACCCATGGCTGATGTTAATTTTACATTGGTTACAGAGTTTATCCTTTTGGGACTGACAGATCGTGCTGAACTGAAAGTTGTCCTCTTTGTGCTTTTCCTGCTGATCTATACCATTTCTTTGGTGGGGAATCTAGGAATGGTCTTTCTAATCCAAGTAACTCCCAAACTCCAAACACCCATGTATCATTTCCTTAGCTGCCTGTCATTTGTTGATGCCTGCTATTCATCAGTCTTTGCACCAAAAATGCTGCTGAACTTCTTTGTTGAACGGGAGACAATCTCATTCTCTGCATGCATTGTGCAGTATTTTTTATTTGTGTCACTCCTTACCACTGAGGGCTTCTTGCTGGCGGCAATGGCTTATGACCGCTACATGGCCATTGTGAACCCTTTATTTTACACAGTGGCTATGACTAAAATAGTTTGCATTGTCCTGGTCATTGGGTCATGTGTAGGAGGCTTAATCAACTCATTGACACACACAATTGGTTTGGTGAAATTGTCTTTCTGTGGGCCAAATATCATCAGTCACTTCTTCTGTGACCTTCCCCCACTATTGAAGTTGTCATGTTCTGACACATCCATGAATGAACTGTTGCTTTTAATCTTCTCTGGAATTATTGCTATGATCACTTTCTTGATTGTGATGATCTCCTATGTCTTCATTGTTGCTGCTATTCTGAGGATCCGCTCAGCAGCAGGTAGACACAAAGCCTTCTCCACCTGTGCTTCACATTTAACGGCTGTGACTTTATTCTATGGCTCTATAAGCTTTAGTTACATTCAACCAAGCTCTCAATATTCCTTAGAACAAGAAAAGGTGGTATCTGTGTTTTATACCCTGGTGATTCCTATGTTAAACCCAATGATTTACAGCCTGAGAAACAAGGAAGTAAAAGATGCTGTGAAAAGAGCTACAGAAATAAAATATTGTCCTTGTTAATTTCGCACCATATGTGGTCCAAAAATAGCATACAAAGAAGCTCTCTGGAACAGAATATTTATATAAATTTATTAAAGTTTTGAGACTGAAGGAGTCTTAGAGTTATTTTTAATGGGAATTTTCTATTTTATAGCAGAAGAAAAAAGCCTAGAAAAATAACAAGGTAAAGAACATATGTCTGGTTATGGTTTACAAACTAACTTAAAAACTATAGTAAGATCTAGGCTATTTATCTCTGGACAGCTGAAGACCCCTTCATTCCTGTATATGCATAGAAATGAATACATACAAATAGATGCATAAACATACACACAAATAGACAGATACAAACAAGATTGATAAATAACAAAATATCTCTTATATCAGTCTCTCTATTAAGCACAAAAATAAGTAAAATACTTTTAAAGCAAAAATGACTGGTACTTGAATTATCCACGAAGCTGGCATATGCATGTTCTGAAATTAGCCTGGATTATTTCTAGCCAGACATTTTTCAAAATAAAAGCAGATTCTCAAAAATAGTCAGAAAAAGATCCTGACTAGATCAGGATCTAGATCGCCTAGATCGCCTCTGTGATTTCACTCCCAGTGATCAGTCTGAACTATGTCCCTATTTGTGGCCTTCCTTGGTTTCCATTACTATATATGAAACTGAAGGACCGAATGCTACACTTTTACTTCCACTCCACGTGGAAGGGTTAGCAAAACTTAGTGAAAACTTATGCTGAGAAATTTGCCTTCATGTTTAGAAAGGAGGCCTCCAAGAAAATTAGGGAGTCATTAATAATTATTTCCCTTTTTTAAGATTTTATTTATTCATGAGAGACACAGAGAGAGAGAGGGAGAGGGAGAGGCAGAGACACAGGCAGAGGGAGAAGCAGGCCCCATGGAGGGAGCCCGAGGTACAACTCGATCCCGGGTCTCCAGGATCACACCCTGGGCTGAGGGCGGCGCTAAACCGCTGAACCACTGGGGCTGCCCTATTTCCTCCTTTTTTTTTCCATTAAAGATCTTACCAGAATCATCTTTAGCCATTAAGCAAGAAATTCCTTGAAGGTATTCTAGATAGGAGGAAATCTGTGCTATATATTCCAAATAGGGAAAATATGCAAAGCCATTGTTTGTCCTTTGATTCAAATTATATATACAAGTGTATAATGATGAAATCAGGTCTGTAAATACTGATTGTCCCATACTGATCTCTTCTCTGCAAATTGCTACAAAGTCTCCTATCTGGACAAAACAGTATTATAGAAAATACCATTTACAAATAAAATTATATTTAATTTTTTAGATTCTTTTAAATACTAAAATAATAAGAGGCAACTAGGCTCAGCAGCACAATGAGAGAGCTGAATACTCTATAAATATTAATATGTGGTTTTACAAGGCAAGCTAGATTAAACTTCTATTTTTTTTTTTTCCTCTCAGTGACAGCCAAACTCATGAGTGAATGGCTCCAATATCTCTGCAGGCAGCAAATTGAAATGTGAATAAAGATAGTAAATTGAAATCTTCATTATGTTAGATATGCATGCAAAGAAATTCATTTAAACGTTTACTTTTCAGAATGAAATAATAATACCACCACCAACAACCCCAAGAACATCATATAACATTTGTGTGGACCTTTATGGTTTTCCAAGATCATTTAATATATTACTTGAAATTGGGTCCCTTAAGGCTACATATATCTGACATTTATGTATAAAAGGCATTCATAAAAGTGAATTTGTATTAAAGTTTTGATTTTCAGAAAAAAATAAAAAAATAAAATAATAATAAGTAAACCTAATTTTGCATCATTCTTCACAATTTTTTCAAAAGCATTCAATATCTCATATCCTAGAGTATCAACACAAGGAATGATATGATATATAATATACAAGCCAGATAATTAGAACTCAGAAAAATAAAGTTCTGTTACAATATGTACCCCATAAATAAGGGGCTGGCCAAGATAAAGATAAAATAACAGTTTATTAAGTGGGCATTTATGGAGGAGAGTTATTTTGTGGAACAAAAATACCATATTGGTTTATGTTTAATGATGACCTTTAATTCATCTGAACAAATGAGTTGCTGTATTATTGTATATACAGCAACTATTATCTACAGTAACTAGATGGTCATATAGAAAAAAAGTAATCCCTTTCCTAAATTGTGATGCAAATGAGAGATGTATGGCAGATTTATAGGATGAAGATTTGAAAATGAGTAATATATTCAATATAATGGATAATATGAGTACTACATATATATACCTCATCATATATATATGTGTGTGTGTGTGTGTGTGTGTGTGTATATATATATACAATGCAACTCGGTTGAACAGATTCCAAATGTCCTTAAATGGTTAATATAATTAGTCAATTAGAAATAAATGAAGACTTCATGAATGAAACATGCTATTTCTTCAACTTTCATGTAAAATATCAGGGAAAAAAATTGAGAATGGGCTCTTTCAGCTCCAATACATTTACCCATCCATAAAATTGGTTACTGCTCAACATCAACACTTCGAGAAATCAGAATCAGTAGATGTTTACTAAACATAACTTTTATATCTAAATAGGTGTTATTATTACTATTATTATTTTATTTCATGTTTGTAGATTTGGAGTTCACAGTCTGGAAATCGGTCTAATTCATCAGGGAAATAAGTCACCAGCACTGCTTGGACAAGTTGTGGGTACATTTGCACAGTGGTCATGTTTGTTGTTTATTAAGAGACAAGTTATTTTAATGAATTTATGGTTCCTAAGATTTGAAATTTGGTTTTGTGCTGTGAACACAATAGTGATTACATTGATCCCAGGCTAGTGCTTGGTCAATTGCAGCCTGTGAACAAATTGTAATTCTCAGGATGATAAATATCTAAGAAGCGTATTTTCATCATATCAAAACCCTATTGATATAGAATCTGAATCTGATATAGAATCCCCCCTAAAAATGGTCCAATGTTAGTCATCCTTCTCCTATAAAACTAATTAAAATTTTAGCAATTAAATATGACCTTTTTTCTTTCTTTTTTTTTTTATAAATTTTTATTTATTTATGATAGTCACACACAGATAGAGAGAGAGAGGCAGAGACACAGGCAGAGGGAGAAGCAGGCTCCATGCACCGGGAGCCCGACGTGGGATTCGATCCCGGGTCTCCAGGATCGCGCCCTGGGCCAAAGGCAGGCGCCAAACCGCTGCGCCACCCAGGGATCCCTGACCTTTTTTTTCAATTTAAGCAATACCCATCTTTCTTTTGAGCGGGTATCATTCTTAGATACGTCTTATGAAGTCTTAAAATTCACATATTCTCACTTTTCATTCTTAGACTGTTCAGATGTTCACTGTTTGCTGAATTAGAATATTATCCTGAATCTAATTTTTCTAGTACTAGATATTTCCTATCTTTCCCACTATTTTTCATGCAATATGGTTTCAAATTCCATCATTATTATGTTCACTCCTTAGTAAATATTGAAAGGCTTTATGGAATAAACAGTAAGAGGAACACAAATTTTTACACCAGACTATCATTATATTACGATATTGTTCCACCATTTCCTTAAGTCTAAACTCAGATAATTCCTTTAATTATTCTGGGCCACGTATAATGTGAATCATATGGATCAGAATATTTAATTAAATAAAATTACATAAAGATTAATTTTTTTAAATTTTCATTTATTTATGATAGTCACAGAGAGAGAGAAAGAGGCAGAGGAAGAAGTAGGCTCCATGCACCGGGAGCCCAACGTGGTATTCGATCCCACGTCTCCAGGATCGCACCCTGGGCCAAAGGCAGGCGCCAAACCACTGCGCCACCCAGGGATCTCCATAAAGGCTAGAGATAATAGTGATGAAATGCTTTGAACATACTAGGCATTTTTTTTTAAGGATTTTATTTATTTATTCATGAGACACACAGAGAGAGAGAGGCAGAGACACAGGCAGAGGGAGAAGCAGGCTCCCTGCAGGGAGCCGGACATGGGACTCGATCTGGGGACTCCAGAATGATGCCCTGGGCTGAAGGCGGCACTAAACTGCTGAGCCACCTGGGCTGCCCATACTGGGCATTTAACAACAACAACAACAACAACAACAACAACAACAACTCAGTGAGGATCCTACTTAATATTTGGTTGCCAAAGAAAAAGCAACACTGATATTAGTAAAATTATTATAATATTCCCTGTGTGTTAGCTTATTTAACTATTGCTTCACTTTATTTTTTTGTTACCTGTATTTTTTTATTTATAAATTTATTTTTTTATTGGTGTTCAATTTGCCAACATATAGCATAACACCCAGTGCTCATCCGTCAAGCGCCCCCCTCAGTGCCCGTCACCCAGTCACCCCCACCGCCCACCGACCTCCCCTTCCACCACCCCTAGTTGTTTCCCAGAGTTAGGAGTCTCTCATGTTCTGTCTCCCTTTCTGATATTTCCCACTCATATTTCTCCTTTCCCCTTTATTCCCTTTCACTATCCTTTATATTCCCCAAATGAATGAGACCATAAAATGTTTGTCATTGCTTCACTTTAAAATCACTGCAAATCTGTAACACCTTGTTCTTGTATAGCTATTTGTTGGTTTGGCTGCATTTGACCTATACCACTGACTTATTTATTCTTATTTGCCCCCTCCCCTTTGTTACTAAACATAAATGTCCACCATTTCACTCTGATTACCACCTTTTATATTTTTCATTCTATCCTTCAAGGTTAGAATGAATTTCTAGGTTGAATTTAAAAATTCAACCTAGAATTTTTAAAATGTACATTTATGTTCAAAGACCACAGTGACAAAAATGTTAAACTTCATGTTTATTTTAGTGTCTTAATTGGGTAAATTATCTCTTGTATTAAAAGGCAATCTAGTGTGTGAACACACACACTTGAATTCTATCTAGTGATTGATGATTGCTTTCACTTCTTTTGGATTATCTCAGATTGAAATATATGCATATTTTCCATAATTACTACCAATAATGATGCAAGTATATAGAAGCATATGGTCATCAACAAATGTAACTTAGTGCTCTTTAAAACTAAACATATATATATATATATGATATTATATATATAATGTAAATTATAATGATAAACACTGCTGGAGTTCATTTTCACTTATTTAGATGGTTTATTTGCAGAGCCTCATATAGGTGAGACATGAATTTATGTGACAGTTTCCTCTAAAACTGAGAAATGGCCAAATCCATAAATTGCTACAATTTGGTAAGACAGCACTGGGACCTTACCTTTCCCAAATCTCTCTTTGCTCTTTTAATGAAACACAGTATCACAGAATCACTGGGGATTTCATCCTCCAAAGACCCTAAACCAAATATAAACACAAGTCAGGAAACTAAGAGAAAGGTCTAAGCTTCCTCTCAACACCAGGTAGGTGTTATATTTATGTATTCTAACAAAGGAATTATACATGCCTCTCCAGTTTTCAAAAATGGCAACTCTTAATACATGCTATGAATGGAATGTGATGAAAAATCATCTGCTTCAAATCCATTCAAATTACTGAATGAGGTGAAATAGAATTAGATCATTATCACATAAAATAGCTCTCTTAGAATAATTAGTGGGTTCAGGGTGCCTAGGTGTAGGACTCAATTTTTGCTCAGGTCATGATCTCAGGGTGGTGAGATCAAGCCCTGAGTGGGTTCCCTGCTCAGCGGAGAGTCTGCTTGAGATTCTCTGTCCCCTTCTACCCCTTTCACTCATGCTCTCACTGTCTCAAATAAATAAATAAATCTTTTAAAAAAAGTATTGGGTTCATCCCCTATTTCCTCAGGTAGCTTTATTTAGAGCTTCATATAATTATGTAAATTATAGTAGTAAATTTATTTAAAGATATTCTTTAAAATTTAAATTTAATTATTACAAGCTGTTAAATTGTGTTAAATCTGAGAGTGGTGATTTTTGGCCCTGTTATCACAGCTAAATTTTATATTCAAAGAATCTAAACTCAGTTAATTTATCATATATAACTGATTTTACAGTAAAAGAAACACGGCATGAAAGGCAATCCAGATGAAAATTACTATTTATTAAATGAAAATCAAAGCAATAAAGCTGAAATCAGTGACATAAGAGGGAACTAATTGTCAAAGTAACAAATTGGTTTGTTTAAAAACAAAGTCGGGATATCTGGGTGGCTCAGCGGTTGAGCACCTGCCTTCGGCTCAGGGCATGATCCTGGAGTCCCAGGATCGAGTCCCACATCGGGCTGCCTGAGAGGAGCCTGCCTCTCCCTCTGCCTGTGTCTCTGCCTCTCTCTTTCTCTCTCTTTCTCTTTCTCTCTCTGGGTCCTTCATGAATAAATAAATAAAATCTTTAAAAAATAAAAAAATAAAATAAAAACAAAGTCAAGGGAGGCAAAACTATCTAAACAAAATGAAACAAACAAACAAAACCTAAGATCCAAAAAATTACCTCAGTCAAAAGCCGTTTGTCCAGTATGTCAATAGATAATGCAATTTCTGTTTCACTTGGTTGTTTTACTTTGATTATACAGCAAGCATTTAGGGAGTGTGCCAGACAGTTTTTACATAGTTTCTTATTTATCACAACTATCTCCTGAGGAAGGTTAACAGATAAATCGTAGTTAATCTAGAAACTAGGATTTAAGATTGAAATCACAGTTTAATTCAGCAAAAAAACAAAAAGAAATAAATGAACAAGAAAAGACCTCATCCTTCTTTTTTACCTCTGGCATCTCAGTAAAGTAGATATGGTCAAAACAGTCTTGTCCCAAGGTTTGAAACATTTGAATTGTTACTCACTAACTTTATATCACTCTGGGAATAAAAGCACAGTATCACAGAATCAGGTCCAAACCTATGTCATTCTCACTTTTTTTTAAGATTTTATTTATTTATTCATGAGAGACACACAGAGAGAGAAAGAGAGAGAGAGAGAGAGAGAAACAGACAGAGACAGAGACACAGGCAGAGGCAGAAGCAGGGTCCATGCAGGGAGTCTGATGTGGGACTCAATCCCCGGTCTCCAGAATTGCACCCTAAGCCAAAGGCAGGTGCTAAACCGCTGAGCCACTCAGGGATCCCCTCATTCTCACTTTTTATTCACTATCAGAGAAATATTATTGCCAAAGCCTGAATTGTGAAACAGCATATTAATTAATGTTCATGAAAATATTCAATTGTCAAATTAATGTGAAGCGTGATCTATATTTATTTCTCTTATTGGAAACTCCCAAAATATAGCAGTGCATTATGTATTCCTATAAATCTTGTGGTAAGGAAAGTTTTCCCTAATAATTATTTAATCAAGTGTTTACCCAATATACCAGCTATCATAATCTTATTTTTCAAGTAATCTCAATTATATGAGAAAGCCTAAAATAAACTTAATTTAATAATATATTTCTTGATAAATATCGGTATCCATGCATGATCTAATGTACCAAAAGTATATGCATAGTCTTTGAAATTAGACTCGAGGCCTTTTGACTGCAGAGATTAAAACATATTAAAGCTTCTTGATTTAATCTTAATGAAAAAAATATGATATGGACTAATCCAAGCCATTGGGTAATAAATACTCTAGGAAATCAGAAAATGGAATGATAAATACCTGTTGGAATAGCAGAGAGCAACTTCCCAGAACAAATGAATTTTAACAAATAAGTAATGTTATGACTAGAAAATGTTTGAATTTTTTTCATCCTCTATTCTAGACATACCTAATTCTCATTTTCCATTTTTAAGGCTAGTCTATAAATCAAATCATGTATATATTGTCTATTTATATATAAATATATATATATAAATTATGTAATATGTGTCATGTATTATCTAAGTTAAAAAGATGTCACAGGCAGTAGTTTTGCTACATATCTCAGAAATTTACCTGTTAAATATTGAGGCTTTTTTGTTTTTTATTAAGGAATGTGTTTCCTAAAAATACAGGGCCCTTGCCTTGTGGTCTGGAATCTGGAGTATACTGTTACCAGGGCCCCATCTCCTAAAGTCTTTCTGATAAATCTATGAGGCTTTCCAAGAGTTTTGATTCTTCCAGGGTTCTCACGGTGCATAATGTCAGTTTATACCCCTGATGAGACATTGAGTCAACCAAAGTCTCCTATCAGGTTGACTTCTCACACTTGTGAGAACTGAATTTCCTGTGGACTATGATTGTTAAGACCATGCAGTTTTCTAAAGATGCTAGTACACTGAATTCATATATTCAGACCATACTCTGGTTATTTTCATTGTTCTCTTGTTCCCTGCAGATCCCCCTTAAGGGGGGGGGGGGACACACACATGGCCAACAGAAATGTCAGTGTGGTAACTGAATTCATTCTCCTGGGACTGACTGATAACCCTGACCTGAACACTGCCCTATTCGTGCTGTTTCTCTCAATCTACCTCGTCACAGTGGTGGGCAATGCTTGGATTATCGCAGTAATCTGGGTAAGTGCCCAGCTCCATTCCCCCAAGTACTTTTTCCTTTGTCAGTTGGCTTTCTTGGATTTCTGCTATTCCTCAGTCTTTATTCCTAAGATGTTGGTGAACTACATAACAGGACAGAAATCCATCTCCTATCATGGTTGCCTCCTGCAGTATTCCTTCGTCAACATGTTCTTGACCACCGAATGCTTCCTCCTGGCTGCCATGGCCTATGATCGGTATGTCGCCATTTGCTGCCCACTTCACTACAAAGGCCTCATGACCCACACATTCTGTGTCCACTTGGTGACTGCTTGCTACCTAGTAGGTTCTGCTAGCTCACTCACCCACCTGAGCAGCTTGCTCAGCCTGTCTTTCTGTGGGCCCAACGTCATCAACCATTACTTCTGTGACATCCCACTGCTTTTTCAACTGTCCTGTTCTGACACCCAATCTAGTGAGATTTTATTTATTGTCTTCTCTGGCACAACATCGGTGACTACCTTTCTGATAGTGGTTAGTTCTTATCTGGGAATCCTCCGCACTGTCCTGAAGTTACACTCCACAAGGAGCAGATATAAAGCATTCTCCACATGTGCTTCTCACCTCACAGTAGTGACTCTTTTCTATGGAACAGTGATATTTACTTATCTGGGAAGCAGCTCTAGCTACCCACGGGATAGAGCCAAAATCTTGTCCATATTTTATACTCTTTTGCTACCAGTCCTAAATTTCCTGATATACAGTGTGAGAAACAGAGAGGCCAAAGAAGCAATGAAAAGAATTATTTTGAGAAAAGTATTTGCTCAGTGACCATGAATTTTTTTAGAAGAAACCTTTAAGGGATGTTTATTGATTCTGCAGGCAGGTGCATTGTTAAATACCCATGAGATTTGTTGGAAGAAAAATGGTATTCATTATTGGCTTCTGGAAACACACAGATATATATTAAATATATTATGCACGTATTTATACATACATATACCTGCAATCATTCTGTCTGGGATGGAAGACATTTCCTCTGTCCTGTTAGGTTTATGGTTTGAGGACCTGTAAACTTCACCAACAAAAGACAGGTTAACAAGTGAATACACAGTTTATTCATACATAAATAAGATGCACAAAAAAGTAGCTTGCTCAATAATTGGAGGTGGGGGTGCATATACTTAATTTAGTAGGGGAAAGGCTTCTACGGGAAGAACAAATGTGCTTTTGAGGGAAACAGGAGAAATAAGAAATTTTGTGATATTTCTTGTTTATACAGAGGCAAGTGGTCTTCTCTGTCTTCTCTCTTGGCAGACAAAACTCTAGGGAGAGAGCAATTATGGCAGACTCATTCTTGGAGGTTCCTGCCATAGTCAGATAAGAGAAACTCTGCAAAAGCCTCTTTATGCATTGACTGATTCCCAGGCATCTCCAGTTTAAAATAATTTTATGCCACTATGTAATTTGGATCCCTTACATTTGCAAATTATTACTTTGAATCTCTACTAACTCAGTGGAAATCAGTTCCAGAGAGTGCACTCAATCTTCTTTCTTTACAACTCTAGAGGAGCTGATCTATTGTACAGATCAATGGAGTTAAAAATTCACCCTAGACCAGTAAGATCAATGTTTGAGAGGTAGAATTCAAGCAAATTGTAATGGTTCTAGGCAAAGATGGTATACAAAATACACATAGGGAATTCTACTTGTTTCTGTAAAATAGGAGGCCTGTGCATTTTGTATGCCATCTTTGCCAAGAACTATTACAATTTGAATATTTAACTTAAAAAAATAATTCCACAAACTCCTTTTTATGACAATTCCATTTCTTTTTTTTAAGATTTTGTTTATTTATTCATGAGAGAAAGAGAGAGAGAGAGAGAGAGAGAGAGAGAGGCAGAGACATAGGCAGAGGGTGAGGCAGGCTCCATGCAGGGAGCCCGATGTGGGACTCCAGGATCACGGCCTGAGCTGAAGATGGACACTTAACTGCTGAACCACCCAGGCATCCTGGAAGTTCCATTTTTGCCAGTTGATTATTACTCCCTTTTATTTTTTTTTAAAGTAGGCACCACTCCCAACATAGAGCTTGAATTCAATACCCTGAGATCTAGAGTTGCATGTTTAATTGCCTGAGTCAACCAGGCACTCTCACTGTCAAGTTTTAAAAGAAATACCAAAATGGAAATGCAAAGGTATCCTGTCATACCAGAGTACAAGGGGATTCACTTAAAATTGGCCCTTAGGAAACTTCCATAAAACAGTACAGCTACTTGAAAAATGCCAATAGTTTTTTTAAACAAATGACTGTTAGAACTCTATGTTGTTTATGTTCATCATTCCATATAGTATTTATTGTTCTGCTTACTCAGAAATGCATCAAAAACTCTGATTAGTATCATTGTTGTCACCACAATTGTTAAGAAAGAAAGCATAGCCTTGGCTAATGGCACTTTTGTAACATGTAATAAACAGCAGCTTTGAGTTTGTAAAAAGAATGTTTATCAAATGGAATGATATTTAGCTCATAGCAATAAATCTTTGCTGTTAAAAATCTATAAGTCTATGGAACTTTTTTCTCATTGCCTGACAATTTACTTTAGGTAAATATGTAATATGATTTTTTATTTTCAAAAAATATCCTTTTTATTTAAATTCAATTAGCTAACATATAGTATGTTATTAGTTTCAGATGTAGTGTTCAATAATTTGTCAGTTGCATATAGCCCCCAGTGCCCATCACATCTCATGACCATCATCCACTTACCCCCTCTCCTCCACCTTCTCTCCAATAACCCTCAGTTTGTTTGTCTCCTTCTCTGATGACTTCTCACTCAGTTTTCCCTCCCTTTTAAAGCAAATTTTATCTTACTGTTTCTATATAGTCCATATTTTCTTCTAGAATAGTCTCACTGTCAAATGTTTTAATATAACAGCTGTTCAGTAATCACTATTATTGTCATAGCCAAACTTCTGAAAGCAAAACTATCACCTAATAATGGGGATTTTAGGCAATGTCAAGCACTTTTCCAGGTATCTTATAATCACAGACTATAATTTATTTCTATGTTGGGATTACTAAAGTATTCATCTCCTGATGTTATGTACTTAGGTTTTTGTTTTGCAAAGAAATTTATATAATAATGATAAAGTCTGTATTAAATCTTTATTTTTCTAATTGTTTTCATCTCACAGATTTTTGATAATGAAATTCTTTGGTAAAATACATAGAAACAATTTCTTTTGGTACTTTGCTAAATTACTTTCCAAATAAAATGTAATTCCTTCATCAATATAATTATATTTATTTAAAATTTTAGTTATTATAGCCTCACAGAAATAAATAATAAATGCACTGTGGGATAAAGTCTCATAAATGAGGGAAGTCAAACCCCATATGTTAAAATTAATGAAGATACAATGAATGATTATGCTCTTCTTTCCCCAAATTATCAATTGATTTCATGAGAAGCAATTTGAGGACATATTTCCTCTGTTCTTATTACTAAAAAACAGGAATGTGAGCATGGTCATTGGGCCAAAATCAAGAAAACAGAAGCATATTAAATCAAATGGATGGGATGAAATAAAAAGTTATTATCATTTTGAAATATTGTACAATTATAGATAGAAGCATTATTTAGGAATGCCATTAAAACCACAAATAAGTCAGCTGTACTTAAATATTTCTTACAAAGGTTATAAATTGGTAGAGTGAATTTTCTTAATAGTTTCAGTTAGATATATGAAAGAGCAACCAAAATTAAATTCTCCCATCTGATGAGACCTTAGTTATATACAAAGATGGTTATTCCAACAATCAGTAAATGACCTTAACCAAGCAAAGTTTTCCCTGAAGTTTGCTTCATCTACTTCTGCACTTTGTGATGATCTTGTTTCTGGTTAATGTTTTAAAAATAAAATCAGTAATTTAATATAATTCTATGGCATGTGTGTGAATATAGTCTATTTCTTTATATCTATAGCCAACCTGAATATATGTTTGATTTTGTTGTTTTTAAAAGCCTGTTAGCTGTGCAATGCTGATAATAGTATATATCTATATCTATAGATATATAAAGGTGTCTATATATCAAGCTATTTATAGATAAAGAAAGAAAAAAAAGAAAGAAAGAAAGAAAGAAAGAAAGAAAGAGAAAGAAAGAAGAAAGGAAGGAAGGAAGGAAGGAAGGAAGGAAGGAAGGAAGGAAAAAAAGAAAAAGAAAGGAAGGAAGGAAGGAAGGAAGGAAGGAAGGAAGGAAGGAAGGAAGGAAGTTTGTATGATAAATTAAGGTATTAAGGTGTTTGGTTATACTTTAATCCACAGGGGTCAGGCAATCCTGAATTAATATATGTAGGTGTGAATATTACATATTTCAATGTTTTAATTTGCAAAGTTCTATTGCAGGGGAAAGCCACAGTGCTATAAAAACATATCATGTCAGTGGATATGGAAGTGAAAAGGTCAAGGGATATATTATAATTGCCTTATTATTGAATAAATGTCATAAAAAGTGATTAAATATGTTTTATAAGGTTTGGAGGAATATAATTATAAAATTTTTTTAATAAATTTTTATTTTTTTAATTTTTATTTATGATAGTCACAGAGAGAGAGAGAGAGAGAGGCAGAGACACAGGCAGAGGGAGAAGCAGGCTCCATGCACCGGGAGCCCGACGTGGGATTCGATCCCGGGTCTCCAGGATCGCGCCCTGGGCCAAAGGCAGGCGCCAAACCGCTGCGCCACTCAGGGATCCCTAATTATAAAATTTTAAAAAGTTTTGAACTTTTGATTTTCCAATGCATTTGAAAATCAAAGAAATGTATCTTTAACACTACCTTGCCTTCCTAGAAGCTGTGTGGAAATATATTTCAAACAGGAATAATGAGGCTTTGCAATATATGATATCTTGAGATCAAGTGAGATGCATAGAGAATAAAGATTGCTTGAAGGATTCAAGCCACAAGTGGACAACAATTTGGTGACAATTTGTAAGGAGCAGTTTGAGCATCATAGGATGTTATGTATATTGGCTTAAAAGTGTCATTTCAACAGTTAGGTATTGTGCTGATGGGTGTTACATAGTTTACAACTTATGAATGTCAAAGAGGTGAATATGGCCTTTTTTGGCACCATGTTCTTTTTTCAGAATCATAGAAATTTATAATTGAATGGGACATTATAATCTGTACTTCTGGTGAGAAAATCAAGTACTGAAGAGAAGGAAATGCAACTATATATTATATATGCATTTGGGCTCATTATTCGGTGGGTAATTAGTGGCAGTCTGAATTTCAGTCCTGTTCTCTTATAACTGCACATGATGCTACAGAGCAATTTGTTTTGCAAACTAATTAAGATAACTAAAAAAGTCTAAGTGAGAAATACATTCATACTTTTTTAGACATCTGAGCATTTTATAGCTCACCAAAGAGAAATAGGTCTTTCTCTGGATGTCCTTCAAATTTCTAAAACCCAGCATTTTAAAGAAATCTCACCACTGTCCCTGCACCTAATTTCTATTCTTATATTATGTTTTTCTGTATAGAAGTATTTATGTACATTAAATCACACCAGCCAAATACCTAGCAAGTCAGCCTAGATTCTATCCTACTTTATTCAAATAGTTATTGTATTAGATGTCATTGGCTCTGGCTCCCAAATACCCTTAAAATAAGTTTCCTTTTCTTCATTAATTATCAGTGTTGTTGTCTCAGTTCAGGCCCTATCTTCTTGAACCCTTACTATTGAAATAGTCTTCTGACTTCTTCCATTGCTTCCTTTCCCTGCAATGTGTCTCTCTTCTTATCTCAGAAAAAGGTTTTGGTCATAATTCTTTCCTCAATGCCACATATGCTCTCTCATTTTAATAAGAAGTCCAAATTTCTTGGACCATTTATACTTATCTTTAATCATTCTCAAGGGCCAAGAGCAAGAATTCCCATCATTGTAACAATTTTCTTGATAACATCCTTGAAAAATTTGATTTCCTCCATTGTTCTATCATTGCACAATGTATTGTAACAATGGATTATGAAATTTTGTTTTTACTTTTCATTCCTCCTCTGAACTATTTAGTCCTATAAGGAAAAGACTCATTCAACTTCATAGTTTCAGGATTACTGGGCTAGTGATTATCACATAGCAGGTGCGTAATACTTACTTGTTTAATATATCAGTGAGTTAAGTTTTTTTTAAATTTTTTATTTATTTATGATAGTCACAGAGAGAGAGAGAGAGGCAGAGACATAGGCAGAGGGAGAAGCAGGCTCCATGCACCGGGAGCCCAATGTGGGATTCGATCCTGGGTCTCCAGGATCACGCCCTGGGCCAAAGGCAGGTGCCAAACTGCTGCGCCACCCAGGGATCCCGAGTTAAGTATTTTAAACAGTGTTGTGTTTTTGTTTTTGTTTTTGTTTTTGTTTTTACCTGTGATGTAATAACGTATTAGATATTGAGGAGTAAATGAAGATAAATTTTAAATTAGGAGGTTTTCCATCTAGTACAGTTTATTAAAAAATTCAGCCACTTATAGAAGTCAGATTTTCAATAATATTTGAAGTGATGGTTATATAAATAGTAAACAAAGATATAAGGAAATATTGCTAATGAATAGTAATAAATACCTGGAAGAATTACCTTTGATTTATTGAGCTTTATTATATATGGAGCTTGGTAAGATGTAAATGGTCAATAGAGGCAAGGTTATGATGACACTGATGATCTGGGATAATCTTCATGGAAATTAAAATTTGTCAGGAATGTGTCCCACTAATATGTAACAAAAAGACATAAGCGTGGCCCCAAAATAATGCTTCTGGCTATTTAACTAATGGAAACAAATTAAGGTTTATTCTGAATTACTTTTTAAAAAAAGAGAGAGAGAAATCAGGATGAACATAAGTGTCCAATGGTGGAGAAAACAGTTTAATAAACATAGGTGTATAGATATAATAGATTATTGCAACCTTATTTATATTAATACATGAAACAAACATCGATTTAATACCTAGTATATCCTCAATATTATATAGGATGTCTTGTATATAATATTTAATTTCATCTTCACAAACACATGAGGCAGAAGTGACTAATGTCATTTGGCAGACATGGATGCTGAGAATTAAAGAGATTAAGAAATGTTTTCAGGGCCATAAAGGTAGTAAGTGGTATTTCAAGACATAAACTCAGAATTATGGTTCCTAAATTTTAACATTTCAAACTATAGCACAGAGTCTTCATTTGAAAAGTTATAATTATAAAGTATGTGTGACATAAGGGAAAATATGGATGCATACGTATAAATAGACTATGTAGTCCAGATTCTGATTTCCAAATACCATCTTCCCATAAAAGATGGCAAAGTTCCTTGGAGAAGTAGTTGTTTTGAGAGCTGAGTCCAGGAAAGTATGAGATAAGCCTGGAGCTTATGTGCTGCCAGAATGTAAGAGGTGGAAAAAAAAAAAAAAAAAGACAAGAGCAATACCAAAGAGCCAAGCATACAGGCACAAATTCATTGGTAGTTTCATTAGCAGACATAGAACAATTTGAGCAACAAAATAAATGATGGTAGTGTTGGATAACCTAAAGAAAAAGCAATTACAGTGAGTACATGCTCGTATAATTAGCTAACTAAATAAATACACAGAGAAGATAAAACAACTCTTCCTTACAGAATAATTTCAATTAAAATATGTTGAAAGGCCCTTTCATGAAGGTGGCATGGAAGGTGAAGAAGGAAGACCCTGGCTCCTCCCAAAGCTGAAGCCAAACCAGAGGTTGTGAAGGCCAAGAAAATGGTGCTAACAAGCATCCATGGTCACAATAAAAAAGATGATCTGCACATCACCTACCTTCCCATAGCCCAAGACACTGCTCTCTGAAGGCAGCCCAAATATTCTCCAAAGAGCATCCCTAAGAGAAGCAGTCTTGACTACTGTGTCATCAAGTTCCTCCTGATTACCTAGTTAGCCATGAAGAAAATAGAACACAGCAGTGCGCTAGTGTTCGTTGTGGATGTCAAGGCCAACAAGTACCAGATCAAACAGGCTGTGAAGAAACTCTGTGACAATGATGTGGCCAAAGTCAACACCCTGCTCAGGCCTGATGGAGAGAAGGCATATGATCCACTGGCTCTTTGGAGATGATACTTTGAATGTTGCCAACAAAATTGGGATCATCTAAACTGAGTCCAGCAGGCTAGTTCTAAATCTAAATCTAAATCTGGAGGGTATTATGCTGAGTGAAGTAAGTCAATCGGAGAAGGACAAACAGTGTATGTTCTCATTCATTTGGGGAATATAAATAACAGTGAAAGGGAATATAAGGGAAGGGAGAAGAAAAAGACTCCTAACTCGGGGAAACGAACTAGAGGTGGTGGAAGGGGAGGAGGGCAAGGGGTGGGGGTGAATGGGTGACGGGCACTGAGGGGGGCACTTGACGGGATGAGCACTGGGTGTTATTCTGTATGTTGGTAAATTGAACACCAAAAAAAATTAATTTATTAAAAAAATAAATAAATAAATCTAAATCTTTTCACCAAAATAAAAAAAAATAAATTTGGAAAAAATGGGGAAATGGAAATTTGCTACAAATCAACAGAGTATTAATTGGTAGAAGGAACATATCAATGGATGCCCAAAAGAATAAATGGGATATTTACATAGTCTGAAGTGCCTTCCCCAAGTATGCATAAATTACAAAGAAAAGTCCTAACTTTATAGTCAAAAAGTCTGGCAAATACCACGTCAAGTAAGTGATCAAGTTTAAATCATTAGTAATATCGCTTATTGACATCCTGTATCCCTGGAGAAGATGAAAGGGCAAACATACCACCTCTCTGTCACTTTTCCCTGTAATGAATGACCTTAATTTAAGCACAAGAAAAATATCAGGTAATCTTTAATTGAGGGACATTCTATAAAATGCTTGATGAGAAACCTTTTTTTAAAATATTTTATTTATTTATTCATCACACACACACACACACACACACACACACAGAGGCAGATACATTGGCAGAGGGAAAAGCAGGCTCCATGTAGGGAGCCTGATGTGGGACTCAAACCCAGAACTATGGGATCACGCCCTGAGCCAAAGGCAGATGCTCAACCATTGAGCCACCCAGACATCCCACTTGGTGAGTAATCTTGACAAGTATCACAGTCATGTTAAAAAGGGAAAGAAAATGGGACAGTCACAGTTAATAGGAGACCAGGGAGAAATGACATGAATGCCAGCATGCTGTTCTGGATTGGATCCTGGAATAGGAAAAAGGCCTTTATGGAAAAACTGGTGAAATTGAATAAAATCTGCAGTTTAGTTAATATTATTGATTCAATGGAAATTTTTAAGTGTCAATAATTGTACTGTGATTAAGTAAGATATTAACACTTACAAAGTTGTGTAAAGTAAACTCAAAACTAAAAATACCTAAGCAAAATATTAAATATAGCTGATTAACCACTAGAACTCAAAATGGGTTAATAAGCAAACGTGAATTCAACTGAACTGATACTTATTGAATGTCCCTGATCCTATACCATGGTCAACCATATTCCTTATACTAATTATGCACTGGCAACCTCTATACCTATACCTTTAGGCTCACCAAATATCAAACTATCAAAGAACTGAGTCAAACTTTGAATCTTGAAAGAAGCAATTAACTCTAAGTAATGTGAAAGTAGATACAATATCATTCTCATCTTTGCAATCTGACACAAAACATAATATACACACACCTCAGAGATATTGCATGTTTGGTTCTAGATCACTACAATAAAGTGAGTCAAATGAGTTTTTTGGTTTTAAAAGATATATTTGCATTATGCTGTAGTCTATTATTAAGTGTTTAATAACATTATGTCTAAAAAAAAAACAATGCGCACACTTTAATTTAAAAGTGCTTTGGAAAAACTAAAGATGGTGACGAAACATGAGAGTCTCCTAACTCTTGGAAACGAACAAGGAGTAGTGGAAGGGGAGACGGGTGGGGGGTGGGGTGACGGGGTGGCTGGGTGACGGGCACTGAGGAGGGCACTTGATGGGATGAGCACTGGGTGTTATACTATATGTTGGTAAATCAAACTTCAATAAAAATATTTTAAAAAGTGCTTTATTGATAAAAATGTTAACCATCATCTGAGCTTTCAGTGAGTTATAATTTTTTGTACTAGTGGAGGATCTTGTGTCAGTGTCAGTGGCTGCTAACTGATCAAGGTGGTGGTTGCTGACGATTGGGGTGGCTGAGGCAATTTTTTAAAACATGATGAAAATGAAGTTTGCTGCATCAACAGATTCTTCCTTTCACAAATAATTTCTGTGTAGCATGTAATTGATTATTTTGCATAGCATTTCACTCACAGTAAAACTTCATTAAAATTGGAGTCAATTCTCCCAAACTCTCTCATTGTTTTATCAATTAGGTGTATGTAATATTCTAAGCCCTTTATCATTTCAACAGTCTTTATGACTTTTGCAACAGAAAAAGTAGATTCCATCTCAAGAAACTATTTTCTTTGCTCATTCATAAGAAGTAATTCCTCATCCATTAAAGTTTTCTCATGAGATTTCAGCAATGCAAATATAATAATGCAAAACATCAAAATATTGCAAGAATTGCCAAACGTAATATAGAGGCACAAGGCAAGTAAATGATATCGGAAAAATGGCACCTACAGTCTTGCTGACACAGAATTGCCACAAACCTTCAATTTGTTAAGAAAATAAAAATAAAAACCAATATCTGTGAAGCACAATAAAGTGAAATGCAATAAAGCTAGTCCTGTCTGTATCTGCCATTTAATAACTGCTTAATAGGTGTGTGTTGAGGGGAGTCTGGGTGGCTCAGTCGGTTAAGCATCTGACTCTTGATTTAGGCCCAGGTCATGATCTCAGGGATGTGAGATCAAGCACCACAGTGGGCTCTGTGCTGGGAGTGGAGCCTCCTTAGGATCCTCTCTCTCCCTCTCCCTTTGTCCCTCCCTCATGCTCTCTCTTTGTCTCTCAAGAATAATTAAACAGGGACACTTGAGTGGCTCAGCACTTTGCGCATCTGCCGTTGGCTCAGGGTGTGATCCAGGTCTCGGGATTGAGTCCCATATCAGGCTCCTTGTGAGGAGCCTGACTCTCCCTCTGCCTGTGTCTCTGCTTCTCTCTGTGTGTCTGTCATGAATAAATAAATAAATAAAATCTTTTAAAAAAGAGTTAAAAAAGAATAAACAAATAAAAATGAAAATAAATGAATAAATAAATAAATATTGAAAAATTAAGAGAATGGATGGAAAATTGAGTTTTCAGATATACTTTGAATGTATTCATCATTATATAAAATATTTTAATATATTTAAATATATAATTTATATTATATAAACATGTATCATGTATATATTACATATATGTTAATAATATAAAAAACTTATCAAAACTATATCAATTACATTTGTCAGTATGTCTATAGCCATTTAAACTAAAATACACAAAAGGAGGGAATATATTTCTAAACATTTCCATTGCAGATCTATCGCAGGCAAATTAAGAATAGACCTTGGGGTACAATTAAAATGTAAATCTCAAGAGATTAAAGAAACTAATTGATGAATTCCTTTATGACACAAGTTTGAGAGTTTGAGGAACACATGCTGCTATAAGGAGACTGTTAACACACTAGATTTCTGAAGACTATCTTTTGCTCTGAGATTGCTTTAAAAATATGAAGAACAAAACTTTTCTGAATATGAATCTAGATTTGAGCTAAAACATTAGATTTTAATTCTTAGGAAGGCACATAAAATTAGTTATCTTAGTTAATTTGGCTGTTGTTTCTATTCCATCAGTGAGAGGTAACAGACACATTGCCCAGAGCTTTCCTCAACTTCAGCATTTTTTTTTCATCAGCCTATAAGATCAGTAAAGGTCCACTATATAGGAAATAGAGTTCTGGGCTAAACCACACCAACAGATCAAAGCCATCGTATTTATAATTCATGAGATCCAGAGCTGAAAGAGAGGCAAATGTACGTCAAAAATTAATGACGAATTTAGTGGATATTGCATGATGTTTTCTCTTCCTGTCATTTGATCATAAACCTGAAAATAACTGGAAGATGGCTCACAGAGAAAATGTCCTTTGGATAACTACATCCCAGGTAAGTCTGATCTTATCAACTTCTTTCTATAAATGTGTGTGTGTGAGTGTGTGTTCTTCACACTGAAAACCTTTTCCTTTTTTGCATGCCTGCATCTTCCAGTAAGCCTTAAGAAAAATGCCTCTAATAATAGACAAGAGAAAGTGCCTTCATTGATTAAATGTTTGTTAAACGCGTTGGGCAAGAATAGGAACCGTTGTGAAGATGAGCCCAAAGATAGGCTGAGGTAGAAGATGGTGTATCTCAGGAGAACTATCTTCCAAAACCATTCCAGAGAGCTACCTCTTAGAGTGCTATCAGTTCTATGCAGTTGTCAACTTGGAATTTTTTATTAGTGTCTTCCAATTCTATTTTTTTTAAAAAGGAAAATCATGTATAAAGTTGCTTGAAGTCTTTAATATGTGCTTGCCATCTTTTACTCTCTTGTTATTGGAGTCTAAGTCAAACCTGATTATTAAGTCTTTAAGCTTGAATCATTCTCTAATTTTTGTTACTGTTATTCTATTATTCAGCAGGTAAGTCAAAGGCCTGAGTTGATACAAATGGCTGGAAACAATTTCACTGAGGTGAGGGTCTTCATCCTCTCTGGATTTGCAAATTACCCTGAACTACAAGTCAGTCTTTTCTTAATGTTTCTCTTTATTTATCTGTTCACTGTTTTGGGGAACCTTGGGCTGATCATGTTAATCAGAATTGACTCTCAGCTTCACACACCAATGTACTTTTTTCTTAGCAACTTAGCATTCATTGACATATTTTATTCCTCCACTGTAACACCCAAGGCACTGGTAAATTTCCAATCCCAACAGAAAACCATCTCTTTTGTTGCCTGCTTTGTTCAAATGTACTTTTTTGTGGGTTTGGTGTGCAGTGAGTGTTTTCTTCTGGGGTCAATGGCCTATGACCGCTACGTAGCCATCTGCAATCCTCTATTGTACTCAGTGGTTATGTCCCAGAAAGTGTGCAACTTGCTGGGAGCCCTGCCATATGCAATAGGCTTCACAAATTCTCTGGTATCAGTCTGTGTGATAAGTAGTTTGTCATTCTGTGATTCCAGCATCAATCATTTCTTCTGTGATACCACAGCTCTTTTGGCCCTATCCTGTGCAGATGCATTCAGCACAGAAATGGTGATCTTTATTTTAGCTGGGATCACACTTCTCAGTTCCCTGCTCCTCATCACGGTCACTTACACTGCCATCATCTCAGCCATCCTGAGGATCCAGTCTACAGCAGGCAGACAGAAGGCCTTTTCCACCTGTGCATCCCACCTCATGGGTGTAACTATCTTCTATGGGTCTCTGATTTTCACATATTTGCAGCCTGATAACACATCATCCCTGACCCAGGCACAGGTGGCATCTGTCTTCTATACCATTGTCATTCCAATGCTGAATCCACTGATCTACAGTCTGAGGAACAAAGATGTGAAAAATGCTCTCCTGAGAGTCATACACAGAAAACTTCTATCATGACAAATCTGTGACGTTACCATTAAAACACACCTGGATGGCTTCAGGCATTTGATTGTTCCATCAATTAGTCGTAAACCCAAAAAACAGGTTTAACACAAATTAAATTATAACTTAGAGACTTGAAATTTGGGTAGTTAATTATTATTTTGTTTATCTAGAATAACTGAACTAACATATTAGGAGTGTATTTCAGCATGTAGATTATATATACTATTTGCACAGTGAGGTGCAAACACCATGACGACAGACACTGGTTAATACAGGAATCTCTGATCATGTGGATTTGTTTTGCCATACACTTAAATTTTGAACATTTATCTGTGAAATGTGACCTTTGATGACAAAAAGTGATATTTATAGAGTATGGTCTCCATCAAACACAGCAGAGTTTAATTTCTTAAAAAAAAAAAAAGCATAATGTGCTTTCCAAAGTTTAAGCAGTTGATAAGCATTTAGAAGTGTGTGTGTGTGTGTGTGTGTGTGTGTGTAACTGCGGCACAATTCCTGAGACATTTGGAAGTATATTACAGAGATTACTTTTCAAAATCAGGCAGAAATGCTTTGTAAAGTCTATATAGTAAATAACTATGCCAATTAATTAATTTCTTCTCAAAGGACTTTAAGGGTTAGGATATGGAAATAAGTATACACAGAATTATACTTGGTGTATATGATTTAAAATAATTGGAGTAAACTCATATCTCATACATCATAAACAAATTTTCTATAAAGAAAATCAGTTTTCAATCTTGGGAGTGGCTGAAGGTAATTTATGGGAAGGGATCTGTGTGTGCATATGTATGTATTTGCTTTGGAGTTTTAAATTTTCTTCTCTGATCAATATTACTAGGGTCTGACTCCTGCAAACTTCATTTTACAATGCAACATTTTGCCTTACAAAGTCCTTATAAAGGACAACTTAAGAAACATACTATGCTTTAATTTATGGGCCTACTGAGGCTACTGTGTATCTATCTTATTACTCATTTCTGTTTATGAAGCCTAGAAGAGATTTTTTTTTCTTCTAAGCACAGTGTCTGATTTAGACTGGTTGCTCTGAAGATTTTTCATCAACATCATTGAGAACTATTAAATTGATTATATTTTTTTCCTCTTTCTACCATGGATTTTCATTCATGCATTCTAAATACGGTGCTCATTTTCTGAATAATTGTGAGGCTTTTGCACATTACTTATATTTACCCTGGTTCTAATACTATGTGTTATTTTTATCTTCACTTGCATTACATGTGTATTCTGCTATAAATAATTTCAAGATTTAATATTTATTTAGTATTAAAAAACCATTCATCTAACTTTTTAAATATTACTTTTTAAATATGATTTCTAGGAGCAAAAACACGACACACTCTTCTTGTTCATCATAAGAAGTAGAAATATATTTTATTTGTCCAAAGTTATGATTAAATTACCATCTATGTTTTTCAATATTTTCTTTATATTTGTTGCTGTATACCTCCCATTATTCTTTCCTCTAGCTACTATTTGTACTATTTGTTCCTGACTCTGTAATACACTTCTTTTCACAATGGGACATGTGTATCTTTGTCATTTATTCAGTCCTCTGTCTGGAAAACTCTCCTAGAACTTTTGCTATTGACCAATCCAGATAATCAACTTCATAACCTCTGGGACTATGTCTCAGAAGTGATCATGGTATGTTTAATTTGCCAGACATCTTCTTTAAAAAATATCCTGAAGGGACACCTGGTTGGCTCAGCAGTTGAGCGTCTGCCTTTGGCTCAGGGCATGATCTTGGAGTCCTGCGATTGAGTCCCACATTGGGCTTCTGGCATGGAGCCTGCTTCTCCCTCTGCCCGTGTCTCTGCCTGTCTCTCTCTCTCTCTGAGTCTCTCATGAATAAATAAATAAAATATTTTTAAAAATATGCTGAAAAAATTATTTCATTTAAAATATATTTGATACATCGGTCTTCAATATAAAGATGCTGGATTGTTTTTGTTTTGTTTGGTTCAGTCATTTTTTTTTTCAATCTGGTGCCTTTATAAAATCCCTGTTAACCATGTGTATTCCTTTAACTTGCAATCTATTCACCACCTTTAGCATACCTTTTATAAAAAACAAATCATAAGATTGTTTTTTCTTAATTTGTATTATTTTAAGAAGTATTATAGGAGCAACTGAAGAGGCAAATTATGCAATGAAAATAAAACATATTGAATGAAATTGACTTCTTGATATTAGGTAGAGTTAAACACACTTGTGTTCATACACAAAGATTAGAGGCTTATGCAGAAAGAAATGTCAGAATATTGTACTATAATTGGAGAAAGTAGTATAGCATAAGTCAAGATTTTGTACTGAATATTTACCTTTCAAAATATGGGACAACAAATGTGTGAACTATCTAAAAATAGCTAAAAGAGAAGTAAGAAAGGAAAATATTTCAGGAAAGCAAACTAGAAATAATGGTATTATGAAATATAACTATACTAGAGAAAATATAACTAATTTTATATTCATTAAGTGTAATACATTCTCCTAAAAAGACAAAGACTATCTTCTAAAAAGACAAAGACAAAGAGTGAGTCAATATACAAACTTACCAATGTTTATAGCAGCAGTATCAATAATAGCCAAATTATGGAAAGAGCCCAAATATCCATCAAATAATGAATGAATAAAGAAGATATGGTACATATATAGAGAGAGAGACAATGGAATATTACTCAGCCATAAGAAAGAATAAAATCTTACAATTTTCAATGATGTGGGTGGATCTAGGGAGTATTACGCTACATGAAATAAGTCAGTCAGAGAAAAACAAATACCATCTGATTTCACTCATGTGGAATTTAAGAGACAAAACTAATGAACATAGAGATAAAAGAAAGAGAGAGAGAGAGAGAGAGAGAGAGAGGCAAACCAAGAAACAGACTCTTAACTATAGAGAACTGATAGTTACCAGAGGGGTGGTGGGTGGGAGGATGGCTTAAATAGGTGATGGGAATTAAGAAAGGCATTTGTTGTGATGAGCATGGAGTCTAGTATATAAGTACTGAATCACTAAATTCTACACTAAAAACTAATATTACACTACATGTTAACTAACTGGAATTTAAATAAAAATTTGGAAAAAAAATACAAACTCCGGTATATTATATTTTTTACACAATTTTTACCAAAATAAAGTGATATAAAACATTAGGAATATAACCACAGCATAGGAGAGTTTCTCCAACCAATGCATAGCAAGGCAATAAAATGGACACTGAGGCTTTGCTGTGGAGAAAGATACACTATTGGAGTGGCACCATCCAGGAGAACAGGGAGCTGATGTTCTAAGATCCCAAACACCTGATGCCTTGCAAGTGAGGAATTTTAAGGGCAAAATCTGTGGCAATGGTCTCCTGAGTAGGTGGATGCATTGGCTGGAGGCCCATGAAGTCATGCCAGCAACTGTTCTGGTACCACTTCATCTGGTCCTCTGGAGATCTCTTCCATTTCAAGAGACCTGGAATCTGAAAAAAAAAAAATTATCTTTATTCTTTATGTCAGAGAGTTCATTAGGTGCATCTGATGATTATATCCCTAGGGTAGTGCTGGTTAACTATTTGTCCTACAGGGTCCATTGAATGATAACCATCTTTATCCTCTGAACCTAGGCCTATGTGTTCCTTGCCTGGTGCCATGCCCAGGGTTCATTTAACCTCTAGTGCTTGTTCTTCCATCTACACTGACAAGATGGACCCGGGCTTCAAGAAGAAGGAACTAATTTTATAGAACATTATTTTTACTATTCCATTTGCCTGAACAACACATCATCCCGATATTTTTGTGGCTGTCTACTTCACTTCTTTCAGTGTGACCCTATTATTGAAGACTTCTCTGAAAAAAAAAAAATTTAAGAGAGTGAGTCCAGCAGTCTCCAAACATTCTTTTCACTTTTTTTTTTCCTCCAGAGCACTTGTCATCACTGACACAGATACTTCATTGTTATTTTTCTGGTCTTCTCAGTCCCCAGCATAGAAGGATACTTACTACATGGTCCTTGCTATTCTGCAAACTTCATGGCCCATCCAATGAACGGGGCTTTTGCACCGATGTTCCCTTTTCCTGAAACACTGTTCTCCCACGTACCAACATGACTAATTTTTCAAATCCTTCAAATATTTACTCAGATGCCAATTTTTCATTGAAGCCCACCTTGACCACACTATTTCTGATTGCTTCCTCATGTCCTTACTCCAGGACCCACCATCCCCTAAGCTGTTCTACATTTTATTTTCTTATAATACTTTTCATTTACATGTTGTATCACAATATTTGTATTTTCTTTGTTTCTTCTTGCTGAGAATTTATAGTATTTAGAACTATAAATGCTATAGTTGGTAAGGCCATACTTTCATATCAACATTTGAATCTTTCTTTCCTAGCATCTATGAGCCTTTTATACTAGTTGATTGTAATTAATCCATCAATTTTGATAAATGTACAAAATTGAACTTAAAGGAGTCCCACTTTCTGACTTCAGTGCAATACCATTTAAAATTAATATATAGGGCAGCCCGGGTAGCTCTGCAGTTTAGCACCACCTTCAGCCCAGGGCGTGATCCTGGAGACCCTGGATCAAGTTCCCCATCAGGCTCCCAGCATGGGGCTTGCTTCTCCCTTTACCTGTGTCTCTGCCTCTCTCTCTCTCTCTCTCTCTCTCTCTGTGCCTCTCATGAATAAATAAAGTCTTAAAAAATAAATAAATAAAATTGAATATATAAAAAAGAAAAAATGCATTGTTTAGCTTGAAAACTAAAAATAAAGAATTTTTAAAATATCTAATTACTCTTAATCAAATGGGAAATAAAACAAATGTAACTTTGCATTATCTACATAATGAGCCACAGAAGGAATAACTAATACTACTACATATAAGCTAAAAGTAAAGCAACACTGAGATTAATAATGTAAATATTAATTTCCTGCATTATTAAACAGAAAGTAAATAAAACAAGCAGTTTTTACTAGGTGCAGAAGCAAAAACAATAAATTCAGTCTAAAGGGAAATAAAATTCGCCACCCCCAAAATGTTCATGTTTGGCATAAGAGTTATCTTTAACTAGTTATTTTTAAGAAACAATAGACACAGGAGCAGCTCTGAAAACCAAGTAGAATTTATGCTTTTGTAAGAGACATGTTCTCATTCATTTGGGGAATATAAATAACAGTGAAAGGGAATATAAGGAAAGGGAGAAGAAAAAGACTCCTAACTCGGGAAAAGAACTAGGGGTGGTGGAAGGGGAGGAGGGCGGGGGGTGGGGGTGAATGGGTGATGGGCACTGAGGGGGACACTTGACGGGATGAGCACTGGGTGTTATTCTGTATGTTGGTAAATTGAACACCAATAAAAAATTAATTTATTTATAAAAAAAGACATTCACATTTATAAGGGAAATTTCTATTTGTATAAATATTTCCCTATTTGTACTAGGAAGAGTATTTACTGTGATTTTCCTGGTAATCTCCTATAACTGGTCTCCACCTGCCAAGGTCTTTCATTTAAACCATCTTAAATAAAATTTCCTGCTAAAGACAAAAAAAACAAAAAACAAAAAAGCTTTGGTTTAAGTAAAACCATCTTAAATAAAATCTCCACTTGATGAGCCATTAAGGTATTAGTTTTAATTGGGGTATTAGTTTTCCTTGTCATCTTGTTACCTGAAACTGGATGTGGAACCAGAAGACACAACAAAGCCGAAGAGTAGAAAAGACGGATTTTACTTGCAACAAGGAAAGGAAAACACTGGGAATGTTTCCCTAAACAGTGCTTCCTCAAACAACCAAACTGGGGAAATTTTGAGCTAAGAGTGCATGCATATTCATGAAGGGGCTTACAAAGGGGGAACTCAGTATAGGACTAGGCCAAAAGTCATTTTATGGTTATAGAATCAAGGTCATAGTTAATCAAAGTCGGGGGAGGGTAGCTAAGGGTTAGTATTATCAATTGTCTGGATCCAATTTATCCATGATTCGAGTGCTCAAAGAGGTTTAAATTCTGCAAAAATAACTCAAGAATATGCTTGGGTAAGAAGGCTGGTCATGCATAGAACATAAGATGGCCAGGGCCTGAAATGATTTTTCTTATCTCAAGAAAGCTTTATCTTATTTCTTTTTCTGGAGACCCCCTAACTTTTTCTGCTTACAGTCTTCCAAGCATACAGGAAGTATACAGGTTATTAAACTTTTGTTTTTATTTTGTTACTATGTCTTTTATTATGAGAGGATTGGGGATGTCTCAGCCAAGAATCTAGATAAATAGAGGGAATATTATTTTTTCCTTTCCCACAAACCTAATAAAGTAGGGGAAATAGAATATTAAAACTTAGGCAACAATTGATGAATTTGAAAGCAAGAAAAATAGATATGGCTTCTTCACCATCCCAGTAAAAATTTAGAGAATCACAAAGAAAATCAAGCCATCAGGCTCTTGATTGTATGGCTTTTAAGGCAAAAGGCAAGTATTTTCCCAAACCTTACACAGCTACATTTAGTCCTTAACTAAATGTAAACTTTTGTCCTTGGAAACATGCCAAGCAATCTTCCTTGGGAATTGGTCCGCAGGGATGACCATACCTTGCATTACTTTTGGTCCCCAGTAAATGAAGTGCCCTGGAATTAACAGGATGACAAATAAGACATACTCTGCTCTGCCTATGTTCACTATAGCTTCCTGGTATTTTTAAAAATAATTTCCTAGCATATTTTCATTTGACCAGGACCTGAGCAAAATCACTAGGTTGATTGATTTTTATCTCAGAACAAAACAAAATGAATACAGTAAAATTTAAAAAGAACTTACCTCAAAGAAAACAAATATTATATTACAGAAATTTTCAACTCAAATGGTTTTTATATTTGATTTGTAAGCAGAACTTGACATTGAAAAACTTCTAGGCAGATAATATTGGAAGAAGGTTTTTTTTTTCCCCCAACTCGTTCACAGTAAGTATTATTGTTGCAGTTGCAGGGTTCTTGTCTCTCAGAGTTGAAGACTGAATCTCGTAGACACAAAAGGGTGTGGTGATGGTTTATTAAGTGAAGGTGAGAACAGAAAGAAAGCTCTCTAGAGTGAGGGGTCCCTTCGTGTTCTCCAAATGATGTAGTTTTGGAATGTTGGTGAGGTACAGAGACGAAGGTCAAGAAAGAATTCTTGAGATGTCGGGTGCAAAAAGGTGATTTTATTAAAGCACAGGGACAGGATCTTTGGGTGGAAAGAGCTGTGACAGAGTCATAAAGAGTGGTCCATTAAATACTTTCAAGTAAGGAAGGGGTAGCGTAAGACTCTTAGGAATTTGGAAGTAAGGTTTCCAGGACCTTGAGGGGGCAGCTACTGTTAGGAAAAGGTCATTTATTACTTCTAATAAAACCTTACTCATGAGACTCTTCAGATGTATATTGTTGGGTCATATGTTGCCAACATGTATCATGGAGAGTAGAGATAAAAGAAGTTTCCAAAGGAATTTTTGTATGTTAAAGTAGACTTACAGGATCCTGGCGATTGGGCTACCATTGGCTTTTGACCTTAGCAAAGTGTCAACATCCAGGCAGTTGAGTTTCTAGAGGAATGTCACTCTGCCTGTTTCAAGGACTTGTCAACTGGGGCTATTATATAGCAAGAAAATTTAATAATCTTTCTTCTGCCTTTTTTCCCTCACATCATTATTCTCTGATAATTCTGACATTATCAGAAAGGTATGGATATACATACCATTTAGACCTTACCCCAAATAATGCCAGGATTTGTGAAATCAGAAATGTAGAGTTAATAAAATCAGGGTCTATGAGTAATGAACATATTTTATTTTTTCATTTTTTTAAAGATTTCATTTATTTATTAATGAGAGGCACAGAGAGAGAAAGAGAGGCAGAGACACAAGCAGAGGGAGAAGCAGAGGGAGAAGCAGGCTCCATGCAGGGAGCCTGACGTGGGACTTGATCCGGGGTCTCCAGGATCAGGCCCTGAGCTGAAGGCAGGCACTAAACTGCTGAGCCACCAGGGCTGCCCAGTAATGAACATATTTTAGAAATTTAATCTTGAATGATCAGGTTAGGAGAACATCATATCTTTTGGAAATTAAAACTAATATGTAGTTAATTTTAATATATCTTCTAAGGCCCCTAAATTTAAAATTTGTCATTTGTATTAAATAATATAGAGAAAAGGACACTGGATAAGGCATTGAAATTTTTTTTATATCATCATTTGTTATATGTCTAACTTTTTGGGGGGTTTTCCTAAATCAATTATAAACAGGAATATAGTATTATGCACATGTTCTCTGGAGTCCATCTATCTTGATAGAATCACAGAACCTACAATGAATAGCTTTGACTCTGGATAAGTTACTTAAATTGTGCCCTTTTTCTTGTATTAAAAAATATGGCTATTAGTGGCACCTATGGTACAATAGTCTCATGTGGACTAAATGCATTAAGAAGCATTTAGAATAGAGTCAGTCTCATTTTAATTATTCAATATATTAACTTTAATTATATTGTATTCAAATGCCAAATTATGCCTATTTTTATATTTGGCAATCAAATTAATTTTTTTTCAGTCATGGTCTACAAACCACTCATTATCTTCAATTTTTAGAAACACTAAACTAATTAAATGTCATGTGGTCCACATAAACACAAACCTTTGTGAAGTCATTCCTGCTAAGTATCAAATTTGATTTCTTCACAGTTGACAGAAATTAAATACTATGGAGAGAAAGAATAACACACCGGTGCATGACTTCATCTTTCTGGGATTGACAGATTCTGAAGAGATCCAGTCGATCCTCTTCATGCTGTTTCTCCTAATATACCTGGTTACTGTGCTGGGCAATGCAGGGATGATACTGATAATCCGCCTGGATCTCCAGCTACACACCCCCATGTATTTTTTCCTTAGTCACCTGTCATTCCTTGACCTCAGTTACTCAACTGTCATCACACCTAAAACCTTAGAGAACTTACTGACTTCTACCAAGCATATTTCATACGGGGGCTGCCTCGTCCAGATGTATTTTTTTGTCTTCTTGGGGGCCACTGAATGTTTCCTTCTCTCCTCAATGGCCTATGATCGCTATGTTGCTATCTGTAATCCTCTGCATTACCCAGTGGTTATGTCCACAAGATTCTGCTGTTCCCTCGTCTTTGGGTCCTATTTGATTGGCTTTGTGGACTCCTTTGTCACTGTGCTTCGAATGAGCAGATTGCATTTCTGTGACTCCAATGTAATCCATCACTTCTTCTGTGATACACCCCCAGTTTTAGCCCTGTCTTGCACTGACACACATGACATCGAAATCATGATATTTATTGTTGCTGGCTCCACCCTAATGGTGTCTCTTATCACAATATCTGTGTCTTATGTGTCCATTCTGTCTACTATCCTGAAAATTACTTCCACTTCAGGAAAGCGAAAAGCCTTCTCTACTTGTGCCTCTCATCTCCTGGGAGTCACCATCTTTTATGGCACTATGATTTTTACTTATTTAAAGCCAAGTAAGTCTTACTCCCTGGGAAAGGATCAAGTGGCTTCTGTTTTTTATACTATTGTGATCCCCATGCTGAATCCACTTATTTATAGTCTTAGGAACAAAGAAGTGAAAAATGCTCTCATTAGAGTCATGCAGAAGGGAGAAGGCAATTGAAATAGGTGATGCTAAACTTTTCAGCTCATTGCTTTCGCCTCCCCTACAGTCTATTCCCTTTGTGTGTTTCCAAACCAATTGACTCCTTTAATTTTTTTTTTGTATTTCCGTTAAACCATTCTTTACTTGACCAAATATGATCTCAGACATTTCTAGGAAGTCTATAGAATTTTCAAGTTATAATAGAAAGCCATAAAATATGCTTTAAGTCTATGACCTAAATATGTGTTTTTGGGAGTGTCTGGGTAGCTCAGTGGGTTAAGTGTTCATTCTCTTGGCTTCAGCTCAGGTCATGATCTTAGAGTCCTGTGATCCAGCCCCACACTTACCTCTGCACTCAGTGAGGAGTCTGCTTGAAAATTCTATAGACTTCCTGGAAATGTCTGAGATCATATTTGGTCAAGTAAAGAATTGACCAAATTCTTGTTCTTCCTCTGGCTCTCCCCTTCTCAAATAAATAAATAAACCTTAAAAAATTAATTATATGAGTTTTAAAGAGCAACTGATATGCAAAATGAGACAGTATAGTTATCATCTTCTAAATGATACCATACAAATTCCTATGAATAATTCCAAATTCAGAGAATTTTATCGTGGAAAAGAGCTTTATTTTAGACACAACGATTGCAGTTTCAGAAGTGTTTTTTTTTTAACATATGGAGAAGAATATAGCAGGTTGATTGTGATAACTTGCTTTAGAATCTAATATTCCAAGATTTATATTCTAAATCTGCTACCCTTTTAGGTGTATAACCCTTAATGGATTGGCTTGTTTCTTCAACTGAACAAGATAAATAATAATTCCAGGGCAATAGAGTTAATTATAAAGATTAAATCAGATAATGGATGTAAAGCATTCAAGGCAGTCCTAATAAGTGTTGGCCATTATCCTTAGAAGGCTGACTTTCCTGCAATATTTTTAATGCCCAGTTGCATTTTCTTAAAGAATATTTACTTGTAAGGTGGCTGGGTGGCTTGTTGGTAAGCATACAAATCTTGATTTCGGCTCAGTTCGTGATCTCACTGTCATGAATTGAACCTTGCATTGGGCTCTGTGCTCAGCATGGAATCTGTTTTAAGATTTTATTTATTTATTCATGAGAAACACAGAGAGAGAGGCAGAGACATAGGCAAAGGGAGAAGCAGGGAGCCCAATGTGGGACTCGATCCCAGGACCCCAGGATCATGACCTGAGCCAAAGGCAGAAGCTCAACCACTGAGCCACCGAGGTGATCCTGCTTTAAATTCCCTTTCTCCTTCTTCTGCCTGTCTCCCCGACTCTAAATAAATAAATAAACAAATCTCTTAAAAAAGAGATTGTGTTTTATAAGTTACTTTTGACTGATTGACAAACAACTAAGGAAAAACTCAATACTTCACATTTTTTAAAAATTTAAAATTATGTCTGTTAACATTGGAGAACATGTTAACCATGGAAACCACAGAAAAGAAGAAGGGAATAGAAATGGCTTAGCAGTCATCAACAGTTTTATGCACATTCCTCTGGATCTATAGTTACATTCACATGTGTATATAGTAATTATATAAGCAAAATTTCTGTCATTTTCTATGTGCTTTTCTACAGCTTTCTGTATAGTTATAAGTTTCTCCTTTGATAATGCCTTTGTCACTGAAATCTGAGGCGAATATGTTCTGAGTATTTGGGAAAAAAATCAAGACTCTCATCTTGTAAGGCTTTGGATCTGAAATGTAAATGCATCAACTTAAAAATCTAAATGTAGTGGTGTCTCTTTCGTGGCTACTGGCTAAATATTTAAAAACCTTACTACCTTTCTGTGACATGTTAATAATCTTCAGTAAAATGCTACTTTGCTGAAATTCTGTTTTTTTTTAATTATTGCCTTCTAATTTTTATAGGTTTCCTATGTCACTAAAAATAAATATTGAATGAAGCATTTGATTCATTTCTTTTAATTTTTTTAAACAGATACAGTTTAAAAAAATAAATGAATTCAGAATTTGTGGCAACCCGTAAACTGTAGTCATACCACTGACATTTCCTTTATTTTTCATTTTTTCTTTACATAATCTGAATTACAGTTTTAATTTTCTCTACTACATAGAGGTTAAGGATGTATTTTTCCATTTTCTGAGTATTTGATTTTTTTTGTTTAAACTTTTCATAACTATATAGTTTTCATTTCAGGCCATAATATTGTATAATTTTTATTTTTGAAATGTAACTATAGTTGATTATTTTTCCTAAATATTTTTTAAATGTTTAAAATAAAGGGCAAATTTGTAAAAGTGCAAATTCTCTTTTAGAAGTAAAAAGTTTAAAATTTTTTCACTAATTAAAAAATGTCAGCAAGCTCGTTCAAATTTTTTAAATGTGCATTATTTTCCTCCATTTAATTATTTTAAAGTTTCCTATCTCATATATCAATCCCACTTAAAATTATTGACTTATTTTTGCTTTTAAATCCATGTGGTCTAATCTCTTCATTGCTTTTGTTATATGTTTTTGTTTACAATTAGTAATAAGTATATAATAAATATTTATTGCTTAATAATATGCATTTTTGACTGATCTTTCATCTTGCCTATGCACTATGTCTTTTAATGTATTTATAGGACTTTTCATTTTTCTGGTCTTTTTTATAAACTATCCTTTCACCTTGTTTCTGTTGATGTCAACTTCTATGATTAGAAAGTATATCCTGTCGGTTGAGTTGGCAAAGATGGCCAAGAGATTCTGTGATTTTGTAGACAGCACTTAAGTTGAACAAATGCTAATTAAATTAGATTACATTGTAATTAAAGTAAGACTACCATATCTTCCTTATAACTTATAAAGCATGTGTGTTATTACATGCATGTAATATAATCTATGCACAACATAAAAGATTTAGACTATTGTGTTTGCCCTGTAAAATTCCTTGTTATAATTATTGCGTATTGTATTTTATGTAAGATGTGATCAGCCATAATTTAAGACATATTCTTCTTGCCATGCCAGAATGCTATTTAAAACAAATATGATAAAGAAAATAAGAGTAGAATAAATAAAAAAAATTAAAAAAGAGTAGAATAAATCATGACAAAAATATGAAGAGCTGTGTCTGCTTCTAAATAAATGATAGATATGGTAATAACATATTTTGTTGAGCACTTATAGTGTGCCAGACAATAATCAGAGGCATATAAATATATGTGTGTGTATATATATATATATATATATATATATATAAACATAATTTATCTTCACAAGATAACTTTCAGGTAGGTACTTAGCAATATCCAAATGTTAATCTCACATAGTGGAAAGCAATTTTCTATTCCTTCAGGCAAAGACTTAAGAACAGTTCCAAAATTGTCTTGTTGTGTCACCTGCACTCCAACAGCATACCACGTGGACTCTAAATACAGAATATATCCAGTCTCTCAGCACATTTTCTGTCACCACACTGGCCAGAGGGACCGTAGTCAGGAACTATACCTGTGGGCCCTTGCTTGTTGCTCTGTTTGATCTTAGCCTTCCTGAATCTAATCTCAATGTAATAGCCAGAGTGGTGAACAGTAAATTGGATCATACCACTTTCACAAATCTGACCATACTTCTCATCCCACTAAGAATAAAAACCAAAACATTTTCAGGAGCCCCCCAGTCCAAAATTATCTTCTCTCCACTCCTTATGCCTACTAATTCATTCCTTGTCATTCTGTCCATTCATGCTTACTTTGTTTCAATAACATGTCCTCCTGGGGTTCCTGGGGCTCTCAGTCCATTAAGCAACTGATTCTTAATTTCGGCTCAGGTCACGATCTCGGGATCATGGGATGGAGCCCCATATTGGGCTCTGCACTCAGTGAGGACTGTGCTTCTCTCTCCCCCTTTCCCTCTGCCCCCACCCTGCTCATGCTTGTTCTCTCTCTAAAATAAATATATAAATCTTTAAAATCTTAAAAAAAAAAATAACATACCCTCCTAACTCTCCCTGTGCACATTAGTCTCAATACTGCCTGGAATTTCCCCTTTACTCCTCTTCACCCTGAAACTTCCTTTTCATATGCAACTACACAATCTTGTTCTTCTTTTCTTAATAAGAGTATTCCTTGCCATCTGATTTAAAATTGCACCTGCTTCTCACCCTCTTTCTTGCTTCATTTGCTTTTATAACAGTTTATCTCCATCTAATAAATATACATGTTTGACTTATTATATATATATATAATATTTATATATTTTGTGTAAATAATATATATATACACATATATACACAAAATCTTTTTATGTAGGCTCCATGCCCAGCCTGGAGTGGATCTCAGTGTGGTACTTGAGCTCACGACCCTGAGATTAAGACCTGAGCTAATATCAAAAGTCAGACACTTAACCAACTGAGCCACCCAGGTGCCCCCAACTAACATTTTATATATTTAGCTCCTTCCTATTGTTTCTTCTATTCCTCCCCCACTGCCCCTATATCTTAAGCCAGGATTTTTACTTACTTTGCTCAATGCTGTACCCCCACCACCTAGGAAACTGCCTTAAAAAATGTATCTGAAGGCAGAATTTTGCAGATAATAAACTTGGGGCACAAAGAGATTAAGTAACTAGTCCATGGCCACTCCGTGTTAAAGAAGAGCTCACATTGGAACTCAGACAGTCTAGAATCCAACCAAGGTCTTCAACAACACTCTGAGCTAAGAATACTACTATCAGAAGTGCAAACAGAGAATTCATTATCATAGTAAAGAAAGCATTAAATAAATACCAGGGGCTGTTAAAAGATGCGTGTTGCTGGTGGAAGACAATGCAATTTTGACAATACTAGCTAAATTTTCTCAACCATAACAGCACAGTCCTCCTTGCAGAAGGAGTGATTCTGGAAAAGAAAAAACAATTTATCTGATGATGGTATGTTCTGGAGAGAGAACCTGTAGTAGTCAAGGCATAGGGTATGGTGGTATAACAAAAGGATTCAGAACCAGGGTGTTTCAGGAAAGAGGAAACAAGTACCCTCGGCTATAATGTTGCAGAGTTTAGCTGGCTAGGGGTTGTGGATGGCTCTTTTTCACAAGCTCATCCCAGGAACTACATTTCTTCTGTCTCCCAGATCTGGTCCTCTTCAGTATCATTGAAGAGGGTTCATCCAGCATTCTGCACATTGCAGTCTGAGAGGAAGGGGAGGTTTTCATAATGGGAAAACAATTCCTTGATTTTTGTTCATACAGAGTTTTAAGGAGTAATTAAATGTATTTAGTAGATATAGAACTATTCAGGTCACCCTCTTTCTCTGATGTGAACATCTTTAAGCAATTGTACATTTCATTTAATTTTCAAGATTATTCACAAAGAGTTGCTTGTAATATTGTATTATTATTGTGGGGACCAAGTGACATTCCTTCTTTCATTTCTGATATATGTAATGTGTATCTTGTCTCTTTTCAGTGGTGACCATGGGAATTATAATATCCATATTTAATATAATGCAGTTGACCTAGAATAATATTCTTCTCTCTTTTTCTTTCTATTTTTGTCATAAATTATACTTTTATGCATGGCTTAAACCAATAAGCCACCAATAAGCAACCAGCATAGTTTTACTTTGGCCATTTACTCTTTGAAGGAATTACAATTAAATATTGGATATTTGTCATATTTATCTTTTTTAATATTTTTGGTGTTATTCATTTCTTTGGGTATACATATATTTTCTTCTGTTATACTTCTTTTGCCTGGATAATTGTTGAAGCGCAAGTTCGCTGGATATAAATTATTTCAGTGTGTATATATTAATTCCTTGCAAAAGTCATTTTTGTTTTTATTTTTGTTAGATATTTCAAACATTTTTATGGATATTAAATTCTGGATGGACAGTGACTATCTTTCCCTACTTTAGATACGCATCTTCTTTATGTCTGGTGCGAATCATTTCTAATGGCATCTGCTATACTCCTTTTACTTTTTCTTTTGTATCTGACATGCAATTTCCTCTGAATGCTTTTATAATTTCCTATTTATCTTTATTATTAATCAGTGATACAAATGAGTGTAAATGTGTTTTGTTGATTGATTGGTTTCCTTTTTGTATTTCTTTCCTAGTTTCTCCTGATCTTCTCAGGCTTGTGGCTTGGTGTTTCCTTAATTTTAGAGAAGTCTTGGCCATTATATTTTCAAATATTTCTTCTGATTCATCCCCTCTTTATTTTTGTTTTTTATATTAGACTGTTTGATATTATAACACAACTGTTAGATAATCTTGTTTTCATTTTTCTATAAGTTTTATTCTGTTTTCTTCATTTTTATTGTTTACCTTCATTTTCTGATTTTTTTCCTCATTTTTTTTTTGATCTACTGATGATCCTCTTGAAGGAATTTTTTGTCTTTTATACTGAGAGTGTGTGGGTGTGTGTTAATTTCCGGTGCTTCATTGGACATTTCTTAATGGTTTCCATCTATCTGATGAAATATATACTCACATATTATAGTTTACTGTCTTCACTAGATCTTTTAATTTTAAGATATATGATAGATGATAGATAGATAGATAGATAGATAGATAGATAGATAGATGATAGATGATAGATAGATGATAGATGATAGATAGATGATAGATAGATAGATGATAGATAATAGATGATAGATAGATGATAGATAGATAGATAGATGATAGATAATGATAGATTGATTTTAGAAAGAGAGAAGGAATTAGTATGGGTGTGTGGGGGGTGCACAGAGGGAAAAGGAGAGAGAATCTCAAGCAGACTCTGTGCTGAGCATGGAGCTGGACATGGGGCTCAATCTCATAACCCTGAGATCATGACCTGAGCTGAAATCAAGAGTCAGACACATAACTTACTGAACCACCCAGGCACCCTGACCACTACATCTTTTAACCTAGTAATTAAAATGTTTAGTCAAGACCCCCAGAAAGACCTGTTTTTGAAAAGCTGCTTTTATTACTATTTATATGAATTATTCTTACTATCCTTGGCTGAAGATGGCAGAGAAGACTTAAATGAAGGCTCTTTCAGGCTTGTCTGTTTTTTCTAATAGCCCAAACCTGGCTTTAATATACATAAATATACGGGAATCCCTGGGTGGCTCAGCGGTTTAGCACCTGCTTTTGGCCCAGGGCAGATCCTGGAGACCCAAGATCGAGTCCCACGTTGGGTTTCCTGCATGGAGCCTGCTTCTCCCTCTGCCTGTGTCTTTGCCTCTCTCTTTCTTTATGTCTATCATGAATAAATAAAACCTTTAAAAAATAATATATATAAATATATATTACATATATATTTATATATAACATATATATAACATATAAGTATTCAATGCATATAATATACATGTTAACATATATATATATATATATTATATATATATATATATATATATATATATATACTTGTATTTAATTTAGCTAATTTCTTCCTACCTTCATGCATGGTAGTCACAACTTTCTCCTACCTTTTGCTAAATATGAAACAGTCCATGTGTCTCATCTCCTCTTGAAAGAACTTGTCTTCTCTTGTAATTCAGATTACTTGGATGTTTGCAACCTCTGTTCTTTGACACAGTCATGAAAAGTTACAATCTATAGAGTATTTGGATGTTTTAAAACATTATTTGTAGCTTTCTACATCCTGAGTGAAAGTGGAAATTTTATACATTTATTGATTTATTTATTTAGGATTTTAATTACAGATAGTTAACATACAATGTTATATTAATTTCAGTGTACAATACAGTAATTCCACAATTCCATATATTACTCAGTGCTCGTCAAGATAAGTGTGCTTTTAATCGCTTTACCTGTTCATACATAGTCTTAAATCACACCCAGTGATTTAAGTGCTGTGATTTCAAATATCTCCTTGCTAGATAATGCTACATGTATCAGTGCAATATTTATTGGGATTCTAGTTCCACATCTCAAAAATGTAATGGAATCTCAGAATCAGCATAGATATAATGGATTAAACTGATCTCATTTCTTCCTTCCTTTCTTGTTTCTCCTTCTTTCCTCCTCTCTCTCTCCCTTCCTCTCTTTTTTCCCCTTTTTTGTCTTCATCTTATTAATCATCTGTGCTCAAAACCTGACAATTCTATGTGTTTCGATAAAAGGAAAAAATATCAAATCTAGTGAAAATCATTTTAAATGTATTCCTCTTTCTTTCTTACTTCTGCCAATATCTTAAAGAAGATTTTCAATACCACATAAATTATAGATAAATTTATAGATTATAGTCTGGAAGCCAAATAATGCAGTTGGCAAAGTGAAAAAAAAATCAGTGTATTCTTTCATTCCATGTATCAATGTGCTTCAAATCAGGGACAACCATCCAATGTACTTTTCAGTTTTACTCAATGCTAAAAAGGTCCTTTATTTATGAACTAATATATATCTTTACATTATTTTTCATTGTCTCTTTTAATCTTTGTTCCTGAAGCTGTAAAGCTATAGGTACAAGCAAAATTTTGTAAAAAAAAAAAATGTGTGTGTGGGTCCCTAGGTAAAATAATGAGTGGTACCACTCCCATTACAAGCTTTTGATTCCTCAATCAGTGAATCTTGGCTGTAGGAGAAATAGCACTATGTACTAGATGCTCATTCAGAGCATATATAGCCTTTATTTATGATCTTTATTTTTAAAGTCCAAGAAGATTTGAAAGAGATCAATAAATTGAAAAACATATTTTTGTCATAACATTTCCAACTGGAGAAAATGTGACATTCTTAATTTGTTTCAATTTAATGTTTAGTATGAATTAATAAACCATTTTTTCTGAAACATTCTTTTCATTGCCTCTTTTACATCTTTGTTCCTTAAACTGTAGATGATGGGATTCAGCATGGGAATCACAATGCTATAAAACATTGAAACTATCATGTCATGGTCTGGAGCATAGCTGGAACTTGGTCTCACATACATGAAAACGATGGTTCCATGATAAATTGACACTCCAGTTAGGTGAGAACCACACGTAGAAAAGACTTTCCACCTCCCCTCAGCAGAATGAATGTTCAGAATGGCCAAGACAATGAAACCATAGGAGATCAGAACAATGAGGATAGTGACTATCTCAATAGAGCCCACGAAGTAGAAGAGCAGCAGCTGGTTTGTGTGGGTGTCAGAACACGAAATGGCAAGTAGTGGAGGGATGTCACAAAAGACATGTCTAATTTCATTGGATGCACAGAAGGAGAGGCTGAACGTGGCCACTGTGTGTACAGAAGCATGCAAAATGCCACCAACATAGGAAGCAACGATGAGTGGCACATAGACCCTGGGTGACATGCCCACAGAATACAGGAGAGGGTTGTAGATTGCTACATAGCGGTCATAAGCCATGGCAGCCAAGAGAAAGCATTCTGTGGTTCCAAAAGTAACAGCAAGAAACATCTGTGCTGCACATCCAAGGAATGAAATGACTTTATTCTTTAACATAAAATCTACTAACATATTTGGAGTAATTACGGAGGAAAAGCAGGCATCCACAGATGATAACACACTCAGAAAATAGTACATGGGGTTGTGGAGCTGGGAATCTACAATGACCAACAAAACTAAAACCAAATTTCCCATCATAGTAAAGAGGTAGGTTGCTAGAAACAGGAAGAACAAGGCTGTTTGCAGCTCAAGCTTATCTGTGAAGCCCTTCAGTACAAATATGGTGACTTCTGTAGCATTCTTCATGTTGATATCTCATAGAAGAAGCTTGAAGATATTCACAAAGTTATAACTCATATTAATATGATAAAAGTGAGCAGTTGTGTAACTGAAGGAAAGTGAATTCTGTCCTCATATTTATTTCATGGCAATGCATAATTTCCGAGTAGCTGATCAGAAGACAAGATGATGAGTCAAAGGTTAATGCCATTCACTGTAGAATTAAATAGAAGCTATGAGTTTTTACTCATTGGTTCAACTTATGTCATTTCTAAAACTGTGAGGTCAAATGGTCACTTTACCACTGAGTTCTATTAGCTATTTTACTATTAAACCACATTAAACACAAATTGAACAGCTAAATATGTTTTTCTTGTAACATGCAACCACAAGATAGTATATCAATGAATGCAACACTGGAATTCACACCAGAATTCTAAACCTTTCAGAAATTGTGTAAAATGATGTGCTACAATCTACTCACCCTCAGAATTATGGCATTAATATTCATCTCAAAACATTGGAACAAATATTGAAGGAAAAATGATATTAAAATAAAATATTTAAAATAAAATATAGAATGTGCTAAATTAGATTGGTTTGACAGAGTAACAGCCTACTAGATTGTAATATTTTATGAGTTTATCTCTAAATTTTTCTGACTCTATTGTTATTTTGAATAGAACTAACCAAGACTGTTTTCAAGAAATGGACCATGAATGGATATAAAATTATGTGACAATATATACCTCAGTCAATGTGTTTTTAACTACTTAGTATTATATTGTTCTTTTGGGGATAAATATTTGGTCATTTGGATGGTTTCTGGAAATCTACATTATTGATAATGTGTGTTTCTCTAGTCTCTCAAAATTCTATAGTAAACATGGGAGAATAAGAAATCTGTTTTCTTTTCTTTCAAAGTATTATAGTTGATTATATATTGTTGATTTTGGATTCAGTAAAAGAACACATAGGTAATTACTATATAAAGTTAACAAATTCATAAAGATCAGTAATTGAAAATGTGACAACACAAAACAATCTATGCACTTTGACACTATACTTAATATTTAAAAGGAAAAAAATAACAATAAATGAAAATTAGAAGGTGTAGAAAAAATTTTTCCTGCATAGTGCCATGTTAATCAAACAAGAAGTCAAAGGTCTATTATTGGCCCATAATATGACAATAGTTGGAGGATAGTCTTATTCAATTTATTTATTACAGTTTTTTAAAAATAAATTTATATATCCATCCATAGGAAATCTGAGTCAGTCTTGAGAGCACATAATCTATTGCAAATGATATTGTGTTAATTATTTAAATTCATAATGTAAGTCAAGTCCTAGTTTCCATACATGACATGGATCCCATCAGTAAGAGAGAGAGCCATTTGGACTAGAGAGAGTGATAGAGAAGAGAGTGCATCCCAACATCTTCTGGGAGTGATAAAGTCAGGATCACTTAGAATTGTTAAATCAGGAGAAAACATTTTCATAGATTGTTGGAAAGATTAAAGGCAGAGGAAATAAATACTCATATGAGACATCAGAAAAAGCAGAATGGCGGCTGAATCCTGTGTATTGGAAATAAAAGTTACAACAAAACAAACCAAAGCACTCAAACCATTTATTCTAATTAACTGAATATTTTTGAGTTTCTCTAACAAAATAAAGTGCATTTAAATATAACATTTCATTAAAAAACTGAATAAATTGATTGTAAAACCCCAAATACATTTTTTCTTAAAGATTTATCTATTTATTTGAGAGAGAGCATAAATGGGAGGAGCAGAGGGAGAGGGAGAGAGAGAGAAAATCTCAAATAGACTCCATGCTGAGCATAGAGCCCGACGCAGGGCTCAGTTTCATAACCATGAGATCATGAACTGAGCTGATCCCAAGAATTGGATACTTAACTGACTGAGTCACTCAGGCATCCAACATCTTTTTCTTATTATAAAAAAGGAAAAAGATGCAATAGGTAGAGATGATTTGAATATTACCCAAAGGGAGATCAAGAAAATAGTTTATGTGGATGAGGTAAAAACAGAAATGAAAGAAATAAAAAATAGACCTTGATAAATATAATGAAATCCATGTTTTAATACAACTGAAGTGAAGACACTGAAATCCAATACAATTCTTGGCATCAGGTCAATGATATATTTGGTACAAGGAAAATTATATAGATCTGCAATCTGAAAGTATGTGTTCCTCACCCAGCTCCATTATGAAAAACCAGATGTGATACCAGGCTTTCTCTCCAAAGCTTACTCCTCTTTTTTTTTAAGTTTTTAATTGTAATTATAGTATAGTTAATATCCAGTGTTTTATTAATTTCAAGTATGCACTAGAGTGATACAACCCTTTCAAAGAGCAATAAATTTAAATGACAAAGTCTTTAGACTTTAATAACATCTGATCAACTTTTTATAGTTAATGTATAATCTTTTCCAAAAATGTAACTTTCTTAGAATACAGAAACTCCAAATATTTTGGGCTTAATGCTGAAGCCCTAAACTTGCAAAGGAGTAGAAAACAGAGAAATAACACTTATTAACTTGTAGGATGGACTTTTGCACACATTGCTTTATCTCACCTCGTAGCTATTCTCACAGATACCAAGTGTCAGAGCCAATATTCAATTCCAGCTCTCCCTCAGAGAGCACGCACTTTTCACCCTTTTTCATTGCTGCTTATTATACCTTGGCTTCATTCTGCAGTTGATTTCCCTTCCTAGCTCCCCACTGAAATAAAACAAAACATGACTTTTTATGTATTTGAATATTTTTTAAGTTGCTAAGACTAGAGAAACATTATGAAATAAGGAGTAATCTGAAGCGGCATCTACATTACATGACTAGCAAAATAAACTTAAAAGAATTATTATTTTCCTTATTGTACCAAAATATAAGCCCCCAGAGAATTGAATAAGTCAAGTGTTTTCTGGCCCTCTATTGATAAATTTTATCTTATTTTATTTTGAACTAGTCTGTTTTCTGACATGAGAAACATGAGCACACACATCTGCTTGGAGCCTTCTTATTACTTTTACAACAGAAATTCATTATTTTCCATTACCTTTGTTTCATTCCAGGAAGTGGTGTTTTCCAATTCTTAGATCATGCCTAAATCTAGTTTGTGAAGAATGCATTCTGTTCACCTATACAATAGACAACAAGTAAAGACTTTAATATTGAGGATTTCAAAGCATATTTGACCTGGTTGTTTTAAGTTTCACATCCTAAGTATTCCACAAATTATCTGAAAATTTCTCTTACCTATAGAACAGCAAAGGCAGATCTAGGTACATTATAAATATGGTTCACTTAGATTGTTTATATGAACTTACTCAGCTGTTTAGAAACCCTACAGGGAATGCTCCAACAGGAATATGCCTTAATTATCCTTGGTTCAAAATAACAACACAAGGATTTATTCAAATGAAAACTAACTTCTCTGAGAACCAATTTCCTCATTTTGGCAATATAAGCAATTTTTTAGAGTCAATTAAACATGTACATTCTTACTCTGTTCAAATTATAAAGTATGTGGTTTTAACAAACATTTAAAAGTATGCATTTTGAACTTATTGGAAGATCATTATTCAAGGTAATAAAAAAAGTTCAAAAAATCCCATAGAAATGTGGGGGAGACATTAAAAGTTTAAAGCTCTGTGGGACTTGCTAAATCATGTAATTTTGTGAATCCTGAATGTTTACTAATCTAATATTTTGTGAATCTAATGTTTACTCAGATTAAATAAAATTGGTTGGTTGATAAACTGATGTACTCATATGCAATTCACACACACACACACAGACACACACACACACACACACACACACCTAGGATCAAAATTGAGACATTTAACATTTGTTGACCTAGGTCTACTGGGAGGCCCAGTAGAATTTTTATTTTTCTTTAACTTTTTTGGAGGGGAGAGTCTCTGTTCTTATCCATGCTTAATCAGTGTCATGAAGGAACCATGAGACACTGAAAAGATCTCAGAAATACGCAGCACGTACTCCCTTTGAAAAGGACAGGGCTTCACTTAGAATAAAATGCTGAGAAGCATGTCAGTCGGGTAGGTAAATATACTAGGAATGAAAGTTTCAACAAAGGAGAGTCTTCTGGAAGGTGTAGGACCCAAAAAAGACTGTTAAAGCAGTACGCAAGTCTAAAGTGTATTCTTTAGAAGGCAATATCTGCTTAGACTCAAGAAACAGCAGGAAGGCACCCCGATGTTTCTAGCAGCAATGTCCACAATAGCCAAACTGTGGAAGGAGCCTCGGTGTCCATCGAAAGATGAATGGATAAAGAAGATGTGGTTTATGTATACAATGGAATATTATTCAGCCATTAGAAATGACAAATACCCACCATTTGCTTCCACGTGGATGGAATTGGAGGGTATTATGCTGAGTGAAATAAGTCAATCAGAGAAAGACAAACATTATATGGTCTCATTCATTTGGGGAATAAAAAATAGTGAAAGGGAATAAAGGGAAAAGGAGAAAAAAATGAGTGGGAAATATCAGAAAGGGAAACAGAACATGAGAGACTCCTAACTCTGGGAAACGAACAAAGGGGTGGTGGAAAGGGAGGTGGGTGGGAGGGTGGGGGGACTGGGTGACAGTGCCTGAGGGGGGCACTTGATGGGATGAGCACTGGGTGTTATGCTATATGTTTGCAAATTGAACTCCAATAAAAAAATTAAAAATTAAAATAAAATAAAATAAAAATAAAAAGCCCTCTGCATTAAAAAAAAAGGAAATAAAGAAACAAAACAGCAGGTAGAAGGTACTCTTTAAAGCTTAGCTCTGGGACATAGAGGAGCTGTACAATAGTATTTCAAGACTATCATAAAAACCTGAGAGTGATTTTTTGAACACAAAACTGGAAAAGCTACCTTGATGTGTCTCCAACTTCACATGTTCCTCCTTCTGACAGTCAAAACACCCATCGTATTGACACAATGAAGGAATAAAAGGGTAACTACTGAACTCCATATAATTATATTAAAATTGCAAAAGGATAAAATAATGGTCAAAAATTACCAAAATCAGAGCATGGAATAAGGTTAGAAGAAATCAAATGAGGGGATCCCTGGGTGGCTCAGCGGTTTAGCGTCTGCCTTTGGCCCAGGGTGTGATCCTGGAGACCTGGGATCGAGTCCCGCGTCGGGCTCCCTGCATGGAGCCTGCTTCTTCTCCTGCCTGTGTCTCTGCCTCTCTCTCTATCATGAATGAGTAAATAAAATATTAAAAAAAAATCAAATGAACTATATAAAATACATCTTAAAATAATATAAAACAAAATTTTAAAAAATGACTAACAAGAAAATCAAATGTGTCAGAAATGAGATAAGACATCAGAAAGATGTGATATATGTGAAATATGATACAAGGAATTCAAAATAATAGACCAGAAAGTAGAAATAAAACAAAAATTCAGTAATCAAGAGTAATTTAATACAAGAATTGGCACTAATAGCATAATTAAGGGAAGTGAAAAGAAACAAGGATGAAGAAAAATCAATTTCAAGTAAAGAAAAAGAATAAAAATTTTTAGAAACACACCTAAAAGCACTAAATTATAATTTTCAAAACAATAGAAATGTGTCTCATACAAATATAAAACTGACACATAGCGAAAATGTATAACTAGTTCATTAATGGGTGTATCAATAAAATGAACTAGTTATTTAAAATTTTATTGAAGAAAATGTACACGGAGAAAAGTACACACATCTTAAGTATACAGCTTGATGGATTTTTTGAGAGGGGAGGGAAAGAGGGAGAGAGAACCTTAACCAGACCCCAGGTCCAGCACGGAGCCAATGCTGGGCTCAATCTCAGGACACTGAGATCATGACCTGAGACAAAATCAAGAGTTAGACACCAGGCCAACCGAGCCTCCCAGGAGTCCCAGCTTGATGAGTTTTTAAGTTGAACATACCCATGTAAACAAGCCCAGGAAGTAGAACATGGCCTGAACCCAAGGAGCCTCCCGTGTTCTATTTTTCAGTCACTATCTCCCCTGCAAAGATAACTACAGTATGAAGCAAAGACTAAATTATGTAATTATTAGTTTTTTTAAAAAGTCAGTTATTACATTTTAATATAAGTACAGAAAATCTACCAACTATATGTGTCAGTTACATGAATTTTAATAGACACACACAACAATGTAACAACAATCATGTTATGGGTGCTAGAAATATTCTGTATTGTATAATTGTGGAAATCCCTTGTTAATTTCTGCAAAAATGCTTTTTTAGTTTGAACTAGGGCCGCATTGAATATATAGATCATTTGTGATTGCATTTAATTAATAGATCTTTTATTTACTATTAGGGTAACTATCATAACAGCTTCCTTCCTTCCTTCCTTCCTTCCTTCCTTCCTTCCTTCCTTTCTTTCTCTCTCTCTTTTTCTTTCTTTCTTTCTTTCTTTCTTTCTTTCTTTCTTTCTTTCTTTCTTTCTTTCTTTCTTTCTTTCTTTCTTTCTTTCCTTTCTTTCTTTCTTTCTTTCTTTCTTTCTCTTTCTTTCTTTCTTTTTCTTTCTTTCTTTCTTTCTTTCTTTCTTTCTTTCTTTCTTTCTTTCTTTCTTTCTTTCCTTTCTTTCTTTCTTTCTCTCTCTCTCTTTCTTTCTTTCTTTCTTTCTTTCTTTCTTTCTTTCTTTCTTTCTTTCTTTTCTTTCTTCTTTCTTTCTAATTCAAATTCCATAACCAACATTCCCTATCTATTAATTTAGGCTCCCTAGGTACTGAGCTTAGGCATCTATGTATTTTAAACAAATTTTTGAATAATTTATTTAAGTACATAGCCAGGAACAAACTTATAGAGGAGTGTTTAAGTTTCCCACAACAATAAGACCCTGACCAACACAGAAAGTTCGACCTCTATCTCAGCCAGATCTCAATATCCTCTTTTATTATATAGAATATTAAAGCTATATGTATATGTCCCATCTCTGCTTTCAATACTTCCCATTTATGTATTCATATTATTTTTCCCTAGTAAACTCTTAGTGAGCTTAAATATCTCTCTCATGACACTTAGAAGTATAGCACTTTAAAAGTTAAATAAATATGGTAATCTTTATTAAATGATTATGAAGTCTATCATACCTTATTTTGAGATAAATAAACAGGTTATAATTTCAGAAAGAAAGAAGTGGATTTTAGAAAATTGAAGTCATAAACCGAATGACACATAACTATTTAGTATCAGAGCCAGGATTATGTCCTGTAGCGTTAGATTTCTTTTCCAGCTCTATGCTTATTCTTTTTGCACTGAGGATTCTTTTCTACCAGAGCCCAAAGTGCATTCATGTAATCATTTTATCATTTAGTTCATTGTTCCAGAACCATTCATTTACTACAAAAAAAAAAAAAAAACACATGAAATTATCCAACATTTAGATCCCAGAAAATAATTAGTGTATTTTCTCCTTGGAGCATCCCTGTGGACTTCAAGAAGAAGCTTTAGAACATGGTATAAAAGTCTAAATGCTTGTGTTCATAGAATACCCTAAATGAGTGAGCAGTTCATTTCCACAGGTGAGAGAAAAGGGTTTCTTATGAATTACAACATATCTCAGAAGCCAAAACATTGAATCTCCAACTAGATTCTATGTTTTGATATTTAATCTGAGACAGAAATTTCTAGTTAACTTAGAGCTGAATTAATATTTAATGAGGGAATTCTGGGGAACATCGTAGGGATAATAAGAAAGACTACTTACATATTTAGATCAATAGTTTTGTAAGTTAGACATTTGATTTCATTTTTTTGATGGAAGATAATAGTTGGAATAAAGGTAGTAGAAATAACGGACTATATTATGAATTTAGGAAAATTATTAAAAGGAGAGGAAATTAGCTGCCAACCAACCATTGGGTACATGCCATTTGGGATCATAATTTTTTTAATGAAAGGATATAAATGAATTTTAAATTTGTTTTACTAGTTAGCTACTTGATGTAGAAGCCAGCTCTGTTTTGTTTCCTTTTTTGTTTTTAAATCATGCTCTGCTCAAACTTGATGGTTTGCATAAGAATTCAAACACATGAAGATGCTATTTTGTATTGTTTCTAAGAAATAACATCTCCAGAATTATGACATATCACAATGAACTTGCAACATGGTTAAATAAATGGACAAAGTTTAAAGTATGAGACAGAGAAGCTTGTCTTGAATCCTGGCTTTGCTGCAAACTGTATGACCTTGGGCAGGGTATAGGTCGGGCTGTTTCTCAAGTTTTCTCATCTGTAAAAAGATGCTAAATTATTTAGTTTGCAGGTCACCATACATATTAAATAAGATAATGTACACAAAACTTCTAACTCTTAGTAGCCACTTAATATCATGTGCTTGCTGCTATCATAGCTTTCCTTTTCAAGCTTAGCATTTATAATACTGTTCTTTTTTTATTTATTTTTTATTTATTTATGATAGACATGTGAGAGAGGGGGGGGGGGTGGGGAGAGGCAGAGACACAGGCAGAAGAGAGGGAGAAGCAGGCTCCATGCCGGGAGCCCGACGTGGGACTCGATCCCAGGTCTCCAGCATCACGCCCTGGGCCAAAGGCAGGCGCGAAACCGCTGAGCCACCCAGGGATCCCCCTATAACACTGTTCTTATTGGATGTACCGTACTTTATGTTTTGGAACTGTATTACAGGTGAAGATTTGACAATTTTAGTCTTCCAGATTGGTCTATTTTGTTAAAATTGATGGTCCATATTTTTGTCTATCTAGTCCTTATTTCTTAAAGTGAAATTAGCTAGATATAAACAATTATTTTTCATTTCCTTAAATATTAGTTGGTGGAAGTTTGTTTGAAGAGTATGTTGGAAGATGTAAACTCCATGGGTTTTTTCTTCCATCCCTCAAGTTCCCTAGAGTGAAGTAGGTAATTGCTCTACTGAGACATTATTTGGATTAAAGTATACCTTCATCCACAAGCCACCTTCTTGCACTACAAATAAAATCAGAGAAATTATAAGAAAAATTTTATGGACAAAATCATTAGAGGAAATGTAAGTAAACATACTGCTATTTTACTGACATGCTCAAAGACAATGTAATGACAGGTATGCATTTTTTAAGATGCCTGATACCATAAAATATTGGGATGGTCAGAAAGGTCCACCCCATGTAACACACTGAAATTAAGTCTAACATCCCATATTGTACTCCTTTGGGAATATTTTAAGATTAAATAATTTTTACATTGTTTTTCTCATTTAAATGTATCCCAATTTTGTGATATACATATGGTTGCTCCCATTTTAAAAATTGCATGCACATACATAAAAAGGAATTTAACACACATTCTACAAACTCTAGGACTAGTACTCAGGTATGTAATTTTTATTATACTTCTTTCAGATTTTTTAATTCCTATATTCATTCATCTTTGAGGATTTTAAGATGATGCAATATGAAACCAGGTGGGAGAAAATTTAGCAATAACTAACTGGAAATTAACTCACTTATCTCAATTATTGGCATAGATTTTTAACATGACAAATTTAGCCAACAACATAATAAAATAATTTCTTTAATTTATGCAGGGCAGTGCATCCACTGGAACCTAACTTCCAAGCCCATCACCACCAAGGATCTCAACATACTTTCTTAAGAAACAAACACAAGGATACATAGGGTATATTCTCTTTTCAAAAATACTATCTTTAAATCCTATAAATAAACTCTAAAATGCTAGGGTTTCCATCAGATTTAAATTTATATAGGACTCAGATGAAAAATGTGACTGAGGCCACCATGTTTATATTGATGGGCTTCACAGATGATTTTGAGGTGCAGGTCTTCCTATTTTTACTATTTCTAGCAATCTATCTTTTTACTCTGATAGGAAACTTGGGACTGGTTATATTGGTGATGGGGGAATCTCGGCTCCACAACCCCATGTATTATTTTCTGAGCGTTTTATCATTCCTGGATGCCTGCTATTCTTCAGTTGTCACCCCAAAAATGTTGGTCAATTTCCTAGCAGAGGATAAATCCATTTCCTATCTCGGATGTGCAGCACAGATGCTTCTCTTCGTTACTTTTGGAACCACAGAATGCTTTCTCTTGGCTGCCATGGCTTATGACCGCTATGTAGCAATCTACAACCCTCTCCTGTATTCCGTGAGCATGTCACCCAGGGTCTATGTGCCACTCATCGTTGCTTCCTATGTTGGTGGCATTTTGCATGCTTCTGTACACACAGTGGCCACGTTCAGCCTATCCTTCTGTGCTTCCAATGAAATTAGACATGTCTTTTGTGACATCCCTCCACTACTTGCCATTTCGTGTTCTGACACCCACACAAACCAGCTGCTGCTCTTCTACTTCGTGGGCTCTATTGAGATAGTCACTATCCTCATTGTTCTGATCTCCTATGTTTTCATTCTCTTGGCCATTCTGAACATCCATTCTGCCGAGGGGAGGCGGAAAGTCTTTTCTACATGTGGTTCTCACCTAACTGGAGTGTCAATTTATCATGGAACCATCCTTTTCATGTATGTGAGACCAAGTTCCAGCTATGCCCTGGACCATGACATGATAGTGTCAATATTTTACACGATTGTGATTCCTATGCTGAATCCCATCATCTACAGTTTAAGGAACAAAGATGTAAAAGCAGCAATGAAGAAATTGTTTGGTAAAAATTGGTGTATCAATAAAGTACACTTTTCACATTCACCATTAAATTAAGAAAAAATAAGAATAATATATTGTCTTAATATTAAAATGATAAAAATATTTTGTTTTATTTGTATCTTTTCATTCTTGTTAGGTACTTTTATATAAAGATGATAGGCCTCCACCTTTACAGTTTTCATACATGCAGAAAAACTGTCATTATTTACTCCCTAATACATTCTGAAATACATAAAAGCGCATACACACACACACACACATATATAATACACACGCACACACACACACCTCTGCTGATACTGATGGTCTTAGTTTGCTAAGAATGCATAACAAAGTGCCACAGACTGGTGGCTTAACAACAGAAATTTATTTGTTACAGAATCTATAAGTCTGAAGGTAAAGGCAGGATGAGTTTGTTTAAAGCCTCTCTCCTTCACTTGCAGATGACAGTTTTTTTGTTTTTGTTTTTTTGTTTAATAGCAGTCTTTTCTTTCTGTTTCCACATGGTCATTCCTCTCTGTGCTTCTGTGCTATGATCTCTTTTTATGACATCAGTCATATTAGATTAAGGTCCTCTTCGAAGGTCCTATTGCTAAATAAAGTCATATTCTGAGTATGCGGATATGAATATTGGTATATATATATGTGTGTGTGTACATGTGCACACTAGTATATATTTATTTCATATAAATATATTTACACATACACATATATTCATTATATGTAAGTATTTCTATACATGCAGAGTCACATATGCATATGATCTTTACTTCAAAATGTGTAGTATTACCTTTCATCCTCATATGAGTCAAACTCAATAGTCTCCTGTCGTTACAATTCTTAAAACATTTCTAATTACATCTGACTAATTTGTGTAAATACCACCCAGTTGATAGCAAAACCACAGCTCAGATAATCCCAAGCCACTGCCCTAGGGTCACTGGCATCTGACTCCTGATAAAAGCACTCTACTTCATCCTTAAATCTTTGCATTGGCAGCAGGGACCACAGATAGTATATTTAAATTTCCGGTGTCACTACCAGACTGCGTGTAAGAGTGCAACTCTCCCCTTTTTGTTATTTCAAAGTGTGGAAATTAAGTCCATGGTTTTTCCTCACAGAATACAGAAGGTAGGCATTAGCACTGATCAAGGTCATAGTTAAACTCAAGAATGACAAAACACAGGCACAATGCAGGGAATAAGATACAGCTGGCTGTTATGCTCAGCCCCAGCCCATCTTTATGAGGTTTCCTTTTTAACGTGGTACACTCAGCTTTGGCCCTGCTTTATTTTGACCACCACCACCCTGTGACACCCTTACAGATGCCACCACTCCTCAATGCCCAGACCCAAGAACCGAGGTACAGAAAAGCATCCTGACTGTTCTCATGTTTAGCACTGCTTCCAATAGACCTCATTTCCATTGCAAGGACATGTGTCCTTCAAAGTTAATTAATTTTTAATTAATTGTTAAGTAGTTGTGGTTTTCCATCCCTGCCTCCTTAATTTTATCATTATTATTATTTATTTTTAAGTGTTAAATCCCTTTGGTTCCAATAGGATGATCTCCTTAGAAGTAGAGTACAACTTAAGGATATTTCCCTAAAGTGGGATTGTTCAGTTTAAATAACACCTAATTATACAAATATAAATAATCTCTTACAACAACATATATTACACACACACACACACACACATCATTTTTCTGCATATTTTTCTTCTGTTTGGAAGGCTTTCCTGGTTGCCATTCACATGACTCCTTTTTAAAAATGTTTTTTCTTAGGATTTCATTGACTACGTTATAATAATTACAATTTCATTGTAATTCCATTGGCCAGCCTCATTTTCTTTGCATATGATTTATTGCCTGATCAATTTTCCAGATACATATGTTCGGAATATTGTCTGATACATATTGTTGCTGAATAAATATTCCTTAAATTAATAAATATTTTACATAAGAAACTGTCAAAAACATTTTTCAACTCAATGAAGGATGCTTGTGAAACAAGATAGAATGTTCCATTTAAATATTAGTTACTGTTTTAGATTTTCTAGTTTATTTTTTTCCTTTAACATAGGTTTTTAAAATTTAAAAAGGGAATTACACTATGACCCAGAAATTGCACTACTAGATATTCACCCAAAGGTTACAAAAATAGAGAATCAAAGAACATCTATAGCAACCTTATCAATACTAGCCAAACTACAGAAATAGCCCATATGTCCATCAGCAGGTGAATGGATAAATAAGATGTGAAATATTACTCAGTCCTCAAAATAGAATGAAATCTTGCATTTGCAACAACATGAATGGAGCTAGAGGGGATTATGCTGAGTGAAATAAGTCAGTCAGAGAAAGACAAATACCATATGATTTCATTCATACGTGGAATTTAAGAAACAAAACAGATGAACATAGGAGAAGGAAAAAGAAGAGAGAGAGAGAGAGAGATATTGAGAGAGAAAGAGAGAGAGAAAGAGGAAGAGAAGTAAACCATAAGAGACTCTTAAATATAGAGAACAAACTGAGAGGTGATGGAGGCAGGCAGGTGGGGGATAGGCTAGATAGGGGATGAGTATTAAGGAGGGCATTTATTGTGATGAGCACTGGGTGTTATATGTAAGTGATGAATCACTAAATTCTACTCTTGAAACTAATTTTACCACATATTAACTAACTAGAATTTCAATAAAAACTTGAAAAGAAAAAAATAAATACAATATTTCTTCTTTCTAATGGTCTACTCTTTTTTTTTTATGATAGTCACAGAGAGAGAGAGAGAAGCAGAGACACAGGCAGAGGGAGAAGCAGGCTCCATGCACCGGGAGCCTGATGTGGGATTCGATCCCGGGTCTCCAGGATCGCGCCCTGGGCCAAAGGCAGGTGCAAACCGCTGCGCCACCCAGGGATCCCTGGTCTACTCTTTTTTAGCTTTCTCATTTGGGTACAATTTTCCAATGAATAGTGTGTCTGTAGAGTCACACATACTTTAGTCATAATTTTATTATCAATATTTCTGATTTTTCCCATTTCTTTTTGACTTAGGAATATCTTAGTAACATTAAAAGTGCTTAAGTGGAATAGTTTGAGAGTCTTTAAAAATTTTTTATTCATTTCCAAATAGAATAGAATTTCTTAAAATGTTCTTTATTCAGATTTTAATTTTCACTAATATATGGGTGTTTTCAGAAATGCTGCCCCTACACTTATAAAAAGAGAGAATTGTCAAAGTCAAAGCTTTATACATACTTACCTACAAAAGCAATCTTATTGAATGTTTAAGCCTTTATGTCCTAATTAATGTTTTCTTCAGTGAAAATATTTAATAGAAGTGTACTTAGTTTCCTAAAGTTATCAGGCTTCTTTTCATTTCTCTCTTTGCATTGCCTGTACAAGAAGTTTCCAGTCTGGGATGTGTGGCTTCATTTCTGTTTGCATAGGTAACATTCACTCTGGAGTGTCAGAGCCCAAGTGGAGGCATCCAACTTCAGAGACCATGGGATGTGGTTACCCCCAGAATGCAGGCTCAAAGCAGCAATCAAAACAGCCTTACTCATTTACAAGAATGGCCCTGGCAAATTGATCATTGTATTTCTAGAAGTGAAATAGATGATAAATACTAAATTCTGACTTTATTTGTATAAGCATAAAACTTCTGGGTTAAGTGAACAAAAGTCTAACTTGAATCACAAAAACAGAGTCACTTGTCCCTCAGTCAACTGGTGAACTCTGGGAGCTTATAGTCCCTAGAACCTCTTGAATGATGGGAGGCCAGATACCCTTGAGGGAGGATCCCATTATACTACCTGGAATTTGAACTATTAACCTTTCTCCAAACCTTCTCCAGGGGGACTCTGGACCTTTACCAGGGTAACTGTGCATTGGTGAAAAGGAAACAACCAGACCCTTGAGAACTACTGGGCACTAGTTCTAGACTGATGATGATTCCAGAAGACCCAAAACATTGCTGTCTGTTTGTGTGTTTGTGGCCCTACAGTCAAGGGTTTGTGGAGGTCAGTTGGTCAGTGGAGTTGTACTTCTGGCCCATCTCACAGTGAATCCTGTGTGTTCCTGGAATATCCTGTGGTTATTTCTCCAGTTCCAGAACGTCTAATTGGGATAGAACAACTCAGCCCCTTGGAGAATCCCCACATAGATTCCCTGACCTGTAGAGTAAGGGTTATCATGTTGGAAAAAATCAACTGGGAGCAACTATAACTTCCTCTACCAAAAAAAAAAAAAAGTAAACTATAATCAATGTTGCATTTTGAAGGGAAATGAGAGATTAGTTCCACCATTAGTTCCACTTGAAGAATGCAAGAGGGGTGATTCTATTACATCCCCATTCAAATCTCCTCTTTGGCCTGGGCAGAAAACTGATAGGTTTTTGAGAATGACAGAGAATTATCATAAGCTTAACTAAGTAATTATTCCCATCGTTGCTCTTGGACAAGATGTGGTTTCATTGCCTGAGCAAATTAACACATACGTGGTACCTGGTGTGCAGCTATTGATCTGGAAAGTGCTTTTTTCTTCATCCAGTTTCATAAAGTTTACCAAAAACAGTTTTCTCTGAGCTAGTAAACCAACAAACTTCATTGTTCTAGCTTGGCTCTACAGCTTATGTCATAATTTGATTCACGGGTATTTGATTGCCCTTTCCTTCCATAAGATATCCCCTGGATCCATGACATTGATGACATTATACTTATTGGACTAAATGAGTGAAAAGTAGCAACTACTCTAGACATATGTGTAAGATATTCACATGACATGAGTAGGGAAATTAACAAAAATTTGAGGACTTTCTGCTTTAGTGAAATTTCTTAAAGTACAGTGGTATGAGGCATGTCAAATATCCTTTCTAAGGTCAAGGAAAGTTTATTGCATCTTGTCACTTTTATAACCAAAAAGTCACACTAGTGGACTTCTTCCTTGAAGGCAGTATATTCCTCATTTCGTTGTGTTACCCCAGCCATATACCTCTGACCTAAAAAAAGTTGATGGTTTTTGAGGAGGTTCATGATAGAAGAAGGCTCTGCAACAGGTTCACAGTGCTGTGGAACCTTCTTTTCCACTTGGACCATATGATCTAGCAGGTCTATTGGTACTTGGAGTGACAGTGGTACAGAAGGATGCTGTTTGGAGCTATTGGTTGGCCCCTGTTGAGGAATCACCATATAGAACTTTAGCACTGTGAAGCAAAGCCCTCCCATCTTCCACAGATTACTATTTTTCTTTTGTAAAACAGATTTTAACCTGCCACTAGGTATTAGTAGAGACCGAACACTTTAGCATGGCCACTAATTTACCACCACAGCAGAGTTCCCCATTCAAAGCCTGGTGTTTTCTGACCCAACCATTGATAAATTTGGGAATACTCAGCTGCCCTCCATCATGAAATGGAAAGGTTATATACAAAATTGTGCCTGAGCAGACCTTGAAGGTCCAGGTAAGTTACATGAGGAAGTGATCCAAATACCAGAGGTCCACAATTCTTCTCTCTCTTAGCCTGAATCTGTGGCTTCTGTGGAGCTTGCTATGATTATTTGACAGAGGGAGAGAAGACTCAGGCCTAGTTTACAAATGATTCTGGATGACATGCAGGCACCACCGGGAAGTGGACAGCTGCAACAATATAGCCTCTTTCTGTGACATCCTTGAAAGACTGCAGTGAAGAAAAATCCTCCCAGTGGGAAGAACCTCGAGCAGTATAACCAGATGTTTATTTTGCTGGGAAAGAGAAATAGCCAGATGTGCAACTACATACTCATTCATGTTCTGTGGCCAGTGGTTTGGATGGATAGTCAGGGACTTGGAAAGTACATGATTGAAAAACTGGTGTCCAGAAGGCTGATCAAGATGTATGTGGATAGATCTCCCTTTCTGTGTTAAACATGTGAGAATATTTGAGTCCTTTGCCAATGCCCACCAAAGATTGACCTCAGCAGAGAAGGATTTTCATGATTAAGTGGATCGGATGATTCATTCTATTGATATCATTCATCTTATTTCACTAGCCACCCCTCTTATCAAGTAATGGGTTCATGAAGTGACTGCAGCAGCAAGGATGAGGTTTGTGCGAGCTCAGCCATAGGGACCCCCTTATGAAAGGAGGTTTACTTGTCTGAACCCATTGCTGACCATCCAATCTGCCAGAGGCAGAGATGAAAACTTAGGCCCCAATATGGCACCATTACCTGGTGTGATCTGCTAGCTACCTCATGGCAGGTTGTTTACATTGTACCACTTCCATCATTAGAGGGATATTTTGAGACTGGTTATATTGGTCATTGGAGATTCTCGGCTCCACAACCCCATGTATTATTTTCTGAGTGTTTTATCATTCCTGGATGCCTGCTATTCTTCAGTTGTCACCCCAAAAATGTTGGTCAATTTCCTAGCAGAGGATAAATCCATTTCCTATCTCAGATGTGCAGCACAGATGCTTCTCTTCGTTACTTTTGGAACCACAGAATGCTTTCTCTTGGCTGCCATGGCTTATGACCGCTATGTAGCAATCTACAACCCTCTCCTGTATTCCGTGAGCATGTCACCCAGGGTCTATGTGCCACTCATCGTTGCTTCCAATGTTGGTCGCATTTTGCATGCTTCTGTACACACAGTGGCCACGTTCAGCCTATCTTTCTGTGCATCCAATGAAATTAGACATGTCTTTTGTGACATCCCTCCACTACTTGCCATTTCTTCTTCTGACATCCACACAAGCCATACATACATACATACATGCATACATATACACACACATATATATAAAACATGTGTGTAAAATATATATAATGTATATATATGGAGTCTATACAATGTACATACATCTTATATACACATATATTCATATAATTAACCAGTTGTTGCTTTTCTCTAAGCTCTACTTTGTCTTTCCTGAGCCTTAAGTATACTATCAATGAATGTTACTATCTAATACATATCAGTATAACTTTTGGAGTTTCAGAATGGATCTTATCGTTACTATGACTGGACATAATAGAGGGAGGGAAAGATTATAATAATGAAATAAAAATAATAATTTTTATTATATAAAAGTCATGCCATAAGCCTAGATGGATGTTATTCTGAAAGAACATGGAAAGTTAATGAAATAACTTTAGGGATGTCTTGCACAGGGACCCTAGAATGGAAAAGTATCTTCATAAAGAGTGTGAAAGAGTTTCTATGAGCAGTGAGATGATATGCTAATCTATGCAATCCTGAGGATAAGCTGTTGTAGTAGTAGTGAGCGAAAATTCCACAGTGATTGACAATAATAACACACTTACATCAACAAATATTTAATATGAATCAGTTTGAACACAGTAAAAGTACAGAGATGACACAAATGATCTATATTTGTAAAATTCTGTATTGGAGGGCTGAATTATGGTTTATATGGAAATATCCTAGGATGTACAAACAGCACTATTCATTGAAACCAAGATACTTTCTTTAGTTTCTAAGCACAGAGACATAAATTGATAAGCAACACTTTGCAGATTTACTCAATGCTAATTATGTGTTTTACTTAAGAACCAATTTCTCATAAACAATTTCTTCATCGCCTCTTTTACATCTTTGTTCCTTAAACTGTAGATGATGGGATTCAGCATAGGAATCACAATCGTGTAAAATATTGACACTATCATGTCATGCTCCAAAGCATAACTGGAACTTGGTCTCATATATATGAAAAGGATGGTTCCATGATAAATTGACACTCCAGTTAGGTGAGAACCACACGTAGAAAAGACTTTCCGCCTCCCCTCGGCAGAATGGATGTTCAGAATGGCCAAGAGAATGAAACCATAGGAGATCAGAACAATGAGGATAGTGACTATCTCAATAGAGCCCACGAAGTAGAAGAGCAGCAGCTGGTTTGTGTGGGTGTCAGAACACGAAATGGCAAGTAGTGGAGGGATGTCACAAAAGACATGTTTAATTTCATTGGAAGCACAGAAGGATAGGCTGAACGTGGCCACTGTGTGTACAGAAGCATGCAAAATGCCACCAACATAGGAAGCAACGATGAGTGGCACATAGACCCTGGGTGACATGCTCACGGAATACAGGAGAGGGTTGTAGATTGCTACATAGCGGTCATAAGCCATGGCAGCCAAGAGAAAGCATTCTGTGGTTCCAAAAGTAACGAAGAGAAGCATCTGTGCTGCACATCCGAGATAGGAAATGGATTTATCCTCTGCTAGGAAATTGACCAACATTTTTGGGGTGACAACTGAAGAATAGCAGGCATCCAGGAATGATAAAACGCTCAGAAAATAATACATGGGGTTGTGGAGCCGAGATTCCCCCATCACCAATATAACCAGTCCCAAGTTTCCTATCAGAGTAAAAAGATAGATTGCTAGAAATAGTAAAAATAGGAAGACCTGCATCTCAAAATCATCTGTGAAGCCCATCAATATAAACATGGTGGCCTCAGTCACATTTTTCATCTGAATCCTGTATAAATCTAAATCTGATGGAAATCCTGGCATTTCACTTTTTATTTATAGGTACTAAAGGCAGTATCTTGTGAAAATAGGGTCCACCCAATTCTATCTTCATATTTGTTTCTTAGCAAGGTAATGATTTCCTTGGCAGTGATAAAATAGGCAGTGATAAAGATGTTGGTCCCACATGGTTGCATTTTGCTGTTAAATAAAAGAAATTATTTTATTCAGCCATTGATTATATTTATCAAGCCAAAAATATCCTTTTAAATGGCTTATTGTCTAATTCATTTTCTGTTCAACTCTTTACTGTAATTTTGCATATCACATAATCTTAAAATTTGGAATGATATATAAACTTAGGAAATATTTAAGCCTCAAAATATTAAGGTGGAAAGCACACATCTGAGTAGTAGTTCTGGATTTGCTATAGTATGTAAGAAAGTCCTTTTTAAAATATTTTTAACCGTTAAAATGGGAACAAATACACTTCCACCACAAGCTTGGGTTGAATTTAAATAAGAAATACCACGGGGGCCTGGGTGGCTCAGTTGGTTGAGCATCCAACTTTTGGTTTTGGCTCCGATCAGGATCTCATGGGTAGTAGGATGCAGCCCTCCACTGTGCTCTGTGCTCTGAGCTCAGTGGGGAGTCTGCTGGAAGATTGGATTCCTCCACCCCTCTCCTTATTCAGGCAGGACTGCTCTCTCTCTCTCTTTCAAATAAATAAATAAATAAATAAATAAATAAATAAATAAATAAATATTTTAAAAAATAAATAAATGAGGGACGCCTGGGTGGCTCAGCAGTTGAACATCTGCCTTTGGCTCAGGGTGTGATCCTGGAGTCCCGGGATCAAGTCCCACACTGGGCTCCCTGCATGGAGCCTGCTTCTCCCTCTGCCTGTGTCTCTGCCTCTCTCTTTCTGTGTTTCTCATAAATGAATGAATGAATGAATGAATGAATGAGAAATACAATGGAAATTATTTAATTTTAACATATTTAAAATTATGCCTAGGAAATGGAATAAGTTAGACATATCAACTTAAATACAAGGCTACCTTTTCCACCAAAACCATTTACATGGTTTTTTACATTTATCTGGCAATTATCCTGTTCCGTTAGTTTCCATCTACATCAGTGATGAACAGAATAGCAGACAATATTCTGCAGAGAGATATACCTTATTTGTAGATAAAAACAAGCAGTGTTTTTTTATTCAATTTTTAAAATTTTTCCTCAAAATGCATATCATTAAGTTGTTCATTTTGGCCTCTAGCCTATCATACTGTTATTTTTTTAAAATTTTATCTTAATGACAATCTGAGACGTTTTTTAATTTATGAGATTATTTCTACAAAATCCCCTTTTTTTGAGATGTATTTCTATCAAAAAAGAAATCTTGACCATTTTTTTTTTAAATTTTAGAGAGAGAGCACAGTCAGGGGAGGGACAGAGAGAGAAACAGACTCTCTGCTGAGCAAGGAGGCACATCTGGGGCTTGATATGGGGCTGGATTCCAGGATTCCGAGATCAGGACCTGAGCCAAAGGCAGATGCTCAACCAATTGAGCCACTCAGGTGTTCCAATCCTGACCATTTTTAAAAATATATCATAGCTGCTTAAGGAGTTTCTAAAATAACTGTGAGATTAATATCATCTGATAGTAGATAATAGAATTGTTTCTGAAGTTTTTGCTAACAGAGTAAAATCACTATATTTGCCATAAAATATTTTTTTTGTTATTTTTTATGTCATCATACTATTTCTCATTAAGTGAAGTATGAATGAAAGAAACTTAAATGTTAAAGAGGCAACTGTATCCGGACTAAATCTCTTATTGAAACCCAATTAATTACTGGATCCAACATATTTAGGGGTAGATTTCAGTATGTTGACTTTTGTTTTTCCTTTGGCATGTTATAACCAACAAGTGTTTAAAAAGAGTAAAAGAGGGCAGCCCCGGTGGCTCAGCGGTTTAGCGCCACCCTCAGCCCAGGGCATGATCCTGGAGACCCAGGATTGAGTCCCACCTCAGGTTCCCTGCATGGAGCCTGCTTCTCCCTCTGCCTGTGTCTCTGCCTCTCTCCGTGTCTCTGCCTCTCTCCGTGTCTCTCATGAATAAATAAAATCTTAAAAAAAAAAAAGAGTAAAAGAAAATCCATAGTACATAAAGCCAGACTGAATTTACTCAGAAATGATTTATATTCATAATGTGAAACACGCTACAGTTTTGTTATATTACATTTACACATAAGTAGAGAATAAATAACTAAGGCTACTGTTAGAAAAGAAAACCACATCTTTATTTTCTTAGAAATGTTCCAGAGATTCCTGTGGAAGATATTTCTGATGCATAGAATAGTCTCATAAATGTGAGTTTATGTGAGTTACTGTTACCAAAAATGCTCATTGGATTCTTAAGAAAATCAATAAAAAAATACAATTATGTTAAAATCTGATTTTTTAAATAAATCCTGATAGCTTACATAAGTCTCACAAGAACACACATATACCTTAAAATAATGTATAGTTAAGTTTGAATTATTATAGTAGAAAAATGGTTATAAAGACATCAATGAATGGTATAAATATGATTAATGCATTTAGAGGTAACACCAAAAATAGACTTCTGTTTAAAAAATTCCTATTCTCTCTCTTTCCCAACCCGTTCTTTTTTTCTCTCTCCCTTTCTCTCTCTGATCCATGGAATACATACAAAAATATTTACTGAAGAGACTCAGACACAAAACAGGAATTAAACAAATAAGAACAAGTACAATAAAAACAAAACATACAAGCAAATTTGGAAAAATGTACCAACAGGCAATATGCTAAAGGCATCCATCACAAAACACATGATATACACAGGAGACAGGTCAGTGACATGACCATTTTAACCTCTACTCAACTAATATGCCTGAGATAAGACTATTGTGGAAGACTAAGAACATTATATTTGGACTCTGACACCTCAGATTACAGGGACACCTGGATCAGTTTAGGGTCCAGAGATGGAGGCCTGTGTCAGGCTCCAAGCTCAGCATGGAGTCTGCTTGTCCCTCTCCCTCTACGCCTCCCCCACCCCACTCTTTCTCTTAAGCCAATCAATCAGTCAATCAATCAATTCTTGAAATCAGCTGGCAATATTTTAAAAAATTAGTATAATTTCATATTACAATCTCAGATTTAGCACCTGGTGACAATGTGAACATGGAAAAGTTACTTTACCTTGTAACTCCAAAGGATAACTAAGATAGACCCAAATTTTCAGACATACCTTGTACATCTGCATCTGCATGATATGGTTGCAAAGTGTTTATTTATCTGATGCATTAAAATATTTTCAGAGTATCTGGATGGTTCAATTGGTTAAGTGCCTGCCTTCCACTAAGATCATGATCCCAGGGTCCTGGGATGGAGTCCAAGACCAACTCTCTGCTCAGTGGGGAGCCTGCTTCTCCTTCTACCTCTGCCTGCCAACTCTGCTGCTTGTGCTCTGTGTCAAATAAATAAATAAAATATTTTAAAAATATTTTGTATTAACTTGAATTGTTAATTATATGTGAAAGATGCATACACATGAAATATGGCCTCCAAATTTTATTTAATTCTGATAAAATGAGTAGGGATTATAAAATCAATTTATAAAAATAAAAGCATTTTGTAGTTATAATGGGTCCCAAGCAGAAGAAACTAAGTACTTCTTCTTTAAGTTAAATATATATTTTTATATGACACTAAATATATATTATAATACTGTTCTATTGAAATTAAACCCAGTAAGGGATGCCTGGGTGGCTCATTTGGTTAAGTGTCTGCCTTCGGTTCAGGTCATGATCCCGGGGCCCTGGGATGGAGCCCCATGCCAGGCTCCCTGTTCAGTGGGGAATGTGCTTCTCCCTCTCCTCTGGCCCTCCCCCATCTCTCTCTTGCTTACCCCCACTCACTTCCTCTTTCAAATAAATTAATAAAATCTTTAAAAAAAGGAATTAAACCCAGTGAAATCCAATTTTCTATGCTATCAGAAACTTGAATATCCATTTCTGTCACCAGATTCTGCATCTGAGCATGCCAATAAAATAATAATAATATATTTACTCAAATCCTTCTGATACACTTGTCAATATGATTTTTCTGGTAATCCTTGATGTCTCTGCTATTGCCTGCAGAATAAGAAAGTGGTTTATGAATGAAGGTATCCCAAGTCATATCTCCTTAGAACATTTACCCACTTTATTATAGGAAACTGAGGTCATGATAGAAAAAAAGTATGAGGTGTAGCTACTGCATCCAAGCTACTTTTCGAGCAGGCGTTTCTATGAACTGATATTTAAGGAAATTAGAACAGGTTGTGTTTATGTCTTGCTATTTCACTTTGATAGAGGCTAGAAAGACAAAAATACAGATCCCAATTTTTGGACAAAACATGATCAGTCTGGAAGACAAAAGTAAAATCAGTTTATCAGCACTTGTGGTAAAAAAAAAAAAAAAAAAGTACCAAAAACCCATGGGAACAGCATTACAAACACTCAATTCAGGAAGAAGGAAGGCTATGATTATAGCCACTATATATCGTTAACTGCGTACTAGGAGTCAAGAATTTTGTGCACATTTTCTAACATAATCTACATAACAACCTACTAAATAACTCATTTTATAGATGAGAAAATGGAGTCTTAACTATACATATAACTTGACCAAGGTCATAATTTGTAAGAGATGCAGGATTTAATCCTAGATTTCTCTGGCTTTATATTCTACACTATTTCCACTTGACCAAATTGCCACTCCATTGTGAGATGCCATAATTCTGGAAATGTTATCGCACAGAATCAATGAGATGGCATCCTTGCACATTGGAATTCTTTTTTTTAAGCAATTAAGTTTGAATATATCATGAAGAAGAAAAACCTAAATTTGCTTCTAGCTCAGTGAATTAACATATAAAATAAATTTAAAATTTGTTTGTATTCCTCCATCAGAAAAAAATATGAATATTTCAAAGTTGTATCTACACAACAGCTGGTTAATAGTCATATTTTCTCCATTTAGTACTTTTATAAAACTTTAAATATAGCCCCTACATTCTACTGTCCCAAAATTGATGATACTCTTTCATCAAGAAAATTAAAGCGGATTTCTAATTTATAGCTCTATTTACCAAAATGTGTGGGAAGCCCTTTCTACTTGTCCTGCTTATTCCCTGAAAGGCAAATGATCAATTGTTAATATAACTTGGAATTAACTAACTCAAATCTTCTCTCTTAATTGCAAATATTGAGGCATATACTCTAGTTTCAAATTCATATGTCAAGTTACTAAAATATTTTGTAAGTTATGAAAAACCTTCCTCTTACCTGTGGAAACAAACTGTCCATTAAAGCATGCTATGAATATAATGCATTTAGATTCTTATACTATCTCGAGTTCTTAAAGTTCACCACGATGTCCCAAGAGGAAGATGCACAAATTCTTTCTTGGGACAGGAAAGTATGAAGTCTTTTTTTCATTGTAAACAAGTGAATGGCTCTGGATAATGAACTACCTGATGAAAATGATTACATAAATGCACTTTCATCTCTGGTTTGAAATGATTCCTCAGTGTAAAAGAAAGCTAATAAAATAGTACATAGTCTTGGCTGTGACACTAAAGAGCTGTATATCACTGAGTTGATGACTTAACTTCTCTGAAATCTAGTTTCCACCTCCCGGAAATATATAACCTGTTTACTTCCCTCAAAGTCATATAAAAATCGAGGTGCTGGCTGGTTCAGTCAGTGGAATATGTGATTCTTGTTCTTGGGGTTGGGTTAAGATAATTTAAGAGATTGCTTAAAAAAATTTATTTCTAAAAAAATCATATAAACGTGGACAAAATGAAATAATATGAAAGCATAACCTATATAAGACTTCATAATCATTTAATAAAGATAACCATATTTTAATACATTTTAAAATATTACACTTCCAAGTGGCCTAAGAAATAGATTCAAACTCATTGAGAGTTAAATATGAAAGACAAGATAGGAATACATGAATAGAAATTATTGACAGGAGAGAAGGGTCAGTATATAGAAAATGGTAATATTCTATGTTAGAGAAAAATGGCAGAGGTAAAGGTCAATCATTTCAGGTTGTATAGGGTTTTGTCTTCTATTTGAGATCTTATGTACTAAATATAGACTAGTAACTCTGTACATAAGAAATTAGAAAAATTGTAGAAAATATATGTATGTCTAGGTGCCACTCAGAGATTGTAAGTTACTAGACAGGGAATGTTACTTATGGAATTGGAATATAAAACAATCCAAAAAAATAAAGGATAATGCTGGCCACTGAGAAAAATTGATACCATCCGAAATTGACCTATGGATTCAGTGAAACTCTAGTTATAATTAGAAAAGTATTTTTGCAGAAACTGACCCTCTGGGATGCCTGGGTGACTCAGTGATTGAGGGTATGCCTTCAGCTCAGGGTGTGATCCCAGAATCTTGGGATGGAGTCCCACATTGGGCTATTTGCATGGAGCCTGCTTCTCCCTCTGCTTGTGTCTCTGCTTCTCTCTGTGAGTCTCTCATGAATAAATAAGTAAAATATTTTTTAAAGAAGCAATTGAGGGATCCCTGGGTGGCGCAGTGGTTTGGCGCCTGCCTTTGGCCCAGGGTGCGATCCTGGAGACACGGGATCGAATCCCACATCGGGCTCCAGGTGCATGGAGCCTGCTTCTCCCTCTGCCTATGTCTCTGCCTCTCTCTCTCTCTGTGACTATCATAAATAAAAAAATAAAAAAAATAAAAAAAGAAGCAATTGACCTCCTAATTCTATAATTTATATAAAAGATGAGGAGCACCTGGGTGGCTCAGGTGGTTAAGCATCTGACTCTTGATATTGGCTCATATTATGATTTTAGGATCGTGGAATGGAGCCCTCCCTCAGGCTCTGTGCTCAGTGAAGAGTCTGCCTGTGATTCTCTCTCTCTCCCTCCCCTTCTCCCCTCTCCCCTCTTATGAGCATGCTTTCTAATTCAATCAATCAATCAATCAATCAATCAATCAATAAAATTTTTTAAAGAGGAAAAGAATAAAATTGGGGGCAGCCCAGGTAGCTCAGTGGTTTAGTGCCACCTTCAGCCCAGGGCATGATCCTGGAGACCCAGGATCGAGTCCCACATCAGGCTCGCTGCATGGAGCCTGTGTCTTTGCCTCTCTCTGTCTCTCTCTCCCTCTCTCTCTCTGAGTCTCTCATGAATAAATAAAATCTTAAAAAAGAAGAATGAAATTGGAATATTCACACACATCAAGCTAAGTAATCAGAGATATTGAAAAGACTGCTATGCCAATGCAACAGAATAATGTTAAGAAATAGATTTGCCCATGTATGATCAATCTATTTTTGTCAAAATTGCTAAGAAAAATCTATGGAGGAAGGATAATATTTTTAATGATATTTAATTTGTAGAATAATCTTATGCCATAAAAAGAAACATTAACTCATTGTTTGCACCGTATATAAAATTTTTCTCAAAATGAATTTTACACTTGAATATAAATCTTATTCTATACATTTCTAGAGAAAACTTAGGCATCTGTGTGACTATGGGTTAGTCACAGATTTTTAGATAAATCTCAAAATATATGAACTGTGGGAGAAAAAATGATAAATTATAGCTCATCAGAATTAAAATCTTCTGCTCTGTGAAAGACATTGTTGGAAATAAACAAACCATAGATATATACAAAATATTTGTTTTTTTATACAAAATATTTGAACAGTTACCCAATAAAGACTCTGTATCCAGAATATATGAAAAACTCTAAAATAAAACAAAACTAAAACCACAACAACAAAAGGGCAATATATTTGAACAAACATTTTACCACAGAAGACACCCAGATGGTATCTAAGCCCATGAAAAAGTTAAGCACCATTTGACATTAGGAAAAGACATGTAATTTAATGCAATAATATGGTCTGAGACTATATACTTACCAGAATGAGTCAAGTTTAAAAGTATAATAATAACTGATACTATATCATGTGTTTAAATGTCAGAGGTAATATTTTTTTTAGCCAATCACTGAGGTTTTAATGTAATTTAGTACAAAAATAGTGAGGAGGGCATGACTGGCTCAGACTTTTGATCTTTGGGTTGTGGGTCCAAGTCTTCTGTTGGAATGGAGATCACTTCTTAAGAAATATGAAAACAGCGAATAGAATGCATTTACTATTGTATTTTACTAAATTATTCTTGATTTATGATTTATTTCTAGTTAATTTCTGTATTTTCTTACTCATGTTTTCAAATCCTCCTGAAATCTAGACTTTCATTGTAATTTACTAATATACTGTAGTATTTTGGTAAAACTTTCAATATTATTTTATGGTTTTATAACAAACCATAGATATATACAAAATATTTGTTTTTTTATACAAAATATTTGAACAGTTACCCAATAAAGACTCTGTATCCAGAATATATGAAAAACTCTAAAATAAAACAAAACTAAAACCACAACAACAAAAGGGCAATATATTTGAACAAACATTTTACCACAGAAGACACCCAGATGGTATCTAAGCCCATGAAAAAGTTAAGCACCATTTGACATTAGGAAAAGACATGTAATTTAATGCAATAATATGGTCTGAGACTATATACTTACCAGAATGAGTCAAGTTTAAAAGTATAATAATAATAACTGATACTATATCATGTGTTTAAATGTCAGAGGTAATATTTTTTTTAGCCAATCACTGAGGTTTTAATGTAATTTAGTACAAAAATAGTGAGGAGGGCATGACTGGCTCAGACTTTTGATCTTTGGGTTGTGGGTCCAAGTCTTCTGTTGGAATGGAGATCACTTCTTAAGAAATATGAAAACAGCGAATAGAATGCATTTACTATTGTATTTTACTAAATTATTCTTGATTTATGATTTATTTCTAGTTAATTTCTGTATTTTCTTACTCATGTTTTCAAATCCTCCTGAAATCTAGACTTTCATTGTAATTTACTAATATACTGTAGTATTTTGGTAAAACTTTCAATATTATTTTAAAGCTTGTTTAACATTATTCTAGGATATTGAATTACCATATTAGTTTGCTTCTTCTATAGCCTTACTTTATTATCTGTTACTAAAAGTAACAGTTACTAAAAGTAATTTTGAGATTTTTAGTTTTTTTAAAGATTTATTTATTTATTTATTTATTTATTTATGGAAGAGTGTGTGTTGTGTGTGTGAGGTGAGAGGCAGAGGGAGAGAATCTTCAAGCAGACTTGTCACTGAGTGTGGAGCATGATGGGGGGCTTGATCCCAATACCCATGACACCATGACCTAAGCCAAATCAAGAAGAATTAGATGCTTAACCCACTGAGCCACCCAGGTGCCCCTGATTTCAGTAACTTTGGAACAGTTTCTTTTTATTCTGCCACACGTTATTCCTTCATACTACGATTAACCTTTGAACAACGTAGGTTTGAAGTATGATTGGATTCCTTTCGATAAATACAGTACTGTACTGTAAAGGTATTTTCTCATCTTTAGGATTTTATTATTTTATTTTATTTTATTTTTATTTTTTTAAGATTTATTTATTTATTTATTCATGATAGACATAGAGAGAGAGAGAGAGAGAGAGAGAGAGAGAGAGGCAGAGACACAGGCAGAGGGAGAAGCAGGCTCCATGCCGGGAGCCCAACGCGGAACTCCATCCCGGGACTCCAGGATCGCGCCCTGGGCTGAAAGCAGGCCTAAACCACTGAGCCACACAGGGATCCCCCTTTATGATTTTATTAATTACATTTTTAAAATTTTTTTCTAGCTTACTTTATTATAAAAATACAGTATATTATATATAACATAAAATGTGTGTTAATAAACTGTTTATGTTGTCAATAATGCTTCTGGTCAACAGTAGGCTATGAGTAGTTTGGGAGATGAAAAGTTACAGACAGATTTTCGACTGGGAGTGGCACATCTAATCTCCACGTTGTTCAAAGGTCAACTCTATAATATGACATTAATCCTTTTAGCTGCCCTTCCCCCCATGTTTAGATATGATGGGCATTTTGAGTATACATATATATATTCCCTTATGATACCTCATATGTATATCTCATATGTATATCTCATATTATACACGTATATATGTATGTATAAATACATATATACATATGAGATGTATATATCATGTATATATGTATATCTCGTATGTATATATGCATATATGTATATATCTCATATGTATATATGAGATGTCAGGTAGCTTTTCAACTTTTGTGCTCAAGGAATCTTGGGCATGTTTTTATAGTCTTGAAATACTCTTATTGTGTAACTAACTTAAGTCTCAGAGCTAAGCCTAATTCATTAACACCTCTACCTGAAGCTATTTTCCAAAGTGGTACTTTACACATTATATGTTGCTGTAAAAATACTTTCTGAGACCTACATCTTTCAGAAACCCCCTCTCTCATTTTAAACTTTCCTCCCCAGCAATTAAACCCTCTTCAATGACTTTCAGCATTTTATTTCTCACGGTAAAACATTGTTCTTTTGGAAGGGAATATGTACTGCACATTTCTGAGATCCTCAATGATCTAAAGCATTCATAATTTTGGTCTCCTATAGTATGTTTGGGACATCTGATTGACCCTGGGTGGTGGTAGGGAAGTCTTACATCTGCAAGTTGGGGCATATAAAGACTTTCCCATTTCACCAGCTTGATTTTGCTGGGATTACCACGCAGCAAATCATCCTTTCTTGTGACATGTTTTCAAAATTCCTAGGTTTCATGTATCATAGATCCTTTTAATATTTCCCTTTCCATGTTAACCCTGTGCTTGGTGAAAGTGCTGATTTTGATATTATTCTGCTGCTTTGAGGTGATTTAACACTTTAAAAATCTTTACTGTGGGATTAATAGAGATCTTCTATTATAGGCTTTTTTCATCTTTGTCTTCTGCTGATGCACTTATATTTTATTTTGAGGGAGTGTTTTGGAGGAACTTCTGTGTTTATTAATTAAAAAATTATAATATTTGTCTTCCTCCCTTATTCAGTTTCTTTCTTTATCTTTTCTTTTTTATTCTGGACTTAGTTTTTTAGAGCAGTTGTAGGCTCATGGCAAAATTAAGAGATTTCCCAAATACCTCTTGTCCTCATGCATGCATTGACACATCATAGCTACCCATAGTCCGCCATTTACCTTAGGGTTCATTCCTGGTGTATATTCCATGAATCTGAAAACAATGTATAGACATGAATTCATTATTATAGTCTTATACAGAGTATTTTTAGTGCCTCCAAATTCCTCTGTGCTCGGCCTCTTCATCTTCCCTCTCCAAATCCCTGACAACCAGTGATCTTTCTACTGTGTGCAGAGTTTTGCCTTTTCCACAATATTATATTGTTGGAATAATCATGCAAGTAGTATTTCAATGGCCCTCTTTTACTCAGTAAAACACATATGTTTCCTTTTCATCTTTTCATGGCTTGGTAGCTTTTGTTTTTGGTTTGTTTGGGTTTTTTTTCACTGTGTAATCTTTCATTGTCTGGAGTACCACAGTTTATTTATCCAATCACCTACTGAATGACATCGGGTTGCTTCCAGATAAAATTCTGCTAATTACAAATAAAGCTGCTGTGAGCATCTGTGTGCAAGTTGCTGTGTGAACCTATTTATTCTTTGATTAAATACTAAGGAATGTGATCTCTGGCTCACATGATAAGAGCATGTTTATTTAGCTTTGTAATTTCTTCCTCCTTTCTGTTATTGGTCATACATTTCCATTATATAACCATATATAAGAATGTATATACAGAAGATACATACATAAGCATATATGACCGAATACATTGTTCCTATTATTCTCTCATTTAACTGCATTCTATTCTTGTTTGAATGTCTTCTGAGAAGTTGGATATGATTTTTATCTGTGTTCCTCCATAGGTGGATTGAGTTTTTCTCTAGCTTCTTTCAGAAGTTTTCTGTTTCTATTTTTTAATTTTTATTCTTGATTTTCTGTGGGTAGAAAAATTATATGCCAAAGAGTAATTTTTAGGGGATTTACCTTGCTTGGTGTCCTCTGAACTTTCCAGACCTGGATCTGTGGTTTGGTGACTGAAATTAATTTGAGGAAATCTTCAGTTATTATTGTTTCAAATATTTCTTCATTCCTTTACCACAATACACACACACACACACACACACACACACACACACATTGGATAAAGTACAACACAACAGAACATGCCTGTGACATTCACGTTCTCAAATGCCCACAGAGAGATTTTCTGTTGGATATTCTGTTTTGTTTTGCTTTTAAATCTCTGTTCTCTTTAATTTTCAGTTTTTGAAGTTTCTATTGATATATCCTCAAGTTCAGAGATTCTCCCCTCTGCTACATCAAGTACCCTAATAGGTCCATTAAAAGCATCAGTTGGTTACGGTGTTTTTGCCCTTCTAGTATTTCTTTTTGTTCTTTCTTAAGATTTTCATTTCTCTATTTAATATTGCTCATCTATGCTTCCATGAAGTCAACTTGATCTATTATAATCCTTACTATAATAATAATATTTGCTTTAAAATCCCAATCTGATATTTAACTCGAACATCCCAGCCAAGCCTGTGTGTCTTCAAAGAGGTTTAGTTTGAACTGTGTAGCCAGGCATGATGTTCTGGGCAAAAGGAACTGCTATAGATGGACCTTTAGTTACAATGTGTTTAGTTGCGGGAGTAGGGGACATGTTGTATAGTCTCAAGATTGGGTCTCAGTCTCTTAGTGAGCCTGTGCCACCAGACTGTGAACTTCACAATTGTTCCTTAGTCTTATTCTTTCCCCTGAGGTGGGTCTGGATGTCTAGAGTAAGCTGGAGTTGAGTATTTCTCTCCTCCTCATAACCTAGGCTCTTATAAATACCCCAGAAGGCTAGGCACTGGTTAACTAATTTCTCCTGAGGACAGGCTTTGGCATTATTTCTTTTTTAAAAAAAAAAGGTTTTATTTATTTATTCATGAGAGACAGAGAGAGAGAGAGAGAGGCAGAGACACAGGCAGAGGGAGAAGCAGGCTCCATGCAGGGAGCTCAACGTGGGACTCCATCCCGGGTCTCCAGGATCACACCCTCAGCTGAAGGTGGCACCAAACCGCTGAGCCACCCAGGCTGCCCAGCTTTGACATTATTTCCGAGTAGTTCTTTCTCTCTCCTCCTGTTGGAAGCATATGAGTGGTTTCTCCAATATTTACTGTGGGAACCCTAGTCACCTCCTGAAGGTCAATCTCACAATATTGAGGCAAGGGGAATCCTATGTCTGGATACCCCTGAAATTTTTAAGTCTCATTGTTGATCACACTCCACTTTCAGCAATCTGTCAGTTATAGTTCAGGTGTTCTTCTGTAGGCATTGGTTCCTAGGGTGTTTCTGCCCCTAGCTTCTGTGCAGGTAAGATTTGACTCCCTATATTTGCCTGTGTCTTCAATCTTGGAGGTTGCTGCTTGCCCTGTGCTTCCTTCTCTTTAAGGATCCAGGAAGAGTTACTGATTTTTTAGTGTGTTCAGCTTTTTTACTTGTTGATAAGACAGAGTGGTGTCTTCCAGGCTCCTAACCTACAGAACTAGAAACCAGAAGTCTCCAATTAGTAGACGATTTACTCAGATGTCTGGTAACATATGTTGTCTGTCCACGGCTATAAGAGGATCACTAAAAGGAATTCTTAATGTCATGTTACATCACTTTATTCAACTTTTTTTCCACCATTATCATAGAGATGTGCTGCACAACATCTAAAATATGCCCAACCCACTCCCTGCAACATCCCACTTTACCTTTTTTCTTAGTTTTACTTCTATCCTTGTTGTTTATAGTTCCCCAACATCATTTTTTTGCTTCTCCCCAACTTAGCCCTCAAAAGTATTTTTGAACAGATAAACACGTGAATGATTATCATTTTACTATCCCACAGTTCATTTGTTTATCTATAAAGTGGGAGATTATTCATGAGATCTATTATTTCTAATCCAACTGCTCATCAGAAGCATCTGGAGAATTCAGGAAAAATAAATTTTTGATCATCCTCCTTTGTCTACCAATGTTAAATTTCTGTATTCAGGTTTAAGGCCTGTGTGTGTGTGTGTGTGTGTGTGTGTGTGTAGGGATATAGATATACACATATTACCACATCATATAACTATGTCATCAATTAGTACTCAGGAATCACAATATTGTGTAACTTCTGGAGTTTTTCCAAGCTTTCAATGTCTATGCCTTCTATTCCATATACTTATGGCATCATACTTTTCTTATCTTTTGAATATACTCATTTCAATAAGCCCAAAGTTTATCTTTTATTCTTTGTATGTAGCACTTGATAACGTGAACAGAGTAAAACTATAATGAATGAAATGAAGTTGGATTACTCTAAATCCATGTGCTGTATCTTACAAAAAAATGTAGTGTAATTCTACATTTTAAAGTTTACCATGTATACTGATTTATTGCAACATAAATAAGTTATATTGCCAAGATGAGAGAACTAAGCCTCAAACAAGCTTAAATACTAACCCAGTATCAGACATATTATATAAAATAACATCTCATGTCAAAGAGTATTAAACATATATATTGTGTGTATTACATGTATTTTATATTACACATACATATATTACATGTATATTATATATTTATATATACATATATGATATGTATATATTATTATATATTAAATAGACATATAATACATATACATATATTATATATGTGTATATTATTGTCATATATTAAACATATAATATAATATATGTAATGTGTATGTAGTGCATACATATATGTATGTGTGCATGTTACATATATATTACATATACATATTATTACATATATATACTTAGTACTTTATTGAGGTATAACTGATGTAAAATGCTGTACCTATTTAATATACATCACTTGAAGCATTTAAGGATAAGTATACATCTATGAAAACATCACCACTATCAAGGCCATAAACATATCCTCACATCTCAAAGTTTCCTCTGCTCTCTTTGTTGCTCTCATTTTATAGTAAAAACATTAGCATAAGATTTACCCTCTTGGCAAATTTTAAGTATATGCCACAATGTTATTAATTATAGGCACTATTCCAACACTTACTTAACAAATAATTAAACATTGTATCCTTTGACTGTGACTTCTCCATTTCCTCCATTCTCCAGCCCCTGGAAGCCACCATTACACTCCCTGATTCTGAGTTTCACTATTTTAGATAGCTCATAGAAATGAGATTATACACTGTTGGTCCTTCTGTGTCTTACTTATTCACTTAGCAAACATCCTTCAGGTCCGTTCATGTTGCAAAGGTTGAATAATATTCTCTTGTGTGTGTATATATATATATAGTTACATATATATAGTTATATATAGTTATATATATATATATATATATATATATATATAACTTTTTCTCTATTATCTTTCCATAAATAGACATTTTAAGATTGTTTCCATATCTTGGGTATTGTGATTAATGTTGCAGTGAATGTGGAAGTGCTTCTCATGGATTTTGATTTCAGTTCCTTTGGATAAATCCCAAGAAGTGATTGCTAGATCATATGGTAGTTTTATTTTTAATTTTTTGAGGAATTTCCATGCTGTTTTCCATAATGGCTGTATCAATTTCCATTTCTATCAGCAGTGGGCAAGTTTCCCTTAATGGGGAACCACATCCCCATTTTTTTTCTTGACAGCCACCCTACCAGGTGGAAGGTGATATCCAATTGTAGTCTTGATTTGTATTTGGTAAAATATCTGTGCTAACTGAAGCAATTCAAAGATTCAGTGCTATCATTATCAAAATATAAAAATACCAACAGAAATAGAAAAAAAAACATTTCTAAAATTCATGAGGTACCAAAAAAGACCTCGAACATGCAAAGAAATTTTGGGCAAGAGGAACAACACTGGAGTCATCACCCTTCCTAGTTTCAAAATATATTACAAAGCTAAAGCAACTGAACTGTATGATATTGATATAAAAACAGACACATAAAACAATGCAGCAGAATGAAGAGCCCAGAATAAACCCACCCAAATACAGCCAATTGATCTTCAAGAAGAGTGTCAATACTACACAATGGGAAATGAATATCACTTCAACAATTGTGTTGGGAAACTGGATATTCACTTGCAAAAGAATAAAACCCAACCCTTGTCTTAGACCATGCACAAAAATAAAAATCCTTAAAAAAAAACATATGGGTGAAGAAGCTTCATGACATTGGACTTGGTAATGATTTCATTGATATGGCACCATAAATGCAGGCAAAAAAAAAAAAAAAAGCAAAATTAGATTAGTGAGAATACATCAAATTAAAAATCTACTCAACAACAAAAACAATCAACAGAGGGAAAAGGCAATTTACAGAATGGGGAAAAATATTTACACATTACTTGAACAGACATCTCCAGAAAAGACATACAAATGGCCAACAGACCAGTATAAAAAATACTGAACATCACTTATCATCAGGAAAATGCAAAACTAAAGCATTGTTATAAATTCGGTATGGGAGGACTCTATGTATTCAATAAATAATAATATGTAGTGAATTGTTCCAGAATCATTTTCTTTTTTATTAGTGAGAAAATCACCATGTAAGTATTTTGAATGAGAAGATAATTGGATCATATTCCCCTTGGGGCATCTCCTGTGGTTTCAACAACAGTCGTATTCGTGAATATAAGCGCTCTAAGTTAATCATATCTGTGATGCATCTAACTTTGACTTTGCTGTTGCACAGGTAAGAGAAAATTTCAGGTCATTTGCAGAATGTTTCAAAGGTGGGATCTAAAATATCAAGGTCAAACATGTTATAAATCCCCAATACTAAGCCCTTTATATTGTTACTATTGCACAGGTGAATAAATAAAACAAAGAAAATAGAAATTAATGAATTTATGTTTGTAGAGACAATTAAGAGTGCTCCAAATGGAGTCTTGCTTTCATTTTTTGATGGAAGACAGAGTAGTTTACAGCAAGAACAGTCAGGAAAATGTATCACTGGAGGCCAAGAAAGCCTTTGACCTATTCACTTATATTGGAGCATACATTTTGCTATGAGGAAAACAATTATCTTTTTATTTTGCTAGCTCTGTGAGGTCAAAGCCACTTTGAATTGTTGCTTTTTCATAATGTTTTTCTAGTCTTGGAGTTTAAACGTTATCTAAATATTTATCAAGAATCATATTTTGGGGTGCATTGATTGGCTCAGTCGTCTGAGCGTCTGCCTTAGGCTCAGGTCATGACTCCAGGGTCCCAGGATCAAGTCCTGCATTGGGGTCTTGGCTGTGCGGGGAGTCTGTTTCTCCCTCTGCTTTGTCTGTGTGTCTCTCATGAATAAATAAATAAAATATTAAAAAAGAATCATATTTTATTCCAGTAGAGGTGGCATGTGAGGTCAGTTAGAGTGAAGCCATGGTGTAACAGGAGATAGTGTAAAATAGTAAAAAGTGCATGCACTTGGAGTGGCACATGAGAGTGAATCTGGGCTCTAAGCCTGAAATAAAGTAATACACCAAAGTCTGTTTCTACCACAGGTGTTCAATACACAGCTGTTACTTTTCTTCTCTTTTGCAAACAGTGTTGCAATGTGGAGCCAAATATATTTGGAATTTTCTGCCCTCTAATTCAATTGTATTTTTTGAAGGTGGCTTTACCTTAATTTTAACAGTTGAAATTGTATTAAATTCTTCAAGAATCATAGTCATTTTCTGTCTATGAGTCCTTTCAATATATTCTGACATTTACTTATATTTAATATGAGTTTTATTTGGACATCTAGTCAAATTCCTGTTTCAAGAGAATCCAGCTAAAGTTCTTAACATTATAGTCTTCCCCTATCTTATTTGCCCAAGTAAACTTAAGCCCACTGTAATGTAACAAATGGATTCATGGTGATGTATGTATGTGTATTTTTGGTATAAGAAGATCCCACAATTCACAAAACTTCTTTACTCTCTAAAGAATAATACAGATTTAAAGAGTAAGAAAAAGTCATAATGAAAATAAGAGTCATTTGAATTAATCCTGAGAGAATAATGTTTTAGTGTGTATTAAAAATCACTAAAACAATATATCATATGTAGCTGAAGAATGAAATATTTGGTTCAGGGCTCTGGAAATGTTGATTTTTTAATGATTATTTAAAATAGTAATTTCATGACCCAATATTTGCTAATGATTTAAAAATAAGTACATCTGATTACAAACATTCAATTAAAAGACCATCTTAAATTTGCTGTATGTTTTATTTATTGCTTTATACATTTAATGAGTCTGCCTGCCTTTATTTATAAAGAAAGAAAGAAAGGAAGAAGAATATTATTTTGTCTGCTTCATCATTAAAATACTTTACTATTTTTCAGAAGAGGAGTAAACTTCAAAATGAAAACCTAACATCACACAGGTCTTTTATTCATGAACATGGCTATTGAATGCACACTTTCAGATTCTAAATCCTGTGTTGTCTTGAACAAGGCATATCACTGAACTGATGTCAAAAATTGCATTGTGGCTGATCTTCTTGCAACTCCCAGTCAGACTTAAATATATATATGTATATATATTTCATCATATTCATCAAAGTTCGCATTTCATTTCTTTTGAATGTAGCTTTTACTTCAGATACATAAACTCTTTTACCCCTTCTCTAAATAAACACTTGACTTAATAAATATTAAGGTCATATTGTTCCCTATGGCTTTTTAAAATAAGAATAAAAAACATATGAAGTTCGCCCTATCAAGTCACTAAGACATTTTAATTAAATTATACATTTAAAAGCATTTTTAAATATGAGTCATTCAAAATAATCATTTAATTGGATTACATAACTTGTGGGTTCTAATTTGTTTCATCTATATTTTTTATTTCTAATACATATGATTCAATCTAAAAACCTGCTTTCTTGATTATGAGTATTTTTTTGTTTTCTTTGCCTTTAATTTTTCCAGTAACTCTATTAAAATGTTTTCTGCTTATACTGACAATGTTTTGAGGCATTCCTAATTTTGTCTTTTTCACAAGGTTGTTGGGATGTTCCTTCTGCTTCCATCACTATTTCTAATCCAAATGGCTCTCTCTCTTACTGATGGGATCCATGTCAATGCATTGAAACAAGAGCTTGACTTAAATTATGGATTTAATAAAGCATACATTTTTATTTGCAGCAGATCATGTACTCTCAAGACTAACTTAAATTCAATGTGAGTAAAAAAAAAAAATTCAATGTGAGTGACTATATTAAAAAAAATTAAAAAAGAAAAACGAAAGAAAAAGAAAGAAAGAAGAAAGAAAGAAAGAAAGAAAGAAAGAAAGAAAGAAAGAAAGAAAGAAAGAAAGAAAGAAAGAAAGAAAGAAAGAAAATAATGGCTTCAATAAAACTTATCCTTTAACTTGTGAATATAATTGGCTAATTGAAACTCTGGATTCAAATGTTGGTCTGACTCCTGATTTCTTAACAATAGGATTATCCAGGAAAGAGTCCTATTTCTTTTTTCATTTTTTCCTATTTTTTTTGCTCTTGAATATTTTATGTCTTGGTGTAAGCATTATTCATTTTGTTGTTATATTTTAATTACTGTTTTTTTAATGAACAGCTTACTTGTAACTCTTAGTTAATAAGTGTATAGTTGTTATTTCACTAGTAATAAATAATACCTAGATTAAGAATAATATTAAAAACGTATTATATAGATTTTCAGAATAATTTTTTTCTTTTTCACCCATTTTTGAAGGAATCAAAAAGCATATAGAATTTAGATATCCAGAAGTAAAACCTATAACCATATATCCAGTCAAAAAAGAAATAATTTGAATGAAATATAAGTGGTCATATAATTGCTTAATTCAATCATGTCCTATTATCCTGAAAAAAAAAAATCTTAGTTTTGTCACATACACTCAAGATCTTATAGAGGTAGAAAATTTTTACAGCTTAGCTCACAAAATGTTACTGCTCTATAGAATCAACAAAATTTAGGAATGGCCAGGTGGCTCAGCAGTTGAGTATCAGACTTCAGCTCAGGGCTTAATCCTGAGGTCCAGGATCCAGTCCTGCATCTGGCTCCCTGCAGGGAGCCTGCTTCTCCCTCTGCCTGTGTCTCTGTCTCTCTTTGTGCCTCTTATAAATAAATAAATAAAATCTTAAAAAAAAAGAACCAATATAATTTAACATGTTCTATGTTTAACATAATTTTGAAGATTCAATCTTATTAACATATTTTGTCTTTCAATATTTGCCCCAATATTATATAATAAATATTAACATTCCCATTCTACAGGTGAATAGGTTATAACTGATTATTTTACACAATGACTGAAAGGTCTAGAATGCTGAGATTTTATTCCAATGTCTGTACACTGATACACTTTTTCGCATGTATAGATGTTGAAGGGAATTATTTTTTAGCCAATCATGTGGTGTTTTACTGTGACTTAATATGAAAACAGCTAATAAAATGCAGTGGCAAATTAGCCCATTGACCTGATTGTTTTAGAAATGAAAGGGATTAAGCCAGTGAGTGAACACCCATATCTTCCACTTGATTCTGCAGCAAGTAGTATGAACTTTTGATCATTTTGTCATTGTCTTCTGATCTACAACTGGGAAATTTTACATTGCCAAAAAATAAATATGAGGGCATACCATATGTTCCCTTCAGTTAAAATATAGAATCACAATATTGTTTATTCTTTTTCTAGTGAATAGATTATTTTATGAATATCTTCAAGTTTGTTCCCTGAAGTGTCAACATGAAAAATGTCACTGAAGTTACTACATTTGTACTAAAAGGCTTCACAGACAAACTTGAGCTACAGATCATCTTATTCTTCCTGTTTCTAACAATCTATGTCTTTACTCTGATGGGAAATTTAGGACTGGTTGCATTGGTCATTGGGGATTCCCGGCTCCACAACCCCATGTACTATTTTCTGAGTGTATTATCATCTGTGGATGCCTGCTATTCTTCAGTAATTACTCCAAATATGCTAGTAGATTTTATGTCAAAGAATAAAGTCATTTCATTCCTTGGATGTGCAGCACAGATGTTTCTCGCTGTTACTTTTGGGACCACAGAATGCTTTCTCTTGGCCGCCATGGCTTATGATCGCTATGTAGCAATCTACAACCCTCTCCTATATTCTGTGAGCATGTCGCCCAGAGTCTATGTGCCACTCATCATTGCTTCCTATGTTGGTGGCATTTTGCATGCTTCTGTACACACAGTGGCCACGTTCAGCCTATCCTTCTGTGCTTCAAATGAAATTAGACATGTCTTTTGTGACATCCCTCCACTACTTGCTATTTCTTGTTCTGACACCCACACAAACCAGCTACTGCTCTTCTATTTTGCGGGATCTATTGAGATAACTACTATACTGGTAGTCCTGATCTCCTATGGTTTCATTGTCTTGGTAATTCTGAGGATGCATTCTGCTGAAGGCAGACGAAAAATCTTTTCTACATGTGGCTCTCACTTAACTGGAGTGTCAATCTTTCATGGTACAGTTCTCTTCATGTATGTGAGACCAAGTTCCAGCTATGCCCTGGACCATGACATGATAGTGTCAATATTTTACACGATTGTGATTCCCATGCTGAATCCTATCATCTATAGTTTGAGGAACAAAGATGTAAAAGATGCAATGCAGAAAGTGTTTAGGAAAAATTGATTTGTCAACAAAGTATATTTTCACCGTAAAAATTAAATTAAAAAATGAGTGATGCTTTCTCTACATTTCAATATCAGGAAGATATGATGAAAATGTTTTGTTTAAGCTTATTAATGTATTCTTGCTTTCCTTGGATTTTTTTTTCTCCCTAGGTATTTTAAAATAAAGATCATAGTCAATCCTCTGCTCATACTATTTTCATATGCAGAAAATGTATATTATTCATTTTCTTTTTAAATGTTCCTGATGATATATGTATATACACATACACATATATATGTATGTGTACACACATATATGTTTGTAGAAGCTATACTGATGGGTATAACACAAATGCACACATGGGCATGTATGTATGTAACCTTTACTTTGCAATGTTGTATACTATTTTCTTCCATCTCTGTATTACCTGAATGTATAAACTATAATATCTGCAATTATAAATAACACTATATCTGACTAGCTTGATCAACTATCACCTAATTGGTAGCAAAGCCACATCTCACATAATTCCAGCCCACTTTCCATGGAGTCACTGGTTCAGATTCTAGTTCAAAGAACTCTGCTCCATCATTAGATCCATGCATTGGCAACAGTCTAGTCCCAGACTATGATTCAGGGATCACAGGCAGTATGTTCAAATCCCTGTAGTTACTAACACACTATTTGTGATGATGTGTTTCTCCCCTTTGTGTTATTTTTTTACAGAGCATGGGCAATAAAATGCTTTAATTTTGGGATGCCTGGGTGACTTGGGGGTTGAGTGTCTGCCTTTGGGTCAGGGTGTGCCCTGAGTCCTGTGATCGAGTCCCACATCAGGCTCCCTGCATGGAGTCTGCTTCTCCCTCTGCCTATGTCTTATGAATAAATAAAATCTTTATAAAAAAAGAAATTTATCACTTTTGAAAAAATGCTTTAATTTCTCAAGAAAACAAAGACTAAGCATTAGCATTTATTGAGATCAGATCACGCTTACATTCAAGAATGACAAAAAGAAGTACAATTTGGAAAGTAAGGCAAAACTGTCTGGCACACTTGGCTCTTCCCAGAACTAAGTCCAATTATTCCTATGGGATCCTTGAAGGCTTGGCCCAGTTCAGCTTTTAGTTCTGTTTTCCTTTGACCTTCACTCTCTGATGCCCTTGCAGATTCAACCACTCCTCAGTGCCCAGGACCAAGAATCAAGGTACAAAAGAGAGTCCCTTCTGTTGTATGCTTTGCCCTCTTTCCAGTAGATATTATTGCCATTGCAAAGATATGTCTCCTTCAAGGATAATTTTAGGTTGTGATGTTCTCTCTTCTTTCACTTTTATATATTAATCTTTAATTATTGTTTTGTTAAAACTATTTTCTTAAGGGAGTGTCTGTATTCTTTAATTCCAACAAAGCATTCTCCTTAGAATTAGAGTCCAGCCTAGGGGCACCTGGATTTCTCAGTAGGTTAAGCCTCTGCCTTTGGCTCAATTCATGATCCCAGGGTGTTAGGATGGAGCCCCATGTCAGGTATCCTGCTCAGCAGGGAGTCTGTTTCTCCCTTTCCCTCTGCTCCTCCCCCCTACATATTCATTCTCTCTCTCTCTCTCTCTCTCTCTCTCTTTCTCAAATAAATAAATAAAATATTTTTTAAAAAGTTGAAAGAATTAGAGTCCAGCCTAAAGATATTTCTCTAGAGTGGATTAGTATTTCTCTAAAGGACTAAATAACAACTCACCAGTTGGTATACAGAACATTTCTTATCACCATATATTCCCACCATGATATCCCTGCATTTATTTTCTCCTGTTTACAAGGTTCTTTCCATTGCTATTCACATGGTTCCTTTCTTCAAGCACAAAATTAAAATATGGTCACTGATAAGCATTATCCTTGCATATCTAAACCATGCAAATGAAGAGTGACCATGTGTGTGTTTATGATTCAGCATTAAAGAGATCTTTAAATGCAACTCATAATTACTAAAAATAGATACATTTTATGCTTTAAAATTGTGAAGGTCTGGGGATGCCTGGGTGGCTCGGTGATTAAGTGGCTGCCTTCGGCCCAGGGCGTGATCCTAGAGAACTGGGATCGAGTCCCACATCGGGCTCCCTGCATGGAGACTCCTTCTCTCTCTGCCTATGTCTCTGCCTCTCTCTCTCTCTGTATCTCTCTTGAATAAATAAATATAATATTTAAAAAAAAATAAAATTGTGAAGGTCTGAATGAAAAAAATAATCACAAATATAGTAAAAAAATAATAATAAACTCAAGAAAATAAAAGTAATTATGCATCTAGTTCAAATAATAAATAATAGACTAAAATTCCATAGAATTATGAACAAAGAATACACACAGACAATTCACAAGAAAAGAAAGTTCTTTAGACCAATCCATATACATTACCTTAATAGCGATTAGGGAAATGTGAATGTAAAATGATGTAAAACACTTTCGCACACTCATACCACTGACAGACATTGAAAAGTCTGGGACTATCAAATGATATCTTCTTATGAGAAGATAAAGGAAACATTTGCAGTCTGCCTGTAGGAATATGTCTGTGTGCCCTGCCTACAAACACCCTGAAAGGTGAAAGTTTGGATCCACAAATGGTCCTATTCTGTCTTAGAATTTTATTTGCTTGACCAAAGTATGTTTTTATACAGCACACGCAGAACTTAGGAAATGGAAAATATATCTTGTGCAATAAATATAAGCTTTAAGTAAGAGATTAAACTGTAAAATTAAGTACCAATAGCAATGGAAAGTGTAAAACTATTTTTTTTTAAATTACAATGTTATGGGGATGCTGAACAGATGAAAAATTTCAGAGTTGATGAAGGAATGGAAGTACTGTTAACTGACCAGGGTAAAGACTATCATCAGCCACATGACAGACAAGTGACAACTTACAGAGGAAGTAACAACAGAAGCTGCCTGTGGATACTTGGACTCTAGTAAGAACCGCAAGGATTTCAATTCATTTTCACGGGTAACATAACATAAAGTGTATAAAAATCTTTGGTATTTCCTTTTAATGACCCACAATTTTTCTGTTACTTCAAAAATTATAGAATCTAGAATGTGCCACATCCTTGTTAGATAGTAGGAACACCAAGATGAAAAAGGAACAATGTGTCCTGCTCTAAAGTAGTGAATATTCTAGAGAATGATATGCAAGTCGTCGATGCTTTTTATCAAAGTTAAAATCACATTAAAGATAAGTGACAGAGCTGAAGACAAAACCTCATGTTTTATTTCAGGATTTTAAAATGAATATTATATCCACTTATTTACTTCTTCACTATTCATTCTAACAGTCAGTAAATCAGCAAATGTCTTTTAAACATCTACTCTTTCCTCAGTATTATTTTAGAAACTATTAATACAAAACAAAACTATTTAGACATACTCTTTTCACCTACAAAGCTTACAGATTAGAAAATTCCACACAATTATTTATATTTATATTCCCCAAATGAATGAGACCATATAATGTTTGTCCTTCTCCAATTGACTTATTTCACTCAGCATAATACCCTCCAGTTCCATCCACGTTGAAGCAAATGGTAGGTATTTGTTATTTCTAATGGCTGAGTAATATTCCATTGTATAAATAATAGTGAAAGGGAATAGAAAGGAAGGGAGAAGAAATGAGTAGGAAATATCAGAAAGGGAGACAGAACATGAAGACTCCTAACTCTGGGAAATGAACTAGAGGTGGTAGAAGGGGAGGAGGGAGGGGGGTGGGGGTGAATGGGTGACGGGCACTGAGGGGGGCACTTGATGGGATGAGCACTGGGTGTTATTCTGTATGTTGGCAAATTGAACTCCAATAAAAAATAAATTTATTATTAAAAAAAGAATGCAAAATACATCGATAATTTTATATTGTTTATGTATGGATACGATATTTGGGACATATTGAGCTTAATAAAATACATTATCAAAATTAAAAAAAAAAAAAGAAAATTCCACACAAAAAAATCTCCCATTCTGTAAAAGACCCTGAGCTTAAGAAGCCACACAGCTGAGTGTTACCTGGGTGGCTCAGTTGGTTAAGTAGAAGAAATATGTGGGAAATATCAGAAAGGGAGACAGAACATAAAGACTCCTAACTCTGGGAAACGAACTAGGGTGGTGGAAGGGGAGGAGGGCGGGGGGTGGGGGTGAATGGGTGACGGGCACTGATGGGGGCACTTGACGGGATGAGCACTGGGTGTTATTCTGTATGTTGGCAAATTGAACACCAATAAAAAATAAATTTACTATTAAAAAAAAGAATGCAAAATACATCTATAATTTTATATTGTTTATGTATGGATATGATATTTGGGACATATTGAGCTTAATAAAATACATTATCAAAATTAAAAAAAAGAAAATTCCACACAAAAAATGAAATAAAATGTTATCAGTTTAATTATAATATGTATACATGTGTAAGAAAAGATCACAAGATTATATGAAAAATTCATTTTCCATCAAACAATTTTAATTAAAAACCAGGAAATGACCAGGAATATGATGGTAACTTCAGAATTTCAGTAAAACAATTGATAGTATATTCACAGTGATGCGCATTTTATGTTTATGGGATATATCATCTCTATCTTATGCAGATACACCAGGGCTTGTTCTTGACATGAGAATAGAAGCTTTGCATTCAGTTCTATTCCCGATATTCACAGTAAAGGGGAACATTAGGGCTAGAATCCCCAGCTTCCCAAATGTTGGATTTTCTCCACCCCAGGGCCAGCAGCCACATTTCTGAAAAGATTACAGGGGACAATTCAAAACAAACAAAGAGTGGAATAATTGCCCATGATTGCTACTTAGTAAAATAATCTAAGTACATCCCTAGGCTATATAATATTTTCACTCTGTAGGTATAATTCTTGTATGGAGACTTCATTAATTGGTCTTTCTTTCCCTGGAGAATCAAAACTTTATCTGGGAATTTCTGTTTTCCTGTGTAGGGACCGGATCCATAAACAAGTTTACTTCAGTGTTGGGCCTTCAGGGATTTCAGACACTTGTAAATCTCTTCAGTGTGCAGAACCTTTGCAATGGGTCTCAGCAGATCTCTGGGTCAGGTAGGTTCACCCCAACAGTTTACTTAGTACTCATCCTGGATGTGAAGACCAAGTATCTTGGGAGCTTTATGGATTCAAGTCAGACTCAGGACTGTAATGATATCTGCTCTATTCACTTTTCCTGATGGCTAACTGGAAGGGAAGGGAAATGACTCCAACAATGGTGCCCAGAATCCCTGCTGATAAAGACAACAGCATGGGTATCTCTGCAGAATAACAAAGAGTCATTATGAGGATTCTATTTTTCATTAGGATAAGAGGAATGTTTCTGCCTTAGAGCTTGTACAATTGATGTTTTAGAAGGCACTCTACACCAGACAGGAAGCTTCTTATATGTCTTTGAAATAGATTTCTTCTCCAAGAAAGACCTACTAAATTGCTTAATATCAAGAAAAATGTTTCTCTCCTTCTGGTTGTTCACATTGCCAAGGTGATGAATCTAACAAGGAAAGGTTCCATGGTGTCAACCAGAAGGCTTTCAGTTGCTGGTGGACACTGCCAGGTCATGTCAAGATGCAGTTTATCTCAAACACAACTCAGGTTTAAATAAGTTTAAGACAAAATTATACAATTAGAGACCAATGGAACATCTCTTAAAATCATTTCAGAAGATTACTTATAAATATTTTCAATATTATTTCTCAGCCAAAATGTAATATGAATGCTTAACATTAGGTGTATTATTTATTTATTTATTTTTATTTTAGAGAGATAGAGAGAAGGAGTGGGAGGAGCAGAGAGAGAGAATATCAATCAGACTCTGCACTAAGCAAGGAGTCCCACTCAGGGCTGGATCTCAGGAACGTGAGATCAAGACCTGAGTTGAAACCAAGAGTTGAATGCTTAACCAATGGCACCACCCTGGCACCTCAACATTATGTACATCTTTAAAGTTCTTTTACTGACATTTTGTTTTGATAGATTCATAAAATATTTCTTTTCCAAAGCGAACTTGAAAAAATATGTGTAAAAAACTAACATAGCTTTATCAGAAACCAATCTGAAACCATCCTGAATTAATAAGAGAAAAGTACTTTATTTCAGTGGCATGCTTACCAAGAGAAAAAAACTACCAAGCTTTGACATTAGTAATATTGCTTTAGAAGAAGGAATTAAAACAGGTAATGTTTCATGCAAATATGTTTTTTAAAAGTTAATTGCATGGGGCAGCCCCGGTGGCGCAGCGGTTTAGCGCCGCCTGCAGCCCGGGGTGTGCTCCTGGAGACCCGGGATCCAGTCCCACTTCGAGCTCCCAGCATGGAGCCTGCTTCTCCTTCTTCCCGTGTCTCTGCCTCTCTCTCTCTCTCTCTCTCTCTCCTCTCTCTCTCTCTCTCTCTCTCTCTCTCTCTGCCTCTGAATAAATTTTAAAAAAAAGTTAATTGCATGAATTCATAGTTCACAATCCACAATGACTATTGATGCTCTTTTATTTCCCCTCTTCATATATTAAGGATATATTTATTATCTATGTCTCAGAGTAAAACATGCAGTGAGCTGCCTTATGAGCCAGAAACAAACAGGAAATGTTTTGTTTAAAATGAGTACTGCCACTCTGGTTACCATGATAAACTCACCTGTGCATTTCTTTTCAGATGTGGTGGTAGGAGAAGAGATATGGAATATCTAGTGCAATATAGTCCTATAACCTCATCAGACATATTTTTGGAATATGGAATGAAATATCTTTAAATTAACAGACACCACAGACTTAAGAAATAATCAGATTTTGGGAGAATACAACCTGATTTGTTCATTAAGTAGATAGCCAGATACCATGTATCCCAGTTACCTGAATATGAAAATTATACTTCACTCACTATTTCACATTTCAACTATAAAACTGCTTAGTGAGGAAGAATGGGTTACGAGGACATAAACAGGAAATTACATTAGAAAATCATTTAAAACATGCTATAGCAAGACCTGCTGATACCAATTTTTCTGCATTCATTGTTAACAGGCTCTACTAACTGGTGTTTGTGTATTATTTCATTACACAAAAATATAAATACTTGATACAAAAAAATCACAACACAAAAATATAAATACTTGATACAAAAAAATCACACACTCAGTAATTGGTGGACTAACAGCCAACCAACGAAGTGACCAAACAAACAAGCAAACAAAACACATAAAGCAAAACCATAAAACCATAGTATCAATCAATATTGGTCACAGATTCTGTGTAACTTATCAACTGTCTTATCAGACATACAAATAATTACAACCATCTTCTAGGACTCTCCTGTAGAGTAATGAGATCATTATAATGAAATGACTAGCATCATTCTGGGCCCAGAGTACACCACATAGTGAATAATGTTATCAGTCTTCTCCACACGTTTATCTAAGCAAGAAAGAGCTTGAGCAAATCAAGCTTGAGGAAATCAAACCTACAAGTAATATTTTTCAAAATATCAAAACAGCTTCAAATACTTTATAGGAAACAGCTGTAAGATGGAAAAAAAAGAGAGGCTGCCAGGACACATTAATAAAAAACTGTCTGAGCAGATGGAGGTTAGAGTGATAAAAGGACCAAGTTATTTGGCTGAAGAAACATGATTATTTTTTTTAAAAATTCAGGTTCTGAATAACACTAGAAGGAACAGACTGAGGTACAGTCTGTTGGTGGCAGCTGAAACAGCATGATGTTGTAGACATAGTTAAAGAAAATCCAATATAGTCAAGTATTTCATGCAGATACATAAAAATCCCCAGGCTGATAAGATACAGGTTGTAGAGAAAGCCAATGGCAGAAAGTTAAAAATAACTGAAAGTCACTGGAAGTCATCTGTTTCATCAACTTCTCAAATGTAGTTAAAAACATACACAGAAGCATGAGTGTTGATGTAAATATATATTTGGGGAATATTGTAATTAATATGATTATGTGAGTAAAATTTTAATACATATAGTAAATTACTACATATAAAACCAATATAAATTGTATTTAGCCCAGAGTTAAAAAGAGCTTGGGAAAACAGTTTCATTAAGCTAAAACTGATCTTTAGAAAAAACTGGTCTTTGTATTTCTGAATTTGTTAAAAATTGAGAGATATACAAGTAAGGTCTGACATTTTCAATTGTGAACAAAAGTAATCTGATTTAAAAGAAACAGTCTACTATCCAGCATGAACCAGAAAAATCAACTTGACCATCTATTAATCTCCTCCCATTTTCTCCATTAAAAGATGAGAACAGCAAATTAAATGGCCTCAGGGAACCTGACCCACCTGACTGAGTTCATTCTCAGGGGAGTCTCAGACCGCCCAGACCTCCAGATGCCACTCTTCTTTGTTTTCCTGGTGATCTATGGGCTCACCGTGGCAGGGAACCTGGGCATCATCACCCTCACCAGTGTTGACTCGCAGCTTCAAACGCCCATGTACTTCTTCCTCAGGCACTTGGCTATCATCAATCTTGGCGATTCTACTGTCATTGCCCCTAAGATGTTGGTCAACTTCTTGGCTTCAAAGAAAACCATATCCTACTATGGATGTGCAGCCCAGCTGGGTGGCTTCTTAGTTTTTATCGTGGGGGAGATTTTCATGCTGGCTGCAATGGCCTACGACCGCTACGTGGCTATTTGCAACCCCCTGCTCTACATGGTGGTGGTATCTCCGCAGATCTGCCTTCTGCTGGTGTCCCTCATATACCTCTACAGTCTGACCACAGCACTGACCGTTTCCTCCTGTGTGTTCTCTGTGTCATACTGCTCTTCCAACATAATCGACCATTTTTACTGTGATAATGTCCCTTTGTTGGCATTGTCCTGTTCTGATACCTACATTCCAGAAACAGTAGTGTTTACCTCTGCCGGGACCAATTTGTTTTTCTCCATGATTATTGTTCTAACCTCCTACTTCCACATTGTCCTTGCCATTTTGAGGATACGTTCCTCAGAGGGCCGACAAAAAGCCTTTTCCACCTGTGCCTCCCACATGATGGCTGTCACTGTGTTCTATGGGACCCTTCTCTTCATGTATTTGCAACCAGGGACCAACCACTCATTAGATACTGATAAAATGGCCTCTGTCTTCTACACCCTGGTGATACCAATGCTGAATCCCCTCATTTACAGCCTAAGGAACAAGGATGTGAAAGATGCATTCAAGAGATTCCTAAAGAGCCCTTGCCAGGCTTTCAAATTAGTGTAAATATGAAGATTCAGTTCTCTTACTTAAGGGTTTTTATTTGCTCCTGAAAACCTAGTATCTACTAAGTAGAGGCAATAAATAGTTATAAATTTTGTGGATTCAATGGGTACATCTTAACTCTTTCTATTCCACCGTCAAATATCCAACTATCCCTAATACAAAGACATATTAGTTGACCATACAAAATACGCTTAAGTGGTAAAAAATATTTTCAAAGTAAGCATATTTTAAAGTAAAACACAATATTGTATTTTCTGTGATTCATATATCTTGACTTTCTTAAATTCATTTTTGTCTTGCACCATAATAAATTTGAATCACAGAAAAAGAAATCTGTAAGAGAAAAACTAAAAACAGCAAAAAAGCCTAGATATCCATTGAAAGAGAACCTGTAGCAAACAGAAAAAGGAAACCTACAAAAGGAGATTCTACATTTCCACTACTATCATGTGTTACATGTAGACGAGGCAAAATGTTGATATTTCATTCCAATGTGCCATAAAATTAACATTCTCCATGTCTTATTCTCAGAGCAAACGTTGTGGTATAGGGCTCATTGTCTGTGTGATAGATTCATAACAGCAAACTCCACTTCTTTTGATATTTGTATATAGTGTGTTTTTGAGTAAAATCTCATTGGAATGAAAATAAAAACATTCTCCTCAAAGAGACACCAACTCTCAAGGGAACTCTGATGGAAAAAAATTAACAGTCATCATGTGCCATATCTACTTCTGTACATGTAAAATGTTCCTAATATACAATGAGTAAGGGAGACTGGTCAGGGCATGCAAGACAGGCAACATCTGTAAATGATATGAAATTTGGGGAGGTGGGATGTCAGAAAGAAGGCAACTATAGGGAACATGAAACTCGGGTCTATGAATCACTTGTCAATTTAGTCATAAACAAACAGCAAAGCTGAAAATATAAAGTGAGACTGTATGTTCAATACTTCTGGTCTCTTTTTTCATGGAAGACAGCATGTTCACAGTCCTGGGGATAGGGATGTGGGCTTCCTTGGTGAGTAGGTGGGCGTACATGATTCTGTCTAAAACATCTACATCTGTATATTGGCATAGTATCTTAGCTGGGCAGTCTAAAACCTTGCACCTGTCTCATTCACTAGTACTCAAGGGGATAGTCTCTCAAAAGCTTATATAGCATATACCCTTTATGCATGTGTTAGCTACAAAATTTACCTTAAACAAACTCTACACAATGCCCACTCTAAATGAAGGATAAGTTCATTAGGTTGAAAGGTAACACAGCGCATGCACACACACACATGCACACCCACTCACATATCACTTGTACACGTTTATCAGAATTGACGAATCCACACATTCAACCAACCACGCAGGCACATGAGCCCAGTACCACCTTTCCTTGAAGTAACGTAGGGAAACTCATTTATGTGGCAGCACTGATCTCCAATTGGTCAAAGCTATCAACCTGCGAGATGCTAAGTCACCTGTACTTCCAGTTTATACCTTCCTAACTGCTCTGCAGGTTCCATGGCATTTGTGTCCAGACAGTGACAACAAAATCCCCCTGGTGGTGAGGGGAGAGGGAAGATGCAAGACAGTCACAAAGCAAGGTCTGACTGCACCTGTAAGAGATAGGACATATAAAAAAAAAAGAAAAAAGGAGATAGGACACACATCAAACAGCACCACAGAGCCCCTCCTGAAACTACCACAGTAGTGGTAGCTTTGACCCCACTCTGTATATAGGGATGTTCTAGGCAGAAAGCACAGTGCCACACAAAGAATCCTTTCAAGACCACGAAAATAAGAAAAACCATCCAAGTTTCTCAAATTCAGCCTAGAAAATGCCATTTTGACCCGAAAACTTACTGAAGGAGTATTTTCACAGCAGCTCCTTTTGTTTTGAAGCACCATGATCATATATCCCAACATTTTACTTATGACCCAAGAGATGTGTGTAGCATGATTGTTTCCTCCTTTATCAATTGTCTGATAGGTAACAGTAATTGGCATGTTTCTGAATTTTTCAGTTGAAAGGTTAATCTAAACAAATGTAAGACTTCCAATGGAGATTTTATTGTCTCTTCAGGTCTAGATAAGCTTGGTTTGAACTGCTAATGCCATCTCCCTGCAAGTCCAAAAGGCTTCACCAGATATCTCGATGCCATGAGTCCCATCTATCATTTCTGCTTCCAAAAAAAAAAAAAAATTAAAAAAACACAAACAAAAGTCTGCTTCCACAAGCCATTTCCATGGAAAGAAAAAAACCCTTTCAAGGAAAATCAATAAAGAAGTAGAAATCACTGAAGATATGAGTGACAGGAGACAAGATAGAGGGTTCTATGGTAGCATCAGGTCTCATTTTTTTTTTGTGTATTTTTTTTATTGGAGTTCAATTTGCCAACATATAGTAAAAACCCTATGTTCATCCTGTTAAGTGCCCCCCTCAGTGTCCGTCACCAAGTCACCCCATCCACCCCACCTCCCCTTCCACTACCCCTTGTTACTTTCCCAGAGTTAGGAGTCTCTCATGTTCTGTCTCCCTCACTGATATTTTCCACTCAATTTCTCTCCTCTCCCCTATAATCCCTTTCACAATTTTTTTATTCCCCATATCAATGAGACCATATAATGTTTGTCCTTTTACAATTGACTTACTTCACTCAACATAATACCCTCCAATTCCATCCACATTGAAGCAAATGGTGGTATTCATTGTTTCTAATGGCTGAGTAATATTCCATTGTATACATAGACCACATCTTCTTTATCCATTCATCTTTCATTGGACACCAAGGTTCCTTTCACAGTTGGCTATCGTGGACATTGCTGCTATAAACTTTGGGGTGCAGGTGTCTCAGTCTTTCACTGCATCTATATCTTTGGGGTAAATCCCCAGTACTGCAATTGCTGGGTCGTAGGGCAGATCTATTTTTCACTCTTTGAGGAACCTCCACACAGATTTCCAGAGTGGCTGTACCAGTTCACATTCCTACCAACAGTGCAAGAGGTACCCCTTCCTCCACATCCTCTCCAACATTTGTTGTTACCTGTCTTGTTTATTTTTTTATTTTATTTTTTTTCCTGTCTTGTTTAACAGTGAATTTTCCCCATTCTCACTGGTGTGAGGTGGCATCTCATTATAGTTTTGATTTGTATTTCTCTGATGGCCAGTGATGTGGAGCATTTTCTCATGGGTTTGTTGGCCACGTGTAGGTCTTCTTTGGTGAAATTTCTGTTCAAGTTTTTTGTTAATTTCATGATTGGATTATCTGTTTCTTTGCTGTTGAGTTTAATAGGTGCTTTATAGATCTTGTATACTAGCCCTTTATCTGATAGGTCATTTGCGAATATCTTCTCTCATTCTGTAGTTTTTTAGTTTTGTTGACTGTTTCTCTAGCTGTGCAGAAGCTTTTTATCTTGATGAAGTCCCAATAGTTCAGCTTTGCTTTTGTTACCCTTGCCTTCATAGAGGTATCTTGCAGAAGTTGCTGTGGCCAAATTCAAAAAGGGTATTTCCTGTGCTCTCCCCCAGGGTTTTGATGGAATCTTGTCTCACATTTAGATATTTCATCCATTTTGAGTTTATCTTTGTGTATGGTGTAAAACAATGGTCTAGTTTCATTCTTCTGCACGTGGATGTCCAATTTTCCCAGCAGCATTTATTGAAGAGACTGTCCTTTTTCCAGTGAATTGTCTTCCAGCTTTGTGGAATATTAGTTAACCATAGAGTTGAGGGCCTATTTCTGGGTTCTCTATTCTGTTCCATTGATCTATGTGTCTGTCTTTGTGCCAGTACCACACTGTCTTGGTGATCACAGCTTTGTAGTACAACTTGAAATCCAGCATTGTGAGGCCCCCGGCTCTGGTTTTCTTTTTTAATATTCCCCCTGGCTACTCGGGGTCTTTTCTGATTCCACACAAATCTTAAAATGATTTGTTCCAACTCTGAAGAAAGTCCATGGTATTTTGATAGGGATTGCATTAAACGTGTAAATTGCCCTGGGTAGCACTGGCATTTTCACAATATTAATTCTTCCATTTCATGAGCATGAAATATTTTTCCTTCTCTTTGTGTCTTCCTCAATTTCTTTCAGAAGTGTTCTGTAGTTTTGAGGGTATAGATCCTTTATCTCTTTGGTTAGGTTTATTCCTAGGTATCTTATGCTTTTGGGTGCAATTGTAAATGGGATTGACTCCTTAATTTCTCTTTCTTCAGCCTCATGGTGAGTCTATAGAAATGCTACTGATTTCTGGGCATTTATTTCGTATCCTGCCACACTGCCTCCTTATGTTTAGAGAAACTTAACTACACCACCACAAATTAATTTCCCACTGCTCTTCTAATATCTCCAGATTCAAACTTTATCATTATTCCTTGTTTTGCTCCTTCTCTTTGTACCACTTTTCTTTTCTCTCTGTGTCTCAATAAAGGCCACTGAATTTTTCTTTCCTTCTATTAAATAGAGCTACTGTTTATGAAGTTTGATGCCCTTCCATAAGTTATACTCCATGTCACTGTTCCAACCTTTCCTTCAGGATTGGTTTTGACTCCTTCAATATTTATAAAGCTAATGAACAATCATTATTTGGATTAGAGAAATTTTGTCGACAAACATAGTTTTGATAACAATTCTTACCTCAGCTCACAAAATGTACAAGACATTAGGTTACTTATAATATAAATACAAAAATGACTACTTCTTAAAAAGAATACAGAATAGAATATTGCACAATCATAACCACCACGAGTTCTCTCAATTTGTGACCACATAGAAAGACCTAGAGGGATGACATTAAGTATAATAAATTCAAGAGAAAAAAGCAAATACTTTGTGATTTCACATATTTGTGGACTATAAAAGCAAAGCAAATGAACAAACAGATTCTTAAATAAAGAGAACACACTAGTTTTTTTCCAGAAAGGAAGCGTAGAGGAAATAAGCAAAATAGATAGAGGGGATTAAAAGATACAAACTTCCAGTTTAAAATATGTAAATCACAGATATGGAAAGCACTCTACAGAGAATAGTCAATAATATTATAATAGTATTGAATGGTGACAAACTGTGACTGCGCTTATCATGATGAGCACTGATAGTGTACACAATTAATAGAACCCATATGTAATATACCTGAAACTAATACAGAATTTTGTGTTCATTATACTTCGATTTAAAAGCATCTAACCACAAAAGTAGTTTGAATTATAATTGTCAGAAGAAATTACTAATTATTTCTTTAAAATACTTGAAATATGTGTTTAAAGATCTAATAAGTTAATGTTATTAGAATGATAAATATTATTAATGTGTACAGTCAAAAGTGATTAAGATATGAGCTGAGATTATGCTATATTAATTTAAAATCTTTATGAAATATGTAAAGAAGATACTTTCATGTTTAGATATGGATGCCTAAAACTTGGGTGCTAGATCACAGACTAATCAAATTTGGGGGCAAACTAGCAGTTTCTTAATCTCTGTTGTAATCACCTTTCTCCTTGCATGTTTTCTCAGGATTTTTCAGCATTTTATGTGTATTTCATGCTTCAACCACAGGGAATTATAAGCTCTGAAACAGAAAGGCAGTGTGGCAGGCCCCCAGGACCAGCATGCAGGGGTGAAGGATGGCTGCACACGGAGGGGGGGGGGCGCTGTGCCACCACAGGAGAGTCAGGCTGCAGCTCAGCCAATTCTGCACACCTGCCAGGAGGATGAGAAGTCAGCTTTCCAGGTGTCCAGGAGGAAAAGTAGAATTTGGTGGCCTCCCCTCCTGGACTCAGCTACAAGCTGTGTGCAAATGTTTTGTCATCTAACAACAACTTCATCAGCACTATCACTGTGATAGACATTCAAATACTAAAGTTATATAAAAATCAATAGTATATGTCTCCATTATAATCCCTGAACTTCTTTGATGACAGGGATTATACTTAGTGCAGTTTTCTACTTCCAGTCAAGAACAATATTTGGATTCCTTGAAAAAATAATGTATTAAAACAAGTGAAACCATTTAGCTCTGTCAAGCTAAATTTCATGTAATTATTTGTTGCAACTTTTACCATTTGTACAAGTGGTGCATATTCATAAGTTGGATGTCCAGGGTCTGAAAACACTAGGATACTGAGGGTGGAATACACATTAATGAAAGAAATCTTTATTTAGAACTAATTTATTTAAATCAATTAACTGTACTTATTTTTCCCCAGTCGGGAATGCAAGATACATTGTAGACATGTCCATTCATGGGTTAGCAAGAACCACACTCAAAGTTCTTAATTGTGATAATATATGGAGATCCAAAGGTCGGTATCTCTCTAAATGCCTAAAGAATTAGAGCAAACCTATAGTAAATGGGGGGTAGAATGAGAGTGTAACAATTTTATTCAGTGTCAGCAAAATATTGGTATGGATGTAATAAAATGAATATAATTCAAAAACAGATAGTTTAGTGAAAACCATTGGATATCCAAATGAGTTATATATAACATATTGTGCACTTTAAAACATACATTATTTTACTTTATAAAGCTATATTCCATTTTAGGACATACATCAGCTTTTGTAAAAGAGGTACCCATGGGGAAGAGAGCTAGAAACGGACAAGGGAAATTAGTTTCAGTATGCACCTCGGGTGTGGAATTACAGTATCACTAACTCAATTTTAGCCCTTATTAGAAAAAGAAAAAAAATAGGAGTTAGAGACATATTCATAATTTTTATTCCTTTTGTATCTTCTAACACACTATAGGACATGTTTAAATAGTTTTGTTAATCCTCAAATATAACACATGGAAGAAGCTTTTGTGGAAAATGCTGAAAGTTTATGTAATTTCTAGATGAATAAAGCATGTATCTGAGAAATGATCTATATAAAAGCAGATATTTCAGTAAAAAAACAAAAATAGCAAATTAGAAGCAAAGTAAATTTCATGTATATATATATGTGACTTCATATATATGTTCATATTTGTATATATACACATTATATTTTATGTATATATATATACATATATATTTTATGTATATATACATATATATTTTATGTATATATATACATATATATATTTTATGTATATATATATACAATATATATATATATTGTATATATATATAATATTACCTCAATAGGGAAATAAAACTCACGGAATAATTAGCAAAGATGAGTGACATCATTTCCTGCTCTCAGATGCTTTGGGAATAACTCAGGATTGCATTCAAGTTCCCAGAGGAGTTTCTCAAATAGAGGAGATGCTCATAAATTCTTCCCACTGTAGTCAGGCTGGTAATCACACAAGAAAATAGGAAGCCAGTCACCACTTAAGGTGAGTAGCGGCCACCGATATGATTGCTAGATTACCTGCAGTGATGATTCTTGATTCCTTGTTCAATTTAAGGGACACATATGAGTATTGTCACCAATGCCAACTCAGTACATCATGTATATTACTCATCTCTTTTCCTAACTAGATTTCTTAGAGCTAAGATAGATGTTTACCACTATTATAATGTTCTCTGAAGGTGGTAAGGGACCTCATTTCTATTTCTGATTATTTCTACATTTAGATTGAGATTCTAGACAATACACATCATGAAAGGGGAAGTAAGCACTTTTGCAACCTCAGCTTAGGATCCTCCTCTGTCCCTCCCTCACCTCTGGATCCCTCTCTCCTTTTAATGGGATTGCAATATTCTCAATTGGACCAATCCATTAATCTCTGCTGAGGCTATTTACAAAAAGTTATAGAATATTGATTGAGATTAGGTATTCGCACCCTTGGGCTCCCTGTCTAACCCCAGGCCCTGGAACAGTTCCGAGTTCCTGCTTCCATCTGAGAAGAGTCAGGTTTGAGGCTCAATTTCCTTGCTTTTTCCAGACAGTGCTTGAGTAGGACTGGGGGAAGGAGTACCACATAAATATTCACTCAAATGAGTTTCAGGGGAACTGCAGGCATCTGTAAAAATCACAATAAAATGCATGTTGAGATGAAGAGATTTGCCAACTCTACAAGCTGCTATGGAATAGTTCTTTGGGGTATAATTTTTGTAGCTTAAAGCATTAGAGTTTTTCGTTTGTTTGATTGCTGCTAATGGATGTTTCAAATTGCTTTGCTGTGAATATTTTGTTAATTTGAATAGGTTTTTGGACAGAGTAAATTTTGTGAAGTAGTTTCATCTGCCAAAATAATGTTAAATTACTATTCTATATTTTGGAAATTTCCTTTTTTATGGGCATCCAGAGCTTTTAGTTTTTAAGGTTATGAATTGCGAACAGTTTCTTATGACATGATGTCCTTGACAAGTCTACAGTTGATTTTTGTGTGGATGACCAGAACATCCAAGTTCATCATCCTTTGTAAGGATGATCACCTTCCCCAGATCCAATGAAGACCATTTTTTCGTGCCTGTCCTGACATGCCCCTTTTCTCATATATTACAGTTCTTTGCATGCATGAGTCTTTGCCCGAGGTTCCCATTCTTTTTCATTGATGTCTACCATATCATCTCAAGAAATCCAGCAAAAGTTTTATTATCTGGTAAAACAAGTCCCTTCAAAAGTGTCTTGCTTCTTCTTAACAGTTTGCATTTTCAAAATGCATTTGAAACTAATATCAAAATCTATAAATATCCTTAGTGATTTTTGATTGTAAGGTCATTGAATTAATAGATCAATTTCAACACAAGTAACATTTTGTCACATCAGGTTGTACAATCCAGGACATTGAGTTTCTATTAATTTACTTAGGACTTCTATAATGCGTCCCCAAAAGGGTTGAATTTTTCTCTCTTTAGGAGTAGGTTTTGTTTCTATAAAATATTCCATCAATATGGGATTTCACTTTTATTCTTAATTTTAGTTGCTTTTGTCCATTCTAACTGGTATTAATTCATCATCTATTCAGATGCTCGTTTATCCCCTAATTCTTTTTGATGATGTGGTAAAATCTGATTACAGATTTTCCAGAAGAAAACTGTCCAGCCAAACATAGGATAAACCCAGCTTGAACAAGTGTTTTATCACTCTTAGGCATTTTTAAACATATATCAATGATATATTAATATTGTTTACAGTTTTACAGCTGCATAAGTGAAATTATAGGCCTGAATATGTAGTGAGCTTTAACATATATAAATATAACAAAATATTATAATTTGCATATACAAGTATGTGTATGTTTAAATCAGGATTTAGGGCCTCCTAGAATGAGTCACAATGTAGTCCTCATTTTTTTATACTCTAGAAGACTTTGTAATGAAATCAGATGATTTTTTTTTCCCCGTAAAACTTTAGAAGTACCTACTTTTGAAAACAGTCTGAGGGAAAACAGACTTGGAAAAGAAGAGGTAGATAAAGTGCAATCCTTAAATAAACTGAGTTTACAAGAAACATTTCACCTATAGTTGACAGAAGATGAAATAAAGGTGTAAGAATAGGATTTAAATTAAAATATATAAGTGTATTCCATTTCTCCCAAAGCCATGCCCTGTTGGCTTTATCTGGATCTAGTAATCATTTGTCCTGATACATGTCATTTAAACAAACAGAAAGTAAATACTTCTACTGAATCATGCTATATGCCTTTCCCCTCACTTCCCACTACTATGTCTTTCATTCATCTGCTTCAGGCAATGTGATTTGCCAACCTGTATTGAATTTGAGATAGCACACCCAGTGTTGGCCTGATATTTTTCTTGGTAGGGTGAGTACATTTATAGCAGCTTACTGAATGATTTTAGGAGATACATCAACAAATACAATTTAATGACTTTTTCCTTAAAAAGTGCTCGACCAGGCAGCCTGGATGGCTCAGCGGTTTAGTGCCATCCTCAGCCCAGGACATGATCCTGGAGACCTGGGATCCTGTTCCATGTTGTGCTCCCTGCATGGAGCCTGCTTCTCCCTCTGCCTGTGCCTCTGCCTCTCTCTCTCTCTCTCTGTGTGTGTGTGTGTCTCATGAATAAATAAAATCCTTTAAAAAATGTGCTAGAGAAATCTAATTACATTACGCCTACCTCAGAGATATTAGGGGTAAGTTAAGGCAAATATGGGAAGGACCACTTTATTGTTATTTTTTACCGTATTGAATAACTTCTAGATGTGGCCTTATTTGGAATGAAAAATAGCAATAATCACACACTGAAAGAGTCAACACCCAAGTGCTGAGAATCCACATGCACTACTCTATGGGAAATAAAAGATATCTATGTGCATTAGAATGCACTAGTTGGGACTTCTGTAAAAGTGCTAAATTATCGTCTATTATATACAAATTATAAACACTCTTTAATACCCATAAAAGCATAATAGAATGAGAATACAGTTTTATTTTTTTAAGATTTTATTTACTTATTTATAAGAGACTAACAGAGAGGCAGAGACAAAGGCAGAGAGAGAAGCAGACTCCTCACAGGGAGCCTGATGTGGGACTCAATCCCAGAACCCCGATATCCTGCCCTGAGCCAAAGACAGATGCTCAACTGCTAAGCCACCCAGGCGTCCTGAAAATACAGTCCTGAAATTAAAAATGATATGAATGGTGGAAAGAGAATGGTCTTAAATATGCAGAGCTACAATGATAAAAGTAAACCAAAGTCTACTGCATGAATTAATCATGGTTTTCTTTGGGACAAAGGTTGGGATAAAATTTCAAGGACCAGAAGCAAGGGCTTTTACTTATATTAGAATACTTTCCTAGCTATTATGTGTTAACCAATTATAGATAAGTTAAGTAAAAGCATATCTAAAAAGATATCAGGATTACCACTTAAGACCAGATGTGTCTAATGATACCTGTTGACAGACCATAAATGGATGATAGTGACTTGGTAACAATAGCCAGCAAACAGCACAAATAAATAAACTAACTACTGTATATCTTAGGTTGTAACACCTCCTTTTTTGGTTCCAGGTTCAGTGTCGAGGTGAGTCCTATTTTAAATTAACCGATCGAAAAAATTGGACCAATCTGATCCACAGATGTTGTCTCCTGAATCCCTATGACTCTTGTGATGGTTGTTCCCACAGCAATTTCGCTTAATGGCCTGGATGAACAAAATCTAACAGTGCTAACAGAATTCATCCTAATGGGAATCACCGACCATCCTGAGCTGCAGGCTCTCTTCTTTGGGCTTTTCCTCATCATCTACACAGTTTCAGTGGTGGGCAACCTGGGCATGATCATCCTCACCAAGGTGGACTCCAGGCTCCAAACACCCATGTACTTCTTCCTCAGACACCTGGCTTTCATTGATCTTGGCTACTCATCAGCTGTGGCACCCAAAATGTTAGTAAATTTTGTAGCTGATCAAAATACAATCCCCTATAACTGGTGCGCTACCCAGCTGGCTTTCTTCATCTTGTTCATCATCAGTGAGCTGTTCAATCTATCTGCAATGGCCTATGACCGTTATGTGGCCATCTGTAACCCTCTGCTCTACACCATTGTTATGTCACAAAGAGTGTGCTGGGGGCTGATAACAATCCCTTATGTCTACAGTGCCTGTCTCTCTCTGATAATCACCATCAAGATTTTTATGGCATCCTTCTGTGGACATAATGTCATTAGACATTTTTACTGTGATAGTCTTCCCTTGTTAACTTTGCTGTGTTCAAGCACACGTGACATTGAGTTGATAATACTGATCTTTTCAGCATTTAATTTGATTTCCTCCCTTCTCATAGTGCTTGTGTCCTACATCCTCATCCTTATGGCCATCCTTAGGATGAACTCTGCAGAGGGCAGGCACAAGGCCTTCTCCACCTGTGGATCCCACCTGACGGTGGTTGTTGTATTGTATGTCACTCTCTTCTTCATGTACGTGCAGCCCAAATCCAGTCATTCCTTTGATACTGATAAAATCGCCTCTATATTTTACACTTTGATAATCCCTATGCTGAATCCCATGATCTACAGTCTAAGGAACAAAGAGGTAAAAGGTGCCCTGCATAGAATATGGAAAAACCTGCATAAACCACCTGTGTAGAGTTCAATATAGGCAGTTCATGTAATAAAATAGGTACAGACTTCTGTTTAGGACATGTCATTGGCCTTAGAAAGGAGTAATGTGTAGAAGTCGTGGAAAGCTAGAAATGCTTTTCCTGTTCATAGGTATTCCAGTAGTGATCATTCTTCTCATGCCAGCTTTGGTTTAAGTGCTAAGACAAGTCCAGACCACTGTTCCCATATTACCAAGTACTTATTTTGCAACAGAAGGCAAGTTTTGGTTTGCTTTGTTTGTTTTCTTTAAAATACATCATGCCCTGATAATCTTTTTTCATATTTTTATGTCTTTTATTAAATATGAAATAAATATGCCCACCATACTGGCATATGGCACAGAGAAGATGGAACTTAATGTTCTTTGTGTAAGGAATATGTACATCAATGAATAATCAACAATGTCTGCCTTAAGTACCAACACTTTAACTTTATCCCATTGTGGTGGGTTGCATCTCAGTCTGTTAAGTGTTGATATGTGAGCCTGTGTATGCTTATTGGGACTTCATCAAGATAAGAAGCTTTTGCACAGCAAAGGATACAGTCAACAAAACTCAAAGACAACCTACAGAATGGGAGAAGATATTTGCAAATGACGTATCAGATAAAGGGCTAGTTTCCAAGATCTATAAAGAACTTCTTAAACTCAACACCAAAGAAACAAACAATTCAATCATGAAATGGGCAAAAGACATGAAGAGAAATCTCACAAAGGAAGACATAGACATGGCCAACATGCACATGAGAAAATGCTCTGCATCACTTGCCATCAGAGAAATACAAATCAAAACCACAATGAGATACCATCTCACACCAGTGAGAATGGGGAAAATTAACAAGGTAGGAAACCACAAATGTTTGAGAGGATGCGGAGAAAAGGGAACCCTCTTACACTGTTGGTGGGAGTGAACTGGTGCAGCCACTCTGGAAAACTGTGTGGAGGTTCCTCAAACAGTTAAAAATATACCTGCCCTACGACCCAGCAATTGCACTGCTGGGGATTTACCCCAAAGATTCAGATGCAATGAAATGCTGGGACACCTGCACCCGGATGTTTATAGCAGCGATGTCCACAATAGCCAAATGTGGAAGGAGCCTCGGTGTCCATCGAAAGATGAATGGATAAAAAAGATGTGGTTTATGTCTACAATGGAATATTACTCAACTATTAGAAACGACGAATACCCACCATTTGCTTCAACGTGGATGGAACTGGAGGGTATTATGCTGAGTGAAGTAAGTCAATCGGAGAAGGACAAACAGTATATGTTCTCATTTATTTGGGGAATATAAATAATAGTGAAAGGGAATATAAGGGAAGGGTGAAGAAATGTGTGGGAAATATCAGAAAGGGAGACAGAACATAAAGACTCCTAACTCTGGGAAACGAACTAGGGGTGGTGGAAGGGGAGGAGGGCGGGGGATGGGGGTAATTGGGTAGCGGGCACTGAGGGGGACACTTGACGGGATGAGCACTGGGTGTTATTCTGTATGTTGGTAAATTGAACACCAATAAAAAATAAATTTATTAAAAAAAAGGAAATCAGAAATAAAAGTGTGATTATTTTAGGTAGCATAAATGTGTACAGCAACAATTCAAAATTGCTTATTTCTGAAACATTAGAAATAATACCTGAGTTTTGCTAGATTGGTGCATATAAGGTCAGCATTTAAGACATCTAGGGTTTTTATGTTTTTGTTTTTGTTTTTGTTTTTTTACTACAAGTTACCAATATATATATATATATATATATATATATATATATATATATATATAATTTAAACTAAAAATTTAATTGAAATAAAACTTTATAATACCTTAGAAAAATTTTAGTGAACGATTTGCATGATTTTCCTGCTGGGTACTATAAAACCTTGCTAAATTATTAAGGAAGACATAATGTTACATATACCATACCATTATTTGGATGAATAAATGTCATGTGGTTAGTTTCCCTTAAATTATTCAATGTATTTAATACAGTGACATTCAGAATCCAACAGTATTTTGTGATACTCAGGTTGATTTTAAGAATCATGTGTAATTTTAAAAATTGTAAGCATTACTGAATGGTACAATTGTTCTTTTGCTATAAATTTAAATATTTATATGTTTCTGTAGAATTAAAAAACTACCAATTAAAAAAAAAGGATCTAGACTATCTTAAAAGAAGAAAGAACGCAGAGGTATTCCAATAACAGTTATGAATTCCTTTAAAGCTAGATTAGGTTTTAAATTATTTTTAGAACTATTTTAAATTTTTTAATTCTTCCTTCCTTTCTTCATTCCTTCTTTGTCTTTTCTTCTTTCTTTTAGAATGATGGAGCTGACTCTAAAATTTACTCAGAAAGGCAAAATGCCTAAAATATAAAGATGGTCTTGAAAAAAGAGAACAAAATGCCAGGAGTAGCACAACTGGATTTCATTATCTATTTTAAAGGTTTAGTATATAAGAAAACATTTTCCTAGTTGTCATAGTCCCTAAAGGAGTAATATAGATGTCCTTCTAAAAATTAAAATTAGAAATACCATATAATCAAGTAATTTCACTGCTGTGTATTTACCCAAAGAACATAAAGATGCTAATTTGAAAAGATATGTGCATTCTTATGTCCATTGCAATATTATTTACAGCAGCCATGATACAGAAGCAACCCAAGTAGCCCTTGATAGATGAGTTGGTACAGAGGATGTGGAATATGTATGGAATGGAATATTATTCGGTCATACAAAACATGGAGATCTTGCCATTGTGCCTCTTACAAATCCATAAAGAATTTACATGAAATACAATACAAAGGTGACAAATGATATCAACAATCATGTTTCAAGAAAATATCTAAGTTGCCATTAAACATAAAGGTTTTCAATTGCATTCAGCATTAGAGTAATACAAACCAAAACCACAATGATGCCTTGCACATTTTCACAGGTAAGAACTTGTGAAGAAAATGATGGAAAATACTGAATGTAGACAAGGATATTAAGCAACCATAAGTATTTGCTTTCTAATAGGAATGCATGTCAAATAAACACTGCAAACTCATCAGGTAGTATTTATTAATGATAATATGTATATCCTACTACTCAAAAATTTCAGTGTGAAGCATATACTAAAATAAAAACACATCCAAGATTAAGCTGATCTCGATTAAATAGTAGTGTGGATGTGAAGGCCGAGGGAGGAGCTATTTTTAACTACCACTTTCAGGAAATTGTGTCTGTGTATCAGGGCAATATTTTTTATAAAGTATAAATGACTCTCTTTCATAAATACATTACAAAAATCCAAATTTTATCTTTTTATAATGCAACGGTGTGAAAAAGAAAGCTTCATGCTCATCAAAACATCAGATGAAATGGAATGTTTATATCCCTAGTCATAAAACTGCAAATTCAGATCAATTCTAATATTTGTTTTTTTTTAGATTTTATTTATTTATTCATGAGAGACAGAGGCACAGACACATGCAGAAGGAGAAGCAGGCTCCATGCAGGGAGCCTGATGTGGGACTCCATCCCAGGTCTCCAGGATCACACCCTGGGCCGAAGGCAGCACTAAACCACTGAGCCACTTGGGCTACCCAATTCTAACATTTGATTCTAGCACAATAATAACTGATTTGTGGTATATACATAAAATGGATCTGTCCACAGACATGAGAATGAGCACTCTAGAACTACCTATAACAACATATCAGCTAAAAGAAGCCAGACAAAAAAATACATATGCTTCTGTGGCCACAATGTCATCAGTTATTTATACTAGCACTGTCTCCCTTTGTTGTCTTTGCTCTGCTCAAATATGCATAAAATTGAATGATGATTTTGATTTTCCAGTTTTTATTTGAAAAAATTTTTCTTCTGATAGTTCTTACCTGGTGATCTTGGTAGCCATTGTCAGGATGAACTCAGCTGAAGGTAGACACAAGGCTTTTCCCACCTGTGGGTCCCACCTGACAGTGGCTACAGTGCTCTATGGGATTTTGATATTTATGTACATGCAACAGGAGTCCAGTCATTCCTTTGACATTGAGAGTGGTGTCCCTATTTTGCACTCTTCTAATCCTCACGCTAAATCCCTTTACCTATATAGCTTTTGAGGAACAAAGATGTCAAATATGCAGGATAAAGGAAGTGACAAAAAGTATGCAATATCTTCTCTTAATTATCATACCATGTGGTTCCTATCAATATTAAACCTAGTTATGTATTCTTTCACAGGTAAAAGCAAAACTAGATGAATTCAATATATATTTAGAGATTGATTTCTACGTACCTGTCCTATTCTAGTGAACTTGCAGAAAGAGACATTTGGCATATAATATACATTAATTCAAATTAAATTAATAAATTAATAAATTAATAAATTAATAAATTAATTTAAATACCTGCAAAATTATGCCATTCTGTTAAGAGGTAAATTCATATAACCAGTAAAAACCTGCATATGAATGACATGTGTAAATAAGATTTAAATGTGCCAAAACAGATAATGAGATGGGATCAGACCAGGATTAATAGAAGGATGAAAGGGTAAAAGGAGATTCAATTTTACAAGAAAAAGGCATTCTATGGTGAAAGTCAATCAAATGGCTAATGTGGTTAATGTGGGACTGTGGGACGCCTGGATAGCTCAGTGTTTGAGTGTCTGCCTTGGCTCAGGTTGTGATCCTGGGGTCCTGGGATTGAGTTCTGCTTTGTGCTCCCTGCAGGGATCCTGCTTCTCCCTCTGCCTATGTTGCCTCCCTCTGTGTCTCTCATGAGTAAATAAATAATTTGGGGGGAAATAAAGGTTTCTTTCCATCTCTCTCTTACCCTTCTTTCTAAAAAAAACAAAACAAAACAAAAACTGGCTAATGTGTCCATGTAAAGTAATTGTATTCAATTGGTAGGAAGCTTCACTTCTGCAAGATGATTGAGTTGTAGAGATTTGTTATAAAATATTGTGCTTTAATCATCATTACTGATTATATACTTAAGAATTGGTCAAGGGTATTGATCTCATGATATGTTTCTTATCACAATAAAAATCAATAAATAGATTTGGAAAAACCAAAAAGGTCATATATAACTATTAACTACATGAGGTAGAGGGAATGGGGAAAATGGATCAGTGCATATTCAGCTTATGTATAATTAATTTACAAATTTAAAATAATGAATTATGTAAGAGAGAACTATTCTTTCAGGTAGAGCATGGAAATATTACAGTGTCTATAATATCACTTCCTGCACATATCTATGTGTGTGTATGTATATGTAGGTGACATGTGTGTGTTTCTTACAAATACTTTGAAAAGTGTAGTTTTGTCATCTAGGATGGTACTATTGTGTCTTAGAATTTATATGCTTAATCAAAGTAAGTTTATTTTGTGTTATACTCACAACCTCAGAAATGGACAATACGTCCTGTGCAATAAACAATAAGCTTTAAATGAGAGATCAAACTCTTATATAAAGCATCAATGAGAATGGAAACTGTAAAAGTAGTACTTTATTTTTTTAAATTTTATATTGTTGGAATGCTAAATAGATGGGGAAGTTAGCAGAGCTCATCAGGGAATAAAGTCCTGTTGATTGAACAGGGTACAGGTGAACTTTGTCCACATACAGACAATCTAGGATGGTACTATTGTGTCTTAGAGTTTATATCCTTAATCAAAGTAAGTTTATTTTTATACCATACTCACAAGTTAAGAAATGGGCTATATTTCTTATGCAATAAATAATAAGCTTTAAATGAGAGATCAAACTCTAAAACATCAATAAGAATGGAAACGGTAAAAGTAATTTTCTAAAAAAATTTTATGACATTGTGAGAATGCTAAATAGATGGGGAAGCTAGCAGAGCTCATCAGGGAATAAAATTCTGCTGACTGAACGGGGTGCAGGCTAACTTTGGTACATAACAGATAATCTACAAATGACATTACAGGGGAAGGAACAATACAAACTTCCTGTGGAATCTTGGAATCTGGAAAGGACCTCAAGGATTTCAATTCATTTTCATGGGTAACATTAGGTGTATAAAAATTTTTGGTAGGAACACCTGGGTAGCTCAGCGGTTGGGCACCTGCCTTTGGCTCAGGTCGTGATCCAGGAAACCGGAATCGAGTCCCGAATCAGGATCCCTGCGGGGAGCCTGCTTCTCCCTCTGCCTGTGTCTCTGCCTGTGTCTCTGTTTCTCTCTCTCTCTCTCTCTCTCTCTCTCAGTCTGTGTCTCTCATGAATAAATAAATAAATCATTAAAAAAAATCTTTGGTATTTCCTCTTTATGACCCACAATATATTACCTCAAAACATAAAGCCTGGAATGTGTCACCCCCTTGTTTGATATTAGGAACGCTACAGTGAAGAAAGAACAGTGTGTCCTGCTCTAAAGTAGGGGATATTCTAGAGAATGGTAAGCAAGTGGTCAATGCTTCTTTATCAAACTTAAAAATCATATTAAAGATAAATGACAGACCTGAAGACTAAACCTCATATTTCAAAGTTTTAAGATGGATTTTATATTCACTCGTTCTTATCTCCATCATTCATTCCAACAGTAAGTCAGCAAATATTTTTGAAAGCCTACTCTTTCCTGGGCATTTCAGAAGTTACAAAAACAAAGGAAAACTATTTAGATATATTCTTTTCACTTATAAAGTTTACAGACTAGAAAATACCACACAAGAAGTAAAATAAAAGTGTTATCAATATTTAATTACAAAATTTATACATGCATGAGGAAAGATCACAAGATTGTGAAAAATGTATTCTCCATCACACAATCTTAATTAAAAAATAGCAATAGGACCAGGCATATGATGGGTGCCTTCTAAAAGGCTCTAAAATAACTGACATTTAGAGTTCTTAAAACGGTGCACATTTTGAATTTAGGGTGTATGTCATCTGTATTTCATGGCAGATACACCAGGGCTTGTTTTTGACATGAGAATGGAAGCTTTGCATTCACTTCTATTTGCAGCCACACTTCTTAACCATTACAGGGGACAATTCAAAAGAAACAAACATACAGAGGGTGGAATCATCGCACATTATTGTTGTTCAGTAGGATCATCTAAGCATATCCCTAGGCTATCTTGACATTTTCACTCTGTGAGCGTAATTGTGTGGAGATTTCAATAATTGGCTTCTTTCCCTGGGGAATCAGAAATTTATCTGGGCATTCCTGTTTCTTGTGTAGGGACTCAACCCATAAAGAAGCTTACTCAGTGTGTGGGTCTTCAGGGACGTCAGACACTTGTAAATCTCATCAGCGTGCCTCCTGTAGAACTTTTGTAGTGGGTCTCAACAGATCTCTGGGACAGGTAGGTTAAACCCAATAATTTCACTTAGTACTCATCCTGGCTATGAACTCCATGTAGAGGGAGATTTATGGATTCAAATCAGACTTGGAACCGAAATGATACCTATTCTGTTCTCTTTTCCCGGGGACTGTTCTCTGAAGGCTTAGTGAAAGAGACAGGCAAATGACTCAATCCAGGGTGCCCAGTATCCCTGCTGATAAATTCAACAGCATGGACATTTCTATGGAATAAAGAAGAGTCATCATGAGGATTCTATTTCATCTTGGGATAAAAAGGAAGGTTTCTGCCTTAGAGCTTGTAGGATTCATATTTTAGAAGGCACTCTATGCCAGAAAGAAAGCTTTTTAAGTGTCTTTGAAATACCAGATTTCTTCTTCAAGAAAGACCTACTAAATTGCACAATGTGGGAAAAAAAATGTTTCTACCCTTCTGGATGTTCATTTTGTCAGGGTGACAAATCAAACAAGGAAAGATTCCCTGATGTGAACTGGCAGGCCATAAGTTGTTGGTGGACACTGACAGTTCATGTCAAGATGCCTTTTGTCTCAACGCAAGTCAGGTTTAAGTAAGTTCAAGACGAATTGAACAGTTAGAGACCAATAGAATATCTCTTGAAATCATTTTAGTAGCTAATTATAAACATTTGCAATGTGATTTCTTGGCCAAATTGTAATATAAATGATTAACATTAGGTATATTTTTGAAGTTCTTTTCAAGAGATGCTATTATTTTAGTGGACTCAAAAAATTTTTCTTTTCAACACAAACTTGAAAAATATGTGTAAAAAATTAACCTAGCTTTATCAGAAACACTTAATTCAGAAAGTCTCCTAGGAAACATAAGAAAAATACTTATATCAGTGATATATACTTATCAAAATAAAAAAAACAATCCTAGTTTTGCCATTAGTAACATTTCTTTACAAAAATGATTAATAAGAGTTAATGATATATGCAAATATAGTTTTAACAGCTAATTACACAAATTCATGGTACATAGTCCATAATTACTCTTGTCAGTAGGTTTTTTCCCTTTTCTTTTCTTTCTTTTTTGTTTTTTTTTCTTTTGCTTTGCTAAATCAAGGATACAGTTATTGAGTACAGTATGTTCCAGAATGACACATGCACAGAGCTGCTTTGCATGCAGCAAAGAAACAGGAAATGTTTTGCTTAAAGTGAGGGTTGCTATTGAATTTTCCACCTTAAACTTAACTTTCTATTTCTTTACAGATGTGGTATTAGGAGAAAAGAGATATGGAATATTGCCACATAGTTATATAACCTGAGGAGACAAATATTTGATGTGTGGAGTAAAGTATCTTTGATTCAACAAATACCACAGATTTAAGAAAGAATCTGGTTGTGGGAGAACATAATCTGACTTGTTTGTTAAGTATATACCTAGATATCATGTGTCCCAGTGGCTTGGATATGTAAAATTATAATTCACTTGTTATTCACATTTCAACTATGAAAATCCTAAGTGAGTTAGAATGAGGTGCTGGGAACAAACAGGAAACTGTATTAGAAAATCATTCAAAACATGCTAATAACAAAAACTGCTGGTAGGCAGATATTTTGCGTTTCTTGTTAGCAGGCTCTGTACTAACCTGAGTTTATGTAGTATTTCATTACATTCACACAAGACTAGAATGTAAACAATTGATAAAAATCTCACAGCTAGTAATTGATGGACGTACATTCAACCAACCAAGTGACCAAACGAACAAGCAAACAAAACACATTAAGCAAAACCATAAAATCATAGCATTAAACAATATTGCACACAGATTCTTTCCATGATTTAATCTCATTAAATCATGAGCCTCAACTGTCTTATCAGACATAGAAATAATTCCATATGTCTCCTAGGACACTCCTGGAAAATAATGAGATTATTATTTTGAAATGACCTGCATTATTCTGGGCATAGAGTACAGCACATAATGGATAATGTTAGCACTTCTCTATATTCATTTCTCTGAACAAAGAAAACAAAGTAATCACACTTGAGCAAATCAAACCTACAAGTAATACTTTTTAAAACTACAAAACAATTTTAAATAATTTGAAGGAAAGAGGTATGGGAAGATGGGGAAAAAAAGAAAGGGCTGCCAGACCATGATAATAGAAAAGCATCTGATCTGATAGAGAGCAAAGTGACAGAAAGGAGTAGTGTATTTGGCTAAAGAATTGTGTTCCTTTAAATAAATCTGTTTCTGAATAACACTAAAAAGGAAGGTTAATGAGTGGTGGTCTGGTGTTGGGCAACTGAATCAGAAGGTTATTGAGGTGTGGCAAAACTGACAAGGAAAAATCCAGCATACTCAAAGTATTTTTTTCCCACAGAAGTACAAAATTCCCCAGGATGATAACAAGGTATGGGCTAAAGAGAAAGCCAGAGGCAGCCAAGGAAAAGGCAAAGTTACAGAAAGTCCTTCTGGCTCATCAACTTCTGTTACACAGCTACCTTATCATTGGAAGCAGACACAGAGACATGTACATGTGTAAATACATATTCATGTATAGTATAATTACTAATGTTAACATATGAAAATAAATATTACTACATGTAATATAATAGATTAATATCAAGGAATATAAATTATATCTAAAACAGTTGAAAAATGAAGAGCTTGGCACAATAGTTCTATTGTTTTAAAGATTTTATTTATTCATGAGAGACACAGAGAGAGTCAGAGACACAGGCAGAGGGAGAAGCAAGCTCCCTTCAGGGGCCTAATGTGGGACTCGATCCAAAGACACCGGGATCACGCCCTGAGTGCAAGGTAGACACTCAGCCTATAGAGTATCACCTGGCACAACAGTTCTAACAACCTAAAATTGGTCTCTAGAAAGTTTGTGTTTCTGAATTTTGTTTAAAGATTATGAGAAATACAATTAAATTCTGACACTTCCACATGTGAACAAAGTGTCCCATTTAAAAGAAACAGTCTACTATCCAGCATGAACCAGAAAAATCAACTTGACCATCTATTAACCTCCTTCCATTCTCTCCATTAAAAGATGAGAAGAACAAATTAAATGGCCTCAGGGAACCTGACCCACCTGACTGAGTTCATTCTCAGGGGAGTCTCAGACCACCCAGACCTCCAGATGCCACTCTTCTTTGTTTTCCTGGTGATCTATGGGCTCACCGTGGCAGGGAACCTGGGCATCATCACCCTCACCAGTGTTGACTCGCAGCTTCAAACGCCCATGTACTTCTTCCTCAGGCACTTGGCTATCATCAATCTTGGCGATTCTACTGTCATTGCCCCTAAGATGCTGGTCAACTTCTTGGCTTCAAAGAAAACCATATCCTACTATGGATGTGCAGCCCAGCTGGGTGGCTTCTTAGTTTTTATCGTGGGGGAGATTTTCATGCTGGCTGCAATGGCCTACGACCGCTACGTGGCTATTTGCAACCCCCTGCTCTACATGGTGGTGGTATCTCCGCAGATCTGCCTTCTGCTGGTGTCCCTCACATACCTCTACAGTCTGACCACAGCACTGACCGTTTCCTCCTGTGTGTTCTCTGTGTCATACTGCTCTTCCAATGTCATCAACCATTTTTACTGTGATACTGTCCCTTTGTTGGCATTGTCCTGTTCTGATGCCTACATTCCAGAAACAGTGGTGTTTGCCTTTTCAGGGACCAATTTGTTTTTCTCCATGATTATTGTTCTAACCTCCTACTTCCACATTGTCCTTGCCATTTTGAGGATATGTTCCTCAGAGGGCCGAAGAAAAGCCTTTTCCACCTGTGCCTCCCACATGATGGCTGTCACTGTGTTCTATGGGACCCTTCTCTTCATGTATTTGCAACCAAGGACCAACCACTCATTAGATACTGATAAAATGGCCTCTGTCTTCTACACCCTGGTGATACCAATGCTGAATCCCCTCATTTACAGCCTAAGGAACAAGGATGTGAAGGATGCATTCAAGAGATTCCTAAAGAGCCCTTGCCAGGCTTTCAAATTAGTGTAAATTTAAAGATTCAGTTCTCTTATTTAAGGGTTTTTATTTGCTCCTGAAAAGCTAGTATCTACTAAGTAGAGGCAATAAATAGTTATAAATTTAGTGGATTCAATGGGTAAATCTTAACTCTTTCTATTCCACCGTCAAATATCCAACTATCCCTAATACAAAGACATATTAGTTGACCATTCAAAATACGCTTAATTAAGTGGTAAAAAATATTTTCAAAGTAAGCACATTTTAAGGTACAACACAATTTGCTACTGGGTTTTGATAATTTGTAATCAAGGAACACAGTGTTTGAGGGTTGTAGAAATTATGTGAAAACCATTTCTCAGATGACGGTCAAGATTTGGGTCATTGTCCTTGCCATAGACCTGTTTTTTTCAAATTTTGAAAGTTTTATTTTTCCTTTTTGCTGCATTTTCTGTGATTCATATATCTTAACTTTCTTAAATTCATTTTTGTCTTGCACCTAACATAAATTTGAATCACAGTAAATGAAATCTTGAGGAGAAACTAAAAACAGCAAAAATGCCTAGATATCCATTGAAAGAGAACCTGTAGCAAACAGAAAAAGGAAACCTACAAAAGGAGATTCTACGTTTCCACTACTATCATATGTTACATGTAGATGAGGCAAAATGTTGATATTTCATTCCAATGTGCCATAAAATTAACATTCTCCATGTCTTATTCTCAGAGCAAACGTTGTGGTATAGGGCTCATTGTCTGTGTGATAGATTCATAACAGCAAACTCCACTTCTTTTAACATTTGTATTTAGTGTCTTTTGGAGTAAAATCTCATTGGAATGAAAATAAAAACATTCTCTTCAAAGAGACACCAACTCTCAAGGGAGCTCTGATGGAAAAAAAATAAATCATCATGTGCCATATCTACTTCTGTACATGTAAAATGTTCCTAATTTACAATGAGTAAGGGAGACTGGTCAGGGCATGCAAGACAGGCAACAACTGGAAATGACATGAAATTTGGGGAGGTGGGATGTCAGAAAGAAGGCAACTATAGGGAACATGACACTCAGGTCCATGAATCATTTGTCAATTTAGTCATAAACAAACAGCAAAGCTGAAAATACAGTCACACTGTGTGTTTAATACTTCTGGTCTCTTTTTTCATGGAAGACAGCATGTTCACAGTCCTGGGGATAGGGATGTGGGCATCCTTGGTGGGTAGGTGGGTGTACATGATTCTGCCTAAAACATCTACATCTGTATATTGGCATAGTATCTTAGCTGGGCAATCTAAAACCTTGCACCTGCCTCATTCACTAGGACTCAAAGGGATAGTCTCTCAAAAGCTTGCATAGTATATACCCTTTCTGCATGTGTTAGCTACAAAATTTACCCTAAACAAACTCTACACAATGCCCACTCTAAATGAAGGTTAAGATAAGTTCATTAGGTTGAAAGGTAACACAGCGCATGCACACACGCACATGCACACCCACTCACATATCACTTGTACACGTTTATCAGAATTGACAAATCCACACATTCAACCAACCAGGCAGGCACATCAGCCCAGTACCACCTTTCCTTGAAGTAAGGTAGGGAAACTCATTTATGTGGCAGCACTGATCTCCATTGGTCCAAGCTTCCAACCTGTGAGATGCTAAGTCACCTGTACTTCCAGCTAATCATCACCTAACTGCTCTGCAGGTTCCATGGCATTTGTGTCCAAACAGTAACAACAAAATCCCCCTGTGACAGTCACAAAGCAAGGTCTGACAGCACCTGTGAGAGATAGGACACACATCAAACAGCACCACAGAGCCCCTCCTTCTGCAGCTGCCACAGTAGTGGTAGCTTTGACCCTACTCTGTATATAGGGATGTTCTAGGCAGAAAGCATCACAGTGCCACACAAAGATTCCTTTCAAGACCACGAAAATAAGAAAAAACATCCAAGTCTCTCAAATTCAGCCTAGAAAATGCCATTTTGACCTGAAAACTTACTGAAGGAGTATTTTCACAGCAGCTCTTTTTGTTTTGAAGCACATGATCATATATCCCAACATTTTACTTATGACCCAAGAGATATGTGTAGCATGATTGTTTCATCCTTTAACAATCGTCTGATAGGGAACAAAATTGTCATGTTTGTGAATTTTTCAGTTGATAGGTTAATCTAAGCAAATGTAAAACTTCCAATGGAGATTTTCTTGTCTTCAGGTCTAGACAAGCTTGGTTTGAGCTGCTAATACCATCTCCCTGCAAGTCCATAAGACTTCTCCGATATCTCCATGCTATGAGTCCCATCTATCATCTCTGGTTTCCAAAAGTCAGCTTCCACAAGCCATTTCCATGGAAGGGAAAACATCCTTTCAAGGAAAATCAATAAAGAAGTAGAAATCACTGCAGATATGAGTGACAGGAGACAAGATAGAGGTTTCTATGGTAGCATCAGTTCTCCTTATGGGTTTTTTTTTTTGTATATTTTTTTTACTGGAGTTTGATTTGCCAACATATAGTATAACACCCAGTGCTCATCCGTCAAATGCCCCCCTCAGTGCCCATCACCCAGTCACCCGATCGCCCCACACCTCCCCTTCCACTACCTCTTGTTCATTTCCCAAATTTAGGAGTCTTTCAGGTTCTGTCACCCTCACTGACATTTCCCACTCGGTTTCCCTGCTTTCTCCTCTGTTCTCTTTCACTATGTCTTATATTCCCCGTAGGAGTGAAACCATATAATGTTTGCCTTTCTCCAATTGACTTACTTCACTCAGCATAATACCCTCCAGGTCCATCCACATTGAAGCAAATGGTGGGTATTCATCATTTCTAATGGCTGAGTAATATTCCATTGTATACATAGACCATATCTTCTTTACCCATTCATCCTTCGAAGGACACCGAGGCTCCTTCCAAAGTTTGGCTATTGTGGACATTGCTGCTATAAACATTGGAGTGCAGATGTCTTGCTGTTTCACTGCATCTGTATCTTTGGGGTAAATCCCCAGCAGTGCAATGCTGGGTCATAGGGCAGATCTATTTTTAACTCTTTGAGGAATCTCCACACATTTTTCCAGAGTGGCTGCACCAGTTCACACACCACCAACAGTGCAAGAGGGTTCCCCTTTCTCCACATCCTCTCCAACATTTGTTGTTTCCTGTCTTGTTAATTTTCCCCATTCTCACTGGTGGGGGTGGGATCTCATCGTGGCTTTGATTTGTATTTCTCTGATGCCCAGTGAGGCAGAGCATTTCTCATGAGCTTGTTGGCCACATGTATGTCTTTTTTGCTGAAATTTTTGTTCATGTTTTTTGTCCATTTCATGATTGGATTGTTTGTTTCTTTGCTGTTGAGTTTAATATGCTCTTTATAGATCTTGGATACTAGCCCTTTGTCTGATACGTCATTTGCAAATATCTTCTCCCATTCTGTAGGTTGTCTTTTAGTTTTGTTGACTGTTTCTTTTGCTGTGCTGAACCTTTTTATCTTGACTAAGTCCTAATAATTAATTTTTGCTTTTGTTTCCCTTGCCTTCATAGAGGTATCTTGCAAGATGTTGCTGTGGCCAAGTTCAAAAAGGGTGTTGCCTGTGTTCTCCCTTGATGGAATCTTGTCTCACATTTAGATCTTTCATCCATTTTGAGTTTTTCTTTGTGTATAGTGTAAGAGAGTGGTCTAGTTTCATTCTTCTGCATGTGGCTGTCCAATTTTCCTAGCACCGATTATTGAATATGATCCTTTTTCCAGTGGATAGTCCTTCCTGCTTAGTGGAATATTAGTTGACAATAGAGTTGAGGGCCCAGTTCTGGGTTCTCTATTCTGTTCTATTGATCGCTGTGTCTGTTTTTGTGCCAGTAACACACTGTCTTGATGATCACAGCTTTGTAGTACAACTTGAAATCTGGCTTTGTGATGTCCCTGGCTCTGGTTTTCTTTTTTAATATTCCCCTGGCTATTTGGGGTCTTTTCTGATTCCACACAAATATTAAGATGATTTGTTCCAACTCTCTGAAGAAAGTCCATAGTATTTTGATAGAGATTGCATTGAACATGTAAATTGCCCTGGGTAGCACTGGCATTTTCACAATATTAATTCTTCCATTTCATGAGCCTGGAATATTTTTCCATCTCTCTGTGTCTTCCTCAATTTCTTTCAGAAGTGTTCTGTAGTTTTTAGGGTATAGATCTTTTATCTCTTTGGTTAGATTTATTCTTAGGTATCTTATGCTTTTGGGTGCAATTGTAAATGGGATTGACTCCTTAATTTCTTTCTTCAGTCTCATTGTTAGTGTATAGAAATGCCCCTGGTTTCTGGGCATTGATTTTGTATCCTGCCACATTGCCTCTTTATATTTAGAGAAACTTAACTACAGCACCACAAATTAATTTCCCACTGACTTCTTACATCTCCAAATTTAAACCTTATCATTATTCCTTGTTTTACTCCTTCTCTTTGTACCACTCTTCTTTTCTCTTGTGTCTCAATAAAGGCTACATATTTTTTATCTCCTTCTATTAAACAGAAATACTGTTTATGAAGTTTGATACCCTTCCATAAGTTATGCTCCACGTCACTGTTCCAACCTTCCCTTCCTGATTGGTTTTGACTCCTTCAATATTTATAAAGCTATTTTTATGAACAATCATTGTTTTTGGATTAGAGAAATTATGTTGACAAAAATAGTTTTGATAACAAACTCTTACCTCAGCTCACAAAATGTACAAGTCATTGAGTTACCTATAATGTAATATGAAAATGACTACTTCTTAAAAAGCATACAGAATAGAATATTACGCAGTCATAATGACCACTGAGATCTCTCAATTTGTGACCACATGAAAGACCTAGAGGGATCACGCTAAGTATAATAAATTCAAGAGAGAAAAGCAAATACTTTGTGATTTCACATATCTGTGGACTATAAAACAAAGCAAATGAACAAACAGGTTCTTAAATAAAGAGAATAACACTAGTCTTTTTTTTTTTCCACTAAAGAAGTGTAGAGGAAATGAGCAAAAAAGATAGAGGGGATTAAAAGATACAAACTTCCAGTTTAAAATAAATAAGTCACAGATATGGAAAGCACTCTGCAGAGAATAGAGTCAATAATATTATAGTAGTATTGTATGGTGACAGACTGTGACTGCACTTATCATGATGAGCACTGGTAGTGTACACAATTAATAGAACCCATATGTAATATACCTGAAACTAATACAGAATTCTGTGTTCATTGTACTTCTATTTAAAAAAACATCTAACCACAAAAGTAGTTTGAGTTATAATTGTCAGAAGAGATTACTAATGATTCTTTAAAAATACTTAAAATATGTATTTAAAGATCTAATAACTTACTGAATAATCAATGTTATTAATGTATATACAGCCAAAAAGTGATTAAGGTATGAGCTGAGATTATGCTATATTAATTTAAAATCTTTATGAAATACGTAAAGAAGATACTTTCATGTTTAAATATGGATGCCTAAAACTTGGGTGATAGATCACAGACTAATCAAATTTGGGGGCAAACTAGCAGTTTCTTAATCTCTGTTGTAATCACCTTTCTCCTTGCATTTTTTTCTCAGGATTTTTCAGCATTTTATGTGTATTTCATGCTTCAACCACAGGGAATTACAGGCTCTGAAATAGAAAGGCAGTGTAGCAGGCCCCCAGGACCAGCACGCAGGGGTGAAGGATGGCTGCACACAGGGAGGGGCTGTGCCACCACAGGAGAGTCAGGCTGCAGCTCAGCCAATTCTGCACACCTGCCAGGAGGATGAGAAGTCAGCTTTCCAGGTGCCCAGGAGGAAAAGTAGGATTTGGTGGCCTCCCCTCCCAGATTCAGCTACAAGCTGTGTGCGAATGTTGTCACTCTAACAACAACTCCATCAGCACTATCGCTGTGATAGACATTCAAATACTAAAGTTATATAAAAATCAATAGTATATGTCTCCATTATAATCCTTGAACTTCTTTGATGACAGGGATTATACTTAGTGCATTTTTCTACTTCCAGTCAAGAACAATATTTGGATTCCTTGAAAAAATAATGTATTAAAACAAGTGAAACCATTTAGCTCTGTCAAGCTAAATTTCATGTAATTATTTGTTGCAACTTTTACCATTTGTACAAGTGGTGCATATTCATAAGTTGGATGTCCAGGGTCTGAAAACACTAGGATACTGAGGGTGGAATACACATTAATGAAAGAAATCTTTATTTAGAACTAATTTATTTAAATCAATTAACTGTACTTATTTTTCCCCAGTCGGGAATGCAAGATACATTGTAGACATGTCCATTCATGGGTTAGCAAGAACCACACTCAAAGTTCTTAATTGTGATAATATATGGAGAATCCAAAGGTCGGTATCTCTCTAAATGCCTATTAGAATTGGAGCAAACCTATAGTAAATGGGGGGTAGAATGAGAGTGTAGTAATTTTATTCAGAGTCAGCAAAATATTGGCATGCATAAAATGAATATAATTCAGTTGTATTAACGTAATAAAATGAATATAATTCAAAAACATATAGTTGAGTGAAAACCGTTAGATATCTGAATGAGTTATATATAACATATTGTGCACTTTAAAACATACGTTATTTTACTTTATAAAGCTATATTCCATTTTAAAGACATATATCAGCTTTTGTAAAAGAGGTACTCATGGGGAAGAGAAATAGAAGCGGACAAGGGAAATTAGTTTCAGTATGCACCTCGGGTGTGGAATTACAGTATCATTAACTCAATTTTAGCCCTTAGATTAGAAAAAGAAAAAAATAGGAGTTACACACATATTCATAATTTGTATTCCTTCTGAACCTTCTAACACACTATAGGACATGTTTAAATAGTTCTGTTAATCCTCAGATATAACACATGGAAGAAACTTTTGTGGAAAATGCTGAAAGTCTATGTAATTTCTATTTTTTTTTTTTAATTTTTATTTATTTATGATAGTCACAGAGAGAGAGAGAGAGAGGCAGAGACATAGGCAGAGGGAGAAGCAGGCTCCATGCACCGGGAGCCTGATGTGGGATTCGATCCCGGGTCTCCAGGATCGCGCCCTGGGCCAAAGGCAGGCGCCAAACCGCTGCGCCACCCAGGGATCCCGTCTATGTAATTTCTAGATGAATAAAGCATGTATCTGAGAAATTATCTATTTAAAAGTAGATATTTCAGTGAAGACAACAAAAATAGCAAATAAGAAGCAAAGTTATATATTTATTATATATAATATATATAAAATTATATATACATAAAATTATATATATATATAATATATATATATATATATAATTACCTCAATAGGGAAATAAAACTCACGGAATAATTAGCAAAGATGAGTGACATCATTTCCTGCTCTCAGATGCTTTGGGAATAACCAAGAATTGCTTTCAAGTTCCCAGAGGAGTGTCTCAAATAAAGGAGATGCTCATAAATTCTTCCCACTGTAGTCAGGCTGGTATCACACAAGAAAATAGGAAGCCAGTCACCACTTAAGGTGAGTAGCTGCCACCGATTATTATTGCTGAATTACCTGCAGTGATGATTCTTGATTCCTTGTTCAATTTTTTTAAGATTTTATTTATTCATTCATGAGAGACACACACACACACACAGAGAGAGAGAGAGAGAGAGAGAGAGGCAGAGACAGAGTCAGAGGGAGAAGCAGGCTCCATGCAGGGAGCCTGACATGGGACTCGATCCCAGGTCTCCAGGATCATGCCTTGGGCTGAAGTCAGCACTAAATCGCTGAGCCACCTATGCTTCCCTCCTTGTTCTATTTAAAGGACACATATGAGTATTGTCACCAATGCCAACTAGTACATCATATATATTACTCATCTCTTTTCCTAACTAGATTTCCTGGGGTAAGGATATATGTTTGCCACTGTTGGTATGTTCTCTGAAGGTGGTAAGGGACCTTATTTCTATTTCTGATTATTTCTACATTTAAATTGAGATTCTAAAAAAATAAAAAATAAAAAATAAATTGAGATTCTAGACAATAAACATCAGGAAGGAGGAGTAAGCACTTTGGCAACCTCAGCTTAGGATCCTCATCTGTCCTTCCCTCCCCTCTGGACCCCTCTCTCCTTTTAATGGGATTGCAGTGTTCTCAGTTGGACCCATTAATCTCTGCTGAGGCTATTTACAAAAAGTTATAGAATATTGATTGAGGTTAGGTATTCACACCCTTGGGCTCCCTGTCTAACCCCAGGCCCTGGAACAGTTCCGAGTTCCTGCTTCCATCTGAGAAGAGTCAGGTTTGATGCTCAATTTCCTTGCTTTTTCCAGACAGTGCTTGAGTAGGACTGGGGGAAGGAGTACCACATAAATATTCACTCAAGTGAGTTTCAGGGGAACTGCAGGCATTTGTAAAAATCACAATAAAATGCATGTTGAGATGAAGAGATTTGCCAACTCTACAAACTGCTATGGAATAGTCCTTTGGGGTATAATTTTTGTAGCTTAAAGCATTAGAGTTTTTCATTCTTTTCATTCGCTGCTAATGAATGTTTCAAATTGCTTTGCCATGAATATTTTGTTAATTTGAATAGGTTTTTGGGCAGAGTAAATTTTGTGAAGTAGTTTCATCTGCCAAAATAATGTTAAATTGCTATTCTATTTTTTGAAAATTTCCTTTTTTAAGGGCATCCATAGCTTTTAGTTTTAAGGTTATGAATGTCGAACAGTTTCTTATAACATTATGTCCTGACAAGTCTACAGTTGATTTTTGTGTGGATGAACAGAACATCCAAGTTCATCATCCTTTGTAGGATAATCACCTTCCCCAGATCCAATGGAGACCATTTTTTCATGCCTGTCCTGATATGCCCCTTTTCTCATATATTACATGTTGCGCGCGCTGTGGCAACACGATCAGGGTCCTGAGGATAAGGGTATGAGGAAAATAAAAGAAAAGTAAAGAGATGGGGACAGGAGGGACACAGTGGATGATGTCCAAGCAGTGCCAGCTTTATTCAAGGTTTTACAACATTTTATAGCATGAGCAAAACAAAGCCAAGAAGGTGTTTATTTTTTAGCAGGTTTGTGAAACCCTCCAAAGTTCCCCTTTCTCAGCATGCAAGACAGATTCACAGGTGCCAGAAGACCTTGGTAAAAGATAAGCTTATTGCTCCAGGTGTGCATACTTCAAAGGAATATTAGGTATGGTAAACAGACCAGCAAGAACAGACAGACCTTATTTACATTTATGACCAGGTCAGAATAAGTTGTATCTATTGTGCTATGTGGGCGATCACGTACAAGCGAGCCCCGAGAACCATTGCTCAAGCCCTTTCTCAAGCGTCAACCAACTATTCACCCTTTAGGCTCCCGAGCCTTTTGAGTGAATGAGGGATGCAAGTCTGGGGCTGGTTTGGTTCAGTTACTCCAGCTAGTTCGTGGTCGCCAACAGTTTCAATTCTTTGCATGCATGGGTCTTTTCCCGAGGTTCCCATTCTTTTTCATTGATGTCTACCATATCATCTCAAGAAATCCAGCAAAAGTTTTATTATCTGGTAAAACAAGTCCCTTCAAAAGTGTCTTGCTTCTTCTTAACAGTGTGCATTTTCAAAATGCATTTGAAATCAATATCAAAACCTATAAATATCCTTAGTGATTTTTGATTGTAAGGTCATTGAACAAATAGACCAATTTCAGCACAAGTAACATTTTGTCACATCAGTTTGTACAATCCAGGAACATTGAGTTTCTGTTAATTTATTTAGGACTTCTATAATGCATCCCCAAGGGGTTTGAATTTTTCTCTTTTTAGGAGTACGTTTTGTTTCTATAAAATATTCCATCAATATGGGATTTCACTTTTATTCTTAATTTTAGTGGCTTTTGTCCATTCTAACTGGCATTAACTCATCTATTCAGATGCTCATTTATCCCCTAATTCTTTCTGATGATGTGGTAAATTCTAATTCCAGGTTTTCCAGAAGAAAACGGTCCAGCCAAACATAGGATCAACCCAGCTTGAACAAGTGTTTTATCACTCTTAGACATTTTTATACATATATCAATGATATATTAATATTGTTTGCAGTTTTACAGCTGCATAAGTGAAATTATAGGCCTGAATATGTAGTGAGCTTTAACATATATAAGTAACAAAATATTATAATTTGCATATACAAGTATGTGTATGTTTAAATCAGGATTTAGGGCCTCCTAGAATGAGTCACAATGTAGTTCTCATTTTTTTATACTCTAGAAGACTTTGTAATGAAATCAGATGATTTTTTTTTCCCATAAAACTTTGGAAGTACCTACTTTTGAAAGCAATCTGAAGGAAAACAGACTTGGAAAAGAAGAGGTAGATAAAGTGCAATCCTTAAATAAAATGAGTTTTCATGAAACATTTCACCTATAGTTGAAAGAGGATGAAATAAAGGTGTAAGAATAGGATTAAAATTAAAATATATAAGTGAATTCCACTTCTCCCAAAGCCATGCCCTGTTGGCTTTATCTGGATCAAGTAATCATTTGTCCTGATCCAGTCATTTAAACAAATACAAAGTAAATACTTCTACTGAATCATGCTATATGCCTTTCCCCTCACTTCCCACTACTATGTCTTTCATTCATCTGCTTCAGGCAATGTGATTTGCCAGCCTGTATTGAATTTGAGATAGCACACCCAGTGTTGGCGTGATATTTTTCTTGGTAGGATAAGTACATTTATATCAGCCTGCTGGATGATTTTAGGTGATACATCAACAAATACAAATCACACACTGAAAGAGTCAACACCCAAGTGCTGAGTTTCCACATGCACTACTCTATGGAAAATAAAAGATATCAAAGATATCTATGTGCATTAGAATGCACTAGTTGGCACTTCTGTAAAAGTGCTAAATTATTGTCTATTATTACAAAAAATTATAAACACTCTTTAAAACCCATAAAAGTATAAAAGAATGAGAATACAGTTTTATTTTTTTAAAGATTTTATTTACTTATTTATGAGAGATTAACAGAGAGGCAGAGACAAAGGCAGAGGGAGAAGCAGACTCCTCACAGGGAGCCTGATGTGGGACTCAATCCCAGAACCCCGATATCACGCCGAGCCAAAGACAGATGCTCAACCGCTAAGCCACCCAGGCGTCCTGAAAATACAGTTTTAAAAATGATATGAATGGTTGGAAGAGAATAGTCTTAAATATGCAGAGCTATAATGAGAAAAGTAAACCAAAGTCTACTGAATGAGTTAATCATGGTTTTCTTTGGGACAAAGGTTGGGATAAAATTTCAAGGACGAGAAGCAAAGGCTTTTACTTATATTAGAATACTTTCCTAGTTATGATGTGTTAACCAATTATAGGTAAGTTAAGTAAAAGCATAACTAAAAAGATATCAGGATTACCACTTAAGACCAGATGTGTCTAATGATACCTGTTGACAGACCATAAACAGATGATATTGACTTGGTAATGATAGCGAGCAAACGGCACAAAAAATAAACTGACTACTGTATGTCTTAGGCTATAGCATCTCTTATTTTTTTTAGTTTTTTTCTTTTAGGTTTTTTTTTTTTTTTATTGGAGTTCAATTTGCCAACATATAGAATAACACCCAGTGCTCATCCCGCCAAGTGCCCTCCTCAGTGCCCATCACCAAGCCCTCCAACCTCCTGCCCACCTCACCTTCTGCTACCCCTTGTTTATTTCCTAGAGTTAGGTGTCTCTCATGTTTGTCATCCTCACTGACATTTTCTCATTTTATCTCCTTTCCCTTTTTTCCCTTTCACTATGTTTTATATTCCCAAATGAATGAGACCATATAATGTTTGTCCTTTTCCAAATGAGTTATTTCACTCAGCATAATACCCTCCAGGTCCATCCACGTCGAAGTAAATGGTGGATATTTGTCATTTCTAATGACTGAGTAATATTCCATTGTATACATAGACCACATCTTCTCTATTCATTCATTTTTCGATAGACACCGAGGCTCCTTCCAAAGTTTGGCTATTGTGGACATTGCTGCTATAAAATATTGGGGTGCAGGTATCCCGGCATTTCACTGCATCTGTATCTTTGGGGTAAATCCCCAGCAGTGCAATTGCTGGGTCATAGGGCAGGTCTATTTTTAACTGTTTGAGGAACCTCCACACAGTTTTCCAGAGTGGTTGCACCAGTTCACATTCCCACCAATAGTGCAAGAGGGTTCTCCATTCTCCACATCCAAACAACATTTATTGTTTCCTGTCTTGTTACATTTCCCCATTTTCACTGGTGTGAGGTGGTATCTCATTGTGGCTTTGATTTGTATTTCCCTGATGGCAAGTGATGTGGAGCATTTTCTCATGTGCTTTTTGGCCATGTCTATGTCTTCATTGGTGAAATTTCTGTTCATGTCTTTTGCCCATTTCATGATTGGATTGTATGTTTCTTTGCTGTTGAGTTTAATAAGTTCTTTATAGATCTTGGAAACTAGCCCTTTATCTGATACATCATTTGCAAATGTCTTCTCCCATTCTGTAGGTTGTCTTTTAGTTATGTTGACTGTATCCTTTGCTGTGCAGAAGCTTCTTATCTTGATGAAGTCCCAATAGTTCATTTTTGCTCTTGTTTCCCTTGCCTTCATGGATGTATCTTGCAAGAAGTTGCTGTGGCCAAGTTCAAAAAGGGTGTTGCCTGTGTTCTCTAGTATTCTGATGGAATCTTGTCTCACATTTAGATCGTTCATCCATTTTGAGTTTATCTTTGTGTATGGTGAAAGAGAGTGGTCTAGTTTCATTCTTCTGCACGTGGCTGTCCAATTTTCCCAGCACCATTTATTGAAGAGACTGTCTTTCTTCCAATGGATAGTCTTTTATCCTTTGTTGAATATTAGTTGACCATAAAGTTGAGGGTCCACTTCTGGATTCTTTATTCTGTTCCATTGATCTATGTGTCTGTTTTTGTGCCAGTACCACACTGTCTTGATGACCACAGCTTTGTAGTACAACCTGAAATCTGGCATTGTGATGCCCTCAGCTATGGTTTTCTTTTTTAATATTCCCTTGGCTATTCGGGGTCTTTTCTGATTCCACATAAATATTAAGATGATTTGTTCCAACTCTCTGAAGAAAGTCCATGGTATTTTTATAGGGATTGCAATAAACGCGTAAATTGCCCTGGGTAACATTGACATTTTCACAATATTAATTCTGCCAATCCATGAGCATGGAATATTTTTCCATCTCTTTGTGTCTTCCTCAACTTCTTTCGGGAGTGTTCTATAGTTTTTAGGGTATAGATACTTTACCTCTTTGATTAGGTTTATTCCTAGTTATCTTATGCTTTTGGGTGCAATTGTAAATGGGATTGACTCCTTAATTTCTCTTTCTTCAGTCTCATTATTAGTGTATAGAACTACCACTGATTTCTGGGCATTGATTTTGTATCCTGCCACACTGCCAAATTGCTGTATGAGTTCTAGCAATCTTGGGGTGGAGTCTTTTGGGTTTTCTATGTACAGTATCATGTCATCTGCGAGGAGGGATAGTTTGACTTCTTCTTTGTCAATTTAAATGCCTTTTATTTCTTTTTGTTGTCTGATTGCTGAAGCTAGGACTTCTAATCCTATGTTGAATAGCAGTGGTGAGAGTGGAGATCCCTGTCGTGTTCCTGATCTTAGGGGAAAGGCTCCGAGTGTTTCCCCATTGAGAATGATATTTGCTGTGGGCTTGTCGTAGATGGCTTTTAAGATGCTGAGGAATGTTCCCTCTATCCCTACACTCTGAAGAGTTTTTATCAGGAATGGATGCTGTATTTTGTCAAATGCTTTCTCTGCATCTATTGAGAGGATCATATGGTTCTTGTTTTATCTCTTGCTAATATGATGAATCACATTGATTGCTTTATGAGTGTTGAACCAGCCTTGCATCCCGGTGATAAATCCCACTTGGTCGTGGTGAATAATCTTCTTAATGTACTATTGGATCCTATTGGCTAGTATCTTATTGAGAATGTTTGCATCTGTGTTCATCTGGGATATTGATCTATAATTCTCCTTTTTGGGGTCTTTGTCTGGTTTTGGAATTGACGTGATGCTGGCCTCATAGAATGAGTTTAGAGGTACTCCATCTCTTTCTTTCAGAACAGCTTTAGTAGAATAGGTATGGATTCTTCTTTAAACATTTGATAGAATACCCCTGGGAAGCCATCTGGCCCTGAACTTTTGTGTCTTGGGCGGTTTTTGATGACTGCTTCAATTTCCTCCCTGGTTATTGGCCTGGTCAGGTTTTCTATTTCTTCTTGTTTCAGTTTTGGTAGTTTGTGGTTTTCTAGAAATGCGTCCATTACTTCTAGATTTCCTAGTTTATTGGCATATAGCTGCTCACAATAAGTCTTTAAAATTGTTTATATTTCCTTGGTATTGGTGGTGATCTCTTCTTTCTCATTCATGATTTTATTAATTTGAGTCTTTTCTCTATTATTTTTAATAAGGCTGGCTAATAGTTTATCTATTTTATGAATTCTTTCAAAGAACCAACTCCTCGTTTTGTTGATCTGTTCCACAGTTCTTCTGGTCTCTATTTCATTGAGTTCTGCTCGAATCTTTATTAACTCTCTTTTTCTGCTGGGTGAAGGTTTCATTTGTTGTTCCTTCTCTAGCTCCTTTAGGAGCAACGTTAGCTTTTGTATTTGAATTCTTTCTAGTTTTTGGATGGATGCTTGTATTGTGATATATCCCCCACCCTAAGGACTGCTTTTGCTGCATCCCAAAGATTTTGAATGGTTGTATCTTCATTCTCACTAGTTTCCATGAATCTTTTAAATTCTTCTCTAGTTTCCTGGTTGACACTTTCATCTTTTAGCAGGATGATCCTCTATGTGTTTGAAATCCTTCCAAACTTCTTCTTGTGATTTAGTTTTAGTTTCAAAGCATGATGGTTTGAAAATATGCAGGGTACAATCCCAATCTTTTGGTATCATTTAAGACCTGATTTGTGACCCAGTATGTGGTCTATTCTGAAGAAAGTTCCACGTGCACTTGAGAAGAATGTGTATTCAGTTGCATTTGGATGTAAAGTTCTGTAAATACCGGTGAAATCCATCTGGTCCAGTGTATCATTTAAAACTCTTGTTTCTTTGGAGATGTTGTGCTTAGAATATCTGTAGATTGTAGAAAGCACTACATTGAAATCATCAAGTATAAGTGTATTATTATCTAAGTATGTCTTAACTTTGTTTATTAATTGATCGATATACTTGGTAGCTCCCACATTTGGGGCATAAATATTGAAGATTGTTAGGTCCTCTTGTTGGATAAATCCTTTAAGTATGATATAGTGTCCCTCTTCATCTCTTACTACAGTCTTTGGGATAAACTTTAATTTATCTGATATAAGAATGGCTACCCCTGCTTTCTTTTGAGGATTATTTGAATGGTAAATGGTTCTCCAACCTTTTATTTTCAGGCTATACGTGTCCTTCTATCTAAAATGAGTCTCTTGTAGACTGAAAATAGATGGGTTTTGCTTTTTTATCTAGTCTGAAACCCTGTGCCTTTTGATGGGGTCATTAAGCCCATTCACATTCAGAGTTATTATTGAAAGATATAAATTTAGTGTCATCCTGATACCTATTCAGTCCCTGTTTTCGTGGATTGTTTTCTTGGTCTTCCTCTTTCTTTTACAGAGTCCCCCGTAATATTTCTTGCAGAGCTGGTTTGGTGGTCACATATTCTTTCAGTTTCTGTCTATCTTGGAAGCTCTTTATCACTCCTTCTATTCTGAATGAAAGCCTTGCTGGATAAAGTATTCTTGGCTGCAGGTTCTTCTCATTTAGGACCCTGAATATATCCTGCCAGCCCTTTCTGGCCTGCCAGGTCTCTGTGGAGATGTCTGCTGTTAACCTAATACTTCTCCCCATAAAGGTTAGGGATCTCTTGCTGCTTTAAAGATCTTCTCTTCATCTTTGGAATCTGTAAGTTTCACTATTAAATGTCGAGGTGTTGAGCAGTTTTTATTGATTTTAGGGGGGGATCTCTCTATCTCCTGGATATGAATGCCTGTTTCCCTTCCCAAGGTAGGGAAGTTCTCAGGTATGATTTGTTCAAATACACTTTCTGATCCTCTGTCTCTTTCGGCACCCTCTGGAATCCCAATTAAATGTAGATTTTTCCTTCTGAGGCTGTCATTTATTTCCCTTAACCTATTCTCATGATCTTTTAATGTTTTTCTCTTTTTTCCTCAGCTTCCTTCCTTGCCATAAACTTGTCTTCTATGTCACTCACTTGTTCTTCTACCTCGTTAACCCTCATTGTTAAGACCTCCAGTTTGGATTGCATCTCATTTAATTGATTTTAAAGTTAGATTAGATCTAATTTCTGATTAGATCTAAATTCTGCAGTCATGAAGTCTCCTGAATCCTTTATGCTTTTTTTTAGAGCCACCAGTAGCTTTATAATTGTGCTTCTGAATTGGCTTTCTGACATTGAATTGTAATCCAAATTTTGTAACTCTGTGGCAGAGAGTCCTGTTTCTGATTCTTTCTTTTGTGGTGAGTTTTTCCTTCTAGTCATTTTGCTCAGCGCAGAGTGGCCAAAAACAAGTTGTACTGGAAAAAGGAGAAAATGAGAGAAAAAATAGGGAGGGGGAAACAAACAGAAAACAAAAAACAAAGGAGAGTATCCTCTGATTCTATATACTATAAATCCCTCGACTTCCCCTGGAACTTTCCAGCGCTGCTTGGTTAAGAACTTTCTCTTCCCTTGTTGTTCCAGCTGGTCTTCTGGGGGAGGGGAGTGCTGTGCTGATTCTGAGATGTGTACACCTGGGGGAGCTGCCCAGCCCCCTACCAGGTGCATGGCTCAGTGGGAGCTGTCTATCCTGTGGGGCCCCTGCTCAGTCCCAGGTACAAGGTGACACCAGGAGGAACAAAAACAGTGGTGGTGGCTAGCTCTCCAGCCCTGGAGTCAGCTCCCACAGTAACTACTGCAGCTCCCAGTCCACAGGGTCCTAGATGCTCCAGGGGTGGGAGGCGCTGACCTGCACAGCTCAGGGCACCCTGCCGCAGGAGTGTCCTTGCTGCCCTGTGTCCTCCTGGCCTCTGCCTGTCCCGGGGAAGTGCCGGATCCAGGGCTGTGTCCCCCGGTGGCCTGGGCTCCAGGGTCGCAGCCCCCTCCCTGCGGAGCTGCCTCTGAGCTGCTCCCGGGCCCCCTGCCGGGCGTGCTGCAGCTCTTTAGGGAGCTCGGCCGAGGTGTGTGGGACTCTCTCCCCTGGACACAGGTCCTCTGTTAGTGCCCCTGGGAGCCGGAGGGCATCCCCGCCCCTCCTGGGATCCTGCCCGAGGTCCCTGCTAGCGCCTTTCCATCTGGGAAGATTGGTGAAGCTCCTGCTTCTCCGGGCCTGGGCTTTTCTGTCCAGGGGACACTTGCCGCTCTGCCTTAGCTCCTTAGCTCCTCGCAGGGCCCCTCCCCCTTGGATGCCTTTTTATTTCTTTATTTTTTTGTCCATCTTCCTACCTTGATAGAAGCACAAACTCTCCTCACTGTAGCATTTCAGCTGTTGTCTCTTTAAATCTCAGGCTGAATTTGTAGGTTTTCAGGATGATTTGAAAGTTATCTAGGTAAGTTGGTGGGGACAGGTGACTTAGGGACCGTACTCTTTGCCAACTTGCCTATATCAGTCCACTGAACAACCTTAAAACTAAGCTCTCTCTCCTACTTCTTCTTTAGCAAGCTGAAAGAGGTAATTCTGGGAAATCTTGCAGTCTCCGGGCATCTCCACAGGCACCGCCGCTGCCAACACCTCTTATTTTTGGTGCCAGGTTCAGTGATGGAGGTGAGTCTTATTTAAATCAACCCATCTAAAAAATTGGACCAATCTGATCCACAGATGTTGTCTCCTGATACCCAATGACTCTTGTGATGGTTGTTCCCACAGCAATTTCGCTTAATGACCTGGATGAACAGACAAAATCTAACAGTGTTAACAGAATTCATCCTAATGGGAATCACCGACCATCCTGAGCTGCAGGCTCTCTTCTTTGGGCTTTTCCTCATCATCTACACAGTTTCAGTGGTGGGCAACCTGGGCATGATCATCCTCACCAAGGTGGACTCCAGGCTCCAAACACCCATGTACTTCTTCCTCAGACACCTGGCTTTCATTGATCTTGGCTACTCATCAGCTGTGGCACCCAAAATGTTAGTAAATTTTGTAGCTGATCAAAATACCATCCCCTATAACTGGTGCGCTACCCAGCTGGCTTTCTTCATCTTGTTCATCATCAGTGAGCTGTTCATTCTGTCAGCAATGGCCTATGACCGCTATGTGGCCATCTGTAACCCTCTACTCTACACCATTGTTATGTCACAAAGGGCGTGCTGGGTGCTAGTAGCAATCCCTTATGTCTACAGTTCCTGTCTCTCTCTGATAATCACCATCAAGATTTTTATGGCATCCTTCTGTGGACATAATGTCATTAGACATTTTTACTGTGACAATCTTCCTTTGTTAACTTTGCTGTGTTCAAGCACACGTGACATTGAGTTGATAATACTGATCTTTTCAGCATTTAATTTGATTTCCTCCCTTCTCATAGTGCTTGTGTCCTACATCCTCATCCTTATGGCCATCCTGAGGATGAACTCCACAGAGGGCAGGCACAAGGCCTTCTCCACCTGTGGATCCCACCTGACGGTGGTTGTTGTATTGTATGTCACTCTCTTCTTCATGTACGTGCAGCCCAAATCCAGTCATTCCTTTGATACTGATAAAATTGCCTCTATATTTTACACTTTGATAATCCCTATGCTGAATCCCATGATCTACAGCCTAAGGAACAAAGAGGTAAAAGATGCCCTGCATAGAATATGGAAAAACCTGCATAAACCACCTATGTAGAGTTCAATATAGGCACTACCTGTAATAAAATAGGTACAGACTTCTGTTTAGGACATGTCATTGGCCTTAGAAAGGAGTAATGTGTAGAAGTCGTGGAAAGCTAGAAATGCTTTTCCTGTTTTCAACTCATAGGTATTCCAGTAGTGATCATTCTTCTCATGCCAGCTTTGGTTTAAGTGCTAAGACAAGTCCAGACCACTGTTTCCACAGTACCAAGTACTTATTTTGCAACTGAAGGCAAGTTTTGGTTTGCTCTGTTTGTTTTCTTTTAAATACATAACACCGTGATAATCTCTTTTTCATAGTTGTTTTATGTCTTTTATTAGATATGAAATAAATATGCCCACCATACTGGCATATGGCACAGAGAAGATGGAACTTAATGTTCTTTGTGTAAGGAATATGCACATCAATGAATAATCAACAATGTCTGCCTTAAGTACCAACACTTTAACTTTATCCCATTGTGGTGGGTTGCAGCTCAGTCTGTTACGTGTTGATATGTGAACCTGTGTATGCTTAGGAAAGCAGAAATAAAAATGTGATTATTTTAGGTAGCATAAATGTGTACAGCAACAATTCAAAATTGCTTATTTCTGAAACATTAGAAATAATACCTGAGTTTTGCTAGATTGGTGCATATAAGGTCACATCTGAGGTTTTTATGTTTTTGTTTTTTTTACTACAACTTAGCAAAAAAAAAATAAAAATATAATTTTAAACTAAAAATTTAATTGAAATAAAACTGTATAATACCTTAGAAAAATTTTAGTGAAGGATTGGCATTATTTTCCTGCTGGAAACTACAAAACCTTGAATTATTAAGGAAGACATAATGTTACATATACCATAACATTGTTTGGATGAATAAATGTCATGTGGTTAGTTTCCCCTAAATTATTCAATGCATTTAATACAGTGACATTCAAAATCCAACAGTATTTTGGATACTCAGGTTGATTTTAAAAATCATGTGTAAATGCAAAGGATCTAGACTATCTTAGAAGAAGAAAGAACATAGAGGTATTCCCAAAAAAGTTATGAATGTCTTTTGTAAAACTAGATTAGGTTTTAAAATTATTTTTTGAACTATTTTAATTTTTTAATTCTTCCTTCATTTCTTCATTCCTTCTTTGTCTTTTCTTCTTTCTTTTAGAATGATGGAGCTGACTCTAAAATTTACTCAGAAAGGCAAAATGCCTAAAATATAAAGATAGTCTAGAAGAAAGAAAATAAAGTGGCAGGAGTTCCACTACCAGATTTCTTTACCTATTTCTTTTCTTTTTCTTAAAGATTTTTATTTATTTATTCATGAGAGACACACAGAGAGAGAGAGAGAGAGAGACACAGGCAGAAGGAGAAGCAGGCTCCATGCAGGGAACCCAATGTGGGGACTCCATCCAGGGTCTCCAGGATCATGCCCTGGGCTGAAGGTGGCGCTAAACTGCTGAGCCACCCCTGCTGCCCTCATTACCTGTATCAAAGGTTTAGTAATTAAGAAAACATTTTCCTAGTTGTCATAGTCCCTAAGGAGTAATATAGATGTTCCTCTAAAATTTAAAAATAGAAATACCATATGATCGAGTAATTTCATTCTGTGTATTTAGCCAAAGAACATAAAGATGCTAATTTGAAAGGATATGTACATTCTTATGTCCATTGCAATATTATTTACAGTATCCATGATACAGAAGGAACCCAAATAGCCTTTGATAGATGATTGCGTAAATAAGATGTGGAGGGCAGCCCAGGTAGCTCAGTGGTTTAGCTCCGCCTTCAGCCCACGGTGTGATCCTGGAGACACTGGATGGAGGCCCAAGTCAGGTTCCCTGCATGGAGCCTGCTTCTCCCTCTGCCTGTGTCTCTGCCTCTCTCTCTCTCTCTCCTCTCTGTGTTTCTTATGAATAAATAAATAAAATCTTTAAAAAAAGAATATGTGGAATATGTATAGAATGGGATACTATTCGGTTGTATAAAAGGAAGAGATCTAATGACTGAGTAATATTCTATTATATATATATATTATATATAATATATTCTATTATATATATATATTCTTCTATCTATCTATCTATCTATCTATCTATCTATCTATCTATCATCTATCTACACATCTTCTTTATCCATTCATCTTTCAATGGAAACTGAGGCTACTTCCACAGTTTCACTACTGTGGACATTGCTGCTATAAATATTGGAGTGCAGGTGTCTCGGTCTTTCACTGCATCTGTATCTTTGTGGTAAATCCCCGGCAGTGCAATTGCTGGGTCATAAGGCAGTTCTATTTTTAACTCTTTGAGGAACCTCCACACAGTTTTCCAGAGTGGTGGTACCAGTTCACATTCCCACCAACAGTGCGAGAGGGTTCCCCTGTCTCCACATCCTCTCCAACATTTGTTGTTTCCTGTTTTGTTAATTTTCCCCATTCTCACTGGTGTGAGGTGGTATCTCATTGTGGCTTTGATTTGTATTTCTCTGATGGCCTGTGATTCAGAGCATTTTCTCATGGGATTGTTGGCCATGCGTAGGTCTTCTTTGGTGAAATTTCTGTTCATGTCTTTTGCCCGTTGCATGATTGGATTGTTTGTTTCTTTGCTGTTGAGTTTAAGAAGTTCTTTATAGACCTTGGATACTAGCCCTTTATCTGATAGGTCATTTGCAAATATCTTCTCCCATTCTGTAGGTTGTCTTTAAGTTTTGTTGACTATTTTGCTGTGCAGAAACTTTTTATCTTGATGAAGTCCCTATAATTCATTTTTGCTTTTGTTTCCCTTGCCTTCATAGATGTATCTTGCAAGAAGTTGCTGTGGCCAAGTTCATAAAGGGTGTTGCCTTGCTCTCCTCTAGGATTTTGAAGGAATCTTGTCTCACATTTAGATCTTTCATCCATTTTGAGTTTATCTTTGTGTATAGTGTAAGAGAATGGTCTAGTTTCATTCTTCTGCATGTGGCTGTCCACATGGCAGCATTTATTGAAGAGACTTTTTCCAGTGCATAGTCTTTCCTGCTTTGTGGAATATTAGTTGACCATAGAGTTGAGGGCCCATTTCTGGATTCTTTATTCTGTTCCATTGATCTATGTGTCTGTTTTTGTGCCAGTGCCACACTGTCTTGATGATCAAAGCTTTGTAGTACAACTTGAAATCTGGCACTGTGATGCCCTCAGCTATGGTTTTCTTTTTAATATTTCCCTGGCTATTTGGGGTCTTTTCTGACTCCACACAAATCTTAATATGATTTGTTCCAACTCTCTGAAGAAAGTCCGTGGTATTTTGATAGGGATTGCATTGAACGTGTAAATTGTCCTGGGTAACATTGACATTTTCACAATATTAATTCTCCCAATCCATGAGCATGGAATATTTTTCCATTTCTTTGTGTCTTCCTCAATTCCTTTCATAAGTGTTCTGTAGTGTTTAGGGGATAGATCCTTTATCTCTTTGGTTAGGTTTATTCATAGGTATCTTATGCTTTTGTGTTTCACTCATACAGGGAATATAAAAAAAATAGTGAAATGGATCAGCAGAAAGGACTGAAATTGAGTGGGAAAAATCAGAGAGGGTGGCAAAACATGAGAGACTCCTAACTCTGGGAAATGAACAAGGGATAGTGAAAGAGGAGTTGAGCAGGGGGATGGGGTGACTGGGTGACAGGCACTAAGGGGGGCACTTGATAGGATAAGCACTGGGTGCTATAGTATATGTTGGCAAATCGAACTCCAATAAAAGAATATACAAAAGTTTTTTAAAAAGAAAGGATGAGATCTTGCCATTTGTGATGACACGGATGGACATAGAGGGTATTATACTGAGAGAAACAAATCAGACAAATAGAAATACATTTTGAATTCACTTAAGAAATCTAAAAACAAAACAAATAAACCAACAAAAAGCAGAAACAGACCCATAAATACCAACAACAAACTGATACTTGCCAGAGGGCAGGGATAAATGGGTATGAGATAAATGGGAAGGGGGAGGGGAAGACACAAACTTCCAGTTATGGAATGAGTAAGTATGGGGCATAAGGTACAGCATAGGAAATACAGTCAATAGTATTGTAATAGCACGGCATGGTGACAGGTGGTAGCCACCCTTGCAGTGAGTACAATAGAATGTATAAACATGTTCATTAACTGTGTTGGATTTCTGAAATGAATGTGACATTGTGTGTCAACTATACTCCAATAAAAGAAAGAAAGAAAGTCTTTTCCAGAAATCAGACTAATTGATCAATGGAATACAAGAGTGACATTAGAAACAGATCCATGCATAGATTGTGACCTAACTTATGATAGATTCATCACTGTTTTCTAAATGAGAAAGAATGATCCTTTTCAATAGATGCTATTAGGTAATTTGTATATTCATTTGGGGGAGAGAGGAAAAGAATCTGGACTTGTAACCAGACCCTATGCAGACTCACTTCTACTTGGATTAAAGATCTAACTGTGAAATGCAAACAGCGTTTAAAAGGAAACATAGTGGGACATATTTGTGATATTAAACATGTACATCATTTTAAACAGAATACAAAAACCAATAGCTATCTAAGATTTAAAATGATCAATTGAACTATCTTAAGAAATTCTGTTGGCTAAAATTAATAATGTGAAGGGTACCTGGGTGGCTCAGTGGTTGAAAATCTCCCTTTGGCTCAGCTTGTGACCCTAAGGGCCCTGGGATCGAGTCCCACATCGGGCTCCCCACTTGAAACCTGCTTCTCCTTCTGCCTATGCCTCAGCCTCTCTCTCTGTCTCTCATGAATAAATAAATAAAATCTTAAAAAATTAATTATGATAAAAATAAACTCTCATAGTGGAAGAGGATACTTTTATCATACCTACAGAATCAGACAAAGAGCTGAGAAGGGACTCATATTCCAAACATAAATGTACCTCTTACAAATCCATAAAGAATTTATATGAAATACAATACAAAGGTGACAAATGATATTATTAACAATCATATTTCAAAGAAAATATCTAAATTGCCATTAAAGAAATATAAGGCTTTCAACTGCATTCCACATTAGAATAATACAAACTAAAACCACAATGATGCCATGCACATTTTCACAGGCAAGAAAGAAAATGATGGAAAATACTGAATGTAGACAAGGATATTAAGCAACCATAAGTATTTGCACTTCTAATAGGAGTGCACATCAATATAAACACTGCAAACTCATCAGGTAGTATTTATTAATGATGATATGTATATCTTACTACTCAAAAATTTCAGTATGAAGGATATACCCAAATAGAAATACATCCAAGATTAAACTGATCTCGATTAAATAGTAGTGTGGATATGAAGGCTGTGGGAGTAGCTGTTTTTAACTACCATTTTCAGGAAATGTGTCTGTGTATCAGGGCAATATTTTTTATAATGTCTAAATAATTCTCTTTCATGAATACATTACAAAAATCCAAATTTAATTTTTTATAGCCCAACGATGTGAAAAAGTAAGCTTCATGCTCACCAAAATCAGATGAAATGGAATATTTATATCCCTAGTCATAAAACTACAAATTGAGACCAATTCTAACATTTTATCAGAGCACAATGAATAACTAATTTGTGATGTATTCATAAAATGGATCTGTCCACAGACATGAGAATGAGCAATCTAGAACTACCTATAACAACACATCACCTGACAAAGGCAGACAAAAGAAATACATATGCTTCTGTGGCCACAATATCATCAGTCATTTAGACTATGACAGTCTCCCCTTGTTATCTTTGCTCTGCTCAAATATGCCTAACATTGAATTGATGATTTTTTTATTTTCTCAGTTTTTAATTGGATTTTTTCTCCTTCTCATAGTTCTGTGTCTTACCTGGTGATCCTGCTAGCCATTATAGGTTGAACTCACCAGAGGGTAGACACAAGGCTTTTCCCACCTATGGGTCTCACCTGAGAGTGGCCACAGTGTCCTATGGGACTTTGATATTTATGTATGTGCAACCCAAGTCCAGTCATTCCTTTGATATTGAAAGTGGTGTCCCTATTTTGACCCTTCTAATACCCACACTGAATCCCTTGATCCATAGCTTGAAGAACAAAATGTCAAATATTCAGGACAAAGGATGTGGGAGAAATTATGCAATATCTTCTCTTAATTGATCATAACATGTGGTTCCTATCAGCATTAAACTTTGTTATGTATTCCTTCAAAGGAAAAGCAAAACTAGATGAATTCAGTAAATATTTAGAGATTGACTTCTACATCTGTCCTACTTTTTTTTTTTTAAAGATTTTATTTATTTATTCATGACAGACACAGAGAGAGGCAGAGACATAGGCAGAGGGAGAAGCTGGTTCCCTGTAGGGAGCCCAATGTGAGACTCAATGTCAGGACCCTGGGACCATGCGCTGAGCCAAAGGCAGATGCTCAACCGCTGAGCCTCCCAGGCATCTGTACCTGTCCTATTTCTAAGTCAACTTGCAGAAAGAGACATTTGGCATATAATATACATTAATTTAAATACCTGCAAAATTATGTCATTTATTGAGGTAAATTCATAAATAGGCAACCAGTAAAAACCTGCATATGAATGGCACAGTGTAGATAAGATTTAAATGTGCCAAAACAGATAATGAGATGGGATCAGACCAGGATTAATAGAAGGATGAAAGGGTAAAAAGGAGATTCAAATTTACAAGAAAAAGGCATTCCATGGTGAAAGTCAATCAAATGGCTAATGTGGCTAATGTGGGACTGTGGGACACCTGGGTAGCTCAGTGTTTGAGTGTCTGCCTTGGCTCAGGTTGTGATCCCGGGGTTCTGGGATTGAGTCCTGTTTTGTGCTCGCTGCAGGATCCTGCTTCTCCCTCTATGTTGCCTCTCTCTGTGTCTCTCATGAGTAAATAAATAAATAAATAATAAATAAATAAATAATCATGGGGGGGGAAATAAATATTTCTTTCCATCTCTCTCTTACCCTTCTTTCTAAAAAAACAAAACAAAACAAAGCTGGCTAATGTGTCCATTAAAGTCAATTGTATTCAATTGGTAGGAAGCTTCACTTCTGCAAGATGATTGAGTTGTAGAGATTTGTTATAAAATATTGTGCTATAATCATCATTACTGTATTATATACTTAAATATTGGTCAAGGGTATTGATCTCATGATATGTTTCTTATCACAATAAAAATCAATAGATTTGGAAAAACCAAAAAGGTCATATATAACTATTAACTACATGAGGTAGAGGGAATGGGGGAAATGGATTAATGCATATTCAGCTTATGTATAATTAATTTACAAATTTAAAATAATGAATTATGTAAGAGAGAACTATTCTTTCAGGTAGAGCATGGAAATATTACATTGTCTGTAATATCTTTTCCTGCACATATCTTGTGTGTGTATGTATATGTAGGTGACATGTGTGTGTTTCTTACAAATACTTTGAAAAGTGTAGTTTTGTCATCTGGGATGGTACTGTTGTGTCTTAGAATTTATATGCTTAATCAAAGTAAGTTTATTTTGTGTCATACTCACAACCTCAGAAATGGACAATACGTCCTGTGCAATAAACAATAAGCTTTAAATGAGAGATCAAACTCTTATATAAAGCATCAATGAGAATGGAAACTGTAAAAGTAGTACTTTTATTTTTTTAAATTTTGTTGGAATGCTAAATAGATGGGGAAGTTAGCAGAGCTCATCAGGGAATAAAGTCCTGTTGATTGAACAGGGTACAAGTGAACTTTAGCCACATACAGACAATCTACAAATGATATTACAGAGGAAGCAACAATACAAACTTCCTGTGGAATCTTGGGATCTCGAAAGGACCTCAAGGATTTCAATTCATTTTCACGGGTAACATAAGGTGTATAAAAATCTTAGTATTTCCTCTTTATGACCCACACTTTGTTATTTCAAAACATAAAGTCCAGAATGTGCCACACCCTAGTTTGATATTAGGAACACCAAGATGAGAAGGAACAGTGCGTCCTGCTCTAAAGTAGTGAATATTCTAGAGAATAAGTGGTCAATACTTCTTCATCAAAACCATAGTAAAGATAAATGATAGAGCTGAAGACTAAACTCATATTTTATTTCAAAATTTAAAGATAGATATTATACTCACTTGTTCTTAACTCCATCATTCATTCCTACAGAGAGTCAGCAAATATTTTTTTCAGCAAATATTTTTGAACGCCTACTCTTTCCTGAGTATTTCAGAAGTTATTACTACAAAGGAAAACTATTTATTTATTTTTTTTAATTTTATTTTTTTAGGAAAACTATTTAGATATATCCTTTACTCTTATAAAGTTTACAGACTAGAAAATACCACACAAGTAAAATAAAATTGTTATCAATATTTAATTACAAGATTTATACATGCATGAGGAAAGATCACAAGATTATATGAAAAATATATTTTCAATCACACAATCTTAATTAAAAAACAGCAATAGGACCAGGCATATGATGGGTGCCTTCTAAAAGGCTCTAAAATAACTGACTTTTAGTTTTCTTAAAACCGTGCACATTTTGAATTTATGGTGTATGTCATCTGTATTTCATGACAGGTACATTAGGGCTTGTTTTTGACATGAGAATAGAAGCTTTGCTTTCAGTTCTATTCCCAGTATTCATATTAAAATGGAACATTGGGGCCAGAATCGTGTGCTTTCTAAGAGTTGGATTTTCTCCACTCCAGGGCCAGCAGCCACACCTCTCAACCATTACAGGAGGACAATTCAAAAGAAACAAACACACAGAGGTTGGAATCATTGCACATGATTGATACTCAGTAGAATCATCTAAGCACATCCCTAGGCTCTCTTGACATTTTCACTCTGCGAGTGTAATTGTGTGGAGACTTCAATAGTTGGCTTCTTTCCCTGGGGAATCAGAAGTTTTCTCTGGGAATTCCTGTTTTCCTGTGTAGGGACTTAATCCGTAAAGAAGCTTATTTCAGTGTGTGGGCCTTCAGGGACATCAGACACTTGTAAACCTCTTTGGCGTGCCTCCTGCAGAACCTTTGCAGTGAGACTCAACAGATCTCTGGGACAGGTAGGTAAACCCAATAATTTCACTTAGTACTCATCCTGGCTATGAACTCCACGTAGAAGGAGATTTATGTATTCAAATCAGACAAGCAAACAAAACATATTAAGCAAAACCATAAAACCATAACATTAAACAATGTTGCACACAGATTGTTTCCATGATTTAATCTCATTGAGCCTCAACTGTCCTATCAGACATAGAAATAATTCCATATGTCTTCTAGGACACTCTGGAAAATAACGACATTATTATTTTGAAATAACCTGCATTATTCTGGGCATAGAGTACAGCACATAATGGATAATGTTAGCACTTTTCTATATTCATTTCTCTGTACAAGGAAAACAAAGTAATCACACTTGAGTAAATCAAACTTTATTACTTTAAAAAGTAATACTTTTTAAAACTTCAAAACAGGTTTTGAAGAATTTAAAGGAAAGGGTATGGGAAGATGGAAAAAGAGAGAGGACTGCCAGACCATGATAATAGAAAAGCATCTGAGCAGATAGCAGAGTGACAGAAAGGAGTAGTGTATTTGGCTAAAGAATTGTCTTCCTTTAAATAAATCCGTTTCTGAATAACACTGAGAAGGAAGATTACTGAGGTGTGGTCTGGTGGTGGGCAGCTGAATCAGAAGGTTATTGAGGTGTGGCAAAACTGACAAGGAAAAATCCAGCATACTCAAAGTATCTTTCCCACAGAAATACAAAATTCCCCAGGATGATGACAAGGTATGGGCTAAAGGAAAAGCCAGAGGCAGCCAAGGAAAAGGCAAAGATACTGGAAGTCCCTCTGGCTCATCAACTTCTGTTACACAGCTATCTTATCACTGGAAGCAGACACAGAGACGGGTACATATGTAAATACGTATTCATGTATAGTATAATTAGTATGCTAGTGTGTAAATAAACACCACTACATGTAATATAATAGATTAATAGATACTCAAGTTATATAGATTATATCTAAAACAGTTGAAAAATGAAGAGCTTGGCACAACAGTTCTAACAACCTAAAATTGGTCTCTAGAAAGTTTCTATTTCTGAATTTTGCAAAAGATTGTGAGAAATACAATTAAATTCTGACACTTCCACATGTGAACAAAAATTGTCCCATTTAAAAGAAACAGTCTACTATCCAGCATGAACCAGAAAAAAATTAACTTGACCATCTATTAACCTCCTTCCATTTTCTCCATTAAAAGATGAGAAGAACAAATTAAATGGCCTCAGGGAACCTGACCCACCTGACTGAGTTCATTCTCAGGGGAGTCTCAGACCGCCCAGACCTCCAGATGCCACTCTTCTTTGTTTTCCTGGTGATCTATGGGCTCACCATGGCAGGGAACCTGGGCATCATCACCCTCACCAGTGTTGACTCGCAGCTTCAAACGCCCATGTACTTCTTCCTCAGGCACTTGGCTATCATCAATCTTGGCGATTCTACTGTCATTGCCCCTAAGATGCTGGTCAACTTCTTGGCTTCAAAGAAAACCATATCCTACTATGGATGTGCAGCCCAGCTGGGTGGCTTCTTAGTTTTTATCGTGGGGGAGATTTTCATGCTGGCTGCAATGGCCTACGACCGCTACGTGGCTATTTGCAACCCCCTGCTCTACATGGTGGTGGTATCTCCGCAGATCTGCCTTCTGCTGGTGTCCCTCACATACCTCTACAGTCTGACCACAGCACTGACGGTCTCCTGCTGTGTGTTCTCTGTGTCATACTGCTCTTCCAATGTCATCAACCATTTTTACTGTGATACTGTCCCTTTGTTGGCATTGTCCTGTTCTGATACCTACATTCCAGAAACAGCGGTCTTTACCTCTGCTGGGACCAATTTGTTTTTCTCCATGATTATTGTTCTAACCTCCTACTTCCACATTGTCCTTGCCATTTTGAGGATACGTTCCTCAGAGGGCCGAAGAAAAGCCTTTTCCACCTGTGCCTCCCACATGATGGCTGTCACTGTTTTCTATGGGACCATTCTCTTTATGTATTTGCAACCAAGGACCAACCACTCATTAGATACTGATAAAATGGCCTCTGTCTTCTACACTCTCGTGATACCAATGCTGAATCCCCTCATTTACAGCCTAAGGAACAAGGATGTGAAGGATGCATTCAAGAGATTCCTAAAGAGCCCTTGCCAGTCTTTCAAATTAATGTAAATTTAAAAATTACAATTGTCTTCATTTAAGAGTTTTATTTGCTCCTGAAAAACTAATCTCTGTTAAATGCAGAGGTATAAATATTTAAGTATGCAATGGATTTCAATGAGAAAATCTTAACGCTTGCTATTGTAACCTGGTCATTCTGTGCATGCAAAATACTACTAAATATAATATCTACTAAGTGGTATGGGGCATGGCATTCGAGGTAAGGCAATGCCTGGAAATAAATTAGATTTATGATCTTTTCAGGTAAGTCAGAAATAATGTAAATACAGGAACTGTGGCACTCAGTTTCATTAGCTAATTCCATAATTAGTTGTAAATAAGCAAAATAGCTTGTTGAAAACAGAAGAGTCACACTGTATGGTGGAGATTCTTGGTCTCCACAGATAAATTTGACAATATCTTGGTAGCATTAGCCTTTAAGATTTTTAAGTTTTATTCTTTATAAATATAAAAGTGTATAATATAGATCATTTATTTTGTTTTCCTGTCTGATTTTCCTTATGGGCTCTATTTGTCTACACCAGCCTACATATGTACAATTGGGAAAACATATTTCTTAGCACAAATCCATTTTTTTTAAGTATAGTTCAGTGAACAGAATTGGAGCAAGAAGGCTAAACTCACATTTGTACTTCTACCAATCCTATGTATTTTATTAAATGGATTAAAGTCAAGAATAAAAATGGTAGTGTTTTCCACCTTTTAACTTGGTTTAAATATATGTATTTTGTAAAAATAATTATATTTTCACCTGTATTAGTTTCCCAGTGCTATGATAACAAATTGCCACTGACTCAGTAACGTGAAACACAGAAACTTATCATTCACAGTTCTGGAGGTCAGAAGTTCAAAATAAGTCTCATTAGGCTAAAATCAAGATGTCAGCAGGCTGTGTTCCTTCTTGGACTGCCATGGAAGAATCTGTTTCTTTTCCTCTTCCAGTTTGTAGAGGCAGCCCTCATCCCTTACTTGGCATCCCCTTCCAAACAGTGATCCCATAACTCTGACCTCTACTTGCACTGCCACATCTCTGACTCTTTCTCACTTCCCTTTACTTCTTGGGATTACATTGGTCTTGCCTATATAATCCAGGAGACACTCCCCATCTGGAGTTCCTTACCTTAATCACATCTGAAAATCTTTTTCCATGAAAGGCACCAGATTCTCGGTTCTGGACATCTTTGGTAGGATAAGGGACCCATTTTCTGATTCAAATATCTATATGTATATATTTTATGAAACTGGGCAACCTAAAATCTTGCATGCCTCATTCACTAGTACTCAATGGGATAGTCTCTCAAAAGCTTACACTTTTTACCCTTTTAATAATAATTAGCTACTAAACAAACTATACAAAAAGTTCTCTTTGAATGATTAGCCAAAAGCATTCAGTTCAAAGGTTCCAAAATATAAGCACACATGCGCACACACGCACTCACATATCACATGTACACATTTATCAGAAATGACGAATCCACACATTCAACCAACCAGGCAGGCACATCAGCCCAGTACCACTTTTCTTTAAAGTAAGGTAGGGAAAATAATTTATGTGGCAACATTGATCTCCAATTGGTCAAAGCTCACATCCTGTGAGATGCTAAGTCACCTGTATTTCCAGCTTACCCCTACCTAATTGTTCTGCAGGTTCCATGGCATTTGTGTCCAGACAGTGACAACAAAATCCCCCTAGTGATGAGGGGAGAGGGAAGATGCAAGACATAGTCCCAAACAAGGTCTGACAGCACCTGTGAGAGTTAGGACACACTTCAAACAGCATCAGAGAGCCCTTCCTGCAGCTGCCAAAGAAATGGTAGTTTTGACCCTGCTCCGTATATAGGGATGTTCTATGCAGAAAGCATTCCAAGTGTGTAAACCTTGGGTGGCACTCACTGAATTCTTTCAAGACCACAAAAATAAGAAAAACCATCCATGTTTCTCAAATTCAGAATAGTAAATCCATCTCATAAATTTTGACCCAAAAACTTACTGAAGGACTATTTTCACAGCAGCTCATTTTGTTTCAAAGCACCATGATCATAAGTTCCAATATTTTATTTATGTCCCAAGAAATATGTCTAGTATTAAATGTTTTCCACTATATCAATAATCTAAAAGATAACAGAAATTCACATAATCCTGATTTTGTTTTAATTCAAAATTTAAATTAAGGGGGGCATCTGGGTGACTCAATCGGTTATACTTCGGACTCTTGATTTCAGCCCAGGGTCCTGTGATGGAGTCCTGCTGATGCAGACTCAGTGCTCAGCATGAAGTCAGCTTGAGAGTCTCTCCCTCTCTGTCTGTCCCTCCCCTGGTTCATGCATGCAATCTCTCTCTCTCTCTCTCTCTTTCTCAAATAAATAAGTAAATAAATACATTCTTTTAAAAAAGTTAAACAGAGGAATGGTAAGGCTTCCAATGGAGATTTTCTTGTCCCTTAAGGTCTAGATAAGTTTGGTTTGAGCTGCTAATGCCATCTCTCTGCATTTCCATAAGGCTTCACCAGATATCTCCAAGTCATGAGTCACATCTATCATCTCTGTTTTCAAAATGGCTATTTCCACAAGCCATCTCCATGGAAAGAAAAAATTCCTTTCAAAGAAACAATTCAAAAACGAAGTAGAAATTACTGCAGATATGGTAACAGGAGACAATATAGAGATTTCTGTGATAGGTCATGTCTCCTCATACTTAGAGAAACTTAACTACTATACCACAGAATAATTCTCCATTATCCTTCTTATATCCCTCATATATATTGGTTCTTAACCTAATACTGGTTCCTTCTCCTACTCATTCTCTCTCTCCCTCCTTTTCTATCTGTGTCTCATTTAAAGTCTGTAGTATATTTTTCCTTGTATTAAACAGAACTATTACTTGTAAAGCTTAAGACCTTTCCATAAATTATGCCACTAATTGCTACTCTCTTTTTATGCACCTGTCCAGAATTGGTTTGACTCTTTCAATATAAAAGGTACTTTAAAAAAATATATTTATTTATTTATTTATGAGAGACACAAAGAGAGGCAGAGACATAGGCATAGGGAGAAGCAGGCTCTTCACAGGGAGTTGGATGTAGGACTTGATCCCCAAACTAGGATCACACCCTGAGTCAAAGGCAGACACTCAACCACTGAGCCCCTCAGATATCCCATAAAGGTACTTTCACAAGCAACAACCATGATCTAGGTTGGGGACTTCTTATGGCAAAACAACTTTGATAACAAACTCTTACCTCATCTCACAAAATGTCCGTGACTTTGGGTTAACTTAAAATGTAAATATCAAAATATCTACTTCTTAATATCAAGCCACAAAATAATTTGAGCTATAGTCATCACAAGAAGTAAGTTATGATTTTTAAAAACACTAAAATTTGTATTTCAAAAAAATAATAGATTACTGAATGATAAAGATTATTAATATCTACACAATCATAAAGTGATTAATATAAGACATGGACTCAGAAGATTCTGTTATATCAATTTAAAACTCTTATGAAATATATAAGTAAAAACTTCCATGATAAAATATGAATGCTTAAAATATTGCCTTGAGATCAACGAATAGTCAATATAGGTGCAAACTAACACTTCCTTATACAGCTATAGCATCTCATACTGTAATCACTTCTCTCTCTGTTTAGTTCCTCTCTCACAATTTTTCAGCATTCTATCTGCATTTCATGCTTTGGGAACTGGAGGGGTTTCTTAGGATCAGTGCACAGCAGGGGTGAAGAATGACTGCACATAGGAGGGGCTGTGTCACTACAGATGAGTCAGGCTGCAGTTCAGCTACTTCTGCACACCTGCCAGGAGGATGAGAAGTCAACCAGCCAGGTGCCCAGAGGAAGAAACATGATTTGGAGGTTGACATCCCCTGTCTCTATGAGGTGTGTTTTTGTCATTTTAACAACTACTTTATCAGCATTAGCATTGTGATAGGCATTCAAATGGTAACATTATATTAAAATTAATGTGTATGTGTCTCGGTTATAATTTCTGAACTTTGCTGTTGACATGGATTATAGTGCACTTTTCCATTTCAAATCTTAACAAATATTTGGGTTCTTTTTTAAAAAATAATGTATTAAATCAAGCAAAACAATTTGAGCTCTATAAAGTTAAATCTGATTGAATTATTTGCTGCAAACTTTACCATTTGTTCAAGTGGTACATATTAATAAGTTCAATGTCCACAGTATGAAATGCTGTGTACTGATGGTGGAGTGTATATGAATAAAAATAAATCTTGGAATAGATCCATCCTTATTTAAGTAAATTAAATATGCTCTCTTTATCCCAAAACAGAGCCTCAGGAGATATTTCAGACATGTTCCTTTATGGGTCAGTGGGGGACCACACACACAAAATTGTTCATCGTGGTCATACATGTAGAAGTCGAAAGTTGATAACTAACTGCATCTTAGTATTAGAGCAAATCGATAGTAAATGAGGGTAGAATCAGATTGTGGCCATTTCATTAAACAGAGGCCAGTAAAATATTAGTGTATATGTAGAAAATGAATAAAATTCAAAAACATAGCTGAATGATAAGCTTGAAGTATCAAAATAAGCTATATAACCTGTGTGTGCTCTTTAAAATATACATTTATAAAGCTGCATTTCTTTTCTAAAAAAGATTTGTTTAATTAATGTTGAGTTTGAGAGAGAGAGAGTGTGTGTGAGGAGGAGGGGCAGCGGGAGAGGGAGAAGCAGACTTCACATTGAGCACAGAGCCCAATGCAAGGCTCGATCTCAGGACCCTGAGATCGTGACCTGAGCTAAAACTAAAAGTCAGACACTTAACTAATTGAACCACTTAGACATCCCATGAATTTGAATTTCTTTTTAAGAACATATATCAACTTTTGTGGAGGAGATACCGATGTAGGGAAAGAAAACTGATGCAGGGATAGGAATTAGGATGAGAATGCACACGGGATGTAGAATCATGTGTCATTAACCAAGTTTAGTCCCTTAGGTTACAAAACCAAACATAAATAACTTCACACATATATTCATAATTTTTATTCCTTCTAAACTTTTAACATACTATAGGTCATATATAAATAGTTTTGTCTTTATCTTCAGATGTGAAACATGGAAGAAGCCATTGTGGGAAATGCTGAAAGTTTATGTAATTTATAGATGATTAAAGCATATGTCTGAGGAAAACTATTCAAATCTAGATAGTCAAGTGAATACAATAAAAATAACAACCAAGGGAAGCAGGTGAATTTTTATATATAAAAAACATGGGGCAGCCCAGGTGGCTCAGCGCCTTAGCGCTACCTTCAGCCCAGGGCCTGATCCTGGAGATCCAGTATCAAGTCCCACATCGGGCTCCCTGCATGGAGCCTGCTTCTCCCTCTGCCTGGGTCTCTGCCTGTGTCTCTGTGTCTCTCATAAATAAATAAATAAATGAAATCTTAAAACAAAAAACAAAATAAAAATGGGCGCTTGGGTGTTCAGTTGGTTAAGTGTCTGCCTTTGGCTCAAGTTGTGATCGCAAGGTCCTGGGATGGAACCTTTCATGGGGCCCCCTGTTCATAGGGAAGTCTGCTTCTCCCTCTCCCTCTCCCTCTCCCCCTCTTTGCTCCTTCTCTCTCTTTCTAAATAAATAAAAAAAAATAAATTCTTCAAAAACATTTCCTCAATAGGGAAATCAAAGTTACTCTGAATAATTAGCAAAGACCCATGGCATCATTTCCTGCTCTCACATGCTTTGGGAATAACCAAGAATTATGCATTCAAGTTCCCAGGGGAGTGTCTCAAGGAGAGGAGATGCTCATAAATTCTTCTGACAGCAGCCATGCTAGTAATCACACGGGAGTACAAAAAAGACAGTCTTCATTTAAGGTGAATAGATGGCACTGATTATATTGACTACTAAGTTAACTAGAGTGATGGTTTTTGATGCCTGTCTTCCATTTAAATGACAGATACGAGCACAGTCACAGATACAGCCAGACTCTGTACATTACATCATATATATTAATCATCTCTTTTCATAACTAGGTTTTTTGGATTAATGATATATGTTTACCAGTATTAGTATGTTATTTGAAAGTGATAAGGGACTTCATTTCTATTTGCTATTATTTCTCCATTTATACTGGTATTCTAGACAAAAACTTCCCGAAGGGGACTAAACATTTTTCCAAGCTCAACTTAGAATCTTCCTCTCTCCTTCCCTCCCTCTTTCCTTCCTTCCTTTTTAATGAGATTGCAATGTTTTCAGTTTGACCAACCCATTTACCTCAGTTGAGGCTATTATGAAAATGTTACAGAATATTCCATTGATATTGGTTGTTTTCATTTGCATAAGAGGACATCGTTGGGCTCTATGTCCATCCTCCAGGTCCTGGAACAGCTCTGAGCTTCTGCTTCCATCTGATAAGAGGTTTGATACTCAACTTCCTTTTCTTTCCAGGCAGTGCTTGGGTAGGACTGTTTATAGGAAGGCCACATAAATATTCACTAAGTGAGTTTCAGAAGAACTTCAGGCATTTGTAAAATCACAATAAAATGGATGTTGGTATGAAGAGGTTTACCAAATCGTATAAACTTCTGAGGAATAGTCTTTTCTTTGGGTATAATTTTTGTAGCTTAAGATATTAGGGTCTGTCATTTGTTTGGTTGCTGCTAATGGATGTTTGTAATTGCTTTGTTGTAAATATTTGTTAATTTGAATAGATTTTGGGGTAGAGCAAATTTTGTGAAGTAGTTTCATCTGCCTAACTAATATTGAATTTCTATTCTATTTTTTTTTTGAAATTTCTGTTTATTTAAGAGCAACCAGAGGTTCTAGTCTTATAGTTATAAAAGTTTAGAGGCAACTGGGTGGCTCAGTTGGTTAAGCCTCCAACTTCAGCTCAAGTCATGATCTCCGGGTCATGAAATTGAGCCCCATCTCAGAGTCTGCACTGGGTGTACAGTCTGCTTAAGATTCTCTCTCTCTCTCTCTCTCTCTCTGCCCCCACCACCCCCCTATGTATGCAGGCTCTCTCTCAAAAAAAAAAAAAAAGTTTAATATTTTCTGTGACATTAAGTCCTTGACCAGCCTAGGGCTGATTTTTATATGGATCAAATAAACATCCAATTTCATTATTGGAAATAATTTCATTATTTCATTATCCTCTATATGCATAATCACTTTTTCCAGATACATTGACTAGCCCATTTTTGCATGCCTGTCCTAGCATGCCACTTTTATCCAAACACTACAGTTCTATACATTCATGGGTCTTTTCCTGAGGTCTCTATTCTGTTCCACTGGTGTATGCCATATTGCCTCAATAAAGCAATTTTTTTTTGAGATCTTTCTCTTTTATTAGACTAAAAAACACAAAACCAGTAGGAACTGGGGGGAAAGAAATAGAAAAGGGCTGGGCAAAGCTCAGAGCTGACAAAGGGGAGAAGCAGGGAGAGAAGGGGAAACATGAAGAGCCCCAAGTCAGGGCAGGAAAGAGGTTTCTAGGGATTAAACATCTCCTTATTTGATGACAATTTTCTGGCACAAGGCTCGTGGCCCAGAACCAGGGAGAGGCTCGGGAGGTGGTGGGCCAGGGCCCAGGGCCGAGGCAGTGGGAGGCAGTCCGTGGGCAGTGATGTACTTCTTTTTTTTTTTTTTTTAAATTTTTATTATTTGTTTATGATAGTCACAGAGAGAGAGAGAGAGAGGCAGAGACACAGGCAGAGGGAGAAGCAGGCTCCATGCACCGGGAGCCCGATGTGGGATTCGATCCCGGGTCTCCAGGACCGCGCCCTGGGCAGGCCAAAGGCAGGCGCCAAACCGCTGCGCCACCCAGGGATCCCAGTGATGTACTTCTTGTAGGCCTCACGGATGATCTTGAAGGCTCGAGCAGTGGCGTAGGGGATGTCTGTGACAGGGTCCCGGTACAGGGCTGGGCGATGGGTCACGGGCAGACCTCCCGAACAGGGACCTTTGGGGGCCGGCCTTGGGGAAAACCATTCCTCAAATGTTGCATCATCACTAAAAATGATGAAAGTATGCAAGCAGCGAGGTGGAGAGACAACCGGTCTAGTGCCGGCATGGGGAGTCAGTGCAGAAGCTGTGGGAGTAGGATCCAGCCCTTCCACATCCACATTCTCTTCTTTAGGGCCTGGCTCCCCAACAAGGGGCACTGTAACCGAATGATAGGTGATTATGGGCCCAGGGCACTTCCTCTTCTTGTGCACCTGCTTCTTTTTGTCAGCCTCGAGCCTCTCGTATGTCTCCAGTGAACGTAAGTTGAGCTCTTCTGTGATCTTGGCCTCTCTGAGCAGCTCTTGCTGGGTCAGAGGCCGCTCACAATGGGGCCCCTTTCGCCGCTGTGACTGGCCCTGCCCCTCTTGTACCCGAAGGAATGTCTGTCGTGTATGCTCAGCTGTAGATTGACGCATGGACTTCTGCTGTCGGAGCCATCGTCCTGTAGTTCTAGTGGCAGCTTCTCTTACGCACATGTGTGCTTCTCTTCTCCGAGACGCCTCTCCAGCAGGGAGCCAGACCTCGGGGCCGCCCTGGGGGGAGATCCTGAGGAGCCGGCTGTCCATGGGGGGGAGCCCTGGGGCTGCCTGTGTGTGGGAGTCAGGGTGGGGATGGGGCTGCGGTTCCTCGGTCCCCTGTGCAGCCTGGCCTTCAGGCCGAGCCCCATGCTCACCCAACCTACTCACTAGGGCGAGGAGCGTGCCCTCCACACGCTGGTGTGAGAGATCCAGCACCACAAGGTGTGCACGCTGAGTCCACCTGGTGAGGGTGGCCCGGGTGCGTGAGCTGCAAGTGTGGGACGCAGGAAATTTTACAAAAATCCCCTACCCCTGGACAAGCAGAGCAGGACTGATTCCATTATGTGCTACACCTGCCACCTCCCGTATGACCCCCACATGACCTGCTTATTGCTTAAGGCACTGCCCCACCCTAGTCAAGCCGCTGGGCCCACCCTAATCGGAAATCGGCTCATAACAAAGTAACCCTGCTTTGTGCCCCACAAAACTGCGCGCCAATTCTGACCAAAGTAATAGGCCAGCTCAAATGGATACTATAGGATAAGGTGTAATTCAATCGGGCACCTGCGTGTGGACCGACATGACTGTGCAACTTTCTATGTGTGTTACGATCCCATTGGCCACTGGCCCCTATAAAGCTGCTACGCCTCTTAGTCTCGGGGTCCAAGTCCCTGCTCCGCTGTGTCAGGTGCACTTGGACCCAAGCTCGAGCTTGTAAATAAACCCTCGTGTGTTTGCATCAAAAAAAAAAAAAAAAAAAAGAGAGACATTCAGAAGGCATGTTCTAGATTTCTAAGTTTTATATCTGGTAGCATAGGTCTTTTCAAAAGTTTCCATGTTATTCTTTATAATTTGCATTTTTTAAAATACATTTTTAATTCAGGGTTAAATTCTACAGATTCCTGAGTGAGAGTTTGATTGCAAAGGCATCATGTACATAAGATTAATTTTAGCACAATTGACATTTTTATAACACTAAGTTGAGCAATCCAGGAACATAATATTTTTACCAATTTATTTAGGACCTCTGCAATTTTTCCCAAAAATATTTTAACTTTTCACCTTTTAGGAGTGGGTTGTCTAGTTTTTATAAGACATTCTGTGATTATGGCTTATTCCTTTTATCCTTAATTTTTATTGCCTTTGTCCATTCTAATGACATTAATTCCTAAATTCCTTAAATAGATGTTTAAATGCTCAATATTTTTTTTCTAATTAATTCTGCCAATGTGATGAATTCTAGTTATAGATTTTCCAAAATAAAACCATCAAGCCAAACATGAGATCAATGCAGTTTGGACAACTTCCTGTAATTCTTATACATTTTTAAATACAGAGAGAGAGAGAGAGACTATATATATAGAGAGAGACTATATATATATAGTGGATATATTGTGGGTTTTTTTCATTATTATATCTTTCTTTATAAATCATGATTTTGTCACCTAAGATGAGTTACAGTGAAGT